>NW_023416346.1:57792111-58392111 GCF_014108235.1 Myotis myotis | reverse complement strand
TCTATATCTATTTATATCTATATCTATATCCATATCCATATCCATATCCATATCCATATCCATATCTATATCTATATCTATATCTATATCTATATCTATATCTATATCTATATCTATATCTATATCTATATATCTGTTGAAAGCCATAAAGGTGCCCTCTTCAGATTGCTAGCAGCCTCTGCATGAACATATTTCTACCATGCTCAGACCCTGAAATCCTGATGTAGTCTGCCACACACTGTCTCCATGTGGGCACTCTCTTCAACCAAATAGAACCCCAGTTTCCATGACCTAGGTGTCTCCTACCTGGAAAGCCCTCCTCACAATTCTTAGGCATTGATTCTCTATGATGAGCCACTCTCCCAGGATTGATGCCTTTCTCACCCTGCTCAAGCCAACACGGCTCTTTTCTCTCCTTTGGCAAAAACACCTATCTTGTTTTTTCCCATATAATGGTGTCAGTAGTGAATTGTTTGGGAAAGGAAGAGATGAGGGAAAGGAACAAAAATAGCTTTTAAATTCTATTACATGACAACTATTTGATTATACTACCAGATTAAAAACACAAAATATGCTGTGCTTAAGTTCAAAGGTAAATAGAGCTTATATGTTGTAAAATTGCTCAGAAAACAGCACTTGATCACATACAGTTCACCACCTTCATACCCAGTTGGATGTTCCCTGTCAATAACCCCATTAAGGTGATGTTAGGGTTGCCTCTGACTACATGTAAGCAGAATACGCAGAGGAGGAGTCAATAAAATCTCTGCTACCAAATTTGTGAGCCAATCAGAAAATAGCTTCTTCTGAGCCTCCAAGATTTCTAGAGATGCAGAATTTAAATATGAACAGAAATCCCTGAAGCAGAATGAGAGTAGGCACCTGACTGTTATCCTGGTACCTGACTTCCTGAGTATATAGCTACCATCCTCCTCTACCCATCACACATACACACTGGAAAGGGGTAAGGGATAGGCCATCCTTTGTTAAGGACCACAAGAAAGGTGGGGACCCTATGTATTATGCATCAGTGACAGTGATGGAAGCAATCATGTCTAGCTAGCATGGTCTCAGGTGCCATGTGATGAGACCTGGACCTCACAGAATTAGCAGTAGAAGGATCTAGGAGGATGAGGAGGCCAAAAGAGGGAAGGGGAAATATGGAACTCTCACTCACAGTGCCTCAGCTTTTGACTCTTACTGGATCTTCCTTACCAGCCAAATTAACTCCTCTTTCCTGTATTGGTGAGAGTGTTCTTGTCTTGTTTGAAGATCTGTAACAAACTGCATGAAGGGACCCTGCAAGGTAGACCAGTTGTCCTCATTCTCTTCCCATTGCCCCACAGATACATTCATTTTCTCTAAATCTATAACTAGAATAAAATCTCAGCATTCCAGGGCTGGGGGTGGGGTGGGGTGGGGTAAAAGGACACTTCATTTAAGAAAATCAAATAGATAACTCGTATACCACATGAATTACAAACTTTTAAATATGTATATTGTTATATTAGGAAATAAAACATTACCTATTTCAGTTTCATTTTGGGTTGAGGTCATCTCAATAGCAATAGGTGACAATGACTTCTAAATTCCAAAATGTAGAGCAAGGTGATGGAAATGGGTCTTGCAAAGGACTTAGATGAGTACTAACTTGGATCCCCTTAGAAGACCATCCATGCCCAGACTATATAAGACATTTGAGAGGCCAAGAAGATTGTTGGAGATTGGAAGTGGAATTCTAATGAGAACTTTTGGCATTTCACGAATGCTTCAACCTTCTCTGTCACCTAAAGCCCAAGGCAAAAAGGCCTTAATGGTTCTAATCAGAGCCTCTGGAATTTGGTAATACAGTAGGTATTTAATTCATTTCTGAAATCTAAAAGACAAGAGATTAACTGGCCTACATTGACATCAGAGTGATGAAAATTTGAAGAGAGACTGGACTTCTTGAATTTGGGAGTTAAATTAAACAAAGAATATGTGAACAGTTCTATAGACATAACATGAGCCATGCAGGAGATAGAACTAGTTTGGGAATGTCATAGATCTAGGTCATGATAGTCTTTTGGAGGAGCAAGGAAACTTCATCAGAAACAACCTGGAGATATACTATTGAAAGTCTAAATATTTAAAAAAGATGTCAAAAGTGAGTAGACCAGGGGTATGTATTTACCCATTTCAAGAGAACAGCAGGTGAGAGTTTGTGAACAAGGGGTGACTCCCTACAGAACCCACAAAGGAACCACACAAGAGGAGGAGTTAACTATAAATACCTTTTGTTTTTAAATATCTAAAAAAACACACACAATCAAAGTAAGAGTCAACAAACATTTATTTGAGATTCAAATGAATAGGTATTCTGGAAGCAAATATTCAAGCAGAAACTCAAATAGTATTCCAATTAGGATGCAAGGCAAGGGATATTTATGAAGAAGGAAAGGGTAATAATTACATGAATAGAAGGAAAGAATGCTATGGGTGTTAAGCTAAGAAAGGAATGTCTATAGGTACAAATAAGCTAACATAATGATGCTAATTTTTTTTTTTAAATACATGTGGGTCTTTTTTTTAAATATATTTTATTGATTTTTTACAGAGAGGAAGGGAGAGAGATAGAGAGTTAGAAACATCGATGAGAGAGAAACATCGATCAGCTGCCTCCTGCACATCTCCTACTGGGGATATGCCCGCAACCCAGGTACATGCCCTTGACCGGAATCGAACCTGGGACCCTTCAGTCCGCAGGCTGACGCTCTATCCACTGAGCCAAACCGGTTTCGGCCATAATGATGCTAATTTTAAAGAATGTTCTTAATTTTCAGTTGGTAGTTGGAATATCTGATTTCCTGTTAGCTTTACAAAGAGTTGTTTGGAATATAATGCTGCTTTAGGCCCAGTCCAAAGGTTACTTTGCCCGGTTTAACATCCCAAAAACTTGATGAGTAAGACATGCAAGGCAGTTCTGGGATGGAGGCTTTTACTCTATTTTAATGTGGCTCCATTTATATTATTTTTCACACTTTCCAGCCTGGAAAGTGCCAATACTATATGGCCATAACAGTACCAGTTATATAAGACTTTAATTTTTTTTTCTTACTTCCTGTCTGCTCTCATTGAATGGAAACTTCTTTGACTAGAACTGATGGTAGGGTTTTTTACTTACAAAAGCAAGAAAGAAAGTCATGTGACATATACTTGATATCACCCAAGGGACAGGAGAAGAACTAATGCCAAAAGGTAAGTTTGCATGAATAACAGAAAGAAAAATTATTTTATTATAGCATCCTATAAGTTATGTACTATGTATAACTTTTGGATGGACTGCCAAATTATTTTCCATAGTGACTGCATGATTATATATTCCCATCAGCAATGTGTATGAAAGTTACAATGCCCCACATCCTCGCCAAAACTTGTTATTGCTTTTCTTAAATAATTACCCTGCTGGTTGGTGTGAGTGCCTAAGAGGCACATCCCCGGTGGTTCTGCTCTTGTCTAAGCTTTCTACAGAAATTGGTCTTCCTGACTGATTTACTGTTGGACCAGACTATGTCATTCACTTGGAAATGTTGGTCCTAATGGTCAGAAACTACTCACAGTTTATATTGTTCTCCATAATGTCCTTAGACATATGATAGCATGTCCTGCTGCCTTCTAAATACAATTCCTAGGCCGTGTCATCCTTCTCATATCTCCTTGTCAGAAAGGATCTGAACAGGTAGTTTATATGAAGCTATACATAACTTATTGGGATTAATGTGGGAAATTTCCAAAATTGAGAAAAAGAGAAAAAGAACCATATGTGAAAGTCTCACAGAATTTTCAGCTTCTTTCAGTTTATGAAGACACTAGGGGCTTTGCCCTTGCCCTTGGGTACTGTGACAAGACTTTTTTTTGTGTGTTTTTCTTTATAAGAAACACTGTCCCTATTTGCAGATGATATGAACACTTAGGTAAAAAGCCGTAGGAAATCTATATAAGCATGTCAATTTTGAAGCATGTGCCATATGCTTCAAAAGAATCAAAACTCACAATATCAGATTTTGGAGTAAGGAAAAGTTTATTGATCAAGAAGGCCCAAATTGAGAATATGGAAGGGCTAGCAGGTCCTCAAATCTATCCTAAGCAAACACCAAGTTTAGTCTTCTTTTATGTCAAGGGAAGGGAAGGGAAAATGGGAGAGGCAATAGGTGATTGACAACCATAGACATCTGGGCACCATAAAGGGTTCATGGAAGACCTCAAAATCTCTAAATCTCTTTGTTCCCAGTTTGTTGATCCTGACTGATCTGAGTCCAATCTTGAGGCTACTGAAAAATCTTTATTAAACAATTATTATTTTTGTATACATTTCCCACACCTCCTCTGGATAGGCACCTTCCAGCAAGCAGCTGCTCTTTTAAAAATTTAAGGCACTGGCTGGGTGCTTCTCCAGACTTGGGATTGGAGAGCATGCCATTTTGGAGGATCTACAGGGTCCTACTTGGAAAGAGGTTGTGGAGAGTGGCTGTGACCCAGAACCCCAAAGCCGCAGCCCCACATGCCCAACAACACCACTGTGACTCAGCGCCCTTGGCCCTGCTGCCACAACCTGGTGCCCCCAAACACCTGGCCTCATCACCACAACCCAGCACACTTGGCTCCTGCTGCAATTACCCAGCATTCCTGACCATGCTGCCATGATCCAGTGGGCCCACCTCACCACAGCACCCAGTCTCACTCTTGACCTCCACATCAGGCCAGGCTCTGTGGCCCCACTGCCAAAAGTCAGACACCTGTATAACAGCTGGCACAACATGGTTGGGGTTGAGCCTTAAATTCAGCAAACCTGAGGGGAGACCCCACTCTCAAATGGGGCATCAGTAATCAAGACCCAAGTATAATAGAAGAGTTCAAATAGCCCATATAAGAGACATTCCTAGAGTATCCAGTTCAGAAGATCAAAGAGGTCCACCACTAGGTTTCACAAGACACTTTCTACATAAGTCTACCCCCATGAAAACTGGGGGACATAGTAGTTAAATCTAATACTTAGAAGCAAACACAAAGAGACAGCTAAAATGGGGAGAGAAAGAAACAACTCTCAAATGAAAAAAAAGGAGGAATCACCTGAAAGGAGCTAAATGAAATGCAGGCAAGTAATTTATCAGAGATAGATTTCAAAGTAATGGTTATAAGGATGCTCAAAAAACTTAGTGAGAACTAAAAGGAGCTTAGTGACAACTACATCTGCATGAAAAAATATAGAAATTATGAATAAGACCCAATCAGAAATGAAGAATGACATAACTGAAATAAAGAATAACCTGGAAGAAATCAAAAGTAGATTAGAAGAAGCTGGGGACTGAATCAGTGAATTATAAGACAAGGTAGAAAAAAACACCCATTCAGAGTAGCAGGTAGGAAAAAGCAGGAGGATAGTTTAAGGGAGCTCTGGAAAAACATGAAATGTAACAATATCCACATCATCAAGGTGCCAGAAGGAGAAGAATGTGAGCAAAGACTAGAGAACCTGTTTGAAGAAATAAAGACAGAAAACTTCACTGAGCTGATGAAGGAAAAAGTTACAAACGTTTAGGAAACACAGAGAGTTCCAATCAAAATGAATCCCCAGAGACTGACACTTAGATACATCATAATTAAAATGGCAAATGTTAATGACAAAGAAAGAATCTTAAAGGCTGCAAGAGACAGGCAGAAAGTTACTTACAAGGGAGCTTCCATTAAACTGTCAGCTGATTTCTCAATAGAAACACAGCAAGCCAGAAGGGACTGGCATGAAGTATACAAAGTAATGGAAATCAAGGGACTGAATCCAAGACTACTCTATTCAGCAAGGCTCTCATTTAAAACTAGAGGCCCGGCGCATGAAATTCATGTGTGGGTATGGTTCCTAGGCCTAGCCTGAGATCAGGGCTATCTTCCCTGGTTGCCTGCATCCGGCCCCGCCCCCAGCCAACACCCACCCCTGGTTCCCTGTTCGCCATTGGGTGATCGGTGCCTGATGGTCAGGGAAAGGGACCTAGAGGTCAGCTGTTCCCACCCGCTCACCAGTCCTGCCCCTGCCACCGCTGTGGGTTGCCCTCTGTGTGTGGGGCGGCTGGCAGGGCAGTGGCCTTGGCCTGGCACTGCCTGCATCCCCCACCACCCACCCCCAGTTCCCTGTTCACCATCAGGCAATCAGAACCTGCTGGCCAGGAAAAGGAACCAAGAGGCAGTCAGTGCACCTCATAGTGACTGGTCCAGCAGTCATTCTGATTGTCCCGCCGTTAGGGTCAATTTGCATATTACCCTTTTATTATATAGGATAGAGGCCTGGTGCACGGGTGGGGGCCTGCTGGCCTGCCTTGATTGTGGCCCCAGATCAGCATGGGGGTCCCCACTGGAGGGCAGGGTTGGCCTGGGTGAGGGGCCATGGGCAGTTTTCAGGCTGGCCACAACCTCGATCAGAGTGGGGGTCCCCGCTGGGGGGTGTGGCCAGCCAGGGTGAGGGGGCACGCCCCCGATTGGGATGGGGGTCCCTGCTGGGGGGCGGGGCTGGCCTGGGCGAGGGGCCGCAGTCATTCTGGTTTCTGGTCATTCTGCTGGTTCAGTCGCTGGGCTTTTATTATATAGGATTATAGGTGAAATAGAGCTTCTCAGACAAAAAGTACATTACCACCAAAGCAGCACTGCAAGAAATGCTAAAGGCACTGTTGTAAAAGGGATGAGAGAGAGAGAGAGAGAGAGAGAGAGAGAGAGAGAGAGAAAGAGAAGTATAAAGAAAAAATGTCAACAAATAAGTGCCTATTAATAATAACCTTAAATGTAAAGGGAGTAAATGCTCCAATCAAAAGACACAGGATAGATGAATGGATAAGAAAACATAGTCTGTATATATGGTGTGTACAACAGATCCACCTTAGAACAAAAGATTCACACAGACTGAAAGTGAAGGAATGGGAAAAATATTCCATGCAAATGGAAATTAATAAAAAAATTTAGGGTAGCAATACTCATATCTGACAAAATAGACTTTAAAACAAATGCCATAAAAGAGACAAACAAGGTCACTACATAATACTAAAGGGATCAACCCAACAGGAAAATACAACCCTTGTTAACATTTATGCATCTAATACAGGAGCATTTTAATATATAGAAAAACTCTTGATGGACTTAAAGGGAGAGATAGACAATAATACATTCATAGTAGGGACTTTAACACCCCACTGATATCACTGGCTAGACCTTCCAGGGGAAAAACATCCACAAGGAAGCAGTGACCTTAAATGACACACTAGATCAGTTGGATCTAATTGATATTACAGAATATTTAATATAAAAGTAGCAGAATATACATTCTTTTCAAGAGCACATGGATCATTCTCAAAGATAAACCACATGTTAGGGCACAAAATAAATCTTAACAAATTAAAAAAGATTGAAATCATATCAAGCATCTTTTCAGACCATAATGGCTTGAAACTAGAAATCAACTACAACAGAAAAACTCAAAAACATTCAAACACATGGAGGCTAAATACCATGTTATTAAACAATGAATGGATTACCAATGAGATCAAGGAAGAAATAAAAAACTTCCTGGGAACAAATGAAAATAAACATCTAAAATCTATGGGACATAGCAAAAGCTGTCCTGAGAGGGAAGTTCACAGCATTACAGGCCTACCTCAAGAAACAAGAAAAAGTTTAAATAAAAAATCTAACCCTACAATTCAAAGAATTAGAAATAGAACAAGAAAAGCCCAAGGTAAGTAGAAGGAAGGAAATAATAAAGAGTTGAGGGGAAATAAATTACTTACAGAATGAAAAAAATACAAAAGATCAATGAAACAGATAACTGTTTCTTTGAAAAGATAAATAAGATTGATGAACCTTTAGGCAAACTTATCAAGAAACAAAGAGAGAGGACCCAAGTAAATAAAATCAGAAATGAAAGAGGCAAAGTAACAACTACACCTTAGAAATTCACAGAATTGTGAGAAAATACTATGAGCAACTATATACCAACAAGTTGGACAACCTGGACAAAATGGAAAAATTCCTAGAAAAGTACAATCTTCCAAAACTGAATCAGGAAGAAAAAAAAAAACCTGAATAGGCCAATAACAACTGATGAAATTGAAGCAGTAATTTAAAAACTCTGGACAAACAAAAGTCCTAGCCTGGATGGCTTCATAGGCAAGTTTTACCAAACATTCAAAGAAGAACTAACACCTATCCTCCTCAATGTTTTCCAGAAAATCCAAGAGGAAGGAATACTTCCAAGCTCTTTTCACGAGGACAGCATTATCCTAATTCCAAAGCCAGATAAAGACGCTACAAAGAAAGAAAATTAGAGGCCAATATCCCTGAACATAGATGCTTAAATGCTCAGCAAAATATTAGCAAATTGTATCCAGCAATACATTATAAAGATCATACACCATGACCAAGTGGCATTTATTCCAGGGGTGCCGGGCTGGTACAATATTCACAAATCAATAAATGTGATATATCACATAAACAAAATGAAAGATAAAAATCACACGACCATATCAATAGATGCAGAAATAGCATTTGACAAAAGTCCAGCACCCATTTTTGATAAAAACTCTCAGCAAAGTGGGAATAGAGGGATCATGCCTCAACATAATAAAGGCCATATATGACAAACCTACAGTAAACATTATATTCAATGGGCAAAAACTAAAAGTACTTCTCTTAAGAACAGGAACAAGACAGGGATATCTGCTTTTACCACTCTCATTCAACATGGTACTGGAAGTCCTAGCAACAGTGATCAGACAAGAAGAAAAATATCTAAAGCATTCAAATTGGAAAGGTTGAAGTAAAATTGTTATTATATGCAGATGACATGATATTGTACATGGAAAAAACTAAAGACTCCACCAAAAAATCTTCTAGGTTTAATAAATGAATTCAGCAAAGTAGCAGGATACAAAATCAACATCCAGAAATCAATGGCATTTTTATATACCGATAATGATCTTTCAGAAAGAGAAACTAAAAAAAGAATTCCATTTACCATTGCAACAACAACAAAAAATAAGATACTTTGGAATAAACTTAACTGAGGAGGTAAAAGACCTGTACTTGGAAAACTACAGGACATTGGAAAAAGAAATAGAGGAAGATACAAACAAGTGAAAGCATATATCGTGTTCATGGACCGGAAGAATTAACACAATTAAAATGTCCTTACCACCCAAAACAATCTGAGGATTCAATGCAATTCTTATTGAAATACTAGCAGCATATTTCACAGATCTATAACAAATACCCCAAAAAGTTATATGGAATCAAAAAAGACCAGAATAGCTGCAGCAATCTTGAGAAAGAAGAACAAAGTAGGAAGAATCACAATACTGGATACTAAACTATACTACAAAGCCACTGTAATCAAAACAGCAAGGTATTGGCACAAGAACAGGCATATAGATCAATGGAACAGAGCAGAATCCCCAGGAATGGCCCCACATCATTATCGTCAATTAATATTTGACAAAGGATTCAAGAACATACAATGGAGTAAAGACAGTCTATACAGTAAATGGTGTTGGGCAAATTGGACAGGTACATGCAAAAAATGAAACTAGATCACCAGCTTAAACCATACACAAGAATAAACTAAAATGGATAAAAGACTTAAATGTAAGTTGTGAAACCATAAAAATCCTAGAAGAAAATGTAGGCAGCAAAATCTCAGACATCTTATGTAGCAGAATTTTCACCAATACATTTACTAGGGCAAGAGAAACATAGGAAAAAATAAACAAATGGGACAATATCAAACTAAAAGGCTTCTGCACAGCAAAAGAAACCATCATCAAAATGAAAAGGGAACTCACTGTAAAGGAGAACATATTTGCCCATGACATATCTGATAACAGTTTAATTTAAAAAATATATAAAGAACTCATACAGCTCAACAAAAGACAAATAACCTAATTAAAAAATGGGCACAGTACCTGAACATGCACTTATTAAAGGAGGACATACAAAAGGCCAATAGACATATGAAAAAATGCTCAATGTCACTAATCATCAGAGAGATGCAAATTAAAAGTACAATGAGATATCACCTCACACCTACCATCAATACATCAACAAACAATACGTGCTGGAGAGCATGTGGAGAAAAGGGAACCCTAGTACACTGCTGGTGGGAAAGCAGATTGGTGCAGCCACTATGGAAAACAGTGGGGAATCTCCTCAAAATATTAAAAATGGAGCTACTGTTTGATCCAGCAATCCCACTTCTATGAGTATATCTGAAGAAGCCTGAAACACCAATCAGAAAGAATATATGTACCCCTCTGTTCATAGCAATGTTATCTACAGTAGCTAAGATTTAGAAACAGCCCAAGTGTCCATCAGTAGATGAGTGGATAAAGAAGCTGGGTACATTTACATGGTGGAATACTATGCAGCTGTAAAAATGAAGGATTTCTACCCTTTGTGACAGCATGGATGGACTTGGAGAGTATTAGGCTAAGTGAAATAAGCGAGTCAGGGAAAGACAAATATCACATGATCTCACTTATAATAAACTAATGAACAAAATAGGTCCAGAGTTGTGGAGGCATGGAACAGAATAACATATCTCGGGGAGGGGGTTGGAGGGAGGGGATGATGATAAGAGATTAACCAAAGAACTTGTATACAACTATATATATACCTAAGCGACCTCCAACATTTTACCTGATAGCTATGACACGCAGTGACCACCAGGGGGAAGACACTCCAACCAGTAGAGGAGGAAGCCTGATTCCTCATGTTATTGGCTGTGGGTTAGGTTGCTGCTTGGGCACTGTCGGCCCCAAATCTGCTTCACCCGCATCCTGGACCCAGAGAAGAGGGAGCCCAATTCAGGAGTGCGTCACCCGAGAACCGCATCTCACAAGCCTGGACCCCTCGGGGGATGTTGAAGAGTCGGTTTCGACCTGATCTCCACAGGCCAGGCCGAAGGACCCCACCCGTACACAAATCTGTGCACCGGGCCTCTAGTATATACATAACCAATGGACACAGACTATAGTGTGGTGAAGGCCTGGGATGGGGCAAGAGCTGGGAGGATGGGGAAAATTTGGGGGGCATTTGTAATACTATCCACAATAAAATACAAAAATAAAAATTAAAACCCCTACAAAAAATTCAAGCCATAAACAGGATTCCTCTAATGATTAGCTTGCCAATAAGCAGGAGCTACTAGCCTGCAGGCCATGGAAACAATGCAGGCTGGAATAAAATAGAGTTAAAGAGACATAGCATTTCACTCTGTTACACTAGAACTAATAAATGAATTTAGCAATTTCATAGGCTACAAGGTTCATATAGAAAAATCAATTGTATTTTTATATAGTAGCAACAAACAATTGGGAAATTAAATTTTACAAATTCCATTTACAGCAGCAACAAACCCATAAAATAACAAGGTGCAAATCAAAAAAATATGTCCAAGACCCCCACAATGACAACTATAAAACATTGCTGAGAGAATTTAATAAGATCTGAATACATGGAAGTTATATCAGATTAATGTATTGAAAGACTATTAATACAGCTATTCTCAACAAATTTGTCTACAGATTTCTGATAAAAATTCCTACAGGCTTAAAAAATAGTTAACCAGCTGAATCTAGAATTTATTTGAAAATTCAAAGGACCTAAAATATCCAAAGCAGTTTTAATAGAGAACAAAGTTGAAAGAACTTTCCCTAATTTCAAGACTTATTATAAGGCTGCAGTAATCAAGATAGTTTGATATTAATAAAGAGATAGACATATCGATCAATGTAAAAGAATAGAGAGTATAGAAAAAGACCTACCCATATATGAGCACTTGATTTTTGGCAAAGGTATAAAGGCTATACACAATGGAGAAAGAAAAGGCTTTTCAACAAATTGTGCTGTATTAATTGTATATCAATATAGAGCAAAATAAACACCAGAGTTCACTTCACACGGCACACAAAAATTCACTTGAAATGGTTCATAGGCCAAAATGAAAAGCCTAAAATATAAAATTATCAGGAGAATATATTCATAACATTGGCTTAGGCAACATATTTCTTAAGAACGCACTCATAAAATAAAAAGTGGGTTAAATGAACTTAATAAAAATTTAAAACTTTTGTTCTTTGAAACCATCAAATAAAATGAAAATGCAAGTCAAAACTGAGAGAAAAATTTTCAAACTATATATCCAATAAATCAAATGTAGAATTTATAAAGAACTGTTGCAAGTCATTAATAAGAGGATAAGCAACAAAATTTAAAAATAAGCAAAATATTTGAACACATTATTTCACAAAAGAAAATATATGAATGGCTAATGAGTACATGTAAGGATGCTGAATATCATTAGCCACCACAGAAATAGAAATTAAAACTATCAGATACCACCACACACCCTTTAGAATGGTTAAAATGTAAAATATTAGCAAAAATACCCTAACCATTCTAATAAGTATTGGTGAGGATGAGGGGAATTGGAACTCTAATCCTCTACTGATGGAAATGCAAAATGGTGAAATCACCTTGGAAAAAACAGTTTGTTAGTTTCTTAAAAATTAAACGTACATGCCGAAGCAATATCTTCACCAATACAGCTCCTAGGGCAATGGAAACTAAAGAGAAAATAAACAAATGGGACTACATCAAAATAAAAAGCTTCTGCACAGCAAAAGAAACCATCAACATAACAATAAGAAAGCCCACTGCATGGGAGAACATATTTGGCAGTGTTATCTCTGATAAGGGTTTAGTTTCCAACATTTATAGGGAACTCATACAACATAACAAAAGGAAGATAAACAATCCAATCAAAAAATGGGCAACGCACCTAAATAGATACTTTTCAAAAGAGGATATAAGGAAAGCCAAGAGACACATGAAAACATGCTCAAAGTCACTAATCATCGGAGAGATGCAAATCAAAACGACAATGCAGTACCATCTCACACCTGTCAGAATGGCTATCATCAACAAATCAACAAACGACAAGTGCTAGAGAGGATGTGGAGAAAAAGGGAACCCTCGTGCACTGCTGGTGGGAATACAGACTGGTGCAGCCAATGTGGATAACAGTATGGAGTTTCCTCAAAAAACTAAAAATGGAACTCCCATTTGACCCAGTGATCCCACTTCTAGGAATATATCCCAAGAAACTAGGAATACCAATCAGAAAGGATATATGCACCCCTATGTTCACAGCAGCACAATTTACAGTAGCTAAGATTTGGAAACAGCCTAAGTGCCCAACAACAGATGAGTGGATTAAAAAACTGTGATACATCTACACAATGGAATACTATGCTGCTATAAAAATGAAGGAACTCCTACCATTTGCAACAGCATGGATGGAGCTGGAGGACATTATGTTAAGCGAAATAAGTCAGTCAGAGAAAGATAAATATCACATGATCTCACTCATTTGTGGATTATAATGAACAACATAAACTGATGAACAAAACAGATCCAGAGACAGAGAAGCATCAATCAGACCGTCAAACCTCAGAGGGAAGGTAGGGGAGGGTGGGGTAAGGGGGAGAGATCAACCAAAGGACTGGTATGCATGCATATAAGCCTAACCAATGGACACAGACAACAGGGGGGTGAGGGCATGAACGGGAGTGGGGTGGGAGGGGCAATGGGGGGATAAGGACACATATGTAATACCTTAATCAGTAAAGAAAAAAAATTTAAACTTAGAGCTTCCATGGAATACTACTCAGCAATGGAAAGGAATATGCTATTATTACATGAAAAATCATTATATTTAATAAATAAAGCCAGACAAAAATAAGAGTGTGTGCTCTATGATTCAATTTATATAAAATACTATAAAATGCAAACTATAGTGACAGAAATTAGATTAGAGATTTCCAGGGATTGGGAGTGGAAGAAGGGATGGATTAAAAATGGGAACAAAGACTTTTTGAGACAATGGAAGTGTTTACTATTTTGATTATGATCATGATTTCACAGGCTTAACTTTAATAAAGCTGAAATGCTTACTCAAATGTAGATACAGGCTGAAAGGACTGAAAGTGACAATGTGTTTTGGTGTTTTATGCTCATGGTATTTGGTTTATTTGTTTTTTTCATTGTAAGTTCATTTTTTTTCTTCCTGACCTTTAGACTCCCTCAGCGATACCTCCATTTTCTGTATTTGAAGACAACAGCATATGCTATTAAAAGTTTGACTCCTCTTCTTGTTAATTACTAGGCTTCTATCCTAAGCCTTGCTTCAAAATTTATAAAAACATATTTTCTTCAAAAAACTAAAAAGTTTACAAACATGAATATATAAATGACACGTGGATGAATGTGTTAATCCCTTTTGTTGTCCCTGGTTGATTTACTTTTGTTTTCATAAGAGATTCATTTTATTTTCTTACAGGCCTCTTTAGGGACACTCCCAATGACATTTCTTTATCCTCACCTTACAAACTTAGAATGTACTGCCCACCATGTTCAGGAAAAGTTGATACTCCCATGAGATGTATAAGTTAATAAAAGTATTCAATGCGGTAACTCAGTTTTCCTTCAATTGCCTTTTATTTTATTTTTTAAAATATATTTTATTGATTTTTTACAGAGAGGAAGGGAGAGGGATAGAGAGTTAGAAACATCGATGAGAGAGAAACATCAATCAGCAGCCTTCTGCACACCCCCAACTGGGAATTTGCCTGCAACCAAGGTACATGCCCTTGACCAGAATCGAACCTGGGACCTTTCAGTCCGCAGGCCGATGCTCTATCCATTGAGCCAAACCAGTTAGGGCTTTCAATTGCCTTTTAAATTTTTACTTTTCCACAAAGTTCTGTCCTTACTTCTCCAACCTTGCAAAACCACCCAGGAAGGGGTGCTTCCTTCATTTCTCCTTCAGTTATATTCTGATTATTGTCCCTAAATTTTACTGCTTCTAGAAAGCTCTGTACGCATACCCCACCATCACATAAACAACCAGGAGGGAGGGTCTTAATTTGGTTCTCCTTCAACCAATCACATTATAACGTTGTTCTCTGACCTTTACCACTTACTGAAAGTTCTGACCATATCATTTCACTCCCTCAGAAACACCAAGGGGAGAGGATTTATTTCAGGTCTTCAAAAGACCATATTCTGAACCCCAACATTGACCCTTACTTCTTCCAGAAAGTCTGTCCTATCCCCATCATCACCCAATAACCTTGGTAAGGCTTCCTTTAGTTCTTCTACCAGTCAAGTTCTGATCTCACCATCTATTCCCCAATTTTCTTAAATTGAGGCTACTTTGGGAAATCTAGGATTGGTATAGAAGGTATGGTGTCAATTTTCAGAGTGACCAAAAGCCCATTCATGAACATCACTCAAGCACTTAGCTATTAAAAAGTGCCTATGTTGTGGCCGGTTTGGCTCAGTGGATTTAGCATCAGCCTGTGGACCAAAGGGTCCCAGGTTTGATTCTGGTGAAGGGCATGTACCTGGGTTGCACACTCTTCCATGGCCTAGGCCCTGGTTAGGGCTTGGGTAGGAGACAACCAATTGATGTGTTTCTCTGACATTGATGTTTCTCTCTGTCTTTTCCTCTCTTCCACTCTCCCTAAAAATCCATGGAAAAATATCCTCAGGTGAGAAATAACAACAAAGATGGCAGCGCCCACAGCCACCCAGGGCCGGCCCGAGGCACAGGCAAACCTCGGATGGTGGCTGCCCAAGGCTCAGGTAACCAGGGCTGACCGAGGCTTGCACTGCCGGCAGTGGCAGTGGCAGCAGCAGAGGTGTGATGGGGCATCGCCTTCTCCTGATCACTGGGTCACCTCCCACCCCTGAGGGCTCCTGGACTATGAGTGGGGGCAGGCCGGGCTGAGTGACCCCCCTCCAGTGCATGAATTTTCATGCACTGGGCCTCTAATTTTTATATAAGTTGCACGTTTGTTTATCCATATCACTGGTAATCAGTACACATGGCAAGAATTTCCAAATCATGTCTTGTGAAGACACTGTGTGAGGAGACAAGTACCGGGAAATGGGAATTGTGGTCCCAGCTATACCACTAACTGTGACCTTGGGAAAATCATTTTCCTCCCTAGTTTCCTTATTTGTGAAATGAAGTTTGAATTGAAAAAGTGACTTTCAATTTTTTTACCCTGTGATGTACAGTTAGAAATACCATAAGGTGACAATATTTCCTACATGTAAAACTAAAACAAGTTTCTTAAAATAATTCTTAACACTAGTCATCAATTAGGGACTCTGATGTTTTTTGTTCTATTCTTTTGTGTTTAAAATTTTTTTCATGCTTTTTTAAGCTGGGGTAGCAATACTTATATCGGACAAAATAGACCTCAAAGTGAAGGCCATAACAAGAGATAAGGAAGGCCACTTCATAATACTAAAGGGATCAATACAACAAGAAGATATAACCCTGGTAAACATATATGCACCCAATGCAGGAGCACCCAAATTCATAAAAAAAACTCCTGGAAGATATCAAAGGAGAGATCGACAACAATACAATCATAGTAGGGGACTTTAATACACCACTGACAGCACTGGATAAGTCCTCTAGACAAACAATCAGCAAAGATACAGCAATCCTAAATGACTCACTAGATCAGATGGACTTAATAGACATCTTCAGAACACTTCCCCCCAGTGCCACGGAATATACATTCTACTCAAGTGCTCATAACACATATTCAAAAATAGACCATATATTGGGTCACAAGCAAAGTATCCCCAAATTCAAGAAAATTGAAATCATAAAAAGCGTCTTCGCAGACCACGATGGCATAATATTAGAAATAAACTACAATAAAAACAACCCAAAATACTCAAACACCTGGAAGCTGAATAGCATGCTATTAAATATTGATTGGGTTACCAATGAAATCAAAGAAGAAATTCAAAACATCCTGGAAACTAATGACAATGAAAACACAACAATCCAAAACCTATGGGACACAATGAAAGCAGTCCTGAGAGGGAAGTTGATAGCTCTACAGGCCTATCTCAAAAAACAAGAAAAAATGGTAGTAAATCATCTAACTCTACAACTCAAAGAATTAGAAAGAGAGCAACAAGAAAACCCCAGAGTGAGCAGAAGGAAGGAGATAATAAAGATTAGAGCAGAAATAAATGACATAGAGACCAAAAAAACAATACAGAATATCAATGAAACCAAGAGCTGGTTCTTTGAAAGGATAAACAAGATTGACAAACCTCTAGCCAGACTCACCAAGAAGCAAAGAGAGAGGACCCAAATAAACAAAATCAGAAATGATAGAGGCGAAATAACAACAGACCCCACAGAAATACAAATGATTGTTAAAAAATACTATGGACAGCTCTACTCCAACAAACTAGACAACCTGGAGGAAATGGACAAATTCCTAGAAAAATACACCATTCCAAAACTCAATGAGGAAGAATCTAAAAATCTCAACAGGCCAATAACTATGGAAGAAATTGAAGCAGTCATCAAAAAGCTTCCATCAAACAAAAGCCCAGGACCAGACGGCTTCAGAGGGGAGTTTTACCAAACATTCAAGGAAGAACTAAAACCTATCCTCCTCAGACTACTACAAAAAATTCAAGAGGAAGGAACACTTCCAAACTCATTCTATGAAGCCAGCATCACCCTAATACCAAAACCAGGTAAAGAAAACACAATGAAAGAGCATTACAGGCCAATATCCCTCATGAACATAGATGCCAAAATCCTCAACAAAATCTTAGCAAATCGGATCCAGCAGTACATCAGAAAGATCATACACCATGACCAAGTAGGATTTATCCCAGGGATGCAAGGATGGTACAATATCCGCAAATCAATAAACGTGATACATCACATAAACAAATTGAAAGAAAAAAACCACATGGTCATATCAATTGATGCAGAAAAAGCATTTGACAAAATTCAACACCCATTTTTGATAAAAACTCTCAGTAAGGCGGGAGTAGAAGGATCATACCTCAACATAATAAAAGCCATATATAACAGGCCCACAGCCAATATCATACTCAATGGACAAGAACTAACACCATTTCCCCTAAGAACAGGAACAAGACAGGGATGCCCCCTCTCACCACTCCTGTTCAACATAGTACTGGAAGTGTTAGCCATTGCAATTCAGCAAGAAGAAGAAATAAAAGGCATCCAAATTGGAAAAGAGGAAGTAATAAACTGTCCTTATTTGCAGATGACATGATATTATACATACAAAACCCTAGAGACTCCATCAAAAAGCTACTAGACTTAATACATGAATTTGGCAATGTAGCAGGATACAAAATTAACCCCAAGAAATCTGAGGCATTTGTATACACCAATAGTGAACTTTCAGAAAGAGAGATTATAAAAAACAATCCCGTTTACCATCGCACCAAAAAAATTAAGCTACCTAGGAATAAACTTAACTAAAGAGGTAAAAGACCTCTACTCAGAAAACTACAGGACGTTGAAAAAAGATATAGAGGAAGACATAAACAGATGGAAGAACATACCGTGTTCATGGATTGGTAGAATCAACATCATTAAAATGTCCATACTACCCAAAGCAATCTATAAATTCAACGCACTTCCCATTAAAATACCAACGGCATACTTCAGAGATCTAGAGCGAACTCTCCAAAAATTCATCTGGAATAAAAAAAGACCCCGAATAGCTGCAGCAATCCTGAAAAAGAACAAAGTAGGTGGGATCTCAATACCAGATATCAAGTTGTATTACAAAGCCACTGTTCTCAAAACTGCCTGGTACTGGCACAAGAATAGGCATATAGATCAATGGAATAGAATAGAGAGCCCAGAAATCGGCCTGAACCAATATGCTCAATTAATATTTGACAAAGGAGGCAAGAACATACAATGGAGCCAAGACAGTCTCTTCAATAAATGGTGTTGGGAAAATTGGACAGATATATGCAAGAAAATGAAACTAGACCACCAACTTACACCATACACAAAAATAAACTCAAAATGGATAAAGGACTTAAATGTACAACAGGAAACCATAAAAATTCTAGAAGAATCCAAAGGCAACAAAATCTCAGACATATGCCGAAGCAATTTCTTCACTGATACAGCTCCTAGGGCACTTGAAACTAAAGAGAAAATGAACAAATGGGACTACATCAAAATAAAAAGCTTCTGCACAGCAAAAGAAACCATCAACAAAACAACAAGAAAACCCACTGTGTGGGAAAACATATTTGCCAATGTCATATCTGATAAGGGCCTAATCTCCAAAATTTATAGGGAACTCATACAACTTAACAAAAGGAAGGTAAACAATCCAATCAAAAAATGGGCAAAGGACCTAAATGGACAGCTTTCAGAAAAGGACATTCAGAAAGCCAAGAGACATATGAAAACATGCTCAAAGTCACTAATCATCCGAGAGATGCAAATCAAAACAACAATGAGGTACCATCTCACACCTGTCAGACTGGCTATCATCAACAAATCAACAAACGACAAGTGCTGGAGAGGATGTGGAGAAAAAGGAACACTTGTGCACTGCTGGTGGGAATGCAGACTGGTGCAGCCACTATGGAAGACAGTATGGAGTTTCCTTAAAAAACTGAAAATGGAACTCCCATTTGACCCTGTGATCCCACTTCTAGGAATATATCCCAAGAAACCAGAAACGCCAATCAGAAAGGATATATGCACCCCTATGTTCATAGCAGCACAATTCACCATAGCTAAGATCTGGAAACAGCCTAAGTGCCCATCAGTAGATTAATGGATTAGAAAACTGTGGTACATCTACACAATGGAATACTATGCTGCTCTAAAAAGGAAGGAACTCTTACCATTTGCAACGTCATGGATGGAACTGGAGAGCATTATGCTAAGTGAAATAAGCCAGTCAATGAAGGAAAAATACCACATGATCTCACTCATTCATGGATAATAGAGACCATTATAAACTTTTGAACAATAATAGATACAGAGGCAGAGCTGCCTCAAACAGATTGTCAAACTGCAGCGGGAAAGCCGGGGAGGGTTGAGGGGCAGGAGGTAGGGGGGTAAGAGATCAACTAAAGGACTTGTATGCATGCATATAAGCATAACCAATGGACATAAGACACTGGGGGATAGGGGAGGCTAGGGGACTGTCTAGGGTGGGGGGATAAAATGGACACATATGTAATACCCTTTGTAATACTTTAAGCAATAAATAAAAAAAATTTTTTTTCATGCTTTTTTAAAATATATTTTTATTGATTTCAGAGAGGAAGGGAAAAGGAGGGAGATAGAAACATCATTGATGAGAGAGAATCATGGATTGGCCGCCTCCCACATGCCCCCCAGTGGAGATCAAGCCTGCGACCCAGGCATGTGCCCTTGACCAGAATCGAACCCTTTGGTCTGCAGGCCAACACTCTATCCACTGAGCCAAACTAGCCAGGCTTTTCATGCTTTTTTATTGACTTTTAGAGAGAAACGGAGAGGAAGAGGAAGAGAAACATCAATGTGAGAAGAAAACATATATCAGCTGCCTCCTGCCTATGCTCTGACCAGGGATTGAACCCACAACCTAGGTATGTGCCTTGACTGGTAATCGAATCTGCGACCCTTCCATGTACTGGATGACACTCCAACCGAGCCACACTGGCCAAGACCTATTGTGGTTTTTTAAAAATTGCTTATTGTTTTGTTTGTTTTTTTGGTTAATCCTCAACCAAGGATATTTTTCTCCATTGATTCTTAGAGAGAGTGGAAGGAGGGTGGGAGGGGAAGAGAAAAACATCAATGAGAGGGAGACACATCGATTGTCTCCCCTCATTTGCCCCCAACCAGGGCAGGAATCAAATCTGCAACCCTCTAGTGCACAGGCTGATGCTCCAACCAACTGAGCCACATTGGCCAGGGCCTTTTTTTTTTTAATTGCTTATCACCTACAAAATGGATTTCAAGAGCCATAATGGGTGGCAATCCTCACGTTGAAGAACACTTTGGAGGGTCTTTAGGATTTCTTTCTGCTGTATTCTAAAAATACTAGTGTCTCATTGGGAATGTAGAAAAAAAATATTTAAAAAAACAGCCCCAGTCTTGCTGAATCCTCTTTGATTTTCCTCAGCTTAGTTATAAGTCAAATATTCTGCATCTTCAGATGAGTACAAAGTATAAAAAATGACCCAGGCCAGATCATCTCTCCCAAGATCTATAGTAGGTGGTAGCCTTGGTACATAGCATCTCTAAACTCCAGTACCCTCATTTGCCACTTTATTAACCAGTCTATTTTAAGGTCTTATAATTTCCTGTTAATGCATTTTGCCCATTGAATTCAAATAACTATTCATCCTATCTACTTGTTTACATTTAATCCTATCTAATAATAGCCAAACATGGTAATTGACTGTACCTTTGCTATGCCTCCCATTAGCTAATCAGCGCAATATGCAAATTAACCACCAACAAAGATGGCGGCTAATTTGCATACTGCAGGCAGGGTGGGACAGCGTGAGCCACCATCCAGGCCCCCGTGGGCGACCCCAGAAGCTGCCTGCCTGCCGCCCGTGATGGATCCGATCCCGGGTCGCAGGCGGGCCCCAGAAGCCCCAGAAGCTGCCTGCCGCCTGTGATCGGATCTGATCCTGGGCTGCAGGCCGGCCCCAGAAGCCCCAGAAGCTGCCTGCCTGCCGCCCATGATGAATCCAATCCTGGGTCGTAGGGCGGCCCCAGGAGCCCCAGAAGCCGCCTGCCTGCCGCCCATGATGAATCCAATCCTGGGTCGTAGGGCGGCCCCAGAAGCCCCAGAAGCCGCCTGATATGGCAGTAACTATATCAGTAAGCACTCTGAAAGTCAGTGGCATAAATGCACCAATTAAAAGACAGATTATGAGGGTGAATCAAAAACAAAACCCACTTTAAATATAAAGACACATATAGATTAAAAGTAAATGAATTAAGCTGCAGCCTGTTTTGCTCAGTGGATAGAGCATTAGCCCGTGGACTGAAGGGTCCCAGGTTAGATTCCAGTCAAGGGCATGTACCTCAGTTGCTGGCTTGATCCCCAGTCCCTATCAGAGCATGTGCAGGAGGCAACCAATCAATGTGTCTCTCCCTTTCCCTTCACTCTCTCTAAAATTCAATGGAAAAATATCCTTGGTGGAAGATTAACAAAAACAAAGTAAATGGATTAAGTAACATTAAAGAGATTATAAGAAAAATATATCCCAAATTTTGTTAGTTGTATAATGATTATGTTTAAACTAGAGGCCTGTTGCACGAAGAGATTCGTGCAATAGGCCTTCCCTTCTCCTGGCTGCCGGCACAGGTTTTCCTCCGGCACCCAGGACTCAGGCCTTCGCTCCAGCCGAAGCCGCCTTCCATCTTCCGTCTTCGCTGCTCCAGCTCGCCTTTACAGTCTTCCCTCTGCCACTTGGAGCCTACGTATTCAAATTAACTGCCAACAAAGATGGCGGTTAATTTACATATCACACTGATTAGCCAATGGGAGGCATAGTGAAGGTACGGTCAATTACCATGTTTGGCTATTATTAGATAGGATTATTAACGCCTAAGAAATTGGGTGAAGGGTAGATATAATATGCTGTAGTATTTTATAGTTTTTTTACATGTATGAGATTATTTCAAATTAAAATATTAAAATATTAAAAATTAATAAAATATTAATTGAAATGTATCTGCATTACATGAAAAATCTCCTAATTGTTTCTAGCATAATTTATTAAATTGTGCTAAAATTTACAAGGGTTCAATTAAGAAATATCTTAATTCTAAATGACATAATAGAAAATATATAATAGTGCAGTTATAAGCACTTATCTGAAAATAAAAATTTAAAGAAGTGAATTTAAAGAAGGGATTAGCCAAAGAAAATATATGCACAACCCACGGACACAGACAATAGTATGGTGATGGCCAGAGAGAAGTGGGGGGCAAGAGCTGGGTAGAGGGGACAAAAGGGGGGAAATAGGGACATCCTATATAATAATAATAAAAGGCTAATATGCACATTGACTGAACAGCAGAATGACCGGTTGCTATGATGCACACTGATACCAGGGGGCAGATGCTCAATGCAGGAGCTGCCCCCTGGTGGTCAGTGCACTTCCACATGGGGAGTGCCACTCAGCCAGAAGCTGGCTCATGGCTGGCCAGTGCAGAGGTGGTGGCAGGAGCCTCTCCCACCTCCATGGCAGCACTAACAATGTCCAACTAACTGTTTAGACCTGATCCCTTGGGGGCCTAAGCCTTTAGTTGGACATCCCCTGAGGGCTCCCTGGCTGCCAGAAGGATGTCTGACTGCAAGCTTAGGCCTGATCCCTTGGGGAGTGGGACTAAATCGACAGGTGGACATCCCCCAAGGGGTCCTGGACTGCAAATGGGTGCAGGCCGGGCTGTGGGACATGCCCCCCCCCCCATGCACAAATTTTTGTGCACCGGGCCTCTAGTATGACAATATATGGCTATGTAGACACATAATACATACGCCAATATACATATACATCTGTACATAGCTACATACATATACACAATAGTGCCCTCAGGCTTTGTTATATATTACAATTACCTAAGGAGCTTGTTAAAAAGTGGAGATTCTTGAGCTCCAGTCTGTGAGTCTGGAAGATACAAGCCAGAGGTCTTACATTCTCAAAAAGCTCCCCCATCAGTGTTTTTATGCAGATGATAGACTCACACTTTTTGAAAAACAGTAGGAAGTACAATTTAAAATGGTATCAGATGTTAAATTATGAGTAGGATCCCTCCTTACTGATTGGTAGGGGACAAGAAAAAGTAGTCAAATTTGACTGAGATTCTGAGTCCAGGTAGTTAGGAGAGTAAAAGTAATGTTAACAAAGAATAAAAAAGACTGGGTAGAATAGGAAGATTGGTTTTTAAGCTGCTTTATTAATTTTACAACATGAAAAGAATATTTTTCCAAAAACTTGGTGAAATTGCCTTGCTGGACAAAGAGTTTTATGCTGAGACATAAACATTATTCAATTAAAAACTAGTAAGAGGAAACATCAAAAGGTTTACAGAAAAGTAAATCACAAAACTACTAGCTTTTGGAGTAGAGGCCACATTATTAACCTCAGTGAAAACCTTAGGATTTAAGGTATAAGGCAAAAGTCATAATGATTATCAGGTTCAGGAGTTTGGAAGCGTATAACATGTCTCATTTGCTGCTCCCTGGTCTTTCTCCTGATTTCCACCCGGTGCATTGCGATCTTTTCTACATTATCTCCCACTTCATTGTGATCAACACGCTTGTTAGATATGGCCCGTCGAAAATTTGGGACAAGTCGCTTAACCCACCCCAGCCTGACATTTCCTCCAGGCTTCTGGGCTTCGCCTCCTCCCAAATTGCGTGATTCCTCCTCATTCTGCAAAAGGGCCTGGTCCGCTCCTTCGTTTTCCTGGTGGGCCTTTTCCATGATGAGATTTTTTACTGCTAGTTCCTTTTTGGACGCCATTGCTCCTAGGAGACAAGAAATAGAAGGGACTACTTCATTGGCGGACTGATCAGCACCGAGGACAGAGGCCCTACTATGCACCTTTCCGGATTCAGAGGCCTGAATTTCAAAGGCTTTTTAAAATTGCATTTTTCCCGCCTGAGAGGCTCCCTACGCCCTCTAGGGGGCCTCCAGTCCCAGCTCTCCCCCTCCCTCTGACTCCCCTCCCATCCCTCTCCCCAAACCCACCATTTTCCCTGCGATCCAAGCCCAGGCCTCTGCAGGCACCAAAACTGAGCACAGGATGGGGGTGGGGTAAGGCTTTGGGGTCTCAGGGCTTTCCACTCATTCCCGCCCCCCGACCACTGTACCCTGCACCCACCTGGGCCTATCCTTGCAGGCGGCTCCTCCTCCCGATTCTCGCCTGGAGCGCGCGGCCGCGACTCTGGGACCCGAAGACCTGCAGGGGCCGGCGAGGGGGAGCGGGTGGCGCCGCAGCCGAGCGCTGGCCCAGCGGGTGCGCCCACCCGCCCCGTCCGCCCCGCCACGCACGCCCCCGGCCCGCCCCGGCCTCTCGTTCCAGCCGCCCCCACCCCGCGCTGCCCACCGCGTTCGACACCCAGAAAGACGGGGGTGGGGCGGGGGCCCAGAGGCAGGTGTTTCCCGAGGGTCGTCGCCGTGGGCCGCCCAGCGCGCCCCCAGGAAGCTCGGCGATTTCCGCAGACACACGCGCGCCGCGTCGGGGCGTGGGGGTTGCGTCTCCGAGGCGCTTCGCCCGGAGCAGCCCGACCCCTCGGAGGCTCCCCCGGCCAGGTCCGCTCGCCACCGCCGCCCCGCCGCCACCCCGGGCGCCGCTCCGGGTCCCTTACCTGCTCCGCCTCCGCCTCCGCCTCTTGGGGCTTCCCGGGCCCGCGCGCCCTCAGGGCCACCGGGCGCTGCAACCAGAAGGGTACGAGCCTCCGTGGAGTCTGGTGCTGGAGCTAGACGCGCGAGTCCAAGGAGGCGGGTCACGTGGGGCCTCCGTCACAGAGCGCGGCGCCGCCCCCGTCCCGCCCCAGCCTGCTCCGCCGGGGGTGGGGGTGGGGGGTGGGGAGGGAGGGAGCCCTGGCTCCTGCGCGCCCCCTGGGGTCCCTTGTAACAGAGTCAGCTCCGCCCGTTCTCCAGCCGCCATCCCTTTGTGGATTCCTGGGTCCCTGCTGCTAATCTACTCAGGGGCCTGGTGGCCATTCCCACTGCTTCTCTGGGGACTTGCCTCTTTCCTCCTTTTCTCCCAGTATACACACCTTAACCCCCCCCTCCCCCCCCCCCCCCCCGCCCTGCCAGGACTCAGTTGCAAACTTTAAGGGGATGCAAAAAACCTCAGTAGTAAAAATGAATCACATTTTGGTTTAATATTTTAAAAAAACAACATTTATGCAGGAATATCTATGACGAGCAATATGCACTACCCACCTCTGATCCTCCTTTCTACCAATGCCCGCTGTTTTCTTTAACAAAAATGCGCTGGGAGACAGGAAATGAGTCAAGGACATGGATTTTTTTCTAATTATTCTTAATACCTTTGTTCATTCCTTTTTTTTTGTTTAAAAATGTATTCTCTTTATATAGTTCACATTAACTTTACCAGTATTAACTTTTTTATGGGAAATTTCAAACATATTAAAAAATAGAATAGTACAGTCCTCCCTGGATATCCATGGGACATTGGTTCCAGGACCCCAGGGGATACCAAAACTCCAGGGTGCTCAAGTCCCTTATATAAAATGACATAGTCTTTGCATATAACCTATGCACACCTTCCCACATAGTTTAAATCATCCCTAGACTACTTACAATACGTTATGCAATGTAAATGCTATGTAAATAGTTTATGCTGTATTGTTTAAGAAATAACAAGAAGTCTCTGTACATGTTCAAATGCAACCATCATAGGCCTAACAACATAGTGCATATCAACATAAGATGTTTACATGTCCAAAAATAATTTATATATATTTTTATATTATACTATATATTATATAATATATTAGTATTATATATTTTATGTGTTTTATACATACTTAGTAAAAGTATATAAACATATGTGGAAAGACACACCATCTTAGGAATATGGTTACCTCTGGGGAGAGGATGGGATAAATAAAAAGGGAGGCAAACTCAGTTATATTTATACTAGAGGCCCAGTGCACAAATGTGTGCATGGGTGGGGTCCAGCTGGCCTGCCCCATCAGGACTGGGCTGTGCTGGCCAGGGAGAGGGGATGTGGGAGGTTGGCTGGCTGGCCCCGCCCCTGATCAGGGTGGGTGAGGCTGATCAGGGGTGGGGCTGGCCAGAGGGAGGGGCCGTGGGCCCTTGTGGGACAGCCCCTCCCCCTGGTAGAACTCCTGGTCAAACTCCTGGTCAAACTCCCAGTCGAAGGGACAATTTGCATATTAGCCTTTTATTATATAGGGTCATGTGATTACTTAAAACTTAAATGGAACAGTCTTCATACATTTCAGACCATTTTTAATGGCATAAGCTATTACCAAGACTGCCCTGGACGTTGTTTCTCAGTGGTTAGAGCGTCAGAGGGTCCAGGGTTTGATTCCCAGTCAAGGGCATGTACCTGGGTTGCAGGTTCAAACACCAGCTCGGTTGGGAAGCATTCAGAAGGCAACCGATCAATGTGTTTCTCTCTCTCTCCCCTGCTCCTTCCTCTCTTCCACTCTCTGTAAGAAATCAATGAAAAAAATATCCTTGGGTGAGGATTAACAAAAAACAACAACCAAAAAACAAAACCTATTACTATTACCAAGACTTATTTTAAGTGAAAATCAGAATAGTATACATCATTTGATTCCACTAAACATATTTATAAATATAAAATACATGTGTTTCATTATATGTATATAAAAACCTTTTAAGTCTACACACTAACTTGTTTCACTTTTTATAGAATCCTGGTTGTTTATTGCTGCATATCAAGCAATGCCCAAAATTAGTAGCTTACTAGTAAAACAACAATTTTTTTTTATTATGTCTTCATCATCAACTCTTACAGTTCTGTGGGTTTATTGGGCTCAGCTGGGTGTTTTTCCATGGCATCCCTTATGAAGTTGCAGTTAAATCTCAGCTGGAGCGTTGAGCATCTGAAGACTTAAATGGGCTAGATCTTTTGGCAATAGATGCTGGCTGTTAGGAGGGAGCTCAGCTGGGGCTGTTGACAAGAGTGTCTAAGGTGTCCACATTAAACTAAGGTGTTTCAGTTACCTACTGTCATGTAAGAAACCACAACAAAATTTTGGAGGCAAACTTAAATAATACCAAATATTAATATCTTTCATGATTCTGTGGCTTAACTGGGCTTAGCTGAGCCATTTTTCTCTTTCATGTAGTTTTATTGGGGGATATAACAATCTGGAGACTCAATGGATAGAATATCCAGAGTGGCTCACTCATATGGTTGGCAGCCAGAGCTGGAATAATTCTGCTCTGCCTAATTAGATCATTTTCCACAGGAACAGAATTAGAAGCGTACTGTTCTGCCCTTTTCATGTGCTTTACATAATAATATACTTAAGATGTAATTCCACACCACTGTGTATAGAATTACATCTTTCTTTCATTTATTTATGTATTTATCTATTTATTTTAAATATTTATTGTTCAAAGTATTACATATGTTCCCTCCTCCCTCCCATTGACCTCTCCCAGCCTGCCCCTGCAATGACTGCATGGTGCTCTGACACATCTATGTTCTCTGTCATACCTATGTATTCAACTAGAGCTAAATTAATGGACATTTAGGCTAAACACATCTGCCCTGGGCTACGGAGGACATAGTGAAGAGCATGATAGTGCCCAGGTACTTAAGGGACTTATATCCTCATGGGTTTTATGCACAGGGAAGCAGGTCATTACAAAAGGAGGGATAAGTCTAGTGAAGGGTTACTTGTCTAGATTGGGTAGAACCCATAAACAGCTAGTTCACAGAATTCTGTTTTGGGCTATTAGGCACAAAGGCTGGGCCTACCCTGAAGAGATTTATCCCAGATGTAACATCCTGTAGAAGAAAGAGCACAGCTGAAACAGGAGACAGCCTGGCTGTTAATTCTCTGCCATGTACTCACTGAAGACTCTTTAGAAACATCGATGAGAGAGGAACATCGATCAGCTGCCTCCTGCACACTCCCTACTGGGGATGTGCCTGCAACCAAGGTACATGCACTTGACCGGAATTGAACCTGGGACCCTTGAGTCCGCAGGCCAACGCTGTCTCCACTGAGCCAAACTGGTTAGGGCTCACTGAAGACTCTTGAAGTTCAAATGTTGGGAGTTCCTTGGCGCCCATTTTTGGCTACCTTTCCCTGTCACATCATGCTGTCTCCTTAGGCAGCTATCTCATCTATACCTATATCTTCAATTGCATTCACTCACATATGATTCCTGCATTTCCCTTTCTAACTCAGTCTGTGATCCAAATATCTTGCTGCATTCCTAACATCTCTATGAGGTGTACACAGGTACTAAAAAATAAAGATGACCCATCATGTCCCTTCCAAAAAGGAGCCATTATGTGTTGCCCATCCTGGTTAACATCACTACCTATCACACCGATGAAGGGGGCAGAGTACTGAGAATCACACTGACACCTCTTTCTTATACCCCCTTACCTAATTCTCAAATCTTTCATGAGTTCATGTATTTGTTTATTCATGCATATGTTCATTACTTAGTAGAGAGGAATATTGCTGGCTCAAGGGAGAAGGAAGTTAATACACAATCACAGACCTGGAGTGTGTGACCCATTGCAAAGAGAAGGGCTGCCTTAGGAAGGTTTGTCACAGGAGAGAAAGAAAGTAGAAAGTATAGTTGCTGATGCAGATAAGTTGTTAAGTTTGGTGGTTGAAGCATATAGACGACGACTTGTGTGATAATATCTACTTTTCCAAAGAAACAAAAAGCCAAAAGAACAGTTAAGAATATTGAGGTGTGAGAGTGTTGAAGATGTTGTGCTTCAGTGGTCTCAGATATTGAGAAAGTATATTGATTGGAAATGTGGTAAGACCGCCAGCCAGGCCTGAGTACTGCCCCTACCCTGCAGTAGCCTTCCTTCTACCTTATCTCCCATACCACCACCACCCCTTTTCCATCAGGCTCCAGTCACACTGGTTTTTGTCTTTTTCTGGAACAAGTCATGCTCCCTCCTACCTCAGAATGTACTGTTCCTTGGTCTAATAGCAAAAGATCTTTACACCCACACAGTTCTTTTTTGTTGTCAAGGTCTTAGTTGAAAAGTCATGTACATGGCATGGCCTTCTCTAGTGATAAAGCATGGCACAACTCCAGGGATCATCATGAATGGTGTAGTCTAAGTAAGTCTAAGTAAGTGATGGTCTTTGAAGTAGGTAAATTGGGTAGCCCTAGATATCCTTGACTGCTCTCTCCATAGATATTATTTTCTATCTCATTTCCTTGTTTTATTTTCTCCATGGAACTCTTCACCCATTGAAATTACATTGGTTATTGTTTATTTTCCGTGTATCCAAAAGTGAATGTAAGCCCATAAAAGGAGGGCCCTTTCCTGTCTTGTTGCCTAATAGCCAAATTGCTATGTGCTACATGTCTGGGTTACCTACCAGATACACCAAAACAGAAACAGATACTTAAAGTTGAGTGGCAAAACCAATTGACATTGGAATCAGAGATGACAGTGTATAAAATAGTTAAATCTTGGATATTATCTTTTTAGCAGATCTCAAACTATAGGAAACATCAGAATCTATCAGGGAAATTGTTTAAAATACAGATTTCTGAGCCTCATCAGGTCTGGGGTAAGTTTTCAAAAGTTGCAGTTTACCAAGATACCAGCTGCTTCTAATAAAGGTGGCCTGTGGCTCATTCTTAGACCAATACATATTTTTTTAACATGGTGTTTTACTAGGAGAAACTGCTTCTATACCATTCATCTATTACTTATCATGCAGAGTTTTGTTACATCTTTATTTTGACTACTGGTGTAATTAATGGGAAGCACAGTGTTCATATAGGACCTCAGAATGATTTTCCAAATGGGATCTCATTTTACTCTTTCTAACCTTTTCCTAATTGTACATGAAACGGAGGCTCATTTCATACTTCCTGTTTGAGAAACTGCTTTGTAAAATTAGTTTTAAGATGTTTTCTTCTTTTGCTTTGGCAATGTAAAATATGGACTTGAGGTGATAACAAATGTGTGAGCGTAGGCTCATTGATTACAACAAATGTAGAATTTTGAGACAGGTTGTTGATAGTGGAGGAAGACTGTGTGGGAACAAGGGGTATATGAGAACTTTGTACTTTCTGCTCAGTTTTGCCTTAAACATAAAACTGATCTACAAAATAACATTTATTTAAACATATAAAAATGGCTATTGCTTTGATTTTCTCTCCTAAAAAGGCATGCTTGAAAAAAAAATTAGGACGTAGAGTTCTTTACACTCTGGTGATGAGAACTGGAATTTCAACTTGAATCTCACAATTGAGAACAGATTAGGAAGGGATGAGGAAGAAACAAAGGCTCTTTAAAACTGCCAGATGGATTTTTCTACATCTGAAAATGTGGCACAAGACCCTGTGCTGCCACTACTATTATCCTTGTGGTCTCTGGGCCTCATGACAGACATACTCTGCCTGATTGGAATGATGCTATGGATAGTTTCTAATCTGCCTCCCCTTCTACTGCATGTGTAGTTGTGGACATATTTTCAGATAAGTAAATCTCTCTCTACAACAATTTTCTGAATAAATTTAAGAGCATATCCCCACCTCCCATTTTTAAATATAATTTTTCTTATAATTACATAAGTAGTAAATCCTGGTTGTAAGATAAATTCAAACACCAAAATATATAAATTCGATATAGCTCTGGAGATATGTATTACTTGTAGTAGTTTGGTACATCTTCTTGCTATAGCTTTATAGCAAGACCTTTCTGTGGAAGAATATCCTCTACACCCAGCCCCCTGAAAATATTGAATTGAGTGTTTGCATTGTCTTGGCGATGCAGAAGAGTCAGACAAACTAAAGGTTAAGTGTTCCTCTTTTTCATCTGAACTGTTAGGCCTTGAATCCTCTATTTTCTTTATTGAGGTTTCCTTTTTCATCATTAATATGAACTGCTTTTATGTTTCTCTTTCCAATAATTAGACAACCAAATATACACTCCCCCCTAAAAATTGATTCCCTTAAGCTACATCCTCCCTTCCCTCTTCTCATTTTCACAAACATTTCAAAGGGGATACTATATTCACTGTCTGCACTTTCCAAGCACCTTAACTGACCCCTTAATTTCCTTTCCAAACTGCTGAATCTGCTCTCAACAAGATCACCAATGGCATCATTGTTATAAAACAAAAGTTGGCCCTTTCAGCTCTTATCTATAATATGAGCCCATATTTATTTTGTTTCTAATGAAAACAATACATGATCCTTGTTTTTTGTTGTTAAAAAAAAAATTGCAAACTTGCAGAAATGTTGCTGGGGTAAAACAAAGAATTCCTCTCTTTTCCTGGACCATATGCAACTAAGTTGCTAACATGATGTCCTGTAGCTCCCAGCTACTTTAGTGTGTGTGTCTTAAGAAAAGAACAGTCTCCTATATCAGTGATTTTCTACCTTTTTTTATCTCATAGCACACATAAACTAATTACTAAAATTCTGTGGCACACCAAAAAAAAATATTTTTTACTGATCTGACAAAAAAAAATAGGTGTAATTTTTATTCATTCACACCGGGTGGCTATTGCTGTATTGGTTGTTGTCATTTTTTTATTGGACACTCTAAGCAGCGGTTCTCAACCTGTGGGTCACGACGCCTTTGGCGGTTGAACGACCCTTTCACAGAGGTCGCCTAAGACCATCCTGCATATCAGATATTTACATTATGATTCATAACAGTAGCAACGTTACAGTTATGAAGTAGCAACGAAAATAATTTTATGGTTGGGTCACAACATGAGGAACTGTATTTAAAGGGGCAGAAGGTTGAGAACCACTGCAGGGAAAAGAGGCCAGTGCCCCTGACTAAATAGTCGGGTATTGCATGTTTTAAAAATTCTTAAGACACATCGGTTGAAAGTTTCTATCCTATATAACCACAAGACAACCATCAAAATCAGAAAATGATCATTAATAAGATTTATCAAAATCTAATCCTCAGATCCTGTTCAAATTTCACCAGTTGTTCCAATAATGCCCTTCACAGCAAAAAGATCCAGGACAGAACCCTGTATAGCACACAGTTGTCATGTCTCTTTAGTCTTGTATAGTTGAGAAAAGTTCCTCAGTTTTGCCTTGACTTTTATGACGTGGCATTTTTGGATTGTGGACCAGTTATTTTGTAGATTGCCCTTGATTTGGGGTTTGTTGATGTTTCCTCATGATTATATGTAGGGATATTATAGAAGTGATGCTGTGTTTGCCTCATTGCATCCTAGCAGTGTGTAATTTGGATTTTCCTATTACTTATGCTATTCTACTTTGATCATTTATTAAGGTGTTGTCTCCCAGTCTTTCCCACAGTAAAAAAAACCTCTCTCCACAATTAATAAGTATTTGAGACTATGCAAATATCCATTCCTCATTAAAGCTTTAACTCTATTAATAATTAAATAAATATTTAATTTAATTATTGATAATATATTTATGCCATGGATTCGTTTTTCCCTGTATAATTGATTGTCTATATTTTATTGTTATGTCTTTTTTAATACTCCCCAAGGACTTGTTCATTGATTTTTTTTTTTTTTTTTTTTTTTTTTTTTTTTTTTTTTAGAAAGAGGGGATGGAAAAAGAGAGAGAGAAACGTGTGAGACAGAAACATTGATTGGTTGCCTTCAGTACCAGAGTGCCCTGACAAGGGATTAAACCTGCAATTCAGGTCTGTGCCCTGATGAGGAATCAAACCTGCAACGTTTTGGTGTACTGGACAACCCACCAACCAACTGAGCCACACTGAACAAGGCTAGTGTTATATGTTTTAATGCTTGAATTTTTCTCCTCAAGCCACTTTCTGTGTTCTTTGAATATGCTCCCTTTCTTCTTTGAGCACTTCTTTGCTATCCAGCACATAATATCCTCAAATCATCTTGTACTTTCCTTTTCCAAAATTTGTAATTAAACACTTCTTTAAGGAACCCTGGTTCCTTTTAATGAGGGCACATATTTAGATTCTTGCATAAGTTGTTGATTTTTTCCTCCGTCCGGTTTATGCATTCTAGGACCCTTAATCTGAATTCTTTTTCTGTCATGCTGCATGCCTCTGTTTCACTTAGCTGCTCTTCTGGTGAGTCCTTTTCTTTCCTTTGGGGGTTTCTTTGTCTACCCATGTTTGACCTCACTGACATATCTAGATGTTGAGTCGTTCAGGGGCTGCTCCTTGGGTGGCAGTGGATCCTTGGGCTGTTGTGGTAGCAGCTGCTCCTCAGTTGGCAGCAGCTCCTCTGGTGGGTGCTGTTCACAGCTGTGGTGGTTCCTCTGGCTGGTGGGGGGAGGTTTCACACACAGCTGCTGTTCCTCAGACAGAGGGTGTGCTGATCACGAGGCTGCTGTTCCTTGGATGGGGGCAGGCTATACACGCAGCTGCTACTCCTTGAACTGGGGTGGACTGCTCACATGGCTGCTGATCCTTGGATGGGGGCTGGCTGCACGCTGCTGTTGTTCCTCTGATGTGGTGGGCTGCTTGTGGGGCTACTGCTCCTAGGACCGGCTGCTGCTCGTCGGACAGGTGCAGGCTGTTGTGGCTCTGCTCCTCGGACTGGTGCGTGCTGCGCAGGGCTGCCACTCCTCGGACGTGGGTGGTCTGCTCTTGTGGCTGCTGCTCCTCGGACCGGGATGGGTTGTTGCTGCTCCTCGAATGGGGCCGGGCTGCTCGCAGAACTGCTGCTCCGAGGATGGGGGCGGGCTGCTCACACAGCTGATGTTCCTCAGATTGGGCAGGCTGCTCATGCGGCTGCTGCTGCTGCTTGGACGAGGGCAAGATGCTTGTGCAACTGCTGCTCCTAGGATGGGGAAGCGGGTCGCTCGCACAGCTGCTGCTCCTTGGACAGGGGCAGGCCACATGAGGCTGCTGCTCTTAGGCTCAAGGCAGGCTGCTCGCGGGGCTGATGCTCCCTGGACAAGAGCGCACTGCTCACTTGTCTGCTGCTCACATGGTTGAAAAAATAATGTGAAAAGAAGTAGGAAATAAAGGAACAAAAAAAAAAAAGGAGAACAAAGAAAAAAAGCAAAAAAAAAGCTAACAAAATAATAATAATAAAATAAAAATGAAAAATTGAAATGTCATTCCTTTGGCTGGCTTAAGATCCCAGTTTTCTGGAATGTCTGTGCTTTTTTGTTGTTGCTGTTGTCGTTGCTGGGACTGAAAGTCCTTCTATAGGCCAGACCCTGTTAACTCCCAGGGACTAATCAGATTATTTTAATCCTTCATCTAATTCAGGGTGGAATCTGGGTGTGGCTGTATTCCTTGCCTGGGGGCTGGAGGGAGGAGTTATAGCCTCAGGAGAAAATGGCTGCCCAAGTCCTGGGTTCAGGGGTGACTCAGCACTCAATTTGCTGCCACTTCTCCTGGCCCCCCCTTCTCTCCCCAGCCTCTCCCCAGATTCCATTCGTTCGCACCTTCTCCCGCTCTTCAGCACAGGTGAGTGTCTGTATCCGAAATGTCCTATGAACAGGGTTCAGTGAAAACAAACAAACAAACGCCAGCTGCAGAATGGGGAAGGCTGAGTCTCTGTAAGCTCCTCTCTTACCAACACTGCATGGTCTGGTCAGCGCTTCAGGCTGCCCCTTATAGGCTCAGACCTCCGTAATTACGGAACCCAGATCTCAAATCCCCCAGCGCCAACAGTCCCTCAGATATCCTTTCCACAGTCAGGGGCTATGCCTGTCCCAAGAGACACGGCTGTGTGCTGCACGGTCTCCCTCTGACCCTCTGAGCTCAGAGGTCTGGCAAACTTTCCTGCACAGATCCCTGGTTTTTACCTTTCCAGGGGAACTCTGCCCTTCCCAGCTGCAAACTGTCTCACCAACTGAGTATACTTCGCCAATTCGGGGTGGGTGTTATTAGTTTCAGCTGCTCACCCCATTTGCTTTGGGACAAGCCCTGGGACGCGTCGGCCTATTCCACTGCCATCTTGGCTCTTCTTGAGGGAACATATTTAGAAAGCAAGATATAGAGACACTAGGTGACCCCACTTCTATTGAAGTGTTGCTGCTCCCAGGTTCTCTCTGTGAACAGAGCTAGGGTACACACACAAACATACTTTTTTTACATCTAATTTGTTCCCAAATATCTTTAAACACCTTGGAAATTATTTGTTCCCATTATAACTCCAATTCCAATCTAACACTCTTGAGTTCATTACAGTTTTCTCCATTTTCATATTTCTAACCCCCTTCCCCAACAGTGAGAAACCTGTTTCCCAATTTCCTTAATATAATTACTCATGTGCCCAATATTCCTTTATGCAATCACCAATCACCTGTATGTAGATAATTTCTAATTGAAGACACCATCCCTTCTCCTCCACTGAAGACGTCCTCACCTGACTCAGGCATCTGTACCCTGAGTAGTCTACTGCTGGTACTTCCACCACCATAAAAACACCCACCTCAAATTTCTTGTGCTAAAACAATCCAAGCCAACCCGTCCCCTGCGTGAAGTTTCTCCTCCTCTCCCCACTTGGGCTGCAATAATGGTCACTGACCATTGAAGTTTTCCTGGAAATCATCTTGGTTTTAGCACTTAAAACCTTGCATGATGGGAAATCCCTTCCCAGAATGTGAAAAGTTATAGTTTTGGCAGTGGGTGCAAAAGTTTGAAGTACAAAATCCATAAGGCGGCCCCCAAATTGGGGAATGAAAGCAACATTGTGTGTTTTTCTTTTTTTAAAAAAAAGCAACATTGTTTTTAGTGTTAAGTGTATAAGGCATAGATGATCCATCTTTTCTAGCCCCTGTTGCTAGTTTTTCTACACGGCTAATGTTGGAAATTGCATTTTGTGGTTCACAATAATGGATCATCTATTGTTTCATCACTCCCAGTGATGCATCATAAGTGTGTGTTGTAAACATGAGCAATAACATTCTGTCTTTAACTCTGCTGGTAGATTAACCATTGTGCTTTTAATTGAGATAGTACTATTTAATTGTTAACATTGTGAATATAGTGATTTTGTTTTCTAAAAGTGCAGATAATGAAAATTGGAACAATTAAAATATCAAGGGCTGCATGACCCAGACATCACTAAAAAAGAAGACTAAATTACTGTGCTATTTTAATGACAGATGGAAGGGTATATCAAAATAGACTTAGGAAAGTAAATGCTAAAACAGAACATATTGCACAATATGGAGAAAATAATCTAGAATTAGGAATGGTAGAGAAGGTGATGTGGAAGCACATATAAAGATTGACTCTTCCAATTATAGACACTTTTTTCTAAATCAGTATGCCCGCCCCCGCCCCGACACACACACACATTTTCTGAAAAGACACCACACTCAGTTAAAAATAATGGCAGTTGAATTAGCTTGGGTATACCAAGCAAATGAACTTGCATTACCATATAGTTTTTCTGATTGCTGTATGAAACTTAACAAAATTATATTCCATTATCTGGAAGATGAAACTAAAACATCCTGTGGATGAACAAAAGAGGGAATTTTTATAACAAATGTGAACATAAGAGTGCATATATTCTTTTGAATCAGTGTTTCAGGTTTCTTCAGATGTATTCCCAGAAGTGGAATTAATGGGTTATAAGGCAGTTACATTTTTAACTTTTTGATGAATCACTGTGTTTTTCATAGTGGCTGCACCAATCTACATTCCCACCAACAGTGCATGAGGGTTTCCTTTTCTCCACAACCTTGACTACACTTGTTTGTTGATATATTGATGATAGCCATTCTGATAGTTGTAAGGTGATATCACATTGTGGTTTTAATTTGCATTTCTCTGATGATTAGTGATGATGAGCATCTTTTCATATGTTGATTGGCTATCTGTATGTCCTCTTTAGAAAAGTGTCTGTTCAGGATTTTTGCCCATTTTTTAATTGTATCGTTTGTTTCTTTGATGTTGAGTTCTATAAATTTTGGGTTTTAATTCCTTATCATTGGCAAATATGTTCTCCTGTACAGTGAGTTGTCTTTTGTTGTTGTTGTTGTTGTTGTTGTTGTTGTTGTTGTTGTTTTCAGTTTATCAGCAGCCTATCCAGGTTCTAGCCAGGTTCTCTAGCCAGGATCTCCAGCCAGGTTCTATGTTTATTGTCTTGTTACATCTGTATTTATACCAGTTGATTTTAATCCTATCAATTCTATCCCAAAGGTTAGGGCGTTTCTTATCTCCATTCCAAAGTTACTCTATTGTTCTATTAAGCTACAAGGAAGTAACTGAAAGAGATTATCCTAAGTAAAGATTATGTAGCTTAAGTGTGATTGTTCGTAGTTAATGTGATTAATTACCCACCTGGCACTTAGTTAAGGGGTTTTATTCCCTCCTTAACTCCAGGGAAAAATCCTCACCTGGAGAAACAACCTTTCTCGGGGAGGTGTCCTGTTTAAAACACATAGTGCTAAGAGGGGGAGCAAACATTTGCCATATACGCCAGGTCCCTTGAAACATAAGCTGTGCAGATGTTTCTTCCCTGCAGTGACTGTGTCAAGCAGCAAGGGTGGACTGGCTTCCGGCAAATTCCCCCTTTTTTATTTTTTAAATGATAGCGTGTGTAAATCAGCAGCCACCTCTCGGATTGGGTTCTTTAAGACTCAGAAGAAGACTGACAAGCAATGATAGGGAGCATAGCAATAAACATAGTGGATGGAGTGCACAAGGAGCCTTGTTCCTGTAGAACAGTGGTTCCCAAACTTATTTGGCCTACCGCCCTCTTTCCAGAAAAAATATTACTCAGCGCCCCCTGGAAATTAATTTTTTTAAAATTTTAATAGCAATTAAACAGAAAGATATATGTATTAATGTTTCTACCTTTTTCGTAAAATATAGTAAAGAAAGGTGTAAATTAGAAACATTGAAGTTTGAAATTATGAAACTATTTATTGAACTCAGAATAGAAAGGTAATACAAAAAAAGTTAAAACAAATGCACCTGTGGCCATCACCGACCCCCTGGATCGCTGCAGCGCCCACCAGGGGGCGGTAGCGCCCACTTTGGGAATCACTGCTGTAGAAGGTTGCTGGCCTCTTCAGCCAAGGGATTTCAGCTGTCCTCAAGTTGGTGGTTTGGTTGTCCTTGTTGATCTGGCTAGCAGGCGGTGTCATTGGCGACGGGCTTCCCGAAGCATCAGTGCGTTGAAGGGCTGGATCAAAGGGTCCATCAGGGCCGCGCTTGATGGTGGTGTTGGTGTCTGGGGAGGAGTCAGCTGTGCCCTCTGGGTCGGCCGATATTTTTTTTCTCTCCATGTTTGAGGCCAAGCGTCTCTGCCTAGCTATGGAATTGTGCTAGACAGAGATAGTTATGCATCAATTGCTTTAAGCAGGGGGAACGACAATAAAACACTTCAGTTGTATTGTAACAGTTCCTGCATTCTTTTGGTTTTGTTGATGGTTTTCTTTGCTGTGCAAAAACTTTTTAGTTTAATATAGTCTCCTATTTGTTTATTTTTTCCTCTGCTTCTCTTGCCTGAGGAGATATATAAGAAAAAAAATATTTCTATGAGATATGTCCAAGATTTTACTGCCTATGTGTTCTTCTAGGATTTTTATGGTTTTACTTCTTACATTTAAGTATTTTTATCCATTTTGAGTTTATTCTTGTGTATGATGTAAGTTGGTGGTCTAGTTTCTTTTTCTTTTTTTTTTTTTTTTGCGTGTACCAGTCCAATTTTTCCAACACCATTTATTGATGAGACTGTCTTTACTCCATTGTATGTTCTTGCCTCCTTTGTTAAATAATAATTAACCATAGAGGTGTGGGTTTATTTATGGGATCTCTGTTCTGGGTTTATGCCAGTACCATGCTGTTTTGATTACTATGGCCTGTAGTATAGCTTGATATCAGGTCCTTAACCAATAATATTTGGTGCTATCCTCTTTAAGAGATGAGGCCAGCCCTGGCCAGTGTGGCTCAGCGGTTGAGCATTGACTTATAAAGCAGGAGGTCACAGTTCAATTCCCAGTTAGGGCACATGCCCAGGTTGTAGGCTCGATCCCCAGTGTGGGGTGTATAGGAGGTAGCTGATCAATGATTCTTTCTCATCATTTGCCGGGAGCCAGTCCATCCTTGCTGTTTCAAGGGACCTGGCATATATGGCATACTGTTCTTAATATGTTTGCTCACCTTCTTGGCACTATGTGTTTTAACCAAGGTCACCTCTCTGAGAAAGGTTGTTTCCCCAGGTAGGGATTTTCCCCTGAAGTTAGGGAGGGAATAAAACCCCTTAACTAAGTGCCAGGCGGGTAATTAATCACTTTAACTACGAACAATCATGCTTAAGCTACATAATCTTTACTCCCTGGAATGGAGATAAGAAATGCCCTAACCTTTGGAATAAAGATTGATAGGATTGGAATCAACTGGTATAAATACAGATGTAACAAGACAACAGGACACAGAACCTAGACAGAACCTACACAGAACCTAGACACAGAACCTACACAGAACCTAGAGACAGAAGAACTTCGCTGGAGAGAACATGGCAAAAGATCCTGGTCAGAAACTGGAGACAGAACCTAGAGACAGAACCTAGCGAGAGAACCTGGCTGAAGAACCTAGAGACAGAACCTGGCTACAGAACCTGGATAGAACATGGCAAGAGAACCTGACTAGAACCTGGTGACAGACCCTAGCTGGAGAACCTAGACAGAACCTGGCTGAAGAACCTGGCTACCGAACCTGACAACAGAACCTGACTGGAGATCCTAGATAGAACCAGGAGAGAGAACCCAACCATGCTGGTCAACTGAACGCTGCCTGAACCTGGCTGGAGAACCTAGCGAGGGAACATGGCTACAGAACCTGGCTGGAGTTCCTAGCTGGAGATCCTGACTAGGCTGCTGATCAACTGAACGCTGTCTCCGTGTCATTCCTTCTTCGCCGACTCCGTCCACACCTTTGGGGACCCCTGGACCTGCTGGGGTTGGACCCCAGCAATCATTGATGTTTCTATCTCTCTCTCCCTCTTCCTTCCTCTCTGAAATCAATAAAAAATATATTTGAAAACTGTATACATGAGACTGCTTTATATAAAATAAAAAATTCTAACTTTTGATTTGACAGTTTATCTGTATGTGTATATGCAGGAAACCACTGCATACCAGCACTATCATGAATGTGTACCAAGGAACACAGGAGGCCAATGGACCTTGAGCGTTAGCAGGGCTTAGGCTAAGCACTGATTGTTCTATTGTTCATGTTGAGATTCTGGTGGATCGAAGCAATTTCCCAACCTGATAACCTCCAAGTAAATATTTACTGGACCTTACTGATCTTTACTGACCTTTGAGACTATCTGTCTGCTATGTGTTAGGTCGGGGAGAGCCCAGGATCGGATACATGCAGACATGTGACGAGATAATGGACTACCCCTGGCATTTCTAACAGATCAGCATGCCAGACACGGATACTGGCTTCTCCACGACCCCCACACAGATACTGACTCCTTCCTGAATACCTTGCTGACCCCCAGCAGCTGAAACTTCCTCAGCTAAATACCTCAGCTCATGTCCCCGCCCCTCACCCACCGCAGTATAAAAAAAGCGCCCCCCTCCCTATTCGCGTGAATCCACGTGCCCTGTCCTTGGGGGTATGTGGGTCTCCCGGGGACACAGAATAAACTTTCCTTCCTTCTTTCCTTCCTTCCTTCCTTCCTTCCTTCCTTTTCTGATCAACTCTCTATTTCCTTCGCCACCTCCTGAGCCACCTAACCTAACACTATGTGCTTGCTGTGCTTTACTGAAGGCAAGATGTGTATGTAAAACTGAGTAAAAAGTGGAGAAGGCCAGGACTCCATGTGTCTCTTCAAGAAAGAGACTCCACCTGGCCCCCACCCCTTAATAATTCATATTTTTGTTTAGCATTTTCATTTGTGCATCAGCCCCTCCTTCAGATCCTGAACCTCCCCGTGCAGGTCATGGCAATTGGCACCTTGAACGGGGACTGGAGGAGAAGATTCTCCTGAGCAAATAACAGAGTGAAAAAGGAAAAGTGGAAACTCACCAGTGCACAAAGCCCATGCCAGCTTCGGAGTCGTGACTGTGAGTGTACATAAGTGACTGGGGATGTTTCTGGAATCAGCCAGGTTATAATGGGGAAGAATTCGAGTAAAGGGGAAAAAACATTATTGTATACTTTTGGCTTGCATGCTCAAGGATAAAGGAATTAAAGTGTCAGAAAGTATTCTCTTACAGTTTTTGCATATTATCATAGAGTATAATCCTTGGTTCCCTGATGCTAGAACACTAGACCTTGATCAGGCTCAAGGAAAACAAGTGCCCTTGTCATCTTTAACTATGTGGGCTCTTGTTCGAGCTGTATATTGCCCACTTCATATTGAGGATCAAAAGCCTACAGAACGCCAGGAGGATTTGCCAGCACACCCTCCTCCTCCTGAAGTAGAGCCTGTAAAGCCTATAATACCTAAGGCCCCCGATCTTCCACCTCTGGTGTGGGAAGGCTCATCAACTAGAGAAAATGGGGCTAACAGTCCGTTTACAAAAGGACTCAATGCTTTGTCTGAAAATTATCATATGATGCGTTGTGACTGGCATGTTTTAGCTAAAATGACTTTAGATGCCAGTCAATGCTATGGAGAGCAGAATATGATAAGACCTGTAAACAACAAGCTGTGGGTGTTCACTGGGACCCTACCTGGGAGCCCTCTGGGCTGCATTCTGGCTGTAAGTCCCAGGCAATGTAAAACATCTGAAAGATCTGTGGACGAAAGGGGCCACATGCTGACCGGACAAGCTCAGGAGAGGCCTGCATGGCAGTTTTGCAGACTCGAGACCTAAAGTAACCACAAAGGATGGTCTGAAATTAAACCTTAACCAAAAGCAGTTATGGTGGGCAGTTCCGTCCTAAGCCGATATCCTCACTGATAAGGTCAACCTTTACTGTAGCTGAGCCTATCTGTCTTTTTGCATCTATGATAACATACCCTTGAAATGTCTGGGTAACTTGTGATTTCCCTGTATCTGGAGCCCCTGGGGCAGGGCCAGGTGTGCTGGGCCCAGGACAGATGCAGCAGAGTCTTTCATTTGTCATGTTAATTGTGCCTGCACCCACCTAAGTATGTGTCCATCATTTTACTTTTTATCCTATCACAGAGGTTTCCCCTGCTTCGCTTGATCCCACCTCCTTAAATCTGTCACCAATGAATTTCATGTATAAATATGGATGTAACCCTGCCGTTCTCCGGAGCACTATCTCAATTCGTTGAGGTTCTGCTTCCTGGCATATGTTGACAGTTTGGCTCAAATAAACTCACAAAAATTCTTTACAGGTTTCAATGGGTTTTTTTTAACGTTAACATTAATTGGCGTAGTCACAGCAGGATTCCAAAGAAACTCACCCAGGACCATCCCTTGGACTTTGACTCAGTGCTAGGATCCAGCAAAGGGCCCATTGAGCCCGCCGGTTCTCCGCCCATTGGGTGAACGTGGGTGAGTTTCTCTTGGATCCAGAACCTTCCCTTCCTTTGGTCGAAGGCCGGACTTTATTTGAGCTGTTTAATATCCTCGAGGTGGAACCAGGATTGCTAGGACCCCAGGTTAAGGGTTGACAGAACCCAGGCTAAGGCAGGACTGGAGTAAAAAAAATGGGTGGCTGGATTTGATTTCGGCTCTTCAATTGGTTTTGCTTTCTGAGAGTCTGAGCAAAAAAGAAAACCTTCGCTGTATAAATGAGAGCTGAACTCGTTCAGCTCCGATGATAAGGGGCAACATTTCTCTTTAGAATATTTTGACTCTGGGATGTTCTTAGGTGACTAAGAATTTTTGTGGAGGTTTCAGAAATGCTGGAGCCCCATAGGGAAGTTCCGACACAACTGTAATTAACTAAATGGCTTAGCTAGGGGCCTCCTTAAGGCTTGGTCTGCCCGGGCCCTAAAACTTTCCTGTGGTTTTAGACAGCCAGAGAGAAACTGAGGCCACATTTGACCCACTGCATAACATGTCTAGAAAGTTTGCTCAGACTCTACAGATATTCAATAATACTAAAGAAAATTAACATGGGAAATTGTGCCTCTAAGGCCAGAAGCTCCCGTGACCCCAGCCCTCATTTAATACTCCTGATAGGAAGCCTTTACTTGCAAGTACTTGACAGAAATGGGAAGATTTAATTATTATTTTATTTTATTTTTGCATCAAACTAAAAATTTTATGAACATCAAAAGAAACCATCAGCAAAATAAAAAGGCCATTTACAGAAATGGGAGACAATATTTGCAAACTATATATTAGATATGGGATAAATATACAACACATATAAGGAACTTATATGATTCAATAGCAGAAATAAAACCAACAAAAAAAGCACAAAACAAAAAAATAATCCGATTTAAAATGGGAAAGGACCTGAATAGACATTTTTCTAAAAAAGTCATACAAATGGCCAATAAGTACATAAAAATGTGTTCAAAATCATTACTCATCACGGGAGAGGAATTCTAAACCACAATGAGGTATCACCTCACACCTTTTTAGATGGCTATGAGCAAAAAGTCATGAGCTAAGTGCTGGTGAGGATACACAAAAGAGTGAACCCTTGTGTATTGTTGATGGAAATATAAATTGGTATAGTTATTATGAAAAACATATGGATGATCCTCTGAAAATTAAAAATAGAATTGTATGATCCAGCAATCTCACATGTGTGTATATATATATACAGTATATATATATATATATATATATATATATATATATATATATATATATACTAGAGGCCTGTTGCACAAAAAGATTCGTGCAATAGGCCTCCCTTCCCCTGGCTGCCGGCACCAGTTTTCCTCTGGCACCTGGGACCCAGGCCTTCGCTCTGGCCGGAGCCACCTTCAGTCTTTGCTCCGCCGCATTGCGCCTGTGTATGCAAATTAACCTCCATCTCTGTTGGCGGTTAATTTGCACATCCCGCTGATTAGCCAATGGGAGGCGTAGCGAAGGTACTGTCAATTACCATGTTTGTCTATTATTAGATAGGGTATATATATATATATATACATATATATATATATGGAAGAAATTAAGTCACTATATCAAAGAGATATCTGCATTCCCTTGTTTATTGAAGTATTATTCACCATATCCATGATATAGAAACAACCCAAATTTCCTTTGGCTGATGAATAAATGAAGATAATTACATGTCCTATCTAATAATATACAAACATGGCAATTAACCGCACCTCTGACACACCTCCCATTGGCCAATCAGGGCGATATGCAAATTAACCGCCAACCAAGATGGCGGCCGGCAGCCAGGCAGCTGAAGCGAACAGGAGGCTTGCTTGCTCCAGCGATGGAGGAAGCCAAGGTTCCCCGCCTGCCGCTGCCGGCCTCTGAACTGCACTCTAAGAAACAATGTTGCAATTATAGAAGCTAAACAAACCCCAGAAACCTGCTTTCAGCCAGCTGGGCCTCAGAGCTGGAGCTGCAACAGTGTTTCAATTATAGAAGCCAAACAAACCCAGATATCTGCTTTCAGCAGCCAAGGTCTCAGAGCTGGAGCCTAGCCTCAGAGCTAAAGCTGGCTCTCAGTTCCAGTGACTGCCGGGGTCCAACCCCAGCAGGTCCAGGGGTTCCCAAAGGCGTAGATGGAGTCGGTGAAGAAGGAAGGACACGGAGACAGTGTTCAGTTGATCAGCAGCCTAGCCAGGATCTCCAGCCAGGATCGCCAGCCAAGTTCTGGTCTGGATCTCCAGAGAGGTTCTGCTCGATTTAATTAGAAAATATTAACTGAGAAATGGCTAAAATGCAGTTTGGGGTATCTATGTTAATATTTTGCATGCAAAAATTAGAAAATGCTGGCTCTGAAATTAAACTGAATGAGTACATGGGAAGCATATCTTGATTTGGAAATTGGAAACTTCTAGAGAAAAGCACAGGAAAAATTTATTCTGATAAGATGGAAATTAATAAAATTTTAGAGACTGTCTCAGAACTATTCTGAAGTTAATTAATATCTACTCCTTGTTTTTCCTTTAGCCCATTGTTTGTTTGTTTTTTGAATAGTCCATTGGGAATATACTGAAATTCTAGAGAGGGGAAGTTCCTGAAGCAGGGACAAAAGACACTGCTTTGGTAGTTTCTAATACTGGACATTCTCTGCTGTAAACTTTAGTGTGTTCTGTGTGCCTTGATGTTTTTGTGTCTTTGTTGTAGTGAAATAGGAAAAAAAATTTAAATGTCTTTCTATTAATCATGACTTTGGGAAAAATACGCCATTTGAGTCATTTGCTGAAACTTCCCCAAAGCGGGATGTGGGGAACGAAAGAAGGCAGCACATGGTGATCCAATATGGACGCCTCCTCCCTGAGTGTTATAATTTAAAGTCTCCTTGTAATTGAAAAGTTCTACAAAATTTAAAAATGTGTCTGGCACTTCTGTTCACATGTAAAGAGAAAAGCTGGTTTAAAACTAATGGGCGCAATTGTCCTGTTTTTGGACATGATGTATACAATTCAGAAAATCAAAATAACTTTTCCACTGTTAAGCAAAGCAAATAGGTACCATACTTCATTCCCCACTGGTTTTATGTACATGAGTCAAATCATGGACTCATCTTTACTAGTTAGGGGATTGTACTGCCCCCTAACTACAAGTAGTTTGACCGAATTAATTTTTCTAAACTGCTAGTTTGGCACATTTAATTTTCATTTACTCACCCCACTTCTTTTAGGGGAATTCTCTATTCTGTTCCTGCTCTCCTGTCTCCCAGCACATCTAGCCCCACTTGTCCCTGGACTTTCTCACTGGCTAGAAAAAAAATGTTCTTACAGTTACCAAGTGCCCTAGTGCCACGGTCCCCATCAGTACTGTCCTCACTGAAGTCCAGTTCCCTTCCTGAGGGCGTTGAGCCTCCTCCTGGCCTGCATGGAGCCCAGGCTAGGGATCTCACGGGTGAGGCCGCTGGCTGCCAGGATCAAGGCCATTTCCTGGTGCAGGAGCTGGGAGTGGTGTACCCAGGTCTGGATGCCATCAGCAGGGCGACAGTGTATAGTCCTTTTCAAGTTGGCGTGAGTCCTTGGGAAGTGAGCTTCTTTACCCACACCGAGTCCCCAGGCTGGAAAGGATGTACAGGGTCCGAGGTGGCACTGGCAGGGAGTCTCGAACAAGCTTATGGGTGGCTTGTAATTTCTATAAGAGATCACTTCCAAGAAAGGGGTACAGGCATTCTGGCAAATACAGGAATTCATGAACCACCTGGTGGCCACCTAACTGACATCAGCGGGGGTGGCAGAACAGTCTGCAGCTGTGGTCCTGGTAGCTCCAGTAATGGTGACTTCCTGCCCTGATAGGGGTGCTACCTTCTGAGTAACTACCAAGTGCTCTGCTCCTGTATCAACCATAAAGTTCACAGTCTGGCCCCCGATTTTCATTTCGACCATCGGCTCATGGGGGTCCATTTGGAAAGAGCCCAGTCTGTCCTAGTCAGAGTCAGCTGTTGCCAGTCCGAGGAGGTCTGCCTCAGGCGGCTCTGGCCAAAAGCGGCTGGGTGGTTTGGATGGCCTTGCCAGCTTCTTCTGGCCTGCTCCTGCCCTGCCTGCCTCTTCACTCCTGCTACTAAACCTTACTCTGTCCCTTCTTACACGCAGAACCAGACCCAAGGCAGCAAGGTTTGAGCAATTTTAAAATTCCTTAACATACATTCTAAAAGAACTAATCAAAATAAGGCTTATTTTCTAACTTCATTTGTCCTTGGGTATAGACAGCAAATGACACTAATCAGATTGACATAACCTTTGTTTAGGGAGGCAAATGCAAATCATTTACTCCCAAGTGTCATTGGTTTAGGGAAGATGGGATTTCTGCTCAGTTTCCCTATTCTACTTGTCCCAGCTTACTGGCCTATCATGCATTCAACTCTTTCAACATTTCTCTTTTCCTTCTCATCACATAAAAAACCTTCACAAATTTCACACTTTCAAATTAGCCTTCAAACCTTCTTTCTATGTCCTTCAAAAATGCTTAACCGTGCCTCGGACCTTCCATTAAGTATTTCTCTTTACCTTCCTCCATCACACCGAAGCCATACTTTCCAGTTAGTTAGAACTTTTAGCCTTAATTTTTTAAGTGACATGTAAATAATTAACATTCCTCAGATTAGCAATACATTCATATTTTTTAAGAGACACAAACAGAAATTTCACTAGCTAAATAATTTTAAACAACAAAGGCACATATTTAAACAATAAAGATGGATAACATTCCCCATTAAAAACTTTGAATCACCACGGCAAGCAATATCAGTTTGTGAGCATACAGGCCTTGTTGACATCGTCTTGGGATAGCTGTATGCCTCTGTGGTCAGCGACTTCTCGTCCTTGAAAGACCTCTGCTGTTTCTTGTCCTTGAAAAGTCTCTTATCTCTGTTGCAGATGGAGATGGGTGTCAGAGATGGGAGTAGATGTCCATTCACAGTCAGGTGCCTTTTTCAAATGAGAAATGTGAATCCAGAGCTAACTCCTTTAAGTTTAGCTGCACATGGGTTAGTTAGTAATACCTGGTGAGGGCGTCTCCAACAAGGTTGGAGAGAGTCTTTTATTTGGTGTCTTTTCCAACGCACCAAATCTCCTGGTTGTAAGCCATGATCTTTGAAATCTTCATTGCCCGGGAGTGCACTGTGAAATGAATCTGTTACCAATTTTGTTAGTTCCTACAATGCAGAATGTCTGCTCTTTACTTTTCCTTATATTTGGGAAACAAAAGATTTAAAAGTCAACAATATTTTAAACAGTCATAAGAATAATTATCCTCAATTCATTTAGTCCCATAGTTATTTTTGTTTATCCTGATTATTTGCCAGCAGTTTTTGAATTCAGTTATTCCTTGAAGTTTTATAAATCTTCATCCAGTTCAAAAATATGACCTGCTTACAAGCCTGCAATTTAGATTAAGTCAGAGTCCTTTGGATTTTTTCCCCCAAATATATAATACACCTACAAATGCATCAGAATAAAGCTGTCCACGAATGACAAAATTTAAAAATGGCATGGTTATAGATTTGATACAAACTTTGCTTTTAACATTCCAAGACAACAATTTTTTTGGTAAGTAATAATCTCCATAAAATGACATGGAGAATATAAAATTTGTATGCCTTTAGACTCAGTTAGGATTTTCAGCACATAAAGAATAAATAATATGTAGGATTTTAAAATGAGGCACATGGCTTATTGCAAGCAGTGTTTTCAGCATTGAAAATAATTCATAAACTCCCAATCTGTAACAACCCAGTGGCCCTTCCTTGCTCCTGACTGGAGATCAGGCGCATGGTCTCTCCCGATGGGCTAATTCAAAGGGAGGGGTTGGCCTTTGCTGTTTCAAGATGGCGGCTCCTAGGGGAGCGGCAAGCCATGTGGCCATCATGGCGGCTGCCAAGTCACGCAGCTCAACTTGGTGGCTGGCAACACTGTTCTTTGCAATTAAATTTAAACTGGTTTTTGTATTAAAATTTCAGTTGAGATCACAGAGTTAATCCTTTTTTTAATCAGACCAATAAGCAGCACATTTTGAATTCCTATTTCAGAGAAAGCCAAAATTATTTTTTCAAAAATACCACAATTACACAATTTCTCCCAATTCAAGCCAAACCTTAAACTTTTAGCTGGCAAGTCAAATATTTAGCATTTCTTAATCAGTAACATTTTTAAGAATAAACTTCAAAAATATGAGACACAATCAACCAACAGATTTAATTCTACCCTCTAGATTTCGTACGAGGCACACTCAGATCAATATTATGTATTATGTCACTTCAAAATACCTAGACATAAGTTTTTATCGTTTGATTCAGTAAACTTTAAGGTCTCAAGTTCCCAGCAGCTCTGGAAAACCATACCTGAGGCTGGTAAAACAGGCCTGGCCCAGCCCTTGACTTTAAAACAACCATTTTTCTCTGGAGAAAGTCAAGAAGCAAATTTGTAGCTACATAATTTCTTGAGATTCAAATCCAATTATTATTATTAAGGCATTTACTTTGGCAAATTTTTGTAACAGATACAATTTTACTGAATTTTCTTCTGGAGGCTTGTTGCTAGAACAAGCCTGCATTTCTTCCCTGGGTAAAATTCGCCATTTTTCTTAGGAAATAATCAGTCTTGGGTTTTATTCTGTACATGTATGAAGAGAGTCCAGTTCAAAACTCTATCTAAATGTCCAAAAACAGGACAATTGTGCCCATTAGTTTTAAACCAGCTTTTCTCTTTACATGTGAACAGAAGTACCAGACGCATTTTTAAATTTTGTAAAACTTTTCAATTACAAGGAGACTTTAAATTAGAATACTTGGGGAGGAGGCGTCCATATTGGATCACCATGTGCTGCCTTCTTTCGTTCCCCACATCCTGCTTTGGGGAAGTTTCAGCAAATGACTCAAATGGCGTATTTTTCCCAAAGTCATGATTAATAAAAAGACATTTAATTTTTTTTTCCTATTTCACTACAACAAAGACACAAAAACATCAAGGCACACAGAACACACTAAAGTTTACAGCAGAGAATGTCCAGTATTAGAAACTACCAAAGCAGTGTCTTTTGTCCCTGCTTCAGGAACTTCCCCTCTCTAGAATTTCAGTATATTCCCAATGGACTATTCAAAAAACAAACAAACAATGGGCTAAAGGAAAAACAAGGAGTAGATATTAATTAACTTCAGAATAGTTCTGAGACAGTCTCTAAAACTTTATTAATTTCCATCTTATTAGAATAAATTTTTTCTATGCTTTTCTCTAGAAGCTTCTAATTTCCAAATCAAGATATGCTTCCCATGTACTCATTCAGTTTAATTTCAGAGCCGGCATTTTCTAATTTTTGCATGCAAAATATTAACATGGATACCCCAAACAAACTGCATTTTAGCCATTTCTCAGTTAATATTTTCTAACTAAATCTTCCCATTTCTGTCAAGTACTTGCAAGTAAAGGCTTCCTATCAGGAGTATTAAATGAGGGCTGGTGTCTCGGGAGCTTCTGGCCTTGGCGGCACAATTTCCCATGTTAACTTTTTTATTACTATTGAATATCTGTAGAGTCTGAGCAAATTTTCTAGGGGGTGTTATGTAGTGGGTTGCAAAATGCACTGCTTATGGGTTGAGCTCCATGAGTCTGTCCCCTCTCACGTCACAATTCAACCCTCTTACGTGTCTCGGTTTCTCTCCTGGCTGTCTAAAACAGCCAGAAAGGCTCGGGGCTCTGGCTTACCAGGCCTTATGGGCGCTCCCCCGGATGAGCAAGTCAGTTAATTACAGTTGAGTTGGAATTTCCCTGTGGGGCTCCTGCACGTCATGAGGTATAACTTCTGACACCTCCACAAAGGTTCTTAGTTGCCTAAGAACACCCGGGAACCAGGCAGGAGGGAGGATGTGCCCCTTTATCTTCAGAGCTGTCAGCTCTCATTTATACAGCGAAGGTTTTCTTTTTTGCTCAGACTCTCAGAAAGCAAAACTAATTGAAGAGCCAAAATCAAATCCAGCCACCCATTTTTTTTACTCCAGTCCTGCCTTAGCCTGGGTTCTGTCAACCCTTAACCTGGGGTCCTAATCAACCCTGATTCCACCTCGAGGATTTTAAACAGATCAAATAAAGTCCAACCTTCGACCAAAGGAAGGGAAGGTTCTGGATCCAAGAGAAAACTAGCCCATGTTCACCCAATGGGCAGAGAACTGGCAGGCTCAATGGGCCCTTTGCTGGATCCTAGCACTGAGTCAAAGTCCAAGGGATGGTCCTGGGTGAGTTTCTTTGGAATCCTGCTGTGACTACGCCAATTAATGTTAACGTAAAAAACCATTGAAACCTATAAAGAATTTTTGTGAGTTTATTTGAGCCAAACTGTCGACATATGCCGGGAAGCAGAACCTCAATGAATTGAGATAGTGCTCCAGAGAATGGCAGGGTTACATCCGTATTTATACATGAAATTCATTGGTGACAGATTTAAGGAGGTGGGATTAAGCGAAGCGGGGAAACCTCTGTGATAGGATTAAAAGTAAGATGATGGACACATACTTAGGGGGGGTGCAGGAACAATTAACATGATGATGAAGGAATTTGTGGCATATGTCCTGGGCCCAGCACACCTGGCTGTTCCCCAGGGGTTTCAGATACAGGGAAGTCACAAGTTACCCAGACATTTCAAGGGTATGTTATCATAGATGCAAAAAGACAGATAGGCTCAGTTACAGTAAAGGTTGACCTTATCAGTGAGGATATCACCTTAGGACGTAACTGCCCACCATAACTGCTTTTAGTTAAGGTTTAATTTCAGACCATCCTTTGTGGTTACTTTAGGTCTCGAGTCTGCAAAACTGCCATGCAGGCCTCTCCTGAGCCTGTCAGGTCAACATGTGGCCCCTTTCGTCCACAATATATATAACTAAAATGAAAAAAAACGTGATAAAGCTTTTCTAGTGGTAATTATATATGCCTAAACGTAGTTTTCCAAAGTCTTTGATAACTTAAAACTTTTGAATTTGCTGAATTAAATAATAAAAATTATTAAATATGTAGGTATTTTAAAATGACAGAATACTAAAACATTAATCTGTTTGCCTCACACGAAAAATCTAGAAGATAGATTTGAATCTATTAATTGAATATGTCTTATATTTTATTTGAAATATCTCTTAAAATATGCATATATATTACTAATCTGAGAAATGCTAAGAATTTAACTTGTCACCTAAAATTTGAAGCTTCTGCCCTGACCGGTTTGGCTCAGTGGGTACAGCGCTGGCCTGTGGACTGAAAGGTCTCAGGTTCAATTATGGTCAAGGGCATGTACCTTGGTTGTGGGCACATCCCCAGTAGGAGTTGTGTGGGAGGCAGCTGATTGCTGTTTCCCTCTCATCAATGTTTCTAACTCTCTATCCCTCTCCCTTCCTCTCTGTAAAAAATCAATAAAGTATATTTTAAAATTTGAGGCTTCTAAGAGTTAAAAGTATAAATTAAATTGGGAGAAATTATATGGTCATTATAACAGAATGCATGAAGCATGGAAATTCATTTTTGAGGAAAATAATTCTTGCATTTTCTCTGGAAAATTAGTAGTTCAAAATATATTGTAATATTAATGCATATGTGTGTCTGTGTACTACGTCTGATAAGACTTCAACCTAGAGTATAATATTTTATTGGCCTGATTAAAAGAGGATTAATTCTATAGTCTAAACCAAATTTTTAATATTAAAGCTGATTTAAATTTAATTGATGTCTTTTATAATAATTACAAACAGTGTGTAATATAATCTTTGGGTTATGTATATTTGATAGTCTTTCCAAGTTACATTTCAAGACTTTAACCAAGAGGGATATTTCAAGGGCCCTGGAATGATTCAAGGATTTATTCTCTCTTCTTAAGAGAAATATTTTTAACTAAATCGGGCCAATGTAATATACTTGAAATCATATAGGAAGCTTTGTCAAACAAAAAGTAATAACTATGTTCTATTTATATACATGTATTTTGAAAGTGATTGAGGTTTCAGCCTCTAAGCTTGGCAGGAAACGAGAATACTCAGTAACCGAATTTTAAAACAGGGGCATACATAATGCCTCAGACCCCCACTCAGCCTGCTCTTCAGATGGCATCTGTACTTCATGGGTCAAATGTATAAGTTTGCTTACTTTGCTTTTTCAATAAAGGTGCATACTTTACTTAATAAGTTAGCTTTTCACAATATAATCAAGATTTCATATAAAGTCATTTATATGTGAAGCCAATATGTTATGAGAAATTGGTTCTAGTAAAGTCCAAAGTAAAATTTGCATATATATGCAAATGAGCACTAGCCAAAAAGAATGCTGTTTAGAAATAAATTTAAGCTTAAAAAGGAGAAATTTAAAAATCTCTTCCACTACTATTTACAAAATAAACTAAAAGTTATTATTCAAGCATTAAATCTCATCATTAATGAGACACCGTAAGTAAAAAGAAAGTTACTTTCACTTAAGATGTATGCATTGCAGCATTGGCCAGCATGTCTCTCTCCTACCTGCTTTTATGGAAGGTGACCAAGTTGGTTGCTCTGTTTGAAAATAAGTCTTTAATGTAATGACTTATGGTAAACCCACAGGAAAAGCAGACTTTAGCAATGTTTACCCAATTAAGAAAGAAACTCTCTAAAAGGGGGTTAAAGATTGCTCTGGAAATGATACAGAAGGAAACGTCCTTCAATGAACTAAGAACCATAATTGAAAACCAATGTATTAGGCCTTCAAAAGTAGAAATACAAAAGAGTTGCCTTAAGACCCTGAATGACTTCCTGAAATTATTAGGGGACATTAATTGGTTAAAATTAATATCTAAAAATCTCTATGGGAGCCCTAGCCAGTTTGGCTCAGTGGATAGAGCGTCAGCCTGTGGACTCGAGGGTCCCAGGTTCGATTCCAGTCAAGGGCCTGTACCTTGGTTGCAGGCACATCCCCAGTAGGGGGTGTGCAGGAGGCAGCTGATCCATGTTTCTCTCTCATTGATGTTTCTAACTCTCTATCCCTCTCCCTTCCTCTCTGTAAAAAATCAATAAAATATATTAAAAATCTCTATGGGAGAAATAACAAATTTATTCAATATACTTAGGGAATCCTGAGAAAGCTTTTATTAAGTGTATGCAGGGAACCACGAAATCATTTTCTAATTTCATGGCTTGCCTCACTCAAGCAGTGGGATGGCAAATACAACATGAAACAGCAGTTTGCAACCATCTAGAAAATCTAGATGCCAAGTGGTTTGGGGCCATCTAGTAAATCCTATCTTCCCTAAACCAAGAACACTTAAGAATAAATGATTTGGATTTTGCCTCCCTAAACAGGGTAAATAGCTTATGTCAATGTACTCAAGGAAACTGATAGCAGATATCCAATTAGTGTCATTTGCTGTCCATGCCCAAGGACAAATGAAGTTAGAAAATAAACCTTATTTCAGACTGATTTGAATTGACAAATTGGAATAAATGGATATTCAGAGGAACTTAACTGTCACCTACTAAAAAACAAGTTACTACAATTTTTATATTACACCCCTATTATCATACCAAAAACAAACAAACAAACAAAAAACCAAGAACTTATTTCTGGAGCACTAACTGCTTTTACTGATGGTTCATCTAATGGTAAAGTGCCTTATCATGCAATGGATTCAGACCGTCATCCAGACCAGTCACACTTCTGTGCAAAGAATTGAATTAGAAGCTATCAAGGCTGCGCTGCAGGATTTCCAAAAGCCTCTTAATATTATTTCTAATTCTGCCTATGCTGCTGGCTTGGTAAACAGAATTGAAACTACTCGATTAAAATGGCTGTGACCAAAGTCTACTTATGCTATTTAAACAGGTATAGCAAATTGTACAGCAAAGACAATATCCCTTTTATATTATTCATATCAGGGCTCATACCACTCTTCCTGGTCCTTTAACAAAAGGAAATGCATATGCCAATCAATTAGTTGCTTTATTACAACAGGCCACAGAATCTCATCAGCTTTTACATAAGCTTGCCAAAATGTTGTCTAAACAATTCTCAATCAGTCAACAGCAGGCTAAACAGATTATCACGGAACACCTGTATATTACATCTGCTTCAAGGGCCTAATACAGGAATTAACCCTCAAGTATTGATAAGGGACCATATCTGACAAATGGGTGTAACACATTATACTCCTTTTGGATGCCTTGGGGCATTGCATGTCTCTGTAGATACCTTTTCAAAGGTCCTGTGGGCTGCTGCATTTACAGGAGAAACTTAAAACAGGTCATTAATCATTGCCTAGCTGCTTTTGTCATCATGGGATTCCAAAAATTATTAAAACTGATAATGGACCTACATACACAACCTGTCATTTTCAACAATTCTGTAAAAAATGAAAAATTCAGCACATTACAGGAATATCATATAATTCCCAAGGACAGGCAATTATAGAATGCCAACATCAGCGGCTAAAATCCCAACTTGAAAAAAAGGGGGGGGGGAATAGTGATGCTGGCGTAATCTCCTATAGGTAGACTACACCAAACCTTAATTACCTTAAATTTTTTCACTTGTAACGCTGATGGCAAGACACCAATGGAACTACACTGGTGTAATAATAAGACAAAGGAAAAATGTCTGGTTAGATGGAAGGATCCTGAGTCTGGTTTATGGATAGGTCCCAACCCTTTATTAACCTTTGGTTGAGAATATGCTTGTATATTTCCAGAAAACTCCTCCAAGCCCGTGTGGATTCCTGCAAGGAACATCAAACTCCAACATAGAGCCATGGAAGGAACTGACCAAACTAGTGAAGACCTTGCACCTGGAGCCTCACCCTGTACCTGTGGCCCCAGACAGATGACTACACCAGCCACAGATAGCAGTAGCCCAAGCACGCTGAAGATAAGGAATGGGAGGAAAACAAGACAGACGACAAATAGTCTGGAGATGACATGGGGGATGTCTGCAGATGCGGAATGAAGAGTGTTAAAAGGACTTGAGCCTTACAGGTGGCATACACTTTTCAAGATTTATTAAGAAAACAAAAAGGGGGAGATGTGGGTAGCTACCGCATAACGCATACTGGAGTGAATTCTATCATGAACGTGCACCGATAAATGCAGGAGGCTGATGGACCTTGAGCGTTAGCAGGGCTTACACTAGGCATTGTGTTGAGACTGCGGTGGCTCGAAGCAATTTCCCAACCTGACAGTCTCCAAGTAAATGTTTACTGGACCTTACTGATCTTTACTGACCTTTGAGATTGTCTGTCTGCTACGTGCTTGCCGTGCTTTATTGAGGGCAAAATGTGTATGTAAAACTGAGTAAAAAGTAGACAAGGCCAGGACTCAGTGTGTCTCTTCAAGAAAGAGACTCCACCTGGCCCCCGCCCCTTAATAATTCATATTTTTGTTTAGCATTTTCATTTGTGCATTGGCCCCTCCTTCAGATTTTGAACCTCGCTGTGCAGGTCGTGGCATGTATATATTTCTGTTTTACACTCCTTCACTCCAAATGTTCACATTCTCATGTGCAGATTTTTTTTTCACCTCTCTAGTGGCTGGACTTACTCTTTCAGGGCATAGAGATCTGGTGAAGGATCATGGACAAGGAGTGGAAAATTCAAGAAAGTTCTGGCTGTTGCTAAAACTACCTCCTCCACTCTACCCACAACTTGCCACTGGTCTCCTCACTCTTTTTCTTCCCCTTGCAAAACATTCTGGTCATATTTTTTTTAAAGAAAGACATGATTTTTTTTCTACTCTCTTTATAGGGACTCACCAAACTCTGCTTACTATTTCACTTATATTTTCCAGGTCTGTTTGTTTGGTTGTTTTGGGTATTATCTTTCTGGGATGGGCTGGAGTGAATTCTAGCCATGTAACTATTTTGAGAACTTTTGGTACATTACCCTACCTTAAGAACACCCCACATATTGCAGCAAGAATTTAATAATGCTATGTCTGGAGCAGCCACCCTCATTTCATGGAGCTCAATTGCAGTCTCTGTTTCTTCAGATAAGCTCAAGCACCATAGTAAGCCTCAGCAACCTTGACACACTGGTACTTCTGATATGAGAGTTCCCTTGTGAAGAATACATGAAAGAACAGGTGCAATGTAGCAAGTACAGAGCCTGGCCAATAGCTGTCACTCAGCGTTCTCTGGGTTTGCAGAATGAGAGGACACAGTGTAATGCCACGGACACAGCCTGGCATTCAGAATTTCCTGTGTTTAGATACAAGTACCTAGGTCCCAAGGCCTCTTGACTCTAGTTGGCCTCCTCTGCAGGGGTGGTTCACTTTGAAACAGTTAACTGGGTGTTAGGCTAGTAGGAAACTCAAAGGGCAGTAATTATAGAATGTTTAGACTCCTCTGGCCCCCAGAGCTTTCACTATGCCTTTAAAAAAGCGACTTTCTGTAAAGATTTCATCATGTTTGTCTGTCCCTGAGGAAGTTGTTTGGGACCAGCTCTTGTCTTCCTCAGCAGCCCAAGTTGATCTTCAAACCTCCAGCTCCAGACCCCACAGATTCTTTTCACAAGAAACTTGTGAAGACATTGGTGACAAGTCACTGCCTTCAGGCAACGGTATGGGTGAGTTGATAAGCATGAGGCCTTGGCCTTAGATTCCCACAGGGCTAGAGGAGTTCTGGGTCTTCTCCTGTATCCCAACCCACAGATACTTCATCCAGCTGAACTCTCCCCTTTAGAAAAAGGGTGACAAGGGCTCAGGCTGACTATTTTCTGTGCTCTTGAGGAAATGAACCAAGTGGTCCCTGGCACACTCATCCTGGTTCCACATGGAAAAGCTCCCCTCCTTTGGATGTGGCTGAGGTGAAATTTATTTCTCTGCTTCAGGAGAAAGACTTGAGTCATGTGGGTCTTTTAGGTCCAGGGTTTGGAGATTGGGGAGGATCACCTAGGTTGGAGGGATTTTGTATAAATTAACATTCTTTGGATACATACCAGAATTGGGGAGGGGCAGAGAACCCACCAGTACCCTTGAATCTTACATCAGCTATTCAAGGTAGATTGTATTACCCCATAGCAGTTTATTGAGGCTTGCTTTATGGCCCAATATATGACCTATTCTGGAATGTCCCCTGTGTGGTTGTTCTGTACATTGTTTTATGTTAATTTACTTAATTCACATTTTAGAATCTTTTCCTTCTAGTTGAATTTTTGTCTGCCATTTATGTGTCAATCAGTGGGCTGTGTTAAAATTTTCCACTCTGTTCATAGATTTGTCCATTTCTCCATTTACTTCAGTCAGTTTTTGCTTTGCATGTTCTAGCTCCATAATAAGACATATAAATTTAGAATTCTGTATTAGTATCTTCTTATTGCATTGAACCTATTACAATAAAAAACTATTTTTTCCTTAGTATGCCTTTTACTATGAGTTTTCAGGAAGTTAGTATATAAATGATATACACTTAGCTTAAAAATCACTATATAATACAAAATGCCATGTTAATAGCAAAAGTTAAAAATCAAATTGCATGTGAAAAGTTGCATGAGGAAATTACCACCTATATTTTGACATAAGGTTTATATAAATGAAGTAAAAAATACTCTTAAACAATAGAGGGGTCAACTGATATCAGGGAGAATGTACACATAAATATAAATTCACAATAAACACTTAAAAATATGCCAAATGAACAAATTAAATAAAATGAAAATGAATCACATTAAATGAAACAGAGGGCTTATAAAATATAGCATATAATATTTCATTCTGTAAAAGAATATATCAACATGTGTATATATGTGTGTAATTGTAAGTGGGTGCATGACACAGAGGAAAATTATGAAAAACAGGCACAAATAAATTAACGGATACTATATTTGTATTATGATGAGCAGAAGGGAGGCCTATAGGGAGAGAGAGAATAATTTTATTTTCTACATTTACATTTCTATATTGTTTAATAATTGTTCACCAATACAAAGTATTCATTGGTAATCTGAAAAAGTTGTTGAGATAAAAATTTATTAACAGGAAAATCTGCAGATCAAGTCATAAAATGATAGTTTAGAAATACATTTACTGACTTAGAAATATGTTTATGTAATGCTGCATAAAAATAGAAAATTTAAAAAAGTTTCTCAGATAATTCAATGTGTTAGCACTGGTGAGATTTAGAACATTTTTAAAATTTTCTATTTCTGTAGATTTTAAAATATGGAATTTTAAAAAATAAAAGATTGGAGATATAAAATTACACTGATTATAAATATGATGCTTTTATATTCTTTGGTTTGGAAATAAATTCATGGCTTTATAAATAAAGGTTTTTATGGGGAAAAAGAAGAACATAAGCACACTTTATTTTACAGTGTTTGTGTGTGTGTGTGTGTGTGTGTGTGTGTGTTATCTGTATGTTTCTATACCTCAATCTTCTTCACAACAATTTATCCACACACTTACTCTTGCAGCTTTCTATTCAGTTCACTTACAGGCTGGACTTCTAGCCCTAGCACTTGAAGATGCCAGGATGGACATAAATAAAGAAGGATCATTGTCAGCATATAGAAAAGTCCCTCTAAACTCCCTACAGTTTACCAAACCCCTAGCTGAGACTTTCACACCTACAATTCTGACTCTGATGTCTAGATGACATCTTTCTGTTTCCTAAGGATATTGTTCCTAATGAAAAGGCAGAATTTTAAGAAACAGAAACAAATATTTTCTTCAAGTAGATTACAAAACAGTAAGTACTCTGTGATCTCCACTCTCTTTGAAAAAGTCATCCTATATAATAAAGAGGTAATATGCAAATTAACCCTCACACCCTCACAAGATGGCTGCCTATGACCAGGCTGGCAGGGGGGTTAGTGAGGGATGACCAAACGACTGAACAGCAGGCTGCATGGGATGACCAGGTTGGTGGGGGGGCCGTGAGGGGTGACCAGGCCAGCAGGGGGGAGAGTTGGGGGTGACCAGGCTGGTGGGGGGGGTGTGTTAGGGGCAACCAGGCTGGCAGAGGGGGGGGATAATTGAGGGTGACCAGGCCAGCAGGGTGGGGCAGTAAGAGGTGACCAGGCTGGTGGGGGGGGCAGTGAGGGGCAACTAGGCTGGCAGGGGGGGTAGTTAGGGGCGAGCAGGCTGGCAGGTAAGGGCAGTTAGAAGCTACTAGGCAGGTAGGTAGGTGAGCAATTAGGAAACAGCAGTCCAGGATTGTGAGAGGGATGTCCAACTGCTGGTTTAGGCCCAATCCCACAGGAGTTGGCAGTCTGACATCCCCCAAGGAGTCCTGGATTGGAGAGGGTGCAGGCTGGGCTGAGGGGACCCCACCTCACCCCTGTGCAAGAATTTCATGCACCGGGCCTCTAGTCCTATCTAATAATAGAGAAACATGGTAATTAGCCGTAACTTTGCTACCCTTCCCATTGGCTAATCAGTGAGATATGCAAATTAACTGTCAGCCAAGATGGCAGCCGGCAGCCAGGCAGCTGAAGCGAACATGAGGCTTGCTTGCTCCAGTGACAGAGGAAGCCAACGTTCCCCACCTGACGCCGCCCAACTCTGAGCTCCTGAAGCAACAGCTCCAAAAGATACAATGTTTCAATTATAGAAGCTAAAAGATGGCGGTTAATTTGCATATACCAGTTGCGAGGGAAGACTGAGGACAACATGGAGGCCAAGCAGTACAGAAGGGAGCTAAGTAGAGGTCTCAAGGACAGAAACGGAGCCAAGGCTGCAGAGGTGGGAGGTGGGAGGTAGGTGGGAGGGCAAGCCCAGCCACAGCGGCTGCTAGCTGGAGGGGCAGCGGCTTGGAGGGGAAGGGGCAGCTCCTGGGAGCGGGAGGGGAAACCTGCCACAGCACCTGGGAATGGGAGGGGAAACCCAGCCGCAGCAGCTCGGAGTGGGAGCGAAGCCCGCCTCAGTGGGTTTCACTCCCCTCTCTGCTTCGCTTCAGCTGCTGGAAGCCCTATTCTTGCAGGAATCTTCCTGCAATGGGCCTCTAGTCCTATATAATAAAGAGGTAATGTGCAAATTGACCATCACTCCAACACACAAAAATGGCTGCCCCCATGTGGTCAAAGATGGCCACCCCCATGTGGACACAAGATAGCTGTCACAAGACGGCCAGCAGGGGAGGGCAGTTGTGGGTGATCAGGCCAGCAGGGGAGGGCAGTTGTGGGTGACCAGGCCTGCAGGGGAGGGCAGTTGGGGGTGACCAGGCTGTCAGGGGAGGGAAGTTGGAGACCAGGCTGGCAGGGGAGGGCAGTTGGTGGTGACCAGGTCTGCAGAGGAGGACAGTTAGGGGTGACCAGGCTGGCAAGGGCGGGCAGTTAGGGGTGACCGGGCCAGTATGGGAGGGCAGTTAGGGGCAATTAGGTCTGCAGGGGAGGGCATTTGGGAGGGGACCCAGGCCAGCATGGGAGGCAGTTGGGGATGACCAGGCCTATAGGGGAGGGCAGTTGGGGGTGACCAGGCCAGCTGGGGAGGGCAATTAGGGGCAATCGGGCTGGCAGGGGAGCTGTTAGGCATTGATCAGTCTGGCAGGGGAGTGGCTAGGGGGTGATCAGGCTGGCAGGAAGAAGCGGTTAGGGGCAATCAGGCAGGCAGGCAGGTGAGCGGTTGGGAGCCAGCAGTCCTGGATTGTGAGAGGGATGCCAGATTGGAGTGGGTGCAAGCTGGGCTGAGGGACACCCCCCCATGCACGAATTTCATGCACCGGGCCTCTAGTATGTATATAAAAAGACTGAGGAAAGATACTTAGCTTCACTTCCTACTTACCCTGCATGTACATTTCAATTTATTAATGTGCATGGGTCTACTTTATGCTGGGCACTGTCAACCAATTTCTTATCTGCTTCCCATTCTCCCTCTCTGGATATGTAGACCTGCATAATTAGAAATATCCATGGAGAGCAAGACCTCAAACCAAGCAAAATTAGATCAAACATGATGGTGAGTCCTGGAAGCCCAGCATTGAAACAAGAAATGCAGCAGAGTGGGAAATGTTTCTACCTTGGGAAACAGAGGCAACATGTACCCAAGCATTTGTCCTATTGCATAGCATACTCCTGGACTGGATGTCTTCACGGGTGAATTTTAGCAAATATTTCAAAAAAAAAGAAAACTAACATTTATCTTTCTCAAACTATTTCAAAAAATTCAAAAGGAGGGATGTTCATTTTATGAGGCCAGCATTATCCTAATTCCAAAACTAAGTAAAGACACTACAAGGAAAGAAAATTATATGCCAATATCCCTGGTGAGCATAGATGCTAAAATTCTCAGCAAAGTATTAGCAAACTGGATCCAGCTATACATTAAAAAGATCATACACCATCATCAAGTGGGATTTATTCCAGGGATGCAGATGTAGTACAATATCCATAAATCAATAAGCTTGATATATCGCATAAACAAAATGAAGGATAAAGACAACATGATCAGCTCGGCCAGCATTGCTCAGTGGCTTTGCGTCGACCTATGAACCAGGAGGTCACAGTTCCATTCCAGGGCACATGCCCAGATTGTGGGCTTGATCCCCAGTAGGGGGCATGCAGGAGGCAGCTGATCAATGATTCTCTCTCATCATTGATGTTTCTATCTCTCTCTCCCTCTCCTTTCCTCTCTGGAATCAATAAAAATATATTTTTTAAAAAATGATCATATCAGTAGATGCAGAAAAAAAATTGATAAAATCCAGCATCCATTTATGATAAAACCTCTCAGCAAAGTGGGAATAAAGGCGATATATCTCAACATAATAAAGGCCATATATTAAAACCTACAGCCAACATCATGGTCAATGGGAAAAATCTACAAGTGTTTCCCTTAAGATCAGGAACAAGTCAGAGATGTCCAGTTTCACCACTTTTATTCAATATAGTCCTGGAAGTCATAACCACAGCAATCAGACAAGAAGAAATAAAAGTCATCCAAATTGGAAAGGAAGAAGTAAAACTGTCTTAATTGCAGATGACATGATACTGTATACAGACAGTCCTTGGGTTACGTCGGACTCGAAGTACGTCCTTTTGTGGTTATGTTGCCATCTCTCATTTATTTATAAAAAAAAAAGTTTTATTATTTCGACATATGTACATATGTGCTTTGGGTTTTTATTATTTATTTACCACAAGTAAAGGTCAGGAATTGTTATCTTTCTTTTTTTTTTTTTTTACTGTTTCACTTCATTACTGCTGTGTATGTGCTCTATGTGAGTGACGTAGGTGCTTGTGTAGGTGGGTTCTGACTTACGGTGAAAATCGCGTTATGTTGCACCTTAGGAATGGATCTCCGATGTACTCCGAGCACCTACTGTATAAAGAACCCTAAAGATTCCACCAAAAAACTACTGGTACTGATAAATGAATTCAGTAAAGTTGCCAGATACAAAATAAATATCCAGAAATTAGTTGCATTTTTATACACTAATAATGAACTATCAGAAAGGAAAATTAAGAAAACAATCCCATTCACAATTGCTTCAAAAATAATATATCTAAGAATAAATTTAACCAATGATGTAGAAGACCTGTACTCAGAAAATTATAAGATACTGAAGAAAGAAATAGAAGAAAATACAAATAAGTGAAAGCATATGCTGTGTTCATGGATAGGAAGAAATAACATCATTAAAATGTCCATACTATCCAAAGCAATCTATAAATTCAATGCAACTTCTATCAAGATACCAATGGAGGAATCATGTTACTTGATATTAAAGTATACTACAAGGCATAATAATCAAAACCACATGGTGCTGGCATAAAAACAGACATACAGATAAATGGAACTGAACAGAGATCCAAGAAATAAACCAACCCCTTTATAGTCTATTAATATTTGACGAAGAAGGCAAAGCATACATTGAGGTAAAGATAGTTTATTCAATAAATGGCTTTGGGAATATTGGTCAGATATGTTAAAAAAAATAGAGCACTATGTTATACCATACACTAGAATAAACTCAAAATGGATTAAAGGCGTTTATTTAGACTCTAACCCATAAAAATCCTAGAAGAAAACGTTGGTAGTAAAATCTTGGACATTTCTCAAAGCAATATTTTTTCTGCTATATCTCCTCAGGCAAGGGAAATGAGAAAAAATAAAAAAGGGACTACATCAAAGTAAAAAGGTTATGCATAGTAAAGAAAACCATCAACAAAATGAGAATACTACCCACTGAATGGAGAATATATTCACCGATACATCTGATAAGGGTTTAATATCCAAAATTTATAAAGAACTTATACCAGTCTGCATTCCCACCAGCAGTGCACACGGGTTCCTTTTTCTCTGCATCCTCACCAGCACTTGTCATTTGTTGATGATAGCCACTCTGACAGATGTGCAATGGTACCACATTGTTGTTTTTATTTGTATCTCTCGGATGATTAGTGACTTAGAGCATGTTTTCATATGTCTCTTAGCCTTCCTTATGTCCTCTTTCGAAAAGTATCTACTTAGGTCCATTGCCCATTTTTTGATTGGGTTGTTTCTCTTTCTTTTGTTAAATTGTATGAGTTCCCTGTAAATGTTGGAGATTAAACCCTTATTGGTGATAACACTGGTAATTTATTCTCCCATGCAGTGGGCTTTCTTGTTGTTTTGTTGATGGTTTCTTTTGCTGTACAGAAGCTTTTTATTTCGATGTAGTCCCATTTGTTTATTTTCTCTTTAGCTTCCATTGCCCTAGGAGCTGTATCAGTGAAGATATTGCTTCAGCATATGTCTGAGACTTTGCTGCCTGTGGATTCCTCTAAGATTTTTATGGTTTCTTGTCTTATGTTTAAGTCCTTTATTCATTTTGCGTTTATTTTTGTGTTTGGTGTAAGTTGGTGGTCTAGTTTCTTTTTTTTTTTTTGTATGTATCTGTCCAATGTTCCCAACACCATTTATTGAAGAGACTGTCTTGACTCCATTGTATGTTCTTGCCTCCTTTGTCAAATATTAATTTAGCATAGTGGTTTGGGTCAATTTCTGGGTTCTCTATTCTATTCCATTGGTCTATATGTCTGTTCTTGTGCCAGTACCAGGCAGTTTTGAGAACAGTGGCTTTGTAATACAGCTTGATATCTGGTATTGAGATCCCTCCTACTTTGTTCTTCTTTCTCAGGATTGCTGCAGCTATTCAGGGTCTTTTTTTTTTTTTATTCCAGATGAATTCTTGGAGAGTTTGTTCTAGGTCTGTGAAATGTGCTATGGGTATTTTAATAGGGAGTGCATTGAATCTATAGATTGCTTTGGGTAGTATGGACATTTTCATTACATTGATTCTACCAATCCATGAACATGGTATGTTCTTCCATTTGTTTATGTCTTCCTCTATCTCTTTTTTCAGTGTCCTATAGTTTTCTGAGTATAGGTCTTTTACCTCTTAGTTAAGTTTATTCCTAGCACCCTAACCGGTTTGGCTCAGTGGATAGAGTGTTGGCCTGCTGACTGAAAGGTCCCAGGTTCTATTCCAGTCAAGGGCATGTACCTTGGTTGTGGGCACATCCCCAGTAGGATGTGTGCAGGAGGCAGTTGATCAATGTTTCTAACTCTCTATCCCTCTCCCTTCCTCTCTGTAAAAAATCAATAAAATATATATTTTTTAAAAAGTTTATTCCTAGGTATCTTAATTTTTTGGTGCAATGGTAAATGGGATTTTTTAAAAATATATTTTATTGATTTTTTACAGAGAGGAAGAGAAAAACATTGATGAGAGACAATCATTGATCAGCTGCCTCCTGCACACCCCCTCCTGGGAATGTGCCCTCAACCAAGGTACATGCCCTTGACCGGAATCGAACCTGGGACCTTTCAGTCCGCAGGCCGACGCTCTATCCACTGAGACAAACTGGTTAGGGCTGGGATTGTTTTTTAATCTCTTTTTCTGTAAGTTCACTGTTGGTGTATAAAAATTCAATAGATTTTGTGTTGTTAATTTTGTATCCTGCTACATTACCAAATTCATTTATTAAGTCTAATAATTTTTTGATGAAGTCTTTAGGGTTTTCTATGTACAGTATCATGTCATATGCAAATAATGACAGTTTTATGTCTTCTTTTCCAATTTGGATACCTTTTATTTCTTCTTGTCTAATTGCTATGGCTAGCACTTCCAGTACTATATCGAACAGGAGTGGTGAGAGTGGGCATCCTTATCTTTTTCCTGTTCTTAGGTGGAATGGTTTTAGTTTTTGCCCATTGAGTATGATGTTGGCTGTAGGTTTGTCATATAAGGCTTTTATTATGTTGAGGTATGACCTCTCTATTCCCATTTTGCTGAGGGTTTTTATCAAGAAAGGGTGTTGGATTTTGTCAAATGTTTTTTTCTGCATCAATTGATATGACTATGTGATTTTTATCTCTCAATTTGTTTATGTGATGTATCACGTTTATTGATTTGTGGATATTGTACCATCCTTGCATCTCCGGGATAAATCCTACTTGGTAATGGTGTATGATCTTTCTGATGTACTGCTGGATCTGATTTGCTAGAATTTTGTTGAGGATTTTGGCATCTATGTTCATGAGGGATAGTGGCTTGTAATTCTCTTTCAGGAGTTTCCTCAAAAAAACTAAAAATGGAACTCCAATTTGACCCAGTGATCCCACTTCTAGGAATATATCCTAAGAAACTAGAAACACCAATCAGAAAGGATACAGGCACCCCTATGTTCATAGCACAATTTACCATAGCTAAGATATGGAAACAGCCTAAGTGCCTATCAGGAGATGAGTGAATTAAAAAACTGTGGTACATATACTAATGGAATACTATGCTGCTGTACAAAAGAAGGAATTCTTACCATTTGCAACAGCATGGATGGAACTGGAGAGCATTATGCTAAGCGAAATAAGCCAGTAAGAGAAAGATAAATATCACATGATCTCACTCATTTGTGGAATATAATGAACAACATAAACTGATGAACAAAAACAGATCCAGAGACAGAGAAGCATCGATCAGACCGTCAAACCTCAGAGGGAAGGTAGGGGAGGGTGGGGGTAAGGGGGAGATGTCAACCAAAGGACTTGTATGCATGCATATAAGCCTAACCAATGGACACAGACACCAGGGGGGTGAGGGCATGAATGGGAGTGGGGTGGGAGGGCAATGGGGGGATAAGGACACATATGTAATACCTTATCAATGAAGAAAAAAAAGAACTTATAAAACTCAACACCAAAAAACAAACAATCCAATTAAAAATGGGCAAAGGACCTGAATAGACACTTCTCCAAAGAGGACGTACAGATGGCCAATAGAAATATGAAAAGGTGCTCATCATCAGTAATCATCAGAGAAAAACAAATTAAAACCACAGTGAGATATCACCCCACACCTGTCAGAATCAATGTATCAACAAACAACAAAGACAAAAGGGAGCCCTTGTGTACTGTTGGTGGGAATGCAAATTGGTGCAGCCACTGTGAAAAACAGTATGAATCTTCTTTAAAAATTTTAATTGGAATTGCCATATGACGTAGTGATTCCATTTCTGAGAACTTATCTGAAGAAAACTGAAACACTAATTCAAAAGAATATATGCACCCATATGTTCTTAGCAGCATTATTTACAATAGCCAAGAATTGGACATAGCCCAAGTGCCCATTAGTAGATGAGTGGATAAAAAAATCATGATACATTTACACAATGGAATACTACTTCGCCATAAAAAAGAGGGCAATCTTAACCCATTGTGAGAGTATGGATGGTCCTGAAGAGCATTATGCTAAGTGAAATAAGCCAGTCAGAGAAAGACACATTTCATATGATTTCACTCATTTGGAATTTAACGAACAAAATGAACTAACAAGCAAAATCAAGTTAGACTCATAGAGAGCAGGCTGACAACGGTCTGGGGTGGATGGATATAACACAAAAGAAAAAAAAAGAGAGAGAAAAAATGTCATGCATCCTGACAACAGTTTTGTTATTATGGGGGGTGGCAGATGGGGGGGGGGGATTAAGGAAGGTATAGGGGATAAATGGCAATATTCAGAAACTTGACTTGGGGTGGTGAACCTGAAACCTGTATAATTTTGTTAATCATTGCCACCCCAATAAATTCAATAAAAATGAGTAAAAAAGAGCAAATGCAATGTAGCAAGTACAGAGCCAGGCCAATAGCTTGCACTAAAATTCCCTGGGTTTGCAGAATGAGGGATCACAGTGTAGGCAACCGACACAGAGCTTAGCATGCAGAGTTCCCTGTGTTTGTAGCTACTAACAGCTGGGTCCCAGGCCTCCTGACTCTATTTGGCCTTCTCTGCAGGTGGTGTTCATTTGGAAACAATATACTTATTGGCAGTTTGTAGCAAGCTCAGGGGACTATAAGAATCATATTAAGTTAAGTATCCTCTAGCCCCCAGAGCTTTCACTATGCCTTTAAGAAAGAGACTTCCTGTAAGGACTCCATCTTGTCTGTCCCTGAGGAAGTTGTTTGGGACCAGCTCTTGTCTTCCTCAGCAGCCCAAGTTGATCTTCAAACCTCCAGCTCCAGACCTCACAGATTCTTTTCACAAGAAACCTGTGGAGACATTGGTGACAGGTTATTGCCTTCAGGCAATGGTATGGGTGAGTTGATATGCATGAGGCCTTGGCCTTAGATTCCCACAGGGCTAGAGGAGTTCTGGGTCCCCTCCCCCACTCCAATCGATAGGACACCTAGGCAACCTCCATTTTAAAAGAGGAGTGGTAAGGACAAGCCCAAACTATTTCCCTTCCTCTTGAGGAAATGGGCCAAGTGGTCCCTGCCACACTCATACTGGTTCCATATGGAAACCTTCCCCTCCTTTGGATGTGGCTGAGGTGTTTTCTATTTTTCCTTTCTTAAAGGGAAAGACCTGAGTTGTGCAGTCCAGGGGTTGGAGAGTAGAGAGGGTCACTTAGGTTGGGGGCTATAAATTAACATTATTTGGATGCATACCAGAGGTGGGGGAGGGGCAGAGAACCCACCAATACCCTTGATTCTTTACATTAAGTACTCAGGGTAGATTGTATTACTCCCATAGAAGCCTCTTGAGGCTTCCTTTATGGCCCAGCATATGGCCTATTCTGGAATGTTCCCTGTGTGGTTGTTATGTGCATTGGTCTATGTTTCTATGTAGCTGAATATTTGCCAGCCATTTTATATGCCACCCAATGAGATGTGTTAAAATTTCTCACTGTTGCCCTGGCCAGTGTGGCTCAGTTGGTTGGACATTGTCCCATGCATCAAAAGGTTACCAGCTCAATTCCTGGTCAGGGCACATGCCCAGGTTGTGGACTCAATCCTCAGTAGGATCATTCAGGAGGCAGCTGATTGATGTTTCCCTCTCATGTAAATGTTTTTCTCTCCCTCTCTTCCTCTCTTTCTAAAAATCAGTAAATAAATATACATATTTTTAATTTCCCACTGTAACTGTGGATTTGTCCATTATTCCAGTCACTTTTTGCTTTGCATATTTTGGCTCTGAAACATGCATACAAATTTAGAATTTTTTATTAATATCTTCCTATTGCATGAAACCCTTTACCCTAATGAAATCTCCTTCTTTCCTCTAGTAATGTTTTTTCTTTAGATTACATGTTGTCTTTTATCAATATGTTTAAACCAGCTTTGAGTAGATTCATATGTAAATGGTATACTTTTGCCACTACTTTTATTTCAGATTTTCTAGATCATTAACATTTTGCATGTATCTCTTTTAAGGAGTATTTGTTGGAATGTTTCTTACCCATTCCAATAATATTTGTATTTGGAATATTTAGTCAGAAACTGTTAAGGTCACACAATGAAATTACCTTAGAACACTTTGATTCCATTTAGTGTTCTCCCAATTTATTGTCATGCATTTCAATTCTCTACATATTTAACCCCCAGAATAAATTATTATCATTGTGTTATAGAATCAATATTCTTTTAGATTTGCCTACATAGTGATAAATATCATTAGTCTTTCTTTTTAAAAAAATATATTTTACTGATTTTTTACAGACAGGAAGGGAGAGGGATAGAGAGTTAGAAACATCAATGAGAGAGAAACATGGATCAGCTGCTTCCTGCACACCCCCTACTGGGGATGTGCCCACAACCAAGGTACATGCCCTTGACCAGAATCGAACCTGGGATCCTTGAGTCTGCAGGCCAACGCTCTATCCACTGAGCCAAACCGGTTAGGGCTCATTAGTCTTTCTTTCCTGCATTTATGTGCCTCCATCTGGGATCATATTTCTTCTGCCTGGAGAAGAATCTTTAATATTTCTTTTAGTTTCAGTCTTCTGGTCACAAATGTTCTCAGTATTTTCTATGTTAACATCACTATGAAATGCATATCTTTTCTTCAGGAATGTTTTTCCTTAAAGCATACTCTTTTCCCCTATGAATATTGTTATATGGACTTGATATTTTATTACTTTTGGAAACTTCACAACCAAGATCTTTTCAAATACCACTTCTGCACTGTTTCCTCTTCTTTTTACCAGACTCAAATTAAACATGGGTTAGATATATTCACTACATCTTCTTTAATTCCTTCCCCTTCTCACTAACTTTTTATTAATCCTCACCCCGGGGACATGCTTAGAGAGAGGGAAAGGGAGAGAGATAGAGAGAAACACTGCTTGGTTGCCTTCCACAGGTGCCCTAACTGGGGACTGAACCTGCAACCCAGGTATGTGTCCTGACCTGGAATTGAACCTGTGACCATTAGGTGCACAGGACAGTGCTCAACCAACTGAGCAACTACACCTAAGGCACTCCCCTTCTCTTTCAGTGTTATCATATTCATTCTAGATTTTTCATCAGACCTCTCTTTCATTATTCTAATTGCTTTTTCAGATGGGAACTTACCTTTTTTTTTATTATTATTAGTTAAGGTATTACAAATGTGTCCTCATCCCCCCCATTAACCCCCAACCTCCCCCCCCCCCAACACACTTATGCTCCCATCCCCCTGTTGTCCATGTCCATTGGTATGGCTTATATACATGTATACAAGTCCTTCGGTTGATCTCTTCCCCTTACCCCCGCCCTCCCCTACTTTCCTTCTGGGGATTGATAGCCTGATTGCTGTTTCTCAGTCTTTGAGTCTGTCCCTTTTCATCAGTCTATGTTGTTCTCTATAATCCACAAATGAGTGAGATCATGTGGTATTTATCTTTCTCTGACTGGCTTATTTCACTTAGCATAATGCTCTCCAGTTCCATCCATGCTGTTGGGAACTTACCTTTGACCCTTGAACCATAACACCAAACTTTCAGGGTAGTTTTTATTATGCCCCTAGAACAGAGGAAGGAAGTGAGAGTTACAAATGATAACTTGTCCCAGGGTCACCTAGCCTGAAAAAGGCACTAACAGGGACTAACATCACAGATTAAACTCAACACCCAAATCCTCTCCTCTTTGCTTTTCTTCTTGGTTGTGAATAGTCGCTACCTCTCATCTCCCAGGAAGTGGAACCACAGTGAAGTCCTTCAACGTTTTTAGGACTGTGATGTATTTCATTTTAGACTAGAGGCCCAGTGCATGAATTCATGGATGGGTAGGATCTGGCCAGCCCGGCCCAAATCAGCGGATCGAGGCTGGGCCTGTCAGATGGCGAGAGGTTGGCTGGCCAGCCCATGCCAATTGGGGCTCGATCAGGGCTGGGCGGGCTGGGGGGAGGGGCCACGGGTGATTGGCTGGTGGGCTCCACCCCAGATTGGGGTGGGAGGCTGATTGGGGGCGGGGCTGGCCACGGAGAAGGGCTGTGGGTGGTGGGCCAGTCAGCCCCGCCCCAGAATAGGGCTGGGAGAGGGGCCGGGGGAGGTTGGCCAACAAGCCCCACCCCCAATTGGTGTAGGGGGGGTGATCAGGGGTGGAGCTGGCTGGGGGCGGGGCCTCAGGCCGATGGGGATGGTGGGGGCCCATTGGGGGTGGGGGAGGGGCTTAGGAGGTTGGCTGGCTGGCCCTGCCCCCTATTGGGGTAAGGGGGAATCAGGGGCGGGGCCAGATGGGGGGAGGGGCTGTGGGCTGATCAGGGTGGGGGGGGTCCATTGGGGGCAGGGACAACTGGGGGGAGTGGCTGTAAGAGGTTGGCCAGCTGGCCCCACCCCCTATTAGGATAGGGGGGCAATTAGGGGAGGGGTTGGCTGGGGGGAGGGGCTGCAGGCTGATCAGGGGCAGGGCCAGCTGGGGGGTGGGGCCACGGGAGATTGGCCAGCTGGCCCCACCCCTGATCGGGTGTTCACTGATCGCAGTGGGCATCATAGCGAACTGTCATTCCGGTCGTTACAGCATTCCAGTCGCTGGCTTTTTATATATACTAGTATAGATTATAAGAATCAGTAATATTTCTCCATTAGCTATGATATCTCCCCAGGGCATTTTCTAGTATTGAGACCATTGATGTGTTGTTCTCGATTTCAGGGCACAATCCAGAAGGTGACACCACAGAAAGAAGACCAAGACGTTGGGGTATTTACCGAAGGAGATATAACAATGTGTCTAAACAAGTAAGTTCTGGCATTCATCTTTCATCCCACAAGCAACAAGATGGAGATTCAGCAACAAGTGATGCTCACATGGACACCCGAGTAAGATAGTAAGTGACCAGGTAGCATGGCTAAAATGCACCGCCAATGAAATACATAACCTTGGAGTTAAATATGTCATTCTTCTCTCCAACCAGGAAGAATGAGGAATGATAAGATCAAGTTAATCATTGAGAAAACTTTATTTTAGCTGCAGTTTTAATGGGGGTGAACATGTATAGAAGACTTCCTGAGCATATGTGGACTACTTCTTTCTCTCCACTGCTCCACAGTGCTCCCTATGCCATTCCACACTGTCATTGGAGAGGCAATTTTCAGGAACGAGTCCAAACCCATATTAACAAAGAAAGAGAGCAAAATCCTCCAGAGACAAAAATGGAGGAGAAGAAGCAGGATGAGACCACAGGAAGCTGGTTCAAGATCACAGTGAGTGTCCTAGAAAAGTGGAACTAATATGTAGAATGTGTTGGACTTGTGTAGAAATGCTAGATACCTTTCTGGGGCAGAGGAGTTGGCAATGTGTCCTTTTATTAGTAGGAGTTAACATCCTGGGCCATCTAAGGGCAGACTCAGAGAAGCAATATAAAGAAAACAGACTGATTGCAAGGAAGATGAGACAGGTAGTCTAAAAGCAAAGGAGGAAGCTACTTGCCAAGGAGCTGGAGCAACTCCATACCTGAAGGCACAGTTTAGTCCAAGCTGAATGCAATAGGATGTTGAGTCCCTGGGGTCCTTGTGAGAGGTGCAGGCTAAGTCTGCCTTAGGTAGGATCTCTTAGAACTTTATAAAAGGAAGTACATGTTAAACATTTTAAGTTGATTATTTGAGGAAAACTATTTGAATGGAAAGAGTGGTATTTAGGGAATTCATGTCTGGTACAAAAGTTAGCAATAATGGATACTAGCCTATCCTAAACAATTGTTTTAAAGGCTGAAAAACAATCTGAAAAGAAAACCTGGTTGGATTTATTCATAACCTTAGATGCCATTATGTCAATCTCTCCTATCTTTTCTTTGGCTCCTAGATTCCATTCGGCATAAAATATGATGAGAAGTGGCTGCTGAATTTGATTCAGAAGCAATGCAGCGTCCCCTTTACTCCAGTCGAAGTAAGAGAGGACAATAAAATGGATGAGAAGTAACAGGGCAGATGAGCAGTGGCTCTGGTCTCATATTCTGTTTCTCTTGTCACTATCCCTATAGTTTCACTATGAGAAAATGCAGGCCCACTTCTTCGTTGAGAATGCCAGTATTGCCTTTGCATTGAAGAATGTTGGTGGCAAGATTTGTGATAAGAATAATGAGAAGGTAAGTATCAAAGGCATGACTAGGACTGGCCAGGGGCAAGAGAGCAGGACAGGGGCAAGGTCTGCTTAATTCAAAGGCTCAGATTTCCTGGTGCTTACCCAGCCCCTCTTGTATTCTCTGCAGATATCTATCTTTGTCATCCCCTCTAATGCACCCCAGGCTGTGCAGAAGGAGCTGAAGTCAGCAAAGGAGGATCAGATAAAGGTAATGCAGACTCCAGATCAGTTGTGCATCCATATCCAGACCCACTTCTTCTACCCCACATATTGCCCCCCTTCACTACCTCAGAGTCAGAGCCACTGAACCCCATGGGGTGATGACAAGGGGCAGTGAAGTGGATTTGTTAGAAAAGGAAGGGACTGGGGCTACAGGCATCTTGGCTCTCTTTCTCTGGTCTATGTGGTTCCTCCCCATAATCACAGGTGAAGTCAGCAGAGGAATTGGACCAGGGCAAAGGGCTGGAGCCAGAAGACATGAGTGCAAAAAGAAACCCCATATGCACCACCTTACCAGATAATTCAACCAACGTAAGGTTAGTTGTACCCTCTTTCACCCCTGGTGAGCCTGACCTACCCTTAATAATATACGTTTGCAGAGGCAGCAAACAGGTCTTTTGGGAGTATCATAGGCCCTCCACTCTCTTTTCTGTGTTCTTCACCTGTGCTTAGAGGTATCCTTCCCTTCCTCTGATATGCTCACCTGTTCTCCTGTTCTGGGGTCAGTTTCCTGACTCTGCACCCAAACTTATCCAGCATGCCCTCCTAAGATTGTACTCCAGGAAGCATGATATCCCCTCATCACCAGTACTAGGGGTGACCAGTCTTGAATCAGATGCTGGTGACCTGGAATGGGAAAGGTCCTCCAACATAGGTCCTCATGTTGAGACGGGTCTTCCTGTTCTGTGCTGAGAAGGGCTACCCTCCCCTGCCATGAGCGGAGCTCTCTTTCCTTTGATCCAAAAGGGTCTCTTCTCCAAACCCAGGCAGACATGGGAAGTTTACTGCCCCATTTTAAGGGCTGAAGTCCTGGGTGGCTGCTGTCATGACATTAGTTCCTCTGGAACAATGCCACCAGTTGGGCTTTCCTTGAGAAAAACCAGGTTTCCCTGAGTTATGGGGCCAGAAGTAAGCCACCACCAGTGAGCAGAGGGCCTCTGGAGGCAGCAGTGGAAGGCAGAAGGCACAGAAAGTTGAGGAGACAGAAGGACAGTCCGCTCAGTGCCCCTCCCTCCACACATCACATCACCTGTCTGGTCCTTCAGTGGAGCTCTGGGTAGCCTGACATGGGTAGGATTGCTCAGAAAAGAAACCAACTAAGATAGGCACAGGTGCACAGGGGTCCATGAGAGAGAAGGCAGTGATCATAATAGGGGACCACACATCCCCCCTCCCTAAGTTGAGCTGAGCCTGATCTTTTCTTTATTCCTTCTGGGGAAGGTCTCCTGATCCTGTGGTTGATGTGTTTCCCATGCCCAGTTCAGACTCTCACAGGTGACAAAGGCTCAACCAGTATCCCATGGGCCCCAAGTCCAACATGTGCAAGTTTTTCATTCCTAACTAGGATCCCAGGACCCAACAGTGGCAGGTGCAGGAAAAGTATGCAGCTCTAAATGCTGCTCTTTATGTCACTGGAGAAGGGAATCAGGGCATCTAGATGGGAGCTACCTAGCAGAATGGAGGAGTGGGGGTAGGGCAGGAGGAAGGGCGAGTGCTCTTCCTATGGATTAGTCCTTGGGGAAGGTTCCCAGGTCCCTGGAAGGCTGGGACACTAGAGTATAGCTGGGCTATATATCTGGTGTAGGTTTGCTTGCTCCAACAAGGCAGGGCTGCTCTGCAGATTCAGTTATGTTTCTGTTTTGTCTTTATTTTGGCAGCTGCATCCTGGAATTGTTCCCCAAGTTATTATGCCTGGTAAGTATTTCTCCATGACTGACTCCTTTAAGTAGCACAGACACTTCCCACAACCTGCTCTAAATGCCTTTATGTCTGGCTCAAGTTACATTTTTGGATCTGACCCTTAATCCTCATTAGTGGATTGACCCATGTTGGAATCTGACAAAGGCTCTGGACCTTCTTCACACAAGTTCTCCACAGGCTCCAGGCCCCCCATGATGATGGTACAAGTGTAGTCCTGCTCATGGAATTTCCAAGGCTTTTTTGCACCTGACTTCTGACCCTCACCCTCACCTTTTCCCAATCATTCAGTACCACCTGCTGGTCTCCAAGGCTGACTTCCTCTTCCTTCCCCAGGATGGTCAGGAGCCACCCCCACCAACTAATTTGGGGATTGAAGCCCACAAGAATGTACCATCCTGTAAGGTGAGGAGGGGGAATCAAGCAGGGTTTTAGGTGGTGAGTGAAGATGGGGTATCAGCTGTGGTCCTGAGCACTGTTGTGATTTCAGGGAAGTTTCTTTGGATCTGACCCACTGAAGAATCTAGTCTTACAATTTCTGAAGCAGTAAGTACTCCTGGAAACACCAGGAATGGGGAGGTCTGGGACTGCTATTTGGAACTCTCACATCTCATTTGGGGCCTGGTTAACAAAGCAGCTTGTCCCCTTTGCTCCACCACAGATATTACTCTATCTATGACTCTGGAGACCGGCACTGTCTTCTCTGTACTTATCATGACAAGGCCTGCTTCTCCCTGACCATTCCTTTCAACCCCAAGGACTCAGCCCAGTGAGTATCACAGCTCAAACTCTTTTTCTGGGGGGGGTGTCTCCCCAGCAGAAACCAGTCAGTTCATGGAAGCACTCCCATGGCCAGACCTCCACATCCTATTCCTCTTTTTCTCCTAGAAGCAGCTTGTTTGAGTACTTCAAGGATAACAGGAATATGAAGAACCTCAAGGACCCCAGTGCGTGTGGGATGGGGAAGATTGGGCAGGGAAAGGGGGCATGAAGGGTCAGTCATAGGCCCCAGGGAGTGGCAACCCTGACCTCTGCTGTCCTTCCCTCACAGACCTGCGTTTTCAGCTGCTGAGACATACAAAACGTGACATTACATGCACGCTCTGTGTGTTACCCAAAACTCAGCATGACCTGAGCTCCTTCGTGGTGGACATGTTGTTCCAGTCGGTAAGCACCTGCTTCCTCTCTCAGACAGGCCCAGAAAGATGCAGGTACATGGGAGCTGTAGATGGTGACTGAACACCTGTGTTTCTCCCTTTCAGGAAAGGATGCTCTGCTTCTGTGTCAATGGGGTGTTCAAGGAAGGTGAGTGCCGATAGCGTTCTCTCCCCAGATGTCCACTGCTCCCTCCCCCTTGCTGGGCTCCCTCTCAGAACTCTCTCAGCTTCCTGTCAGCCCTGCAGTGGTTCATTAGTTGGGAACACAGGTATGGGGTTTGATGGTTTTCATCCCAGATCCTGACTGTGAGAACTTGGGCCCATTACTTAACCTCTTATTTTCCTCATTTGTGAAATGGGACTAATAATACGTACCTCTTGGGTAGCTAAAAACAATGAATTAAATGAACTTGTGAGGTGGTTGTTCTAGGGCCTGGCACATAGTAGGGACCACGTTAGTGAGAAGAGATTGCCCCTATGGTTGCCCTCCTCATTCCCGACACTCTGAGTCCCAGTGAACAGTTGTCCCCTTGGGAATTAGTATGAAGTCCACCCTGACTGGGGTATTCTGTGTGAACATGTTAAATGTGTGCAACTCCAACATGGTATTGTTGTTTGTTGTTGTTGAAGTGGAAGGAAGGTCTCAGGGTTCTGTTCGTGCCTTCACCCGGACCTTCATCACTACCCCTGCCAGCGATTCCAGGTGAGTGTTATGCTCTGGGTGGGAACATACAGCCCAACCTGGGCTCAGGGCTGTGGGGATGTGGCAGTGCATGTTCTCAGGGTTTTCTCTGTGTTGTGGGAAGCCAGCAGGTTGATCCAAAGAACAGTCCTGCAAAGGGGTTAAGAGCTTGGGCTCTGGAGTTAGAACACTGAAAGTGTTTCAGGTTTCTTTCAGGTTCTCTTAATGACGCCAACACTCACTAGATTTGTACCTGAGTGAAATCACATGACCCTCTCTGTGACCTATGTCTTCCTCTGAAAATGGGATTAGATTGTCTTCTCCCATGGGCTGTTTTACTGAGTAAATGCAATGGGGTTAGGGGTACAAATCTAGTGAAGCTGATAGACAATCTCTCCAAGGCTGGGGATGTGAGAGGGGCAGAACTACCAGGCAAGGAATCTGGGGAGCAGATACAGGGGGGTATGGGAGGAATCTAGTTGCTGAGTAGCAGTGGAGGCAGGATCATTGTTGAGGGTGTGGGGTTGTCCATCCATCAGTTGTCTGAGGGCCCATTTTTCTCCAGTCTATGCATCATGAATGATGAACTGTTTGTGAGGGACGCCACGCCCAACACGACTCAGAGTGTGCATTCCATAGAAGTGCCTACACCCACCACCAGCTCCATGACCACCCTTTCCCAGGAGCAGCAAAAAATGGTGCAGGTTTTCTCCACCAAGTCTGGAATGAGCCTCCAGTTGTCTCAGAAGTGAGTGCTGGGTGTGCATGGGGATAGGAGGAAGCTGGGAGGAGCAGAGGAGTGAATAATAGAAACTTGCAGGTAATTTGCTTTGCTTGTTTATTTCACCTATTCCTCTGAACATGTATCTCTCATTGCATATAAGCAACACAGTTATTTTGAACAGGTATGTATTCCTTTATGAAATTCTTTATTTCTTGGACCTCATTCTTTTATTGACACATTTGGGCTTCAGGAATTTTTCCAACATAGAGCTTATTTCGCTGCATATGTAAATGTGGAGGCATATTTGTCACATAGTTTATGAAATAGCAGAGTGTTATCAGATTGTCTCCACTTTTGTCCTAATGGATGTCTCCTGCCCTTCCTCCACCCCAGGTGTCTTCATGATAATCACTGGGACTACACTAGAGCTGTACAGGTGCTCGCTCTGTGCAAGGTGAGGTCTGGGAATTCAGGCCAAATGAGTGAAGAATGGATGGCCTGGGGGGATGAGACTCAGAGCTCCTGGCTGTACTAATCTCCCAACTAGCTCCCTTTACTTCCTCCAGGCCAAGTACAAGCTCTCAGAGGAGGCCCTCCCACAAGCTAATCCTGGATCCTAAGAACACAGCCTCACCAAAAACCCCTTGGGTGTCATCATCTTCATCCTCATCATCTTTGTTATGTTTTTCCTCCAGTCTTACTATATTCCTGTTATTGAGCCAGGAGGTCTGGTTGGAGCTAGTAATTCAATGCTTAAGTGACACTCATCCACCCAAAGGGCTGGTTGTTTTGTGTATCTGTTCCTTCCAGGAACCCTAATTCTTTTCATAATAAAGAATGACGTTGCATGTTATGTCCCTGCAAAATCATTCAAGTCAAAATCCATTCATTGGTTTATAGAGGAGGAAAGGGAAATTCAGAGATGGTCTATGAGTACTTGGAGAACAATGTGGTAGAGACTCAAATCCTGGATCTCTTTACAACCCAGGCTGTTTATGTCCCCAAGGCCATGTGGCTTCTGAGGTAGTGTGCTCTGTTACTCTGGTAGACCTGGGGGAGGTGGTCTGTTCCCCTAGTGTATTAGTCCAATATTTTTAGGCAGAAAACAGCATTACTTTCTTAGCCATACAAATCTATTCAAATTTAAAAATAATTCCCTTGGGGACAAACAGTATTAAAGAGCAGTAAAAACCTAGGAAAGAAGAAATTGTCATCATTTATGACTGACGTTGGAGTAATATCATTGATATGTAAAGAAATCAGTAGAGAAAAGGGGAACTGATATTAAAGCAGAATTGTTATTAAAAGCAGTAGAAATGCCCAAGAAATCTATGAAAAGCTATCCAACCATAATTACCTATTTAGCCAGAATTGTGAATCCTATATAATAAAGAGCTAATATGCTAATTACACCATCCAGGCAAGCTTCTGGATGAAGGCAGGGCTATGAGGGCCAGCTGAGGCTGCGAGGGCCAGCTGAGGCAGATGGGGCTGTGAGGGCTGAGCCCCTTGCATGAATTTCATGCATCGGGCCTCTAGTATTGAAATAAAATGAAGACAAATTTTACTAAAAGAAAAAAGAAACCTAATAATCGTATTTTTAGAAAAATACGTGCACTATATTGCTGTATTAGTTTTTTAGGTCTTCTATAACAGTATCACAAAATGGATGGCTTAAGAAAACAGACATTGCACTGACCTATGTGCTCAGTGGTTAGAGCATTGGCCCATACACCAAAGGGTTATGGGTTTGATTTCTGGTCAAGGGCACATACCTGGGTTACAGGTTCAATTCCCAGCCTCAGTCAGGGCCCCTGGGGGAGGCAACAAATCAATGTGTCTCTCTCATATTGATGATTTTCTTTCTCTCTCTCTCCATCTCTTTCTCTCCCCGTCTCCCTCTCCCTCTTTTTCTCTTTCTTTCCTTCCCTTCCTCCACTCTCTAAAAAGCAATGGAAAAAACATCCTCTGGTGAGGATTAAAACACACACACACACACACACACACACACACACACACACACACACACCAGAAATTTATTCTCTCACTGTCTTGCAGGCCAGAAATCAAAGTTCACAGTGCCAGCCGGGCCATGATCCTATAAAGACTCCAGGGGAGAGTCATTTCTTGCCAATGTTAGCTTCTGGTTGCTCCTGTTGTTTTCTGACTTGTGTCAACATAACTTTATCTCTTCCTCCATCTTCACATGATCTTCTTACTTGGGTCTCTGTTTCTTTTCCTTTCTGTCTCTTATACAGTCAAGCATCATTGGCTTTATAGTCCCCTCTAATCCAGGGTGATTTAATCTTGAGATCCCTACTTAATTTTATCTGAAAATACCTTTATTCCAAATAAGGTCACATTCTGAGGTTCTGGATGGTCATATCTTTTAAAGTTCACTAGTCTACTCTCACTCCTCCACCCCCTCCCCAAAATTCACATCCATCCCAGGTAAAAAGTACACTCACCTCATCCCACCATCACCAAAAGACTTTTTTTTAATAAAATATATTTTATTGATCTTTTACAGAGAGGAAGGGAGAGGGATAGAGAAGTTAGAAACATCGATAAGAGAGAAACATCGATCAGCTGCCTCCTGCACACTCCCCACTGGGTATGTGCCCGCAACCAAGGTACATGCCCTTGACCGGAATCGAACCTGGGACCCTTGAGTCTGCAGGCCGATGCTCTATCCACTGAGCCAAACAGGCCAGGGCAAAAAGTCTTAATGAATTCTAACCTCAACTCTAAGTCAAATATTTCATCCCAATGTCAACTCAAAAATTCCCAAATCTCATAATCTAAAAGGTATGGGTGAAACTCTGGCTATGATCCATGTGCAGATAAAATTTGTCTCTATTTGTGGAACTGTAAAACCAAAAAAGTTATCTGTTCCAAAATACAATGGTGAAACAAGCATATGATGTACATTCTCATTCTAAAAATAACATATAAAGGATTAAAAGAGTCACTAGTCCCAAGCAAGTTTGAAACCAAGCAGGGTAAATTATGTTAGGATTTAATACTCAATAATTATTCTTTGTGGTAGCATGCTTTATTCTCTAGGGGCCCTGCCCTCTCTGAAATCTGCTTCTATATCTGTGTCTTTGTCCTCAGAGTTATTCTTTTCCTTTCGTTTTTTAAGTCATTTATTCATTAATATGTTGTCAAATTGTTTTTTTATACTATTCTTTGTATTTCTTGAAGTACGTCACATGTTAGCAGCCAAGTAGCTCTGTCACCCTATTTCCTATCTGTAGAATCCCAGAAGTCTGACAGCCTTCTTTCATTTTGTCCCTCCTTTTTTGCCCTCAAGGAAAGCTGGCAGCAATTTTGGTTGTATAACATTTTTCTCAAAAAACATGTGGGTCTCCTATGTATGTCCAGGGGATCCATGCCATCAGACAAGAGGCTTCTCCACAGATGTTTCCAGGACAACCTCATTTCTATTCCTGGATTCTGCTGGGAGGATTGACTGGATCCATTAGACACATATCTAATGTCTTCAACAAAAGGTGTTCCGCCAGACTCTTGGCTCTTTTTCAAAAACACACTTAAAAATATTCTGCAACCTAAATAGACTGAGTATTCTCCAAATTACCACGTGCTGGTTCCTTTTTACTTAATAGTTCCTTCCTCAATTTTAATTCTTTCATCTTTTACTATAAGCATCAGGAAGAAACCAGGCTCTTTACTGTAAACAGTTATTGAGGTAAGAAACATCCAAACTTAGAGAAAGTTTATGAGTTTATTTGAGCTAAACAGAGGACATGCCTGGGAAAAAGATTTACTTATGCACCAAGAGGTCACCAGTTTGATTCCTGGTCAGGGCACATGGCCAGGTTGCAGGCTCAATCCCTGCTGGGGTCCAACCCCAGCAGGTCCAGGGGTCCCCAAAGGTGTGGACGGAGTCAGCGAAGAAGGAATGACACGGAGACAGCATTCAGTTGATCAGCAACCTAGCCAGGATCTCTAGCCAAGTTCTGGTTAGGATCTCCAGCGAAGTTCAGTTCAGGATCTCCAGCCAGGTTCTGTGTCCATGTTCTCTTGCTAGGTTCTCCAGCCAGGTTCTCCAGGTTCTCCAGCCAGGTTCAGTCACCAGGTTCTAGTCAGGTTCTCTTGCCATGTTCTATCCAGGTTCTGTAGCCAGGTTCTGTCTCTAGGTTCTTCAGCCAGGTTCTCTCGCTAGGTTCTGTCTCGCTAGGTTCTGTGGCCAGTTTCTGTCCAGGATCTTTTGCCATGTTCTCTCCAGCGAAGTTCTTCTGTCTCTAGGTTCTGTGTAGGCTCTGTGTCTAGGTTCTGTGTCCTGTTGTCTTGTTACATCTGTATTTATACCAGTTGATTCCAATCCTATCAATCTCTATTCCAAAGGTTAGGGCGTTTCTTATCTCTATTCCAGGGAGTAAAGATTATGTAGCTTAAGCATGATTGTTCGTAGTTAAAGTGATTAATTACCCGCCTGGCACTTAGTTAAGGGGTTTTATTCCCTCCCTAACTTCAGGGGAAAATCCCTACCTGGGGAAACAACCTTTCTCAGAGAGGTGACCTTGGTTAAAACACATAGTGCCAAGTAGGTGAGCAAACATATTAAGAACAGTATGCCATATATGCCAGGTCCCTTGAAACAGCAAGGATGGACCAGCTCCTGGCAAATCCCCAGTAGGGGGTATGCAGGAGGCAGCCCATTGATGTTCTTCTCGCATTGATGTTTCTATATCACTCTCTCCCTTTCTCTCTAAAATCAATAAAGACATATTTTTTAAAAATATATTTTATTGAATTTTTACAGAGAGGAAGGGAGAGAGATAGAGAGTTAGAAACATCGATGAGAGAAAAACATCGATCAGCTGCTTCCTGCACACTCCCTACTGGGTATGTGCCTGTAACCAAGGCACATGCCCTTGACCAGAATCGGACCTGGGACCCTTGAGTCTGCAGGCTGATGCTCTATCCATTGAGCCAAACCAGTTAGGGCAATAAAGACATATTTTAAAAAGATATAAAGGTAGATAAAAGACCTAAATGTAAGTCATGAAACCATAAAAATCCTAGAAGAAAACATGGACAGTAAAATCTCAGACATCTCACATAACAGTATTTTTGCAGATACATCTCCTAGGGCCATGGTCAGCAAACCGTGGCTCGCAAGACACATGCGGCTCTTTGGCCCCTTGAGTGTGGCTCTTCCACAAAATACCACGTGCGAGTGTGCACATACAGTGCGATTGAAACTTCGTGGCCCATGCGCAGAAGTCAGTTTTCAGCCTGGGCGAGTCTATTTTGAAGAAGTATTGTTGATATTTGGCTCTGTTGACTAATGAGTTTGCCGACCACTGTCCTAGGGCAAAAGAAACAAAGGAAAGGTTAAATAAATGCTACTACATCAAACTAAAAAGTTTCTGCACTGCAAAAGAAACCATCAACAAAATGAAAAGGGAACCCACTGGATGGAAGAATGTATTTGTCAATGATATAGCTGGTAAGGGGTTAATTTCCAAAATACATAAACTACTCATACAACTCAACAAAAGGAAGACAATCCAATTAAAAAATGAAAAAATGTCCTAGCCAGTTTGGCACAGTGGATGGAGCGTCGGCCTGCAGACCAAAGGGTACCGGGTTCAATTCTGGTCAAGGGTACATGCCTGGGTTGTAGTCTCGGTCCAACGTGCAGGAGGCAGCCAATTAATGATTCTCTCTCATCATTGATGTTTCTATCTCTCTCTTCCTCTCCCTCTTGAAATCAATAAAAATATATTTTTAAAAAGTGGGAAAAGCTAAACCGGTTTGGCTCAGTGGATAGAACGTCGGCCTGCGGACTGAAAGGTCCCAGGTTCGATTCCGGTCAAGGGCATGTACCTTGGTTGCGGGCATATCCCCAGTGGGAGGTGTGCAGGAGGCAGCTGGTCCATGTTTCTCTCTCATCGATGTTTCTAACTCTCTATCCCTCTCCCTTCCTCTCTGTAAAAAAATCAATAAAATATATTTTTTAAAAAAAGTGGGAAAAGGACCAGAATAGATACTTCTCCAAAGAGGACATAAAGATGGCCAATAGACATATGAAAAAAAAAATGCTCAAATTATCAGAGATGCAAATTAAAATGACATTGACGTATCACCTCACACCTGCCACCATAACTACCATCAATAAATCAACAAACAACAAATGCTGGTGAGAATGTAGAGAAAGGGAACCCCAGTGCACTGCTGGTGAGAATGCAGACTGGTGCAACCACTGTGGAAAACAGTTTGGAGTTTTCTCAAAAAAATTAAAAATGGAACTGCTGTTTGACTCAATGATTCCACTTTTGAGAATATATCCTAAGAATATTGAAACACCAATCAGAAAGAATACATACACCACTATGTTCATAGCAGCATTGCTTTCAATATCTAAGATCTAGAAACAGCCCAAGTGAGTGGGTAAAAAAAAGCTGTGGTACATTTACACAATGAAATATTATGCAGCTGTAAAAAAAAGAAGGATCTCAGCCTTGTGACAGCATGGATGGACCTGGAGATTATTATGGTAAGTGAAATAAACCAGTCAGAGAAAGACAAATATCAAAAGATCTCACTCATATGTAGAATCTAATGAACAAAATAAACTGACAAACAAAATAAGTCCAGAGGCATGGAGGCATGAAACAGACTGACAGATCTCAGAGGGAAGGTGGGGTGGAGGAAACAGGAAGAGATTAACCAAAGAACACATATGCATATATGCATAGCCCTTGCACACAGACAACAATGTCCTAAAGGCCTGGGGTGGGGTGGAGACTGGGTGAAGGGGAGCAAAGGAGTGTGTGTGTGTGGAGGGAAGGGGACATCTGTAATACTGTCAACAATAAAAAAGATATAAAGATAATCACAACCGGATTTGGTTACTAATAGAATATGAGGGACAATGAAGAGGGGACAATGGCTAGGTTCTGAGTTGGCCAATGGGTGGATACTAAGGCAGGAAACAAAGGAAAAATAAGCAGGTCTAGGTGAGAATAATTTACATGAGAAAGCGTGAGACAGTATATAGAGAGACTTTTAATCTTTTTGAGGGGTGAGGAATCACAACATCTTTTGAGAATCTGCTAAGAAGTATGTTCTCTCTCCCTACAAAAAAATTGAATCTATTACCACTACCACCCTCACATATACACATAACTTTGAATAACATTTAATGGTTTCCACAGACTTCCACGTTCACAATGCCTAATCTAAGGTTACTCAGGATGGACTGCAGAGAATATTCCTCAGGGCCTTTCATAAATGAGGGAGTACCAGAGTGGTATGGAAGGGCAGATAGTGATCCTGCAGCAAGGCTAGGTTCTTCCTAAGTGCCCTGGAGGCGAGGAGGTTAGGGTGAGGATCCCAGCAGTTTCCACTTCCTAAGCCAGGTGAGAGATAGCAGAAAGGTCTGAGAGAGGCCTCTACCTGGACAAGGTGAAAAAGAAGAGAGCAGGCTGACTGGGGAGGCTCTTCCCCCAGCAATCACTTATCTATGATTCTTGGAATACCCCACCACCAGGTGTAGAAGACGCCCACCTGATTTCCAATATGAGGACAGACCCCTGCCCCCACCATGTATCTGGGAAGTGAATCACTAGGTGGGAATTTGGGAAAGAAATGGAGGGAACCCAAAGATTTGCTCAGGTCAATACCTTGGTCACCTCTCCATCCATATAATAGGAGTAAGTAACAGTCAGGAGTATGAATGTAAGGAATGAGAGGCTCTGGAACATGCATATCATACACAAAGGCTAACAAGAGCCAAATAAACAAGGTTTAAGTTTATGTGGGCCGCATAAAAACAAAAGCTTCAATTTTCATAGAAACGTAGGTTTATTTCCATAGAGACATGCTGAATACAAAGGGCTGAAATAAATGAGTCATCGTTAACATAAAATAATAGAACATTTTAATAAAAATTTATCTTTTTTCTTGAACATTAACTTACCAGACACTGAATAATTGCACAAATTAATAAGCATAACACAAATAAACCTATTTTTCTTGTTCTCCAAAAGTGAAATATTTCCTGTTGCGCACACCAAACAAGTCAGTCCAAGACTAATGACATGGCAATCGGCTGCTAAAATATTCGCTGCTAGTATTAGTGGAGAGAAATTGTGCACCTGTTCGTAAGGCGAGTAAGGGAAATGAATGCAACACGATTATAGTAATCAGTCATTAACGAATGTTGTAGTTCATTATTAATAATCATGTATAACAGGATATTGTAAAAATTAAGTTACAAAATTTTTATTAAAACGTTTCTTACATACCGTTATATTGGCTGGGCCGCATGCTGCCCGAGGGCGGCAGTTTGACATGCTTGCTCTGGAATGTGGCAGCGGGAAGACCAGCCCCTTCCCAGTCTATCAAAAAAGAAATGATCTGACTATCTTCATCCCTCAACCTGCCTCAAAACCATCATTAGTATTAGCCATTAAACTTTAGCAGATGATTTCAGTTGTCAGCAAATGCTTTTTCATATTTAATGAATGTTTATTATGATAGAATAAGATATATAAGTTTATTAATAAAACTTGAAATTTGACCCAGAAGGGGGGGAAAAGGTAGATTATTTACATTAAATGGCCATGATCTGACAACTGGACTTCTTCCCGAAGATCTACTTCACAGGTCATTTTCAAAATACCAACTGTGTTTAGGAACACCGGCCCCCCTCCTTTCTGTAAAATTTTGAAACAAGCTAGAATGTTCCAAAAATGAAGTTGTATGCAGCCCAAAGAAAATTTTTTCTGTGTGGTGCAGAACATAAACAATGATACTTCCCCAGGTTGAAGCGTGTCTTTTAAAAATGAAATTTCATACTTTTCAGTTTTTTGGACCATACTGATTTTTGAAAAGGAAATAATAAAGAGAAATGGTTAGGAAGCAGATATATAGCCAGGGAGAAGAGGAGAGAAAGCAGAAAAGGCCAAAGCCAATGCCAAGGCTGTGCTGTTGTTGGGGATGGGGGAGGTGCAGACCCTCCCTGGTAACCAGGGAACAACCCCCAACCGTAGGGTGGGCCCTCAGATTGGAGAGGACCAGGCTGAGTGACAGGAAGGTACACTCTGGGCCCAGCAGAGACTTGGAGAGATTGGTTGCGCAGTTGGGGGCGGGTCTGGTCAAACACCTCTCTGGCCAGTAGGAGCAGGGCGGGGGGGGGGGGGCGCGTTGGACGGGGAGACAGGGGTGGGACGGGGAGGTGGGGTGGGAGGGGAAGGGCGGGGGCTCCTGAGCTCCTTGGTGACGCGAGGCCCTCACGTGACCGGGAGCTGCAGAGGGACGCAGCCTTCGGTGCAGTCGTCACTCCCTTCTGGGTACCAGCGCCCCGCAGTCCTGCGCGCGGCGGGCTGGCACCGGCCCAGGGCAAGCGGAGCAGGTAAGGGCCCGGGACGCGCGGGGCCCAGGGCGGCGGCCGCCCGCCAACCCCGGAGGCCGGCGCAGGGCATCAGCGCCCGGTCCCCGCCGGCTTTCTGCGCCCCGGCTTTCCCGGGAACTTCCACGGCGACCCCGTGGGGTGGGGGTGCTGGGGCGGCGGGGATCCAGGGAGGGCAGCAGAGCAACTCAGCGATGGAAGTCACCGCCGAGTTCCTGTAGGAAAATGGTGAAGCCGCTACGGGAAGAGACCTGGGGAGATGTGAAGCGGGGGTGGGGGAGGGACCTGGCGGCAGCGAGTAGGTGAGTAGCGTTTGCCAACAGTCCCTGCTCCCTCTACCCCGGCCCTCTGCAGATCTGTGGGTCTGTGGGTCTCTGTCAAGTATCCGGCGGCGCACCCGCGGCGAGAATCAAGAAAAGGGGAGACGTCAAGGATAGGCCCAGGTGGGTGAAAGGTATAGTGCTGCGGGGTGGATGCAGAGACCAGTCTGAGACACCGCCCCCCCCCCCCCTTCCACCACCAAGTCCTCCATCCCTGGTCCCCTGGCCTCCACTTTGGTGCCTGAAGAGGCCTAGGGATGAATGTATAGGAGAAATGGTGGGTTTGGGGCGAGGAAGGGGAGAGAAGTGAGAGGGAAGTGGGAGAGCTGGGACTGGAGGCCCACTAGAGGGTGTAGGGAGCTTCTCAGGTGGGAAACAAGAGTTTTAAAAAATAACCTTTCCTATCCAGGACTCTGAAAGAGGAGTAGTAAGATGTCTGTCCTCGGTGCTGATCTGTACACCAAAAATTGAATTCCCTCCCCTTTTATCTTCTAGGAGTAATGGCGTCCAAAGAGGAACAAGTGGTTAAAAATCTCAACATGGAAAATGCCAACCAGGAAAACGAAATAAAGGATGAAAAGGAGCAAGATGCTAATAAAGGAGAGCCTGGTGAATATTGTGTGCCACGAGGAAATCGTAGACGGTTCCGTGTTAGGCAGCCCATCCTGCAGTACAGATGGGACGGGGGTCAGAGGCTTGGGGAGCCACCGGCAAGGATGAGACAGGAGAATAGGGAAAGAGTTGGGGAGGAGATGAGGCAGCTGATGGAAAAGCTGAGGGGAAAGCAGTTAAGTCATAGTCTGCGGGCAGTTAGCACGGACCCCCCTCACCATGACCATCACGATGAGTTTTGCCTTATGCCTTGAATCCTGATGTTTTCCCTGAAGTTAATAGGGATACATCTGCTTTCTAAAGACACATGTTTGTAATGTACCTTTGTTGTAAATCTTTTGATGTCACTTGTTTCTGGTGGATCTTTACCAGCTTCTAGTTCAATGTGGTGCTTTTGTCCCAGCCTATGAGATTTTTTTACCAGGAGAATTTCACCTATTGCATGGAAAGATGCTTATGATATATTCTGAAGTTAATAAAGCAGTTTTAAAAAGTAATCTCTGTATTCTTTTCACTTCATATCTTATATTAATTTAATACATGAAGAGAAAATGCTGAAATTAAATATATCAAGTGACTAATACAGGGACTCATTTTTGTGAGATGGGTTGATATGTTTTACTTTGTATTATCTGCAGTTTGAGAAGAAATAGAAACTATTGTTTAAAATATGCTTTTAATGATTTTAGAGATATATGAAGGGAGAGGGAGAGATAGAAACATTGATGTGAGAGAGAAAAACTTTAAACGTTTGCCTCCTGTAAGCACCCTGACTAGGGATTGAACCCACAACCTGTGTGTGTGCCCTAACTGTGAATCTAACCAGCAACCTTTGAGTGCATGGGATGATGCTCAACCAATTGAGCCACACCAGCCAGGGTGGAAACTATTTTTTAATGATCTTATGAAAGTAGGAGGGTCAGTTAGTAAATACTTGGTTATGAAATTTGGATACTTTAGCTCAGGGGTGGGGAACCTTTTTCTGCCAAAGGCCATTTGGATATTTATAAAATCACTAAGGGCCCGGTGCACGAAATTCGTGCACTGGGTGTGTGTTGGGGGGGAGTGTCCCTCAGCCCAGCCTGCTCCCTCTCACATACTGGGAGCCCTCAGGCGTTGACCCTCATCACCCTCCAATCGCAGGATCGGCCCCTTGCCCAGGCCTGACGCCTCCGCCAGAGGTGTCAGGCTTGGACAGGGGACCCCCATCTCCTGCCGATCACTGGCTCTGACCCCCGCCCAGGCCTGAGGCCTCTGGCCCAGGAATCATGCCTGGGCAGGGGACCCCCATCTCCCTCTGATCGCTTGCTCCACCCCCCGCCCAAGCCTGACGCCTCTGACCCAGGCTTCAGGCCTGGGCAAGGGGACCATCATATCCCTCCAATGCCCGGCTCCGCCCCCCACCCAGGCCTGATGCCTCTGGCCCAGGCATCAGGCCTGGGCAGGGGACCCCCAGCCCCCCGCCCAGGCCTGATGCCTCAGCCAGAGGAGTTGACCCTCATCACCCTCCGATCACCAATCACCGGATCAGCCCCTTGACCAGGCCTGAGGCCTCCGGCAGAGGTGTCAGGCCTGGGCAGGGGATCCCCAGCTCCCCACGGTTGCAGGCTCCACCCCTGCCCAGGCCTAACCCCTCTGGCCGAGGCATTAGGCCTGGGCAGAGGACTCCCAGCTCCCCGCGATCTCCCGCTCTGCCCCTGCCCAGGCCTAATGCCTCTGGCCGAGGCATTAGGCCTGGGCAGGGGACTCCCAGCTCCCCGCGATCTCCCGCTCTGCCCCTGCCCAGGCCTAACGCCTCTGGCTGAGGCATCCGGCCTGGGCAGCGGGGACCCGCAGCTGCAGCGGCCCCGAGATCGTGGGCTCCGCTTTAGGCCCAGGCAAGGGACCCCTAGCTCCCGGGACTGCCAGCTTCGACCGTGCCCAGCTCCCATCGCTGGCTCCACCCCTACTTCCTGCTATCACTGGCCAGGGCGGCAAAGGCACTTCATTCTCCGATCATGGCTGGGGGGCAGGGCAAAGGCGGCCCTAGGGCCGCCTTTGCCCTGCCCCCCAGCTCTTAGCTCCCCCCGGGTTTCCGATCACTGTCAGTGGCAGGGGGCTTCTTCCTGCTTTCCCTTTCGCCTCCCTGCATTGTGCCTACATATGCAAATTAGCCGCCATCTTTGTTGGCAGTTAACTGCCATCTTAGTTGGCAGTTAATTTGCATATAGCCCTGATTAGCCAATGAAAAGGGTAGCGCCGTACGCCAATTACCATTTTTCTCTTTTATTAGTGTAGATTTGAGGGCCATACAAAATTATCAACTTAAAAATTAGCCTGCTACATTTGGTCATACATTTAATTAACGCACCCCTAATGCCTTGGCAGGGCCAGACCAAGTGATTTTGTGGGCCTTTAGCCAGATGAATAGACCCGGGACTTCCTTATATATTCAAGTCTATATTTGCTTCACATGACTGCTTTCACTGTGTCCCATAGATTTTGGATTGTTGTGTTTTCATTGTCATTTGTTTCAAGGATGCTTTTTATTTCTTCTTTGATCTCTTTGGTAACCCAATCATTATTTAATAACATGCTATTTAGCCTCCAAGTGTTTGAATTTTTTTATTGTTTTTATTGTAGTTTATTTCTAATACTAGAGGCCCGGTGCACAAAAATTTGTGTACTGGGGGAGTGGGGGGTCCCTCAGGCCAGCCTGTGCCCATTTGCAGTCCAGGACCCCTTGGGGGATGTCCATCTGTTGACTTAGGCCCACTCCCTGGGGGATCAGGGCTAAGCTTGCAGTCAGATATCCTTCTGGCAGCCAGGGAGCCCTCAGGGGTTGTCCAACTAAAGGCTTAGGCCCCCAAGGGATCAGGCCTAAACTGTTAGTTGGACATTCTTAGTGCTGCCATGGAGGTGGGAGAGGCTCCTGCTACCACCTCTCCACTGGCCAGCCATGAGCCAGCTTCTGGTTGAGTGGCACTCCCCATATGGAAGTGCACTGACCACCAGGGGGCAGCTCCTGCATTGAGAGTCTGCCCCCTGGTGGGCAGTGCGCATCATAGCAACTGGCCATTCTGCCGTTCAGTCAATTTGCATATTAGCCCTTTATTTTATTATATAGGATGTCCCAATTTCCCCCCTTTTGCCCCCTCTACCCAGCTCTTGCCCCCCACTTCTCTCTGGCCATCACCATACTGTTGTCTGTGTCCATGGGTTGTGCATATATTTTTTTGGGCTAATCCCTTCTTTAAATTCACTTCTTTAAATTTTTATTTTCAGATAAGTGCTTACAACTGCACTATTATATATTTTCTATTATATCATTTAGAATTAAGATTTTTTTAATTGAACCCTCATAAATTTTAGCACAATTTAATAAATTATGCTAGAAGCAATTAGATTTTTTTATGTAATGCAGATACATTTCAATTAATATTTTATTAGTTTTTAATTTTTTAATATTTTAATTTGAAATAATTTCATACATGTAAAAAAACTATAAAATACTACAGCATATTGTATGTACCCTTCACCCAATTTCTTAGGTGTTAATTTAAACATAACTGTTATACAACTAACAAAATTTGGAATATATTTTTCTTATAATCTCTTTAATGTTACTTAATCCATTTACTTTTATTTTTGTTAATCTTCACCCAAGGATATTTTTCCATTGAATTTTAGAGAGAGTGAAGGGAAAGGGAGAGACACATTGATTGGTTGCCTCCTGCACATGCTCTGATAGGGACTGGGGATCAAGCCAGCAACTGAGGTACATGCCCTTGACTGGAATCTAACCTGGGACCCTTCAGTCCACAGGCCAATGCTCTATCCACTGAGCAAAACAGGCTGCAGCTTAATTCATTTACTTTTAACCTATATGTGTCTTTATATTTAAAGTGGGTTTTGTTTTTGATTCATCCTCAAAATCTGTCTTTTATTTGGTGCATTTATGCCACTGGCGTTCAGAGTGCTTACTGATAGAGTTACTGCCATATCAGGCGGCTTCTGGGGCTTCTGAGGCCGGCCAGCATCCTGGGACCGGATTCCGTCCCAGGCAGCAGGCAGGCGGCTTCTGGGGTCGCACACAGGGACCTGGATGGTGGTTCGTGCTGGCGGCTCGTGCTGTGCCGCCCTGCCTGCAGTATGCAAATTAGCTGCCATCTTTGTTGGTGGTTAATTTGCATATTGTGCTGATTAGCCAATGGAAGGCGTAGTGAAGGTACAGTCAATTACCATACTTGTCTATTATTAGATAGGATTATGCCATTGTGATCTGAGAAGATGCTTGATATGATTTCAATCTTCTTAAATTTGGAGAGACTGCCTGTGTCCTAATATGTGGGCTATTTTTGAATATGTCTCGTGTGCACTTGAGAAGAATGTATAGGTATTCTGTAGCTTTTGGGTGAAATGTTCTAAAGATGTCACTTGATTAAGTCCATCTGATCTAGTGAGTCGTTTAGGATTGCTGTTCCGGTGCTGATTGTTTATCTAGAGGATTTATCCAGTGTTGTCAATGGGGTGTAGGTGTTAAAGGCCCCTACTATGATTGTATTTTTGTCGATCTCTCTCTTGATATCTTCCAGAATTTTTTAATGTATTTGGGTGCTCCTACATTGGGTGCATATATGCTTACCAAAGTTATATCCTCTTGTTGTATCGATCCCTTTAGTATTATGAAGTGGCCTTCCTTATCTCTTGTTATGGCCTTCACATTGAGGTCTATTTTGTCAGATATAAGTATTGCTACCCCAGTTTTTTTTTTCATTTCCATTTACCTGAAAAATATTTTTCCTTCCCTTCACCATCAGTCTGTGTGAGTCCTTTGTTCGAGGTGGGTCTCTTATAGACAGCATCTGTATGGGTCATGATTTCTTATCCATTCAGCCACAATATGTCTTTTGATTGGAGCATTTAGTCCATTTACATTTAAGGCTATTATTGATAGATACTTGTTTGTAGCCATCTTTATTCTTTATGTCTGTGTTACTTCTTCCCTTTCTATTTTTTTCTTTTTACAACAGTCCCTTTAGCATTTCTTGCATTGCTGGCTTCATAGTGATAAACTCCCTTAGCCTTTTTTTGTCTGTGAAGCTCCGGATTTCCCCTTAATTTTTTGAATGATAGCCTTGCTGGATAGAGTATTCTTGGATTCAGTCCTTTGCTTTGCATCACTTTGTCTACTTCATTCCATTCCCTTCTGGTCTGATGTGTTTCTGTTGAGAAATAATTTGATAATTTAATGGGCAATCCTTTGTAGGTAACTCTCTGTCTCTCTCTTGCAGCCTTTAAGATTCTCTCTTTGTCATTAATATTTTCCAATTACGACATGTCTTGGTGGGGATCTTTTTGAGTTCATCTTGTTTGGGACTCTGCTTGTGTGACTTTTTTCTTCCCCAAATCAGGGAAGTTTTCTGTCATTTCTTCAAATAAGTTTTCTAATCCTTGCTCCTCATCTTATTCTTCTGGCACCCCTATTATACGTATGTTACTTTGTTTCATGTTGTTCCAAAGCTCCCTTAGGCTCTCCTGCTTCCTAATTTTTTTCTGCAATAGTTCAGATTGGGTGTGTTTTTCTGCCATATCTTCTAACTCACTAATTCTGTCCTCCGCTTCTTCTAGTCTACTGTGCAAACCTTCCATCGTGTTTTTTATTGTAGCTATATTATTTTTTATTTTCCCTTGATTCTTACATAAGTTGTTGATTTTCTCATCCAGCCAGTTTATGAATTGTATTACCGTTATTCTGAATTCTTTTTCTGACATATTGCATGCTTTCATTTCATTTAGTTCCTTTTCTGGTGATTCCTCATTTTTCTGGCGATTCCTTGGGTTGTTTCGTTGTCTCCTCACTTTTGCTGTCTCTTTCATGCCCTGGGCACCCTGCTTGGGGGTTGAGAGATTGAAGACCCTATCCGGGCAATGGTCAGGAAATCGTTAGCCCAGAGCAGCTGTGGGCAAACTATGGCCCGCGGGCCGGATCCGGCCCGTTTGAAATGAATAAAACTAAAAAAAAAAAAAAGACCGTACCCTTTTATGTAATGATGTTTACTTTGAATTTATGTTAGTTCACACAAACACTCCATCCATGCTTTTGTTCCGGCCCTCCGGTCCAGTTTAAGAACCCATTGTGGCCCTCGAGTCAAAAAGTTTGCCCACCCCTGGCCCAGAGGCTGCGTCTGCCTTGAGTCTCACACCTTTATTGTCTCTGCTCTGAGTTGTATCCCCTTTTCCCTCTGATCTGGTCCCTCAGTTGGCTGCTTCAGATGCTCGGGGTGGTGGGAGTGTGTGCACAGTTCCTCTGATGTGTGACTCCCTGTGAGAGCCCAGAGTCCTCTGACATGCAGTTTGCTGTGCGGCCCAGCACCTGTGGCATTGTAGCACCCTAGGTCTCTCTGGCAGCACACTTGCAGCGAGGTCCTGTGGACCCAGGCTGGGCACACCAGCTTGCTCTGGGTCATCCTGGCAGTGCTTTCCTATGACCCGGAGTGAGGTGTGTGCTGGGTCGCTCTGGGTAGCCCCTGCAGGACTCTCCCAGGGGCCAGGGAGGAGCGGGTGTAGGTTGCTCTGGGTCACACAGTCCCCGCTTTCTTGTAGCTTGGAGTGAGACACGCACAAGGTTGCTCCAGTTTGCCCCTCCTTAGTGTGGCACAGGGGCGGGTTGCCCTGGTTCACTCAGTCCGAGCTCCCCTGTGGCCTGAGTTGGGCATGCTTGCTGGGTTACTCCAGGTTTCCCCAGCAGCAAGTCCCTGGGCTTGGGGTAGAGTGGGCGTGGGTTGCTCTGGGTCACACAATCCCTGCTTTCTTGTAGCCCAGAGTGAGATGTGCGCTGGTTTGCTCCAGTTCACCCCTCTTCAGTTTGGAGGACAGGCGAACTGGTGCAACCTAGTGTGCGTCTCACTCAGTTGGTGCTCCTGGGTCACTCAGTTGGTGCTCCTCTGTCACCCAGAATGAGGAGAGTACTCCCCTGTCCCCCAGAGTTAGGTGCACATTGGTTTGCTCTGGATGGCCCCAGCAGGGCTGTCCCAGGAGCCAGGGTGGAGCAGGCATGGGCTGCTCTAGGTTGCACAGTCCCCTGTGGCATGCTCTGGGTTGCTCCGGGTTGCCCTGGTGTCGAGTGAGACTCCTTCCACGACCCGCGTGGAGTAGGGTTCGGTATCTGAAAGAGGAGCCGCACAACAAATGAGAGAAAAAGACACAAGATAATTTTGCAATATTGGGGGACCAGGCGGCAAGTCCCAAAGGACTTCCTCTGTGCTCAGGCCTCACCAAGCTTTTATTGATCTGGGATGCACCCATAGCATAGCCCTTAGGCAGGTGACCCCCTAGTAACAAGCAGACTAGCCCATCAGCAAGGATTTACATAACAATAAATGGGGGAGTAGTTTCAGCTACCACTGTCTGGACAAACAGAGGTGGCGCCTAGCTCCGAGCTTTGCTAGGGCTTCAAAGGCACCTAGCCTTCGGGGGTTACAGGGAGTTCTCTGTCTATGCTTATCAGATAGTGAAGGCAATAAACAGTTTCCCACACCCTGGCAGCAGGTCACGGTGCTGGGGACAGAGTGGGTGCTAGGTGGCTTTGGGTCAGGCTAGCAGCAGTTTTGGGGTCCAGGGTGGGGTTGGGGCACAGGGTTCCCCCTGGCTTGCACTCACTGCAGGGTCTTGGAGCCAGATCCTAAGACTCTGGGTCCCAGCAGGCTGGTGAGGAGGCCTGGTGTGGGAGCTCACTCTGGCAATGCATGCTCCCTGCAGACGTCTGGGAGCCTACTGGGAGGTACTGCACCACTCACTGCCAGGGCACGGTCATGGTTCCACGTGGATTATGGCTGGCAAGTGGCGTTCTCTAGGCATCCTCTGCCCTTCCTTATTGAAAACGGAGGCTTGGTGCACGGATTCATGCACATTGAAAGGAAATTAATTAGAAGAAATATTTTAAAGGCTGTGGAGGGACCGCAGGAGATTGGCTGGTGGGGGAAGGACTGCAGGAGGGCTCCAGGGTGTGTCCAGCCCATCTTGCCCAGTCCCAATGAGAGGATTAACTTGAAATGCAGGCAGATAGGGCATGGGTCCAGTGGAAAACAAAGGTAGGTGAAACATAGGCAGGGGCAGATATGGCAGTTTGAGCCAGCCTAACCACAGGAACCAACCAAACAGAAATAATAAAATGTTTTTGGACTCAAAGCGGGAGGCATGGGAAACCAAGGGAGGGCCTGCAGTAAACAAGATGTACAAACACATGGAAACAGAAAAAGTTCAGCATAAGAACAGAGAAAGAACACATAGAGACAGGGAAAGTTTAGGTCAGTTGCTGGGCAAAAACAATTGAGGGAATCAATCAGGTGATGACACAGGTAGACAGAGAGCAACAGGCAGCCCACTATTGGGTCCCCCTCCCCTTGCGGGGAGTCTGAATCTGCTTGTAATAAATTTTCCACACTTTGCTTAAATCTTCTGGTCTGCGTAGCTCATTCTTTAGCACTGTGAGACACGGCCCCAGGAAAAAACCTTGGCTCACCATTCCGGTTATCACCAATCAGGGCCAATTGGCCGGGGAGGGACTGCAGGAGGGCTCCAGGGCATGTCCAGCCCATCTCACCCAGTCCTGTCAGTCGGACCCCAGCAGTAAGCTAATCTACCAGAGCGTCTGCCCCCTGGTGGTCAGTGCGCATGATAGTGACTGGTCAAACAGTCGAAGGAACGGTCGGATACTTAGCATATTAGGTTTTTATTATATAGGATTGTCTCCTCAGGTGTGTCTAATTTGTTAATTCAGTGTGGATGTTCTCCAATTTAGTTGCTTTTCTGGCCTGGCCCTAGGACAGTGATGGCGAACCTCTGACACGTGTGTCAGAGGTGACACGCGAACTCATTTTTTTGGTTGATTTTTCTTTGTTAAATGGCATTTAAATATATAAAATAAATATCAAAAATATAAGTCTTTGTTTTACTATGGTTGCAAATATCAAAAAATTTCTATATGTGACACGGCACCAGAGTTAAGTTAGAGTTTTTCAAAATGCTGATATGCCAAGCTCAAAAGGTTCGCCATCACTGCCCTAGGAGGAGGTGCACAACACTGCTGCCTATTTGGCCACCATTTTTCCTTTTTTCCAGAATACTTTCTTTAAGAAAATATTACCATCCGGCTGGTGTGGCTCAGTGGTTGAGCATTGACCTATGAACCAAGAGGTCATGGTTTAATTGCTAGTCAGAGCACATGCCCAGGCTGTGGGCTTGATCCCCAGTGAGGGGCGAGCAGGAGGCAACCTGATCAATGATTCTCACTCACCATTGATGTTTTTATCTCTCTCTTTCCCGCTCCCTTCCTCTCTGAAATAAAAAAAAATCTATTTTTTAAAAAGTAAAAAATAAAAACTGAACAGAATAGAGATTCTTTTAAAAAAAGAAAATATTACCAAGCTTGGGACTGGATATGTTACATTAACTGTTACATATTTTAAAGCACCGATAATTTTCACAATCACCATTGTTTTATGACTTGTGTTATCATATAAAATGTTTCAGTTTGAAATAAATACAACAAAAAATCTTTAATGACCATGAAAAAAATAGTAACAAAACTTTCAGCATTAGAACAATTCAATCTATCACATAAGGGCTACTAGGTTGGTGAACAATAGTTTCTTGTATAAGGAATGCTCTGCTTATAAGCTATTTATGATTCTAGTCAATTCTCATATTTTTTCCTGAGTTATTAAAGTTATCCTTCAAGTGTGTATTTGTACAGTGAAAATTAATAGGGAATTTTATCAAATTTGTTAAATTGCTACATTATGCATGTCTGTATTTTTACATTTTTAACCCAATTGTTTATAAATGAAGACATAAAAGAGCAGAAGTTAAATTGCACTAGAAATTAAAGATAAGTAAGTTAAGAGTTTAATGAGATGATTTCTTTTTAACTGATCAAAGAGTGTCTCAGACCTTGCCTGATCTTCAGAATTGCCTGAGGCACTACTGAAAAATACAAGTTTCTGGACTCCTGCATTGATCTAATGAATTAGCACCTTGAAGATATGGGCCTAGGATTCTGTGTGTTTGACACACACCTTGGATGACTGCTAATGTAAGGGCAGATTTGAGAAACCCTTGGCCAAACAGGATTGATAAAATACTGAAACATTTGTTGGCCTAGGGATGGAAAGAGCTAGGAATAAGAATATCCATTCATTCCAGCACTGTACAAAGGGGAAAAAATTATGAAAAATAAAAAGAATAACAATAATATAAACAAACATTTTTAAGACTCTGCATTTCCATCAATAGAACAACAAAAAGTGGATTGTGACACGTTTATACAATGGAACACTATATTTCAGTTAAACTGAAAATCAATATGGATGAATACCAAGGCATAACATGTAAGAAAAGTATGTTTCAAAACCATTCATTACCTACAGTACCATTCTCAACAGTTCTTAAGTCTCAAAAAGTAATGCTGTATGTTCTTTATAGACAATAAAAATATCTAGTAAAAGAATAAAAACATTGAGCACATCAGCCTTAAAGTGTGACTGCCTTTGGGAAGAGAGTGGAGTGAAAGAAAAGTGAGGTGAATGCAGGTATAACTGTAATGTAATTTTTAAAAATCTATAGCACAGATGATGAAATAGCAATGTTATAAATTGGTTGATAAGCATACTGATGACTGTTATGTTCTCTATATTTTTGTAGTTTTAGGTATTCAGAAATGATTTATTATGTTTTATGTTTATTAGAGCATGGTAAATCAGATACTATGATATATTCACACCAATAAAAATACATAATGTCATGTGTTTTATGGAAGACAATATTTGCATTGTGTTATTGGTGAAATATCCTATATAATAAAAGGGCAATATGCAAATTGACTGAATGGCAGAACTACCAGTCACTATGATGTGCACTGACCACCAGGGTGCAGATGCTCAACACAGGAGCTGCCCCCTGGTGGTCAGTGTGCTCCCACAGGGGGAGTGCTGCTTGACCAGAAGCTGGCTGATGGCTGATGAGCACAGCGGAGGTGGCAGGAGCCTCTCCCACCTCTGTGGCAGCGCTAAGGACATCCCCCTTGGGCTTCTGGACTGCAAAAGGGCACAGGCTGGGATGAGGCCCCCCGACGGCCCCCCTCTCTCATGCATGAATGTCATGCACTGGGCCTCTAGTTGATAATAAAGCTTGAAAAGTTAAAAATCCATCAACTAGGGATTGATTCAATAAATTATAACGTCAACAGATGTGTTTTCAGAAATTTCAAAGAATGAATATTTGTAGAACCAAGTGTCAGTATCAGAATAGCATAAGATGTCCCTCCTTTCGGTTCCACTTTTATAACAGATAGTTAGGCACCCATCTACTAACAAAAGTGCACCTGTGGGAGTTGTGGGATTCAACCCCATACATCGAGGGAACCAGGAAGAGTGTTGCCCACGTGTGCATATGGTAATAGGCAACTGACCTCTGTACAGGCTTTGGAATCAGCCTATGAACCTGCTCTAATCCCTCTTAGCCACTGTTTGGGGAAAATGTGGAGAGTGCTAACTCAGGCAGTGACCCACAGATGTGAGAGACTATAAAAATCTAGAATTCCTGAGGTGGAGATTCCACTTAGACAAAAAATGTGTGTGTGTGTGTGTGTGTGTGTGTGTGTGTGTGTGTGTGTGTGTTTGGATGCATTGAAGAGGGTAAGAAAAACTTTGCCACTGCTGCCCATCCCTCAAGGCAAAATAGCATGTGGCTGAATTAGCTGGAAGTGACCCCTCCCATGGGGGAAACTGAGATTAGCAATTGAGTGCCTGGTTATCCCAGCTTTGCTGAATGCTGCTGAAGAAACTTGTTTCTCTCCAGCAGCACCCAGTGTACTGAGGCAGGAAGTCCATGATTGGTTGAGGGGAGTGGGCATGATATTGGGAAAGAGGCAGGCATTAAAGAGATTTGGTACTTGCTAACTGCACACCAGGCTCCAGCAAAAAGCCCACAAGCCTCTGGGAGAACTTCACTGGAGGATCGCCACACTGATCCCACAGACACTCCCAAGGCCATGAACACTAAACTCATTTCTCCCCCACTCTGCAGCCAACTTCTAGTGTGCACTCCCAAGTGCCACAGTGAGATTGAGCTCCAGTAAACATAGCACTTTCAGATAAACAGACCAGGGTTTCTGGGAGGGGAAAAAACACAAACTTAAGCCATAGTGCCATCTTCTGGAAAACAAAAGAGAGGTTTCCAGCAACCCGTCTGGTAAGCTGTTAAGAACCAGAGAAGACATAAAAGTTTTAAAAATCTGCCACAAGAGTAGCAAGAAGTGTGGAGCAGGTATATACATACAAGATCAGAGAAAACCCCAGATATAAGAAGATCCAAAAAAAGCAACTCCCACATGAAGGTAGCTAATAAAGTTTGTAAAAGGTGACTGCTGCTTCACATGTGAACACAGCAATGCAAAGCACCAAGGAAACATGTCTTCACCCACAGACAAAATTTTCCAATAACCAAAGTCAATTACAGAGAATTTTTGTGATTTAGTTGATAAATAATTCAAAATATCTGTTTTGAGGAAAGTCAAAGAGCTACCAAACACACACACACACACACACACACACACACACACACACACACACACGCTCGCACACGCACAAGCACACACACACAGAAAGACAATTCAACAAAATCAGGAAAATAATACATAATTTATAAAGAAGTAGAAATTACAAGAAAGAACCAAACAGAAATTCTGGAACTGAAGAATTCAGTGAATGAAATGGGGAAAAATGCAATAGAACACCTCTTCAGCCAAGTAGACCAAATGTAAGATATAAAAAGTGATCTAAAAGATAGAAAACTTGAAATAACCAAAATACAGGAGAACCAAAAAAGCATGAAAAAGAGCAAAGAGAGCTATGTGACCTATGGAACTCCATAAAATGTACAAACATTAAAATAATTGAGATTCCAATAGGGAAAAATGGTAGTGTGGCAGAAAGCTTATTTAAAGAAATAATAAATGAGAACTTCCCAAACCTGGGAAGAAACATGAACATCCAAGTTCATGAAGCTAATAGATCACACTAGACTCAATGCAAAAATATCTTCTCCAAAATACATTAAATGAAACTGTAAAGATGAAACTGTAAAAATTAAAGATAAAAAGAAAATCCTAAAAGCAAAGAAACAGATTTAACCTACAAAGCACCCTCAAAAAGCTACCAGCAAATTTATCAACAGAAACCCTACAGGCCAGGAGAGAGTGAAATGACATATTTTGTGTGTTAGTCAAGAATACTCTATCTGGAAAAGTTATCCTTCCACTATAAATAAAGAAGGAATGAATTCTTTCCCAAACAAAAGCTAAGGGTTTTCATCACCACTACATCTGCCTCACAGTAAATACTGAAATGAGTTCTTCAGGCTGAAATGACACGATGCTAATCAGTGACATAAAAACATAAAATGTATACAACATACTGGTAAATATAAATATACATTAATATTAGAAAGTTCTGTAAACTAGAAAAGAGATGAATCAGTAGCAAATCCTGAGTAGACCACAGAAACTAAACACCAAGCCTTCTAGAAACAAATTGCAAAACCCTAAAAGACTCGGGAACTGGAAGAACTAAGAATCTTCCAAGGCAGTGACCAGAGGGTGGATCTGATTTCTGGATGATTCACAGAAAGCATCTCAAGAGAGCATTTAACCACCCCTATGATTTCACCACCTGAACCAAGTAGAATCCCCACCTCAGGCACAACATCAACCCACATTTTCTTCACACCCTCCCTCTATTTTACTGGTCACCCTAACAGCCAATGCACCCCATCCTACAACAGTTTATTCTTCCTTATTGTAGGTGTCAGGGTAGGGGGAAGCTGGTAAATATTGATTTTAAAAATCAAGCTGACAAAAAAAATTTTAAAGCAGACCCAGTTAGATCTGCTTCAGGACTGGTGGTCAGCTGATCAAACAGGCATGAAATAGGGCCAAGAACGGGATAGGAGAAGCAGCAGGCACTTGTCAAAACCCATCCAGTGCTTTTAAAATGTGTCTGAAGAAGACTAGAGTATCTCCACCATCCCCAGATAACCACTGATTTGCTTTCTGTTGCTATAAATAAGTTTGCATGTTCTAGAGTTTTATATAAATGGAAGAAGACAGTTCATGCTTTTTTTTCTTACAGATTCTTTGATTTTTCATAATATTTTCAAATTCATCCATGCTGTTAAGTGTATCAATAGTCTATTCCTTTTATTATTGAGTAGCACTCCACAATTTGTTTTTCCATTCACCAAGTGGTAAATGTTTAGTTGTTTCCAGTTTGGAGTGATTATGAATAAAGCTGCTACCAAGCTCATGAAAAGTCCTTGGGTGAACACATGCTTTCATTTCCCTTGGTGTGGAAGGGATATATTATATGGTAGACATATGATTACCTTTTTAAAAATTTCCACACTGTTTTTCAAAGTGGTTGTACGATTTTACATTCCCACCCAACCAATGATTATTGAGGTTCTACTAGATGCTGAGATATAGCATTGAACAAAGCAGACGAATAGGCAAGTCCTCATTCAGAAGAGCTTGTGGGAGTCCCAAGGTGGTCTCTGGGTAGCAATCTGTGAGATAGAATATAGTATGCTGGATTATATTACAGTGTTCCATAGGGATGAACACCTATAGATGGAGGAGGGGCAAGTAGGTTTGGACCAAGGGAAAAGTCAGTCTTTGATGTAGGTCTAGTGATAGCTTTTGCCCACCCTGTGTGAAGTTGTGGAGCTAAAATGTGCTACCAGATTTGTCAAGGATTAGGTCTAAGTGGCTATATACCCTACCTTCAGCTATGAAAAGCACCACAGGGGAGCATTACTATGGGTGAGACAGCTCTCTCAAACAGAGGTTACCCCTGAAACCACTATCTGTTCATATTCATGCCAGCAGGATGAACAACTAGTCCTTCCTCGAAGGGAACATCTAGGCAGCACAACTCTGTGTTCATCACAGTGTACCCATTTTTCTGATTGGATCCACTGTACTAGGGGCAGGGGCCTGACAAAAAAGAATTACTAAGTAGGCTGAGGGGCAGGGACCATGGGAGAGAAAAATTGCTAATTATCTCGCTAAAAAAGCAATGTGTTATGATTGAACCCAGCCAGGTGTGACCCTGCTCATAAATTTTATGTAAACTTCTAAACCCTGCCAGTACCAGGAATGGCTAATGAACCGCTTTGCAGTTTGTTTTTTCTTTTTTTAAAAAAATACTTTGTAGTGTTGCAGATAAAAGGTCTTGCTGTACTCTTGGTCTGCACTGCAAGCTATGGGATCTTATGGGAAGGACACGGCTAGCAGTCAGCTGGTCAGCTTAATAAAGGCTCTTAAAATTTAAATTCTGAGTCGGTGGTCTATCTCGCTGAGCTAACCCATAACATTTGGAGGCCCGCAGCAAGTTCCCCGGCAGGGGTGAGAGGGACCCCTTATTTAGGGCAGGAGGCTCTCCCCCGGCAGGGGTGAGAGGGACCCCCTATTTAAGACAGGAGGCTCTCCCCACTTGTCGCCGGGCACACAGCAAGATACACCACATCCCTGTGGGGAACGACTACCAAGGAGGCCTCCAGTCCACCCAAAAACTTTCAATTTGGAAACCGAGCCACCTGGACTCTCGAGAGAGGTAAGGACTGGTAGTTAAACAGGAATTGGGACGTCCGACGGAAGGACCTATATGGAGGGCTGGACACAGCGGTACTCCTGGTCCTGACCCGCGGCCACGACGGTGGCCGGGGTCCCTGGTTCGTGCAGCTGTAGGCTGCACTGGGTTTGTCTGTCTGGTATTTGTTTGTCTTAGTGTTTGTTGTCTTGGTGTTTGTCAAAATGGGGCAGTCATCGTCTGCTTCTGTGTGCACCCCGCTGCAATGTTTTCTTAAGAATTTTCAGGACTTCAAGAAGAGAGCCGGAGACTATGGATATGATGTTAATGCTCTTGATTTACAGCAATTCTGTGAACGGGAGTGGCCCACTTTCCAGGTGGGATGGCCGGACGTAGGGACTTATGATTTAACCACCGCTTTTCGAGTTCACCATGTTGTCTATGGCTGGCCGGGTCACCCTGACCAAATTCCCTATATTCAAGTGTGGGTCGATATTTTGGCTGAAAAACCAAGGTGGTTAAAGAGTTGTCAGAATAAGAAAAAGAAATTGGGACAGAGACAGACAGTCCTCTTGGCTTCGGCCCAGAAGGACAAGACTCTCCCCATTGTAACTCCCCCTGTTCTGCAAGGTCCGGGTGAGGAGGCACTCCCCAGGGTCAGGCCGCCTCCTTATGTTCCCCCGGCGCCGGATCCGGGTGAGCCCCGGCCTCAGGCCCAGGCCACACCACCAGCTCTTGACCCAGAGCCCCTGCCTCCCCCGACGCCGATTGTCACCCCTCTGGACCCCCCAGCGGGAGGGGCTTTGTCATCCTCCAACCCCTTCAGTCCGTCCCATACTAGACAGGGAACAGAATATGGAGCGTCCGGGGGTGTTGGGCCGGCGGCCCCAGCACCTCTCCTGCCCTTGAGGCAGGCTGGGCCACCGGACCTGGGCCTGGACGGCCAGCCTTTCATGATTTATGTCCCTTTTTCAACTAGTGACCTGTACAATTGGAAGAACCAGAATCCTTCTTTCTCCCAGAACCGACAGGGGTTAATCTCTCTTTTGGAGTCTGTGTTTTTTACCCATCAACCTACCTGGGATGATTGCCAACAGTTGATGCAAACTCTTTTCACTTCGGAGGAGAGAGAGAGAGTCAAGGTGGAAGGGAGGAGATTTGTGCTGGGTCCGGATGGGCAGCCTACATCTGACCAAGACAGATTAGAGGCTGTGTTTCCCTCCAGGCGACCCGACTGGAATCCCAATAGTGAAAGGGGAAAGGAGGCTCTCTATCGGTATCGCCAGACTCTATTGGGGGGCATCCGAGCTGCTGCTTGGAGACCCACAAACCTATCTAAGGTGACAGAGACAGTCCAGGGGCCTAATGAGAGCCTGGCAGCTTTCCTCGAGGCTGTGCGAGGCCTATCGGGTGTATACCCCCATTGGCCCTGATGCCCCACAAAATCGGAGGGCTGTCATTGTAGCATTTGTTTCCCAGTCGGCCCCAGACATTAGAAAAAATTGCAGAAGTTAGAAGGCTTTGAGGGGAAATCAATCTCTGAGTTGGTTGAGGTGGCCCAGAAGGTTTTTAACAATCGGGAGGACCCGACGGCAGGTTTAAACACCTGGATGGCCAAGGTCCTCCTGGCCCTGAACGAGGAAAAAGGCCCAAGGGGCCGGAGAGACAATAAGAACAAAGGAAAGCCTTGCAGGAGAAAAGAAGTCCAACCCCGGCTTGGGAAAAATCAGTGTGCACTTTGCAAAAAGGAAGGACACTGGAGAAGGGAGTGTTCTGAGCGTGTGGGGGAACCGACTCCCGTGCTGGTGGAGGAGGTGGATTAGGGTTGTCAGAGCTCAGCTGGCCCCCAAGAGCCCAGGATAACTCTGACAGTGGGGGGCCAAAAGGTGGACTTCCTTGTGGACACGGGAGCCACCTTCTCTGTCCTGCAACAGCCAGTGGGTCCGGTCTCTAAGGCAAAAATCCCCATCAAAGGGGCAACTGGAAAAGTGAAATCCTACCCATGGACTAAATGTCGGATCAGCGACCTAGGAAACAGCTCAGTGACTCACTCATTCCTAGTAATGCCAGAGTGCCCTTACCCTTTGCTAGGCCGGGACTTGCTGAGTAAATTACGGGCCACAATCTCTTTTGAAGGGCCAGGGCCAGAGGTCAAGTTACAAGACCCAGGGACTGCGGGGATATATCTCCTGACATTGCCCTTACAGGAGGAATATTTACTACATGAGGAGGAGCCTGGGGAAGTCTCAGCAGATGCCTATCTCCAACAATTAAGACAGGCTATCCCGGGAGCCTGGGGAAATCTCAGCAGATGCCTATCTCCAACAATTAAGACAGGCTATCCCGGGAGTCTGGGCGGAGGACAATCCACCAGGGTTAGCTAAACACCGGCCTCCCATTGTAGTCCAGCTGACCAGCAGTGCCACCCCAGTCAGAGTCCGGCAATATCCAATGAGCCAGAAGGCAAGAGTGGGAATCGCCAAGCACATTAAGAGGCTGAAAGAGGCTGGAATCTTGATTCCTTGCCAATCTGCTTGGAACACTCCCCTGTTGCCAGTACAGAAACCAGGGACTGAGGATTTCAGGCCGGTGCAGGACTTAAGGGAAGTAAACAAGAGGGTTGAGACTATCAATCCCACGGTTCCGAACCCTTACACTCTTCTCAGCCTCCTCAAGCCAGAACACCGGTTCTATACTGTTTTAGACCTAAAGGATGCCTTTTTCTCCCTTCCCCTGGCAAAGCAGAGTCAACCTATTTTCGCCTTCGAATGGGTGGACCCAACAGAGGGAGAGTCTGGACAGTTAACTTGGACTAGGTTGCCACAAGGGTTTAAGAACTTACCCACTCTGTTCGATGAGGCCCTAAACCAAGACCTCCGGGAGTTCCATCAGGACCATCCACGGGTGACTCTGCTCCAATATGTAGACGACCTCCTACTGGAGGAGGAACAGGACTGTAGACAGGCCACTCGAGAGTTGCTGACCACCCTAGATCATTTGGGGTATCGGGTCCCAACCAAGAAAGCTCAGCTATGCACTACCCGAGTAACATATTTGGGTTACAACATAGAATGGAGGTAGGCAAACTTTATCCAGTAGCAGAATAAAGGCCATCTTGTCAATCCCCAGGCCTACCACCAAAAGGCAAGTCCGGGAGTTCCTCGGGGCAGTGGGTTATTTGCAGGCTATGGATACTAGGTTTCGCAGAAATTGCAGGACCACTATACTCTGCAACGGGGGGAAAGGAGGCTGCCCTGGTCTGGACAGAAAAGGAAGAAGAGGCTTATAAAAGACTGAAGGAAGCCCTGGTAAGCGCCCCGGCACTTGCCCTGCCAGACCTAACCAAACCCTTCCAGCTATATGTAGCTGAAAACAAAGGGGTGGCGAAAGGGGTCCTCATACAACCCTTAGGACCATGGAAGCGCCCCGTAGCTTATCTCTCTAAGAGACTTGACCCAGTGGCCTCGGGATGGCCCAACTGCTTGAGAGCCATTGCAGCCACCGCCCTCCTGGTAAAGGAAGCCTCAAAGCTAACCTTTGGCCAAAATCTCCAAGTAGTTGCTCCGAATGCAGTTGAGACCTTATTAAGGAGCCCCCGGAGAGATGGATGTCCAACGCCCGCATTACCCAGTACCAGGTGTTACTGCTAGACCCACCACGAGTCAGCTTCCTGAAAACGGCTGCCTTGAACCCAGCCACACTCCTCCCTGACGAGGAGTCAGAGCCCCCTTTGCATGACTGCGAGGAGACATTGACTACCCTCACTTCCCTCTGCAAGGACCTCGTGGACCAGCCCCTGCAGAACCCAGATGAGACCCTGTACACGGAAGGGAGCAGCTTCGTAGAGGAAGGTACACGGTATGCGGGGGCGGCAGTGGTGACACAAAAGGAGGTTCTCTGGGCAGAGGCCTTAGGACGAGGCACCTCAGCCCAAAAGGCAGAACTCATAGCACTCACTCAGGCCCTCTGGTGGGGAAGAAAAAGAGTGAACACTTACACGGACAGTCGGCATGCTTTCGCCACTGTACACGTGCATGGGGCCCTATATCAGGAAAGAGGCCTCCTGACCTCAGGAGGAAAGGACATTAAAAACACTTCTGAGATACTTAACCTCCTGGCAGCCATATGGGGGCCAAAAGAAGTGGCAGCAATTCATTGCCAAGGGCACCAGAAAAGGGTGATAGTCCCGAAGCACAGGGAAATCGGTTTGCAGACCAAACCACCAAGGACGTGGCTAAAGGACCAGTAGGGCCCCTAGAAGTTCTCGTAGCCTTGCCAGTACGAAGGCTCCCAGAAAAGCCTACTTATCTGCCAGAGGAGCAGAGGCTAGCTGTGAAACTAGGGGCCCGGGAAGGAGAGGCTGGATGGCTAATTCTGCCAGACGGGAGGCCTGTAGTGCCAGAAGCCCTGGGACGGACCATCGCTTCCCAGACCCACCAGAGCACCCACCTGGGGGGAACGAAGCTATCAGAGCTACTGGGAAGAGAATTCTACATCCCAGGGCTCCAGAAAATATCCCAAGACTTGGCTAGAAGGTGCCAAGTGTGTGCCCGGGTAAACCAAGGGCCCCTGTTGTGGCCACACCAGGGCAGCGATTCCGAGGTCAAAACCCCGGGGAACACTGGGAAATGGACTTCACCGAGATACCAGGAGGACAAGGAGGGTATAAGTACCTGCTTGTTTTCATTGATACCTTCTCTGGCTGGCCTGAGGCATACCCAACCAAGGCAGAGACAGCACAGGTAGTGGTTAGGAAACTCCTCACTGAAATTGTCCCCCGGTTTGGCCTGCCACTATACATGGGGTCCAATAAAGGCCCAGCGTTCATCACCAAAGTTACACAATCCATAGTTAAGGCCCCGAGGGTTACCTGAAAATTGCATTGTGTTTATAGACCACAGAGTTCTGGACAGGTAGAGAGGATGAATCGGACCTTAAAGGAAACATTAACTAAGTTAAAATTAGAGACTGGCGAAAACTGGGTAAGTCTCCTTCCTTTTGCTCTCCTCAGAGCTAGGTGCACCCCTTATATAAAAGGACTCACCCCTTTTGAAATTATGTTTGGCAGGCCACCACCTCTTCTTCCCCGCCTAAGGGAGGAAGATCTTGCCCGGCTGTCTACCCAAAATTTGCTTAAGTCCTTACAGGCTTTGCAGAGCAGCGCCACGTCAGCACAATGGGTGGTGAGAATCCTATGGGAGGAGGACGCGCCGAGATCCAGTCCAACGCAGCCTGCCTTCTCTCCGGGTGATCTCATTTGGGTGAAGCGCCACGACCCTGGCAGCCTGGAACCTAGATGGGATGGACCCTACCAGGTGGTGCTGAGCACTCCAACTGCCATCAAAGTTGTAGGAAAGAGGCACTGGATCCATCGCACCCAAGTAAAGGCGGCTGACAGCGGTGACAGCCCCCGGAGGTGGAAAGTGAAACTAACCCAGGACCCACTAAAGGTGAAACTAGTACCTGCATCATGATCTATCTACTGCTGCTCGCTGTCATGTGGCGGTTCGGTAAGCCCCTCTCCCACCAGGCCCCACATTATGCCTGGGAGGTGATCCGCACCATGGACGGGGTAGTACTGGCCCGAGAAACGGGCACCGGTGAACCGACTCTCCAGTTTGACCTGTGTAGCCTCTTCGGGGAGGATTGGAACCTGCCCCAGGACAGACCCAGGCTCATGAATTTGGGCCCAGCCGGGTCGCAGCTGGGGATCCCCGGGGAAATGGCTACACACAGGGCTGCAACCACCTATGTCTGCGGGACCCGAAGGACTGAGCAACAACTATGGCATACTCCCCTATATGTCTGCCCGCGCCAGCCCTGGATTCCCTTTCTGAAGTGTGGGGACCAGGAGGATTATTATTGTGGACAGTGGGGCTGTGAAACCTATGCCAAATGGCCCCCGAAGCTTCCGGACAGGGACATACGATTCACCCGACAGGTGCGGCCAGGGGCCCCGGAAAGGAACTGTACTATTGGAAACTGCAACCCCATTGTCATCAAACCCGTGGCATATTGGGCTAAAGACTGGACCGGGGAAAGACATGGGGATTGAGGCTATATGTCTCTGGACCAGACCCTGGGGTACTATTTACTATCCAGCGACGGGAAATACCCCGACCGCCCAACCCAATTGGCCCCCTGGCCCCTCAGCGACCCGAGGTCAGGAGACCAAGCCGGCCCCACGTATGACGAGCCCACCACCACCATCATCAAAGACTGAGGCAAGTCGCCGGGATGCAGTAACCTGGCCTCCGCCTCGGGGAGCTCTGCTGAGACCAGACATTTTCGCGCCGCTGGAAGCCTCGTTCCAACTTCTGAACAAAAGTGCGCCCGACCTTACTGCGGACTGCTGGTTGTGTCTCAACCCCGAGCCCCCCTATTGCGTAGGGATTGGAGCTTCAGCTTCATTTGGGGCAAGTGCGGCCCACGTCTGCAACGTGTCCGCGGATGCAGAAACCCCGGGACTATGTGCATGGGGAAAAGGGGGGAGGGGATTAACTTTAGGAGATATTACTGGAGCTGGGCTGTGTGTCGCATCTGCCAATTACTCCCTCCCCGATTCCCCCTATGCAGAAAATTGTAACCAGACACTCCGACTTCCCGAGAGACCAGGGTCCAGGGCCCCCTGGTACCTGGTGGCCCCAAATGGTACCTGGTGGGCATGCATCACCGGAATCACCTCTTGCATACTCTCCCTAAACCTCCAGACTGGGCCCGAGCCAGGGCTCTGTGTCCTAACTCATATCCTGCCGCAAGTGTATTATTACTCAGGGGAAGGAGGAAGGGAGCACCTCCTCATAGAGCCTCGGCGGATTAAGAGAGCCCCGGTTCTGGTTCCCCTACTTGTAGGACTCGGAATTGCAGGATCCACAGCCATAGGGACAGCCGCCCTAGTGACAGGACATCAAAATTACAAAGAACTGGGTAATCAAATTGACCAAGACCTGAGTACCCTAGAAAAATCCATAGGACAGTTGGAGGAATCAGTAGGGTCCTTAGCTGAAGTAGTCTTACAGAACAGGAGGGGACTCGACCTACTTTTCCTGAAACAAGGGGGACTGTGCCTAGCATTAGGGGAGGCGTGCTGCTTCTACTCTAACCACTCCGGGGTAATCAGAGAAAGTTTAAGTCAGTTAAGGAAACGGCTGATGGACAGAGAAGAGGCCCGTAGGGCAGAGGGGAACTGGTATGAGAATTTGTTCTCCTGGTCCCCGTGGCTCACAACCCTCCTATCTGCTGTGGCAGGGCCCCTCCTTCTCCTAATAGGTCTCATTTTCAGACCCTGCCTGCTCAGGTGTCTCCTCAATTTTATCCAAGACCGAATCCAAGCTGTCAAGCTTATGGTCCTACACACCCAATACTCCAGAATCTTAGAGGAGGATGCTGAATCAAAGATTTGATCCAGGCATAAGACCAGTAGGGAATGTGCTAGGGGCAGGGGCCTGACAAAAAAGAATTACTAAGTAGGCTGAGGGGCAGGGACCATGGGAGAGAAAAATTGCTAATTATCTCGCTAAAAAAGCAATGTGTTATGATTGAACCCAGCCAGGTGTGACCCTGCTCATAAATTTTATGTAAACTTCTTACCCTGCCAGTACCAGGAACGGCTAATGAACCGCTTTGCAGTTTGTTTTTTCTTTTTTTAAAAAAAATACTTTGTAGTGTTGCAGATAAAAGGTCTTGCTGTACTCTTGGTCTGCACTGCAAGCTGTGGGCTCTTACGGGAAGGACACGGCTAGCAGTCAGCTGGTCAGCTTAATAAAGGCTCTTAAAATTTAAATTCTGAGTCGGTGGTCTATCTCGCTGAGCTAACCCATAACACCACTTCTCCACATACTAGTATATCGAGGAGCAAATTATGTAGGATCCAGAGGGTCTGTATTACTGTAGAAAACTTACAAGATGAAAATACCAGCCCATAGTGCTGCAGCTGGTCTTGCAGCCAAAACGAACACTCATCTCTTTCTGCCATTATCCATTCCAGATTCCCTTCATCTTCAGCTCCTGAATCTGATGGTCTTAATAGGTTATGAGTGGCATTATTTATACTCTCATCCATGGTCATCTTAACCTCCCCTGGATTGGGTTGCTACCCTGTCCTTTTGCTGTCAAATTTGGGTAAGGATGTACCAAAAGGCACTCAAAGGATCAATTTGGAGCCAAACATTTTCCCCCATCCTCAATGTGTAATATCATCATCATCCCTACCCTCTGCTGAAGATTAGAGTCTATTTCCTCTGACATGATTCTGTCTCTCCTTTCTGAAGGATCCTTGATGAGTACAAGGAGGACAAAGGGCAAAAGTGGCATTTGTAGCTTATGTATAATTCAGTATCTCAAAGTTCTAGGAGTCATGCACCCCAAGTTTTCCAATCTGGACGAAAGGAATAATGGTCATTCCTGCTTACACCCCTTGTTTCCAAGACCCATGGATGATTCCCTTTGAGAACTAGAACTATGCAAAAGTCTCTAGAGGATAGCTTGCAATGTCACTAAAATATTGCCTCCAAACAGAACTTCATCTGAGTCTTCATCAGTCTATTCTAATCTTCTGTTAGGCAGTGGCTTCTGGGTGATACAAAATGGCATTTGAGTACTGGTTCCATGATTATGGGTTTATTTTCACACCTTATTGCTGTAAAACAGGTCTTCTCATCTGATATGATGATTTATTGGAATAGCAGCCTGACAGTGAGTCAAACACTCTTTATGCTCTCAGATAAAGGTCATGGCTGAGGCCCTACAGGTAAACAATTACCTGAAGTTTGTGTATAGTCCTCTCAAAAGATTGACCTTATCAGGGTGAAAAGGCCCAATCTATTCAACCAGTCCTTGTATTTGGTGCTCAAGATTAGTTTCTGTTGCTGAAAGGTTGGCAATTAAACAGCAGAAAAGTTATATTCACATAGATAAGTCAAGGCTCATACTGTTAGGCCCAGACATAGCCTCCATCTCTCCCACATGGCCACTTTGTACATGTTCCCATCAATATGGATAAACATAGTTATAAAAATTTATCAGCCCAAGGACTTTGTGTAAACCCTCTCCAACCAGTCACTAGTGCTTTCCCCAATCCATATATGAACTCAAGCTCCCAACAAAATTCTCCTTTTCTGTTGATTTAAACCAATGTCACATGCTTCTTGATGGGACTTGCCACTATGAAGTGATTTAAATTATCTCACAGGAAGGATATATCTCTCTTGTCAGGTTAAAAAAAATAGAGGAACTGAGATGCTATTAAGTACATGCTTTTCTAGTTCCCCTGTTTATCCTGGAATTCCCTGTCCTCCAATGAGGTGGTAGCCTGCAAATCTTATAAATGACACCACATGCATTTGTTAATGGAGTGTTGGCATTCTACATATGCCAATGACATCTCTCCAGGGAACTGTATTTGCACTTTATTCATATTCTGTTGAGTGTTTCCCTCCACATCCCGTGTGGTTTAGGGTTCAGGATCTGGAAGAGGACCCGCACACAAATGAAAGAGAAGAGACAAGAGATAATTTGGAAATATTGGGGGGCAAGGTGGGTAAGTCCAACTCAAGGGGAAGGACTTCCACTGGTGCTCAGGCCTCACCAACCTTTTCTTTTTTAATATATTTTATTGATTTTTTACAGAGAGGAAGGGAGAGAGATAGAGAGTTAGAAACATTGATGAGAGAGACACACCCATCAGCTGCCTCCCGCACATCTCCCACTGGGGATGTGCCCGAAACCCTGGTACATGCCCTTGACTGGAATCGAACCTGGGACCTTTCAGTCCGCAGGCCGACGCTCTATCCACTGAGCCAAACCGATTTCGGCCCTCACCAACCTTTTATTGATCTGGGATACACCCATCGCATAGCCCTTAGGCAGGCAATTTCCAGTAACAGGCAGACTAGCCCTTCAGCAAGGATTTACATAATAATAAATGGGGAAGTTGCTTCAGCTACCATTGTCTGGACTAACAGTGGGTGCACAGCCCTGACCATTGCCAGAGCTCAAGGGTCACCAGCCTTCCAGGATCCTTGTCCACACCTTTCTGATAGTGAAGACAATGGATGACTTCCCGTAATATTCCAAAGATGATTCCAAATATTTTAAGCCAAAGTGGTGAGTAATTATAGGCATTTCAGATAGGTGAAATAGTTTGGGACTCAAAGTTTTGTGGTTCCCTGGTCTGACTTCTCACTTGACCCTCTATGTTAATGACAGGCCTCCTGTACCAAATATATTTGCATTAGAACAAGGCATTTCCCAATGGATATCCTCACCAAAGATGAAACCTCCAAGAACTGTTGCAAACATTTTAACTTATCCTTTACTTCCTTATGTCTTTGTCTAACTCATGTGTATGTATATATTTTTCTCTAACAACATGATGAGTTTCATGAAGAATTTTCACAGGAATCTTAAAAGTTTTCATAACAATGTTTCATATGTTGACTGTAATGGCTACATGTGTAAATGCATTTATCAAATTATAGACCTAAAATGAATGCATTGTATGGAAGGTAAATTGTAGTTTAGTAAATCTGATTATTAAAAGACTGTATCCCTTCCAGAATCCAGAGCTGTGATGTGTCCTATGTTTATATTTTTATTAAAATATTCTGTTAAACTGTACAGTTGGGTGTCTTGTTTGTTTGGGTTTTGCTGTAACCAATAATATTCTCAGCAGCTTCAGACTTATGTATCCAACCACGTGACCCCACCAAGATTTTTCAAAGGCTCCACAAACAATATGACCGAAACAGAACTGTCAATTTCCTGACATTGACACAACCTAGTTCTCCCGTCACTTCCCCATCTAATCAAACCACACTAAACCTGTAACAAAGATCCACATTCCAAGAGACACACTTGATTCTTTTCTATTGCTCACCACAAGCATGAACTTTGTCAGCAAGTTCAGTACTTCAAGGGTATTTCTCATTTCAAACCACCCTCACCCCTCCCATAGTAAGAGCCTGCTCCATGCCACTGTAACCTCTCACACTCATGTCTGTGGTAGACTCCTAACTCATCTCCTTGCTCCTACCGTTCCTATATTTCAATCTGTTCTCCAAAGAAGTCATTGAGAGTGACCATTAATAAAGAAGATTATAATAATATCCTTTTCTTAAAGCATTCCAATGGCTTCTCCCTGTTAAAAGCAAAACCCAGAGTCCTTATAATGGCCCACAGGCCTTCTGTGATCTGATACCTCCTACCACTCTAACCTCATTACCTAATAGGGTGCTCCTAATGCACATTGGCATCCAACCTGCTTCCTAAACATGCCAAGCTTTTTCATACCTTAGTGAAAGGGCGAGGGCTACGCCCTCCATCTTACCCTAGCAGCCATGTGCTCGGCAGGGCTTCTTCCCGGAAGCCCAGGCCTCTGCTAGCCACGCCCAGGATATCTTTGAACTCGCCATGGATATGACCACATCCTGTGTGGTGGGACCCGACTTGCGCCTGGCCAATCGGCAGGGCCCACGGTCACCTCTCCTCCCCTTACTCCACCCCCCTGTAAAACTCCTTCCCACTGGGCTAGCCCTCTCTCTCCCACTTGGCTTACCGTTGGGTCTGTGAGTGTGGTCAGGGAGCCGAACTAGTTCGAATAAAGACTCTCTGCTTTTGCATCAGACTTGGCTGGCTCCCTGGTGTGGTCTTTTGGGGATCCTGAAATCTGGGCATAACACTTAGGAGACTTCTTCTTGATATTATCTCTGCCTAGGCCCTAGAGACTTCCAGTCTCCAGAACTGTGAGAAATAAATTTGTTGTTTAAGCCATTCCATCTGTGCTATCTTGTTATGGCAGACCAAGACGGTTTTCAATTTTGGCAGCTAATTGGAATCAACTGAGGAATGTAAATATACTGAGGAGTGGACCTACCCCTAGAGATTCTGATTCAATTGGTTAAGTCCAGGCATTAGAAGGGATTCTAATGGATGTATTGTGTTGGAACCTACAGGTATAGGAGAATAGTTTTCTGGATTCTAAAAAGCTGATGTGAGTAATGAATCTGACATCACTTGGAAGATATTCTCCCCCCTCCCACACTCCAATTTCTTGCTCTTTCCATTGTTTTTCCCCCAGCATACATCTCCCTTCATTTTCTGCTCAATCAAGGTCCCCACAGATGAAACCAGAGATTCCCCCACCTAAGAGTGCTGTTCCACATCCGAGATCAATCCTAATTGGAGACACATTAAGCTGCTTCAGCCCCACTTCTGTGCTCCCAGATGACAAAAGTGAATCTCTTATTCTGCCTGTTAGCCAGAGCCAGTGCAGCTCTCTAGAGCTACATCTGGCCACTTAATCCAATTAGAAAATGGACAAAAAGCATGAACTGATAATTCACTGGTGGTGAATAGCTATGGGGAAAGATATTGAACATCTTTAGCCATCATGGAAATTCAAATTAAAAACACAAAGAAAACTTAAGGACACCTATACCTATCAAAATGGCTAAAAAAATATGGACCACACCAAATGCAGGCAAACCTTTGGACAGATAAAATGGTACAGGCTAATGGTACCATTGCTAATATGGTACAGGCACTCTGCAAAAACAATTTGGCAATTTATTTGAAAATTAAACATGCAATTACCATATTGTACACCAATTGCACAAAGGCAATTAGCCCAGAGAAATAAAAATTTGTGTTCATGCAAAAACCTGCACATGAATAAAACTCCTAAGAGTTTTATTCATAACTAGAGGCCTATTGGACAAAATTCATGTACTAGGGGTGGTCCCTCAGCTGGGCCTGCACCCTCTTGCAGTCCAGGACCCCTCGCCCCTTACCACCCACCTGCTCGCTGCTCCTTAGCATTGCTCACTTCTCCTTAGTACTGCTGCGGAGGCGGGAGAGGCTCCCGCCACCACCACTGCACTTGCCAGCCCTGAGCCCAGCTTCTGGCTGAGTGGTGCTCCTCCTGTGGGAGCACACTGACCAACAGGGGGCAGCTCCTGCATTGAGCATCTGCCCCCTGGTGGTCAGTGCACATCATAGTGACTGGTCATTCTGGTTGTTCTGTCGTAAAGATTGCTTAGGCTTTTATTATATAGACTAGTGGCCTGGTGCATGAAATTCATGCACATTAAAAGGGAATTGGAGGAAATATTTTAATATTGCTATTTGCCCTTTCTCTATAATAGAAGTATCAGAGCTGAAAGAAAATTAGTAAAATGTATATGAAAATATTCCTCCTGTCAAAGTCTGGGGCACGCTACGGGACCCAGAGTCAAGTCCCCGCCCACCTGTGTGCACCTCGAAATCACACAAGACCCAGACCCAGCTGGCCCCACCCACATTGGGTGAGATCCAGACCCAGCTGGCCCCACCCCTGTCAAGCCCCACCAGGTTGGGGAGGCGCTGCCTCAGGTCCCCTGTCAAGCCCCACTGGGTAGGGGGCACAGCCTCAGGTCCCCCGTCAAGCCCCACCAGGTGGGGGGTGCAGCCTGAGGTCCCCTGGTATGGCACTGAGGCACACAGCCTGAGGTCCCCCATCAAACCCTACTGGGTGGGGGGCTTGGCCTGAGGTCCCCTATCAAGCCCTGCTGTGCCGGGGGCGTGGCCTCAGGTCCCCCAGCCAAGGGTGGGGGGGCACAGCCTGAGGTCCCCCTTTAAGCCCTGCTAGGTGGGGGGCATGGCCTGAGGTCCCCTGTCAAACCCTACTGGGCCAGGGGCATAGCCTGAGGTCCCCTGTCAAGCCCCACCGGGTGGGGAGTGCAGCTCAGGTCCCCGGCCCCAGTGCCACACAGCCTCAGGTCCCTGCTGCTCGCTCATTATGGCTCATTACAGGAACCCCGCTTCCACTGTGGGCACAGCCATCTTGTGGTGGCATGAGGGAGTGAGGGTCAATTTGCATATTACCTCTTTATTATATAGGATAGTTACAAAGTGAAAATAGCCCAGATGGCCTTCAACAGGTGAATGGTTAAACAAACCATGGTACATGCATACAATGGCATACTACTCTGCAATAAAAAGGAACAGACTATCGATACACTTAACTTGGATGGTTCTCAGGGGAATCATGCTGAGTGAAAGAAACCCATTCCAAAGGTTGCACACTAGAAGATTCCATTTATATGACATTTAAAAAATTACAAGTGTTTGAAAGAGGTTAAGATATGGGGCCAGAGAGAAGCTTGTTCTGGTATGATGGGTAGCACAAGGGAAAGTTGTGGTGATGGAACAGTTTGTATCTTGTTTGTGGTGAGAGTTATAGAATCTACATGGCTCGTAAAAGTGCATGGAAATAAGTGCATATAAAACTGGTAAAATCTCAGTAATCTCTGTGGACTGTACCAAGAGCCATTTCCTGTTTTGATATAGTGCTATAGTAATGCAAGATGTTCTTGCTGCAAGATGGTGGAGGGTATAAATGACCTCCCCGCACAATTTTTAAAACTTCTGGTAAATCAATGAATATTTCAAAATAAAAAAACAACATAGAGGGGGGAAATAGGGTTAGGTACACAACTCTCTAACCTTTGTCAGTGAAACTTTAGATATAAGACAAGAAGTGAATAAAAAGCTTAGCATGGTTTTAGACCAGTAAAATGGTCAAGAAATTCATAAATACTACAATGAATATGGCACTCTACTTGATAAAGGTGTTGTTTGTTTATAGAAGTGAGCATCACAGCTTGTGCAGTACTCTGAAGTGGTGCAGAGATTATCAGGGTACAGGGAGCAAAGCTTGGATTTTAAGGTAGTCCAGGAATGCAGTTCCTACTCCATAATTTTCAAGCACTGTGAAGGCCTGATATAAATGCTAGAGACTGCCATGAATGAAGGGGAAGACTGGACCTTCTGGTCTTGGCCCTGTTGGCTCATGGTTGGGACAGGGGAAGAGCAACCCGAGACACAAAACATATAATTTGCAATGTAACTCTTTAATATGAAAATAAACAAGGATTTTGAGTGGGAAAAGTACAGAACAATTGGCAGGCTTCAAGGTGAACTTTGGATTCCTGGTTAGTCTGGCTTCAACCTTGGTCATGGATGTGGCCTCAGGTTGCAAGAGAGATATAACAAATATGATGAGGATGAAAGTGAGAGCACCTAAGGGCTCATTTCCTGGGCTTTGTTTACAAGATCCTAGGTCACTGCATGAAGGCCTCCTCTGGGATCTTGCTCTTCATCTAGAGAAAGTCAAGAGAGAGCATTGGGAAGACAGCAGAGCAAAGGCCACTAAGATTCATCCCCAGGCCACCTGACTTCTGTCCACTTGACCTTGCTAAAAGCCTGGGACCCATTTCTTTTTATATCTAAACTAGAGGCCCAGTGCATGAAATTCATGCATGGGGGTGTGTGTCCCTCAGCCTAGCCTGCACCCTCTCCAATCTGGGATCCCTCCCACAATTCAGGACTACTAGCTCCCAACCGCTCGCCTGCCTGCCTGCCTGATTGCCTCTAACCACTTCTGCCTGAGAGCCTGATCGATGCCTAACTGCTCCACAGCCGGCCCAATTGCCCCTACTGTCCTCCCCTGCAGGCCTGGTCACCCCCAACTGCCATCCCTTGCCAGCCTGGTTGCCCCCAACTGCCCTTCCCTGCCATCTTGGTCGCCCCCAAATGCCCTCCCCTGGAGGCCGGGGTCCCCCCCAACTTCCCTCCCCTGCAGGCCTGGTCCCCCCAACTGTCCTCCCTGCCAGCCTGGTCCCCCCAACTGTCCTCCCCTGCTGGCCTGGTCCTCCCAACTGCCTTCTCCTGCTGGCCTGGTTCCCCCAACTGTCCTCCCCTGCAGGCCTGGTCCCCCCCAACTGCCCTCCCCTGCCGGCCTGGTCCCCCCCAACTGCCCTCCCCTGCTGGCCTGGTTCCCCCCAACTGCCCTCCCCTGCAGGCCTGGTCCCCCCAACTGTCCTCCCTGCCAGCCTGGTCCCCCCAACTGCCCTCCCCTGCTGGCCTGGTCCTCCCAACTGCCTTCTCCTGCTGGCCTGGTTCCCCCAACTGTCCTCCCCTGCAGGCCTGGTCCCCCCCATCTGCCCTCCCCTGCCGACCTGGTCCCCCCCAACTGCCCTCCCCTGCTGGCCTGGTTCCCCCAACTGCCCTCCCCTGCAGGCCTGGTCCCCCCCAACTGCCCTCCCCTGCTGGCCTGGTTCCCCCCAACTGCCCTCCCCTGCAGGCCTGGTCCCCCCCAACTGCCCTCCCCTGCTGGCCTGGTTCCCCCCAACTGCCCTCCCCTGTAGGCCATCTTGTGGTGGCCATCTTGTGTCCACATGGGGGTGGCTGTCTTGTGTGTTGGAGTGATGGTCAGTTTGCATATTACCTCTTTATTATATAGGATTCTCAGACTTCACTTTTTAATGAGGAAAGAACTTTAAGTTTGGGTGTCATCTCATCATTGTACTAAAAGAGCTGATGGTGGGGGAGGACAGATGACCTCCCTTAGGACCAAGTGGAGACACTTTGACCTCACAATGTCACTGCTATATCTTGCCACAGAAAGAAGCCTCCAAATTTACCAAATGTATGCACCAGAAAGACTAGGTGGCACTCATGTAATGCTGAAAAGGCAGTGAAAAGACAAATAATTATCAACTGGAGGCCAGGTGCATGAAATTCGTGCAGAGGTAGGGTCCCTAGGCCTGGCTGACAATCAGGGCCTATTGGGGCCTGCCTTCCCCCCGCTGCCGAAGGCTGGCCCGGGCCTTCCTTCTTTTTGCGCCACCCCCTGGTGGTCAATGTATGTCATAACAAGAGGTCAAATTCCCAGTCAGTTGAACTCCCGAGGGGATAATTTGCATATTAGCCTTTTATTATATAGGACTAGAGGCCCAATGCACGAAATTCATGCAAGAGTAGGCCTTCTTTCCCCCAGGTGCCAGCACCAGCTTCTCTCTGGCTCCTGGGACCTCAGCTTCCCTTCAGCCACAGGCAGGTACCTGGGTCCCAGGCTTCCCTTGCAGCCGTGGCTTTGTTCGGAAGGACATCCGGTCTAATTAGCATATTACACTTTTATTATTATAGATAATAGCTTATGGACTACTGGAATTCAACTGCTTAATATATAGATCTTTGGTAGCTTAACATATACTTAAAGGAAACTACATTGGTGCTAATAAAAAAATATCAAAACAGTGTATACAGTAGGAAAACTGGGTTTTACTAAATATTGCAATGTACTAGCATAAAATTAAGGTTTTTTCACATGTGAACTTTTGTTTAAAAAAAGGAAAGATCTAAAATAATTACTGTTAAGTTCCCACTATGCAATCCTCCCAGCTCCCTCCTATCCCCATGAACACCCATCACTCACTTCTGAGACTACTAGAAGCTCATCCCAGATGGGGTGGAGGAGACTTGTTCCATTTTTTGCTGCTCCTGAGAGAGGGTGGGCCCAGTACTGAAGGAAGGTATGGGCACTTGGGTGGGAAATGCATTCTGAGTCTTGTTGGGGGTGGCATCCCCCACCAACAATTCATCATTTATGATACATAGGCTGGAGGAAAAATGGACTTTTAGACAACTGATGGACAGACAATCCCACACCCTCAACAATGATCCTGCTTCCACTACCACTCAGCAACCAGATTCCTCCCATACCCCCCTGTATCTGCTCCCCAGATACGTTGCCTGGTAGCTCTGCCACTCCCACTGAACCTACCCTTGGAGAGATTGTCAACAAGCTTCACTAGATTTGTACCCCTAACCCCATTGCATTTACTCTATATAATAGCTCAAGGGAGAGGGTAGTCTAATCCCATTTTCAGAGGAAGACAGTGTCAGAGAGAGGTAATGCAATTTCACTAAGAAATAAGTCTAGTGAGTTTTGGGGTCATGAACAGAACCTGAAAGAAACCTGAAACATTTTCAGTGTTCTAACTCCAGAGCTCATACTCTTGACCCCCATGGAGGACTGTTCCTTAGATATACCTTTTAGCTTTCCACAATACTGAGAAAGCCCCAAGGTCATGTACTGCCACACTCCCACAGCCCTGAGCCCAGGTTGGGCTTCATGTTCCCACCCAGAGCACAGTACTCACCTGGAATTGTTAGCAGGGGTAGCAATGCAGGTCCGGGTGAAGGCACACACAGAATCCTGAGACTGTCCTTCCCCTTCAACAACAAACATCAACACCCACCTTGGAGTCGCCAATACTTTACACTCTCAGACAGTGTTCCCCAGTCAGCATAGGACTCCATACTCATGTCCAAGGGGACAACTATTCACTGGGAGTCTGGGCATCTGGAATGGGGATGGCAACAACAGGAGCAATCTGTTCCCATTGACAAAGACCCGACTATATGGGAGACCATGGAACAACTGTTTCACAAGCTCATTTGATTCATTTTTTGCAGCTACCCAAGAGGTGAGTATTATTAGCTGCATTTGGTTAGGTAAAAGGCCCATGTTCTCACAATCAGGATCTGGAATGACAGCCATCAAACCCCACACCTGTGTACCCAAAGCCCCAGCTGTATGGGGCTGACAGACATGGACACAGGTCAGACCAGAATGGTTTGGGGACAGACTGGAGGCCAAACACACACAAGACAGTAATAAAAGGGAAGGGATCTGGGAAGCTGGGAGAGTTCTGAGAGGGAGTCCAGCCAGGGGGAGGTATCAGTGGGGCATCTGGGGAGGACATTCCACACACTCACCTTCCTTGAATACCCCATGGACACGAAAGAAGAACAGGCTTTCCTGAAAGGGAGGAGTGCAGTTGCTCAGCCAGCCGCGAGTTTGACATGCTTGATCTACACCTGTCACCCACCTGTGTCTTTCTGGGCCTACCTGGGGGAGGAAGAGGATGCTCTCCGACTGGAACCATATGTGCACAATAAAGGAGTTGAGGTCATGCTGAGTTTTGGGCAACACACAGAGGGTGCTCACAATGTCATATTTTGTATGTCTCAGCAGCTGAAAACGCAGGTCTGTGAGGAAAGGACAGCAGAGGTCAGGGTTGCCACTCCCTGGAGCCTATGACTGACCCTTCATGCCCCCTTTCCCTGCCCAATCTTCCCCATCCCACACGCACTGGGGTTCTGGAAGTTCATATACTCATTATCCCTGAGGTACTCAAATAAGCGGCTTCTAGGAGAAAAAGAAGAATAGGATGTGGAGATCTGGCCAGTAGGGGTGTTTCCATGAGCAGACTGGTTTCTGCTGGGGAGACACCCCCCCGCCCCAGAAAAAGAGTTTGAGCTTTGATACTCACGGGGCTGGGTTGTCTGGAATGTAGGGAATAGTCAGAGAGAAGCAGGCCTCATCGTGATAAGCACTGAGGAGACTCCATCTGTCTCCAAAGTCATAGATCAAGTAATATCTGTGAGGGGACAATGAAGACAGTCTACCTCTATGGACTGGACCTCAAGGGTGATTTGAAAATTCTTAGGGAAAACCTGTGCTTGAGTGGACAGGACTGTCCTAGCCCTCCACATTCCTGGTGGTTTCCGGGGTACTTACTGATGCAGAAAATGCAGGACTTGATTCTTCAGACCATCAGATCCATTATAGCTTTCCTGGAATCAAAGATATTTGAGACCATGTGGCTGATAAAGCCTCCCTTACAATAGCCCAAATTTTGATCTTTTTTCTCACCTTTAAGGGCTTTACTAAGTAGTGGCTGTCAATGTCAACGTCAATTGGTGGATATAAATCATGTCCATCCTGGAGAAGGGAAGATAAGTTAGCAGTACAGACCAGGGAGGTGGTCTTGGGTGATTAAAAGAAAGGATGTGGCCAGGAGACGGTGAAGGTTGGAGGTCAAGAGTGAAAGAACCTGCCCAGCTGGCATGGCTCAGTGGTTGAGAGTCAACCTACGAACCAGGTGGTCACAGTTCGATTCTTGTTCGGTGCATATGCCCGGTTTCCAGCTTGATCCCCAGTGTGGGGTGTGCAGGAGGCAGCGATCAATGATTCTCTCTCATCACTGATGGTTCTATCTCTCTCTTCCTCTCCTTTCCTCTCTGAGAACAATAATAATATATTTTTAAAAGAGTGAAAGAGCTATGGGCAAAATTCCAATGGGTGTCTGCATCATAACGTCCTGGAAGTCTCTATTGTTTTATGCAACTTGTGTATGTGTGTTTTTGTGTGCTGTTTCTCTTTCTTTCCCTCCCTCCTTTCTTTTACTGACTCTCCTTCCCTCTCTCTGTGTATATACATTTTCACAGAGATCATATTCATGTATTTTTCAAAAGTCTATGTCCCCCAAGTGGTAATGGTCTGGTGCAAACATGTAATACAGAGAAGATAGAAAGGGCTTGAGGGAAGGTGTGGAGATCATTAATAGCAAGAGAAATGATGAATGTAGGCACTTACCAAGCGTAACAAGTTGGGGAAACATTTCCTGATGGCGCTGTCCAAATCCAAAAATAGAAAGAAGTGATTGATAGTTTGGGTTAGAATGCTTCCATTTACTAAAAACACTGATGGCATGAACAGAGACAGGTGTTCTGCCTACCCAGCAACTCCCTTTGCTCTCATCAGTCTCTAATTTCAAAGCTTCTCGGACCACTTCCCTGTTGAGCACTAACCATATACCATATGGAATCTCTGAAACACACAGTCTCTTCATCTCTCTCCACACCTTCATATTCATATTACTGCTCTTACTTCTTCCCTTCCTCACCTTTTCCCTCTCTCTCTTTCTCCCTCTCTATTTTCCTGGTTACTCCTTCTCCAGTGCCACAAGACACAGCATTTGGATCCCAGGCTCCAGGGCTTCTTCCCCCTCCCTGCCTCCTTTCCCTTCCTCTAGGCCACCACTGATGGCTCCAGAGAGAAGAGGCAAAGTGATGGGGGCTCAAGTTTCTGCTACCTCACTGGGGGTCCAGTATCTGCCAGGAACAAGACATGCCCCAAAGAAGGCCCAGGACTCTGGGGTAGGGAGGGAAGTGAGGGAGGGAAAAGGAAGGAGATGAAGACAGAAGGAGAGTGAAGATAGGAGCGGAGATTGGAAAGAAACAGAAGAATAGAGACAAAGGAGACAGAAAAAGAAAAGTAAAGGGAAGAGAAAGAAACTCTGCCCTGGCAGCGGAGGTGGGACCAGGAAAGAAGAGAGAAGAGAGGGGACATGGTTCCTCTGCGGCAGTCCTTTCCTTCATCTGCCCCTGGATGTCCCTGGGTCTCCAGGTAGGAATGGAAAACATGCACCTGTTGGCCTCAGGGCCATGGGATGTTGGTTAAGCCTTTGTCACCTGTCAACCTGAACTGGGCATGGGAAACGCACCACCCATGGGATCAGGAGACCTTCCCCAGAAGGAGTAAGGATCAGTCCCCAGTTGAGCACAGGGTCAAGGGTCTGTGGCCCTCTCTTATAGTTACCACCTACCCTCCTCATGGTCCCTGTGTACCTATGTCTGTCTTAGTTGGTTCCTTTTTTGAGGAATCCTACCTGCTTAAGGTTACTCAGGGGTCCTCTGAAGGACCAGACAGGTGATGTGATATGTTGAGGGAGGGCCAGTGACACTGACAGGGCTGTCCTTCTGTCTCCTCAATCCCCTCTTCCCTCTGCCTTCCATTGCTACAAGAGGCCCTCTGCTCACTGCGTGTGGCTCACTTATGGCCCCTAATTCAGGAAACCCTGACGTCTACCAAGGATGGCCCCTCCTTGATATTGTACTAAAGGAATGCATGTCATGATGACAGCCACCTGAGGCCTGGGCCTTTAGCATGGGGCAGGAAAGTCCCCACATTCACCTGGGATTCTAGTGGAGAACCTTGACATGCAAGGGAAAGAAAGTTCTTCCCCAAATAGTTAGGGATACTCTGTATCCTCTCAGAAGCAGGAAAGACTGTCTCACATGTGCCTATGGTAGAGGATGTTTCTCACCCCAGATCAGCAATATCTGCCTGGGGGCTCAACACTCCTAGACCTGGTGAGTGGGCAGCCCTGTATCCTGGAGCACATTCTTGGTGGGCTTGCTAGAGAAACCTAGATGCAGAGTCAGGAGCCAGACCCCAGACCATGAGAACCAGTGAGCAGGTCAGAGGAAGGGTAGAAGACCTCTAAGCACAGGTGAGGGATACAGAGAAGAGAAGGTAGGGCTTCTACTCCTACCAGAGAACCAGGGCTTCCACCATCTGTGACATGGCACTGTCAGAGGTACTTTATGCTCCCAAGAGTCAAAGGACCCCAGGAATGATGAGAGGGGCTCACACTGACCTTATATAAGCAGACTGGTCTAGAAAGGTGCCGCACAAAGGGTTATCTTCCAGCCACAGCTCTTCCAGTTTCAGGCCTTTGATTTTGCACAACTCCCAGGTAGAGTTAAGCTGAGAAATATGGGGGGGGGGACTGAAAAATAGTTCAAGGGAAAAGGGACATCCCAGCCCCTGAACCCACAGCCCACTCCCTTCCCCACAGGTACCTTCCCTTACCTCTTGTTATCACTCTGATAACCACTATCACCTACTCTCAACCCAACTTTGATCTGTTCCTCTTCTCACCTCATTTTTGGAAAGGTTCAGGATCTTGACTGTGGGTGCCATCTGTATAATATCAGACAGGCCATCCAGCTGGCACAGTCTGTTGTTGTACAAGCTCAGGGACAACAGCTTTGGGGAAGAATTAGAGTGATGCTTACCATCTAGGACCTCGGAGACAAATCTGCCGTCTGTCCCATCTGTTCCACCCCCTACCATAACACCAGCACTGGGTCTAAGGCCTCACCTCAGGGAAATCCTTTTCAATGATCTGCAGAGTGGCAGCCATGCAGTTTCTTCTATTCAGGATTATATCAACATCACATCTCACCAAATCTTCAGGAAACCAAGAGTAGGAAATAAGGCTGAGAGAGGTCCAGGGCCAGCACCAAAACCTCCTTGTTACCATCCCTAAGTCTTCCTCCCCGGCAGAACCCTCTGCCCTTAAGTGCCCTAGAATTACTGCTGTCAGACATACCTGGGTCATAGCGGAGCAACTGGAGATCAAGAGCTTTCTGAGAGGCATCATATCGTTTGTACATGGTCAGCTACAGAGGGAGATGGAGAGAGAACTCTGAGGCTGTGATGGTGATAGGGAAATCGGGGCTGGAGGAGGAACAGGGGAGGATCTGAGGGCAAACATGTACCGTTGAGTCTGCATTACCTTTAGCTGTTCCATTATTTCTGGCTCCAATTTATCCCGCACAGAGAAGGGTACAGCAGAAGTACTGACAAAGATAGCTATCTGCAGGAAGAAGAGGATTGGTTAGCGCCACAAATCCTTGTCCTACAGAAAGTGACCAGCTCTGCCTGTCCTCTTGCACAGGGACTAAGGACAGATAAAGACCTTGACACATACCTTTTGGTTCTCCTCATCATAAATCTTGTTGCTGACATCCTTCAATGCAGAGGCAGCCTGAGCATCCTGGACAAAGAACCGGGCCTTGTTTTGCACATGGTGAAACTATAGGGATTGAAGCAACAACCATAGTGTTAGAAGCCAAAGGCCCTAGCTGAACCAGGTTTCTCCCCCTATGCTGTGTCCCCCTCATCTGGCTTCACCATCCTCTCTTACATCCACTGGAGTGAAGGGGACACTGCAATGGCTCTGGATTGAATCCATTAGCCATGTCCTGTCATACTTTCTTCCATAGGCAACCTAAGGGTGAAAAGGGAATGGAGACAAAAGGAACAACATGAAAGAAGGCTGGAGAACAGACCCAACACAGTGTTTTTTTCCTACCTTCTACTGAGCTTTAAGGCTTTTAAAGAGGGGGCCCTGGCATGATTTCTTGTGCAAAATATGGAGTTCTTAAATCCATTATGTCTCCATTTATTTTTTAAAGTATACTTTTATTGATTTCTGAGAGAAAGGGAGAGAGAGACAGAAACACTAATGATGAGAATCACTGACTGGCTGCCTCCTGCATGCCCCACATTGGGGACCGAGCCCACAACTGAGGCATGTGCCCTGATGCAAATCAAACCACGACTTCTTGGTTCAGAGGTCGATGCTCAACCACTGAGCACATGGGCTGGGCTATTATCTCTCCATTTGAAGCTCTCCTCCCCATAAACAACTTAAGGTGTTAGACATTTTCTTCCTTTTATAAAGTTCCAGGAGATCCTGTCTAGGACACTGCTTGCCCTTCTGAGAAGTTTTCCAGAGACTCGAGCCCCCATCTCCCATATCCAGCTTGAGTCAAACTGAGATATCTAGTGTGGACTTACTCCATTTCCTTGACAGTAATTCCACCTTTCCTTTTAGACAGCCCTCTCTGTTTATCATATAGTCAGCCTGTTTCCTTATATTGCTTCTCTGAGTTTGCCCTTAAATGGTTAAGTAATAAAAAGGACAAATTGTAAACTGTTCCCAGAAAAGTACCGAGCGTCTCTACGTGAGACCAACACAGTCCACCTGACCTTTCTCTTCTGCACATGTCATACATTTTTTTCAGGACACTCACTGTGACCTTGAACCAACTCCCCAGGGTTTGATCTTGTATGTTCTCCATTTCACTTCTGAGATGTGTTTCATTACTGCAGAGAGTAACACGCAGACAGTCTTTTTTATACCATTGCACTCTCCTCCTGTCCTGTCCTCTTCTATAGGGAGTGCTGCTGGGGGGAAGAAAAGGGTGGCCATGAATGCTAAGAAATTCTTCTATGCATCCTTCATCTCTGGCACCAGGACTACAATTAGGATTGCTCAACCGTGATTTCACTTCTAACATTCTTCAGTTTCCAAAGAGAGAAGAAAAGGAAAACCATGGACAGTGAAATAGTTGCATAGTCCTATGGGATGCTACATGCAAACCAGGCTGCCTGGTCACTTACTGTCTGTTTTGGTACCTCTGGACTTTCCTTATCTCCACGTTTCCATCATCCTTCAGGAGGTTTGGAGGCTGAAGCTCATATCCACCATATTGATAAGGACCGGTCCTGTTTCCAAAATTGCCAAGCAAAGAACTCCAACCTTTCTCACTTCCTTGAAGTGAAGCCCAACTACCATCATCATTGACTTCTGAAAGAAGGAACAAAAATACAACTTTGGAGACATATTTGTGCCCACTTACCATGTACCATGTCTTAGGCTAACACCATGACAGGGCAACTAAGTGCCAACCTGCCCTAAGAGAGCAATCCCACAAACCTCAGATAGGAAACACCTCTGCCCGTCCAGATAGGAGAGCCTTATCTGACAGATGGTGCTATCAGAGGAGAAATGGTTCAGAATGAGGAAGGAGGAGCAAGAGCAAGGAAAGAAGGAGATAGGGGAGGAAAAGGAGGTAACTGTTGAAACTTTTTAAAAAATGGAGCAGGATTTATAAAGAACAGAGGTGTATACATTCATGGGTTAGACTGGACACCAGCCATACATCAGGAAAGCTGTGCTTCCTTTGCCAGTGTAGTACAAGCTTTAATATCAGGTGGAACCAAGGGGCCAGCCTCCTAAACTGTCCTCCTCCATTGTGCCTTGCCCCCAACAATATTCTATTTGAAATACCCAGGGTGAGCTTTCTCTTTGCCCAGTCTTAAATGTCTTTGAGTTCAGGAGACAGCTCTTCCAATCTCAGCTTTTCTGTAACAAGGGTCTGAACGACAAACTGGTTATTGATCTCTAATTTGCTCCCTCTATGGTCAGAGAACATGCTCTGTGTAATTTCAATTCTTTTTAAACTTGTGGGGGTTTTCTTTGATGGCACAGGAGATGGCCTGTCTTGTTGAATATTATATAGACACTTGAAAAATACTGTACTCTGCTGCTGTTAGGAGAAGTGTTCTATTTGTCACATAGATCCTGTTAGTTCATTGTGTTACTAAGATCTATATGCTGATTTTCTAACAGTTCTATCACTTGCTGAGAGGGGGGTTTTGAAGCCCAACTATCATTATGGACTTGGCTATTTCTCCTTTCAGCCCCATCAGTTTTTGCGTCATATACTTTTTGACCCTGTTGTTTGGTGCATTCATTTTTAGGTCCATTATGTTTCCCTGATGGATTGCTCCTTTTTTTAAAAAAAAATATTTTATTGGTTTTTTACAGGGAGGAAGGGAGAGAGATAGAGAGTTAGAAACATCGATGAGAGAGAAACACCGATCAGCTGCCTCCTGCACATCTCCTACTGGGGATGTGCCCGCAAGCAACGTACATAGTACATGCCCTTGACCGGAATCGAACCTGGGACCTTTCAGTCCGCAGGCTGACGCTCTATCCACTGAGCCAAACCGGTTTCGGCTGGATTGCTCCTTTTATCATTGTGTGATGCGCCTCTTTAATAAGTTTCTTGTAAATTTTCTACTTTATTGGAGATTGTAGCCACAGATAGGCTTATTAAGTGTCTTGGTTATATTGCACTCTGTATTCATTCCTAAGTTGTGTTTATATCCACCCTTGCCCCCCAAAACACTCCTGCCAATATATGTAATTCAACATGTGGAAGGATTTGGCAGTATTTTTGGCATCTATAGAATAAGGTGGTATCAACTGTCTCTCTCATATGTGGATCCACTAAGGGTATTTTATTTTTACCATATTCAACTGAAACTGACAACACTGGTGGTTTGGGGGGACAGGAAGATTATGGGAATTATACTGTTAGAAACCAGCTTCGTTTGGGTTCTCATATTTAATATTCTCTAGGTTTGTGTTGTACATTTTGTACATTAATTACTCCATATTGTCTCAGTGCAACTTATAAGTAAAAATCCATTCATTGCTGATAGTTCCAACCAGACCTCATGTGAATTCCTCTGGGGCGTCATTGCTGTCACTGTGTGGCCCACTGTCAGGACAAGCCTATAACTCACAGCCTTTAAGATGTTCCATGTGTGGCACTGGAAGTGAAATTGAGATATTCTGATCTCTTATATCCTTGCTCATTTTTTAAAAAGTTTTATTTTTTAAAGAGAGATGGAGAGAGAGAAAAAGATGGATATGAGAGATAAACATCAATTGGTAGCCTCTCATATGCACCCAAACTGGGGATCAAACTTGCAACTAAGGTATGTCTCTTGAATGGGAATCAAACCCATAAACTTTTGGTATATAGGATGACACTCCAACCAAATGAGCCACCTGGCTAGGAAACACATTGTGATGGTTTTTTATTGTTGACACATTGTAATTTTTATTTGCATATCTCTGTGGGGTGCAGCTATAGGACTGGCCTGTTGGCAAAGTCACAAACAAGTCCCAGCTTAGAGGGCATAGTCCTCTTAGCATAATTAGGCTTGACCTTATAATGCTCCCTAGATCTTACCTGGGAAGCTAATGGGCTGAGGGAGGTGCAGCAAGTGCTGCCAAAACAAGTGAAACTCACAAGAAGCTAATGGGCTGAGGGGGTGGGGGGTGCAGCAAGTGCTGCCAAAACAAGTGAAACTCACAAGAACAGTGTAACTATGGTAACCACTACCTTGATTACCTCTGACTATAAAATAAAGGCTCAGCTTGCCTCTGGATCTCTCTCTGTGGCCTCAGCCAGGCACAGGGAAGATCCACGGAGAATAACATTTGAAAGCTTTCTCCGTGTTCTTCATTCTTTGCTGACTCCATCCACACCTTTGGGAACCCCTGGCCCGCTGGGGCTGGAACCCGGCATATCTCTTAGTGATGTTTCCTTCTATTCCTTGCTTGTGGAGTTAATATTATGGAAGGGTGTTGTTGAATCATGTCAAATGTTAACAGCTGACAACAGCACCTTCTTCCGTACACCCATCTGTTTTCTTTCTCATTTTCCAGGGGACTTGTAACAATGAATATAAATAGCACCTATTCTTCCCTTGTTAAACACCAGATATTGTGCTAAGTGCATGACCTAGTAAAGCTAAGAACTTATGAGTCTTACTGAGTCACAGGTATCTCTCCAGGGGTTTTCAGTGTAGTTGCATATATTAACTCAATTCTTGCAATTACCTCATGACTTAGAGACTGTTACTATCCTCCATTTAAGGAAGAAAAATGTATGTGAGTCACCGTGAGGTCAAAGATAGCTGATCCGGACCATAGAATTTATCCATAGAATTCAAACATTGACCAAGTTCACCTTAAATCCTATGCCCAGAACCAATAATGTGTGACTCTGTGTTAGGGCTGAAGTGGGCCCTGGGACTCACTCAAAAGCTATTAGGCAGCGATTGGTACAGTGTCCGGGACTAAGATGCCCTGAACTCCAGCCATCTGTCGAAGAGACACATCATTGCACACTGTTCCTTTGTACTGTCTCTCTTTTCTCAGACTCTGTGGTAACTGTTTCTAACATGTGTGAGGTGGTATGTCATTGTAGTTCTAACTTGCATTTTCCTAATAGCTAGTGAGGTTGAATATCTTTTCACGTATCTGTTGGCCATTTGTATGTCTTCTTGGAAGAGTTGTCTATTCAGGTCCTCTGCCCATTTTTTAATTGGATTGTTTGCTTGTTTAGTGTTGAGTTATGGGTTCTTTATATATTTTTCTATATTAACCCCTTGTTGGAGCTGTAATTTGCAAATATCATCTACCATTCATTTGATTGCCTTTTTGTTCTGTTGTTGGTTTTTTTTGCTGTGCAGAGCTTATTTTTTAAAATATATTTTTATTGATTTCAGAGAGGAAGGGAGAAGCAGAGAGATGGAAACATTGTGCTGGGCTGCATATCTGGCGCTTCGGCCAGACAGGTCATGCTGTGCTGTCTGTTCCTAAAACACATAGACAGGAACGTACTGACATCAGGCCAGGCCTTGAAATATGGTCTCTCATGGCCCCTTCCCAGCACGCAGGCCTTCTTTCTCAGAAGGCCCGGAAGTCTCATTCCAAATTTGGGAGACAAAGGACTGGAAAAAGTATAAATAAAGAGAGTTTCCTCCATATTGGGGGGCCCAGAATTTGAAAGACACATTTTTCTCTGGGCCTCCACAAAATTTAATAATAAAATGTAACTCTTGCAGTCAGCACTGCAGTTCAGCTTCTGCTTCGGCAGGGTGCTATAACTGTAGTCAGCTGGCCAGCTTAATAAAGGCTCTTAAACTTAAATTCTGAGTTGGTGGTCTATCTCGCTGAGTGAACCCATAACACATCTATGATGAGAGAATCACTTCTCCTGTACACCCCACACTGGGGATTGAGCCTGCAACCCAGGCATGTGCACTGACCTCCTGGTTCATGGGTCAACGCTCAACCACTGAGCCATGCCTGCTGGACCAGAAGCTTTTTAGTTTGATATAGTCTCATTCATTTGTTTTTGCCATTACTTCTCTTGCCTTTGAGGTCAAATTCAACACTGAAATTTCAAAGGTATTTTTTTATCTTTAATTTCTTTATTGGTTAAGGTATTACAAATGTGTCCTCATCCCCCCACTAACCCCAAACGCCCCCCTCCCCCCACTCATGCTCTCATCCCCCTGTTGTCCGTGTCCATTGCTTTGGCTTATATGCATGCATACAAGTCCTTTGGTTGATCTCTTCCCCTTACCACCACCCTCCCCTACTTTCCCTCTGGGGATTGAAAGTCTGATCGCTGTTTCTCTGTCTTTGGATCTGTCCCTGTTCATCAGTCTATGTTGTTCTCTATATTCCACAAATGAGTGAGATCATGTGGTATTTATCTTTCTCTGACTGGCTTATTTCACTTAACATAATGCTCTCCAGTTCCATCCATGCTGTTGCAAATGGCAAGAGTTCCTTTGCTCACTTTCCACTCAGTATTGTTTTGGGGCTCTAGCAATTCCATAAGCTTAGATCAGGGACTGGAAAACTATGGCCCATGGGCCAAATCTGGCCTGTGGCATGTTTTTTCTGGAACCTTTAAGATAAGGACGGTTTTTACATATTTGAATTGTTGAAAAATCAAAAGAATATTTTTTGACAAGTGAAAATAATTTTAATTTCAGATGTCAGCATCCATACATAAAGTTTTACTGCACCATAACCATACTGTTTCAATTGTGGCTTTGACTCTACAATAGCAGAGTTTAAAAGTTACAACAGTCCTGGCCGGTTTGGCTCAGTGGATAGAGCATTGGCCTGCAGACTGACGGGTCCCAGGTTCGATTCCTGTCAAGGGCATGTGCCTTGGTTGCGGGCGCATCCCCGGTGGGGGGTGTGCGGGAGGCAGCTGATCGATGTTTCTCTCTCATCGATGTTTCTGACTCTCTGTCCCTCTCCCTTCCTCTCTGTAAAAAAAAAAAAAAAATCAATAAAATATTTAAAAAAATAAAATAAAATAAAAGTTACAACAGAGACCCAATGACCCATACAGCCTCAAATATTTATGATCTGGCCCTTTCCAGAAGAAATTTGTTCAGCTCTGGCTTAGAGTGTCCTCAGAGCAAGTGCCCAGTAACTCGGATAAATAGCTAGAGGTCCCTTTGGCAACGCTCAGGAAGATTTACTGTAGATAGTTGTGTGACTTCATTGTAGAGCCTTTACTAAGTAGTCTATTCATTCATGGTTTCCTAGGTCAGGTGTGGGAATTGAGTAAAGGACCATCATTCTCCATCAAGATGGCTCAAGTCCCTAGATCTAGAGTTTATATATATTTTACTTTCTTATATCTTATAATTATATTTTATTTATCTTTACACTGATCAAATGCATCTTTTGAGAATGTTAAGATTTTTCAAGATCCAAGAGATATGTTGATCAATAAGCCACCTTCAAGGGTTATTATAGCTCAAACCATTGTCACTACTCTTCCATCCTTGCTGCCCTTTACGGTAAACAGCACTCACCTAGACCTAGAAGGTTAAGTGCTTTTACTTGGCCTGTGAATCCAGGATTCCAACATCCCACTGAAATAAGGCGGCCATATCAATGGCAGCATCTCCCATCCATCTGAGGCTTGCACAAGTCAGTCACTTCAGAATACTTCAAAGTCAATACGTTCCCCAATGCTGTAGGGAAGGGCGTATCCTCTGAGTCCCTAAGAACAGCTACTTGGTCCATCCAAAACTGAGTTCAAAGGCATTTCAATTCAAGATTGTTCTACCTCTGCCTGCCATGGAATATCAATATTTCTTTTTTTTTTTTTAAATATATTTTATTGATTTTTCACAGAGAGGAAGGGAGAGAGATAGAAAGTTAGAAACATCGATGAGAGAGAAACATCGATCAGCTGCCTCCTGCACATCTCCCACTGGGGATGTGCCCGCAACCCAGGTGCCCTTGACCGGAATCAAACCTGGGACCTTTCAGTCCGCAGGCCGACGCTCTATCCACTGAGCCAAACCGGTTTCGGCGGAATATCAATATTTCATCCTCTAAAGTCAACTGGGTCCTTAGGATCTTCAGATCTGCCTAGGTCAGATAACCTATCCCAGATCCCACTTCCTTTGGGGTCTTTTGCTTGCAACCAATTTTGTTGTCAAGTGCTCTGTTAATCACCCTTCCCATTTGCTTATGATAGAGCTTATTCTAGCTATTTCATAAAAATAAGACATCCTTAATAAAATATAAATACATAGTATACAAAAACTCTTTGAGGGCTAGATAAGCAGGTTTGGATATTGTACAGCCCAAGGAGGCCAAAGCACGCTATGTAACTGTTATTGCTAAAACACACCTGCTGCCTTCCTGCTATCTGACATGTATGACACTGAATTCTAGAAACCGTGCTATGGCTGTCCCATAAATACCAGAGGCCTCTCCCATCATACATAGCTGAGCCTGCATGTGGCTCCCACATTATTCAGTTCCTACTCCAAGTCTCATTGTGGTGCATATGTTTCATACACAGAGATCTGTTTGAGATCCTAGATGCAAGGTATTTCAGTACACATGCGCACACGCATCACACACTTCCTCTCTCTCTCTCTCTCTCTCTCTCTCTCTCTCCACACACACACACACACACACACACACACACACACACATCTCTATTCTTGTTAGCTTTCCAATCTCTATAGCACAGGAAATCATATGAGTGTTTGCCAGTGGTGGACTGCTTGCAGTTACCCTATGCAGAGTATAGTTCACAGAAGCAACTTTTTTTGCTATTGCTAATGGTATTTTCATGATGAAAATATTATTTTCTCTTTGTTGGAGTTACAGCCAATAAAATTTGTTAATCATTATTACAATTATTGTAGGTTCCATTAAGTTTTATATGAAGACAATTATACTCATGTTTCTTTTCATTAATATTCATTTATGTATATATATATTTATTTCAGTTTAATGCAATGCCTAGGAAACTCAGAACTTGAACAAAAGTGATTGTTTATGAGTCATCTTTGCCACTTCTGATTTAAAATGAAATGTTTTTAATGTCTATTACGTAGCACATTCGTTGTAATATTTTTAAATACCTAGAACCAGTTTAGAGGAGTATTTTTGTATTCCCAGTTAGCTGAGAATTATTTGTGTTCTTGTTAATTTTAATTGGCTGTTGAATTTTACTGTATGCCTTTTATCTCCAGAATCTTTATGATAATAACCCTTTCTTACTCCTTTATCTTATGAATGTGTGATATTCAGTTACGAATCTCCTAATGTTAAATCAACATTGCAAGTTTGAGATAAAGACAACTTTGTCATGCTGTATTATCTGTTCTACCTATTGCTGCATTTATCTTGCTATTATCTTATTTCTATTTTTTTACCTTTCTATAACTAAGAGTGACCAATAATTCTGAGACATTGTTTCTCAAAATATACTTAATATGAGTATTTTTATTTCTTCAATATAAAAAGAAGAAGGCAGTTTTTTGCCTAGAATTTACCCATTTAATATAAATTTTCAAATTATCAACAGATGGTTTTCAAAATATTGTCTTATCTTTTACATTTTTACTGTAAGTACAAGCAGGATAGGATGTCTTTTCAATTCAAAAGTGGTTTATCTGTGCTTTCTAATTTTCTTGACCCATCTTGTCAGAGGTTTATTATTATATTTTGAAATAACTAGCATCTAAGACATTACTCACCTTTTCCTATCTGTGATCAATTTCATTAAAATTTGCCCTTATTTTTAATATTTTTCCTTGATGATATGGAAAGACATGATAATATTTTTATTAAGTATACGACAAGTGAACAGTCTTTTCATCTACCATCAGGTTTTCTTTTATAACTCTTGTCCTTGAATACATGGATGTCCAAATATGCAATACACTAGTTTACTTTGAAAGGACATGTGGCTTACAGTCCTGGGGATTTTAATCAAGTCCATCATGTCTATTCATTTCCACAGTTGGAATATCAGATGATTAAGGGAGATGGAATTGCAGCATTGAAGTACAGAAAGTTCTATTATTAATATACTAGAGGCTCAGTGCACAAAATTCATGCACAAGAGGATGTCTCAGCCTGGCCTACACCCTCTCCAATCCAGGACCTGTCAGAGGATGTCAGACTGCCAACCCCTATGGGATCGAGCCTAAACCGGCAACCTGACATCCGGGAACGCTGGCTCCAAACCACTCACCTGCCTGCCTGCCTGATTGCCCCTAACCACCTCTGCCTGCTGGCCTGATACTCCTAACTGCTCCCCAGCTAGCCTTATCACCCCTAACCACCACTGCCTGCCAACCTGATTGGACCTACCTGCCTCTGCCTGAAGGCCTGATCGCCTCCTAACTGCACCCCTGCCAGACTGATCGCCCCCTAACTTCTCTACCCTGCCAGCATGATCACCCCTAACTGCCCTCCCTGCTGGCCCAATCGCCCCCTAACTGCCAGCCACTGCCGGCCTGATTGCCCCCCTAAACTGCTCCCCCCTGCCAGCCTAATTGCCCCGAACTAACCCCCCCTGCCAGCCTGATCACCCCCTAACTGCTCTCCCCTGATGGCCTGATTGCCCCCTAACTGCCCTCCCCTGCCAGCCTAATCGCCGCCTAACTGCCCTCCTCTACCAGCCCAATCGTCCCCTAACTGCAACCCACTGGCGGCCCTATTACCCCCCTAACAGCTCCCCCTGGCCAGCCCGATTGCCCCCTAACAGCTCTTCCCTGCTGGCCTGATCACCCCCTAACTGCCCTCCACTACCAACCTGATTGCCCCCTAACTGCTCCCCTCTACAGGCCTGATCACAACCTAAATGCCCTCCCCTGCCAGCCTGATGGCCCCCTCACTGCCTTCAACTGCCAACCTGATCGCCCCCTAACTACTTCCCACTGCCAGCCTGATCACCCCCTAACTGCCCTCCTCTACCGGCCTGAGTGCTCGCTAACTGCCCTCTCTGCTAGACTGATCAACCCCTAACTGACCTCCCCTGCTGGACTAATTGCCCACTAACTGATCCCCCCTGCTGGCCTGATAGCCCCCTAACTGATCTCCCCTGCCGGCCTGATCACCCCCTAACTGCTATCCCCTGATGGCCTAATCATCTTCTAACAGCTCCCCACTGCTGCCCTGCTTGCCCCATTACTGCTCCCCCCTGCCAGCCTGATCACCCCCTTACTGCCCTCTCCTGCTGGCCTAATCACCCCCTAACTGCCCTCCATTGCCAGACTGGTCGCCCCCTAACTGCTCCCCTGCTGGCCTGAACACCCCCTAACAGCCCTTCCCTGCTGGCCTGATTGCCCCCTAACTGCTCTACCCTGCAGGCCTGATTGCCCCATAACTGCCCTCCCCTGCCAGCCTGATCACTCCCTAACTGCCCTCCCCTGCAGGCCTGATTGCCCCAGAACTGCCCTCCCCTGCCAGCCTACTCACCCCCTAACTGCCCTCCATTGCCAGGCTGGTCACCCCCTAACTGCTCCCCTGCTGGCCTGAACGCCCCCTAATAGCCCTTCCCTGCTGGCCTGATTGCCCCCTAACTGCCCTCCCCTGCCAGCCTGATCACTCCCTAACTGCCCTCCCCTGCAGGCCTGATTGCCCCAAACAATACCTTAACCCGCTGCTGGCCTGATTGCCCCATAACTGCCCTCCCCTGCCAGCCTGATCACTCCCTAACTGCCCTCCCCTGCAGGCCTGATTGCCCCATAACTGTCCTCCCCTGCCGGCCAGATCGCCACCTAACTGCCCTCCACTACAAGCCAAATTGCCTCCTAACTACTCTCCCCTGCTGATCCTATCACCCCCAAATAGCCACCCCTTGCCGGCCTGATCACCCCCTAACTGCCCTCCCCTACTGGCTTAATTGCCCCCAACTGCCCTCACCTGCTGGAATAATCACCCCGTAACTGCCCTCCACTGCCAGCTTTATCATCCCCTAAATGCTCCCCCCTGCCAGCCTGATCACCACTAACTGCTCCCCCTTGCTGGCCTGATCAACCCCTAACTGCCCTCACCTGCCGGCCTGATAGCCACAACTGCTCCCCTTACTGGCCTAATCTCCTACGAACTGCTCCCCGCTGCCGGTCTGAACTCCCCCTAACTGCCCTCCCCTGTCGGATTGATCACCCCATAATTGCCCTTCCCTGCTGGCCTGATCGCCCCCTAACTGCTCCCCCTGGCTGGCCTGATCGCCCCCTAACTGCTCCCCACTGCCAGCCCCATCACCCCTAACTACCCTCTCCTGCCAGCCTGATACCTGCCTAACAACCCTCCACTGCCAACCTGATCACCCCCTAACTTCCCTCACCAACAGGCCTGATCACCCCCTAACTGCTCCCCCTTGCTGGCCTGATTGCCCCCAAACTGCCCTGCCCTGCTGGCCTGATAGGCCCTAACTGCCCTCCCCTGCCAGCCTGATCACCCCCTAACTGCCCTCCCTTGCCGGCCTGATCGCCCACTCACTGCTCTGGCCTGCCGGCCCAATCACCCTTAACTGCTCCCCCCTGGTGGCTTGATTGCCTCCTAACTGGCCTCCCCTGCTGGCATGATCACCCTGTAACTGCCCTCACATGCCGGCCTAATCTCCCCCTAACTGCTCTGCCCTGATGGCTTGATCACCCCTAACTGCTCCCCCTTGATGGTCCCAACACCCCATAACTACCCTTTGCTGCCGGCCTGATCATGCCTTAACTGCCACCCCCTGCCACCAGATAGCCAACCTAAATGCTCCCCCCAGGCGGTCTGATCACCCCCTAAATGCTCCCTGATGCCGGCACGATCATACCCAATTGAACCCTGCTGCTGGCCTGTTTACCCCCTAATTGCCCTTTCCTGCCAGCCTGATCGCCCCCTAATTGCTCCCCCCTGCCAGCCCCATCACCTTATAACTACCCTCCCCTGCCAGCCTGATCAATCTCTAACAGCTTCTCCTTGCCGGCCAGACTGCCCCCTAACTTCCCTCCCCTGCCGGCCTGATAGCCCCCTAAGTGCCACCCACTACAGGCCCGACTGACCCCCTAACTGCTCCCCCCTTCTGACCTAATTGCCCCAAACTGCTCCCCCCTGCCGGCCTGATCATCTCCTAACTATGCTCCCCTGCCAGCCTGATCGCCCCCTAACTGCCCTCCCCTGCTGGCCCAATCACCCCCTAACTGCCACCCACTGCCAGCCCGATTACCCACCTAACTGCTCCCCCAGGCTGGCCCAATCGCCCCTACCTGCTCCCTGCTGCTGGCCCGATTGCTCCCTGACTGCTCCCCCTTGCCAGCCTGATCACCCCCTAACTGCTCCCCCCTGCTGGGATGATCGCCCCCTAACTGCTCCCCCCTGCCAAACTTTTTGCCTCCTAACTGCCCTCCCCTGCCGGCCTGATCGTCCCCTAACTGCTCTCCACTGCTGGCCTGTTTGCCCCCTATCTGCTCCCCACTGCCAGTCTGTTTGCCCCCTAACTGCCCTTCCCTGCCAGACTGATCGACCACTAATTGCCCTCACCTGCCAGTCTAATCACCCCTAACTGTCCTCCCCTGCTGGCCTGATAACCTAACTACCCTCCACTGCCATCCTGATCACCTCCTAATTGCCCTGATTGACCGGCCTGATCGTCCCCTAACTGCTCCCCGCTGCCGGCCTGATTGCCCTCTAACTGCCCTTCCCTGCTGGCCTGATCGCCCCTAACCACCTCTGCCTTGGCTCCTGCCACCGTGGCTTTGTCCAGAAGGGCGTCCAGAAGGGCATCCAGAAGATGTCCAATCTAATTAGCATATTACCCTTTTATTAGTATAGATATGAACTTCATTTAAAAAGATAGCATAAATATAGAAAAAATTGAAGTAGAAAAAGCATGGCCTTTATATCTTTATATATGGAATGTGGTCTCTCACTTACTGCCTATTTGATTTTAAGGAGTGCTTAATGTCTCTGAGCTTCAATTCCACCATATGGTATTCAGGGGTGCTATTTGCCAAGTGTTTCCATTTCTTTTTTTCTTTTTTAATTTTTTTCTTACCTTTTGCAGGCACCTGGTAGAACTTCACTTCTTGCTTGATTCCTCTGTATTGGAGGGGATGTATATGTGATTAGTTCTGGCTAAGGGGTGGGACTAATGTGTTATTTGGGAGCAAGAACACATGGTGGTTGGTTTGAGATTCCCCCATCAAGGGCCCACTTCCCTTCAGGCACAGTCACTGATAATTTTCTAAATGGTTGCTCCTTTGTCAGTTTGAGTCTCCAAGTTATTCCAATCAGGATTGCTCAGATCTCCAACATGTACCATCCTGTGATGGATTGCCATGCCATGGACATGTAGTATGAGTGAAGAATAAGCCACTGAGATTTGGGAATTATCTATTACCATGGCATAACCCAGCCTTTTCTGTCTCATATATCTCATCTGTAAATTAAAATAATACCTTCTTGCCCAGCCAGCGTGGCTCAGTGATTGAGTGTCGACCTATGAACCCAAGAGGTCACAGTTCGATTACTGGTCAGGTCACATGCCTGGGTTGTGGGCTCCATCCCTACTGTGGGGCACACAGAAGGCAGCTGATCAATGATTCTCTCTCATCATTGACCTCTCTCTCTCTCTCTCTCTCTCTCTCTCTCTCCCTTCCTTCTTCTCTGAAATCAATTAAAATATATTTTTTAAATAATGCCTTCTTAATATTCTTTCTAAGAATTAAATAACTTATGTGACGAAGTTATCACAGTACCTGACATATAATAGGGAATGAAAAATGGAACTATAATTATTAAATAATAATAAAAGGCTTATTTAGAAAAAGTATGGAAAATTGGTATGAGAGATTCTGCATCTGCTCATCCTTACAGGTAAGTTGTACTTTGCTATAAGAGCAGGACACTTTTTGGTTGCTATATATAAGACTTCCTAATGACTTGTACTTCGGCACTCATTTATTGCCATCATGATATCAGAAACCTATAAATTGGAGGTATGTAAAGAATGAAAAAGTGGAATGTTTAAGCAGGAGAGAGACTAATGAAGTAATGTGCTAGAAGAGAATTAGTTTGAACAGGGTCTCCTAAAATGTTTTCTAAAACACACCAGTGCCTCAAATGGCCTGTGGAAAAATGTTCCATTCCCATATAAGTTGAGGAAGCGACCTTCTTTAGATTGAATGTTTATGTTTCCACTTAATCTCCAACATGATGGTGTTTGGAAGTGATGGGGAGGTGCCCCGATGACTGGGATTACTGCCTTTATAAAGGAGACCCCAGAGATCTGTTGCCCTTTCTGCCTTGTGAGAGAGAACACAGCAAGAAAACAGCTGCTTATGAACCAGGAAATGGCACTCACCAGACAAAGAACGTGTCTGTGCCTTGATTTTGGACTTCATAGATTCCAGAACTGTGAGAAATAAATCTCTGTTGTCTATAAGCCACCCAATCCTTGCTGTTCTGTTATAGCAGCCTGAAGGAACCAAGACCCTGCCACTCTCTTTGAGATTCAAGTTGCATGTTAGCATAATATCTTAAAAATACTACAATACGGAAATCCTTTTACCTTCATCTTGGTATGTGACATATTTCTGTGATGGAAGATGATCCTTTTGTTGTTGCTGTCTCTCAGACATAGTGTCCTGTAGAAAAAACTTGGAAGTGCTGAAATAAGAGAAAAATAAAGTGGCTTATTATAATAAAAACAGTACTCTTTAACCATATATCAAACAATATTAAATCATCCATAGATGTAAAGACAATCCTTTATTTGCTGAAGTATGCTCACTCTAAACCATATACATGATTTTTATGAAATGTATCCCTTATCATTTTACTTAAAATGTTTTCCTAAATAAATTCACTATGGTTTCTAATGTGAAGAAAAACAGACAGTGTTCAAGGAGTCTAAGAAGCAATGGTTAGAAAATCAAAAGCTAATAGTGTTTGGTTAGACTAGTTTAAACTATTTAGGGATCCCAAACACAAAAAGATTACCGCACCCCATCACATGCTTTTTTTAAAAAAAATCCTCACTCAATGATGTTTTATTAATTGATTTTAGAGAGAGGAAGGGAAAGGGAGAGGTAGAGGAATAGGGAGAGGAAGTGGGATAGAGAGACGGGGGAGAGAGAGAAACATCAGTGTGAGAGAGAAACATCAATTGGTTGCCTGTTTGCCCCACATATGTGCCTGACCGGGGATCAAACCTGCAACTTAGATATGTGCCCTGACCAGGAATCAAAGCCAAAACCTTTGGTTGTACCAGACAAACGACACTCCAAGTAAGCCACCCAGCTGGGACCCATGTACATTTTTTAAAAACTCAGTATTGAACAGAAAAGTAAATATAATAAATAAATTCTGAATCTTCACATGATGCTACGTCCACGCTTTTATTTTTAAAAATCTAATTCCTTTAAAAAAATATTTATCTTCCTTTCTCTCTAGAGACAAATAAGGGACAGAAATGAAAATCATATTTGGAATCGGCTATACAAACTGGCATCTCAGAGGTCTCTGATGTCCTTAATAACACATAGTCAGAGGGAGACAGAATAAGACACTGCACAGACAGTGAATATGGCAGGATGGTAAGCAAGAGCAAGGCTTTTTTTTAATCGGAAATTTTTCTTTAAACCAGAGATCGTCTCATTTCGTCTTCACATGAACCTTATAAAGCAGGTACCATTATTATTCCCATTTTGCATGTGAGAAACTGGGTACAAACAGGAAATTATTGGCTTGGCGTTGCACATCTGGTAAGGCACAGAGTCAAGGAGACTGAAACTCGGGTCTGGCTAATTTTTTTATATATACATATATATTTCAGAGAGGAAGGGAGAAGGAAAGAGAGAGAGAAAGGTCAATAGCGAGAGAGGATCATTGACTGGCTGCCTCTTCCACGCCCCCTCCCGGGGATCGAGCGGAAACCGCGCGCGGCTGGGCCCGTCGCTGGAATAGAAGCGGGGCCCGTCGGTCCGCAGGCTGGCGCTCTATCCCCTGAGCCAAGCCAACTGCAGCGAGGTCCGGCTGACGCTTCCTCACGAAGAACATGTTTCTTCTGTATAAATACGGGAGGTGGAGAAAATGGCCACCTTCCACTTCTAAAAACCCTCATTTCTCGGTTTTAGACGCACTCCCACGCAGAGTATCCCCAGCATTTTTTTCCCTTCAGTGGGCAGTTACTTTTTGTTACCCGAATGCTTCCCGTCACTGTGGGGAGAGGAGGGAAAGGGTGTAGGACGACCACTGAGAAAAAGCGGCAAAGGGGCAACACGGTTGGTTTACTGGCCTCCTCTCAAGAAATTTGGCAACCTGCCCGCCCTGCAGAGGCCTGCAGCTGGGAGGTGGGTGTGCCTGGGGTCTGCCCTATGCGGAAGTTGGAGGTGCAGGTAGTGGCCTCCGGGGCGGCCTGCCCTCGCCCTGCCCTGGGCAGTATTTATTGCTAAGTTATTGCCCAGGGGGGGCGGCGCGGTCCGGGCCCCGGTATTTATTGCTGTACATAGTGTATGTTTGTGATATATAAGGTTTTCTTTATTTTGTATATGATCATTAAACACCTGTTAAAAAGAAAAAAAAAATTGGCAAATTGAGACATGGAACCATGGCAGTACTTAATGATAATGACCCTGCCACAGCTAGAACATCCTGCCCATTTTATTTTATTTTAAAAATTAAATTAATTTTTTTCCATTTATCCCCTCTATGACCTCTTCCACCTCCACCTATCACCCCCGCCCCTGTAATCACCACACTGCTGTCCATGCCCATGAGTTCGCTCTATTTCTGTTTTGCTCAATTCCTCCGCCACCCCCACCACCAGAACAGGGCTTTGAATTGGCAGCGGGAGGGAAATGGGAAGAGGGTCTTACCTGATTTCCTCAGCCTGGGCTTGAGAGAAGTCCATAAACCCCTGCCGCGCCCTCTCCCGCGCCAATCCTCTGGAAAAAAAACGTCTAGTACAGACTCGGGCCCCTCCTACCCGGTGGCAACCCTCTAGGGAGTGAGGCCCACCGCTCGGGAGGCCGGAGAGGAACGGGGGGGGGGGGGGGGGGGGCGGGGGGAGATACGGTGGGCCTGTCTCATCAAAATCCCCCCTCAGCCAGCGCGCGGACCGTTTTAATGGTTTTCTGAACCTACCGGCAGTCTGACTCCTCAGAAAGATAAGCGGAGCTACGGTCGAGGACTCACTACACACTTAAATGGCGGACATGGCCATAGGGGGGGTCACAAAACTGCCAGATGCATGTAAATGCGAAGGACCCTCATACACCACTGTAGCCGTTAACATGACTGACTTCAGGTTCTATGTCACCGGCAGCTGTGGGGCCTTACCTGACTTCCAAGACCGTTCCTGATAGGAGCCACAAAATGGAGACACTCAGGGTTCGATAGTCCTCGATCCTCGCCTGACTGAGAGCGGACTCTCGCGTGATCATATGTAACTATAGCGATGATACGTGATCATAGCGTGGTACGTGATCATAGCGTGGTACGTGATCATAGCGTGGTGCGTCATAGCGTGGTGCGTGATCATAGCGTGGTACGTGATCATAGCGTGGTGCGTGATCATAGCGTGGTACGTGATCATACCGTGGTACGTGTTCATAGCGTGGTGCGTCATAGCGTAGTGCATCATAGCGTGGTGCGTGATCATAGCGTGGTGCGTGACCCTAGGATATACATGAGCCACAGTGATTGGGTAACGGCAGGGTTCACCCAAGTGCCCGGCTTTGCCTGTGCTGAGATGGTAGAAGCCACGTAACTGCTGAGTTAAAATCTGCAGAGTTCCGTAGCCCACAATCTTCACATGGTAGAGATGGCTGAGGCTGACCTGTGACGATAGGGGCATACATGTCCATACCATCCACATGACCCTAAGAAGCCGTTCATTGAGGTGATTTTGAGGGCTGACGCTTTCGCATGCCGCTAACTAGTAAGGGTCACATGACAGGAAGAATCCACATGGTGGGCGGGGTTTTTAGGAGCCCACGATGCTCAGTGACTTGAAGAGCTGGATCTACCTCATGACCACAGTGGCACCAGGTCTAGAGAGACCAGGTGAGCTCAGGTGCTGACAGGATCAGTACTTCTGGGCCTGCCACATACCTAGTGTCCACATGATGGCAGCATCCACGTGACCACAGCTTTAGGAGCCCACAGTGCTCACAAGCTGGGTCAGCTTCACGACAGTAGGGTTCCCTGACCTGCTTGTTTCAGGAAACGGTTCTCTTCAGGAGACCTGCAGATCTGAGTTTGCCCACATTCCTGGGCTCCCCAGTGATGGTGGTGCCTCGGGGTGCCCTTCCTCAACACACAAGCTGGGCTTCACCTGTCCCCACCTCTTCTCTAATGTGCTAATTTATGGGGGTTTTCTAATAACACATGCAATTTAATACATAAATTAACACATAGCAATGAAACAGGTACTACCTAAAATAATAATTATTGCCATATTGTAGGGACTACTTTAGAAGAATTGGTAGTGGGTACAGGTAAGTGTGGTTGACTTAATTTCATGCAAATCTAAAAGATATTAAAGCAATCCTAGTAAGTGCTTCTCCAGAGGACCAAGAATCCACATAGTGGGCTGCAGAAGGGCACTGTCAAGTGGCTCAGACTCCCAGGAGCTGAACATCCCCAGGAAGGGTAACAGCTTTAGCCTTTTTACCTTACCCAACTCCCAGACCAACTTCAGCTGAGAAATAGTCGGGGGGACTAGAAAAGCAGTCTCAGGGAAAGAGGGACATCCAAGACTATTAACCCACACACACCTCCCCCACAGATACCTTTTCATGCCCACCATCATCACTCTGATAATCACTACCACCCACTCTCAACCCAACTTTGATCTGTCCCTCTTATCACTTCATTTTTGGAAAGGTTCAGGATTTTGACTGTGGGTGCCATCTGTATAATATCAGGCCATCCAGCTGGCACAGTATGTTGTTGTGCAAGGTCAGGGACAACAGCTTTGGGGAAGAAAAATTAGAGTGATGCTTACCATGTAGGACCTCAGAGACAAATCTGCCTTCTCTCCCTTCTGTTCCACCCCCTACCATAACACCAGCACTGGGTCTAAGGCCTCACCTTAGGGCAATTCTCTTCAATGACCTGCAGGGTGGCAGCCATGCAGTTTCTTTGATTCAAAATTATATCTATTTCAAAGCCCACCAAGTATTCAGGAAGCTTAGAGAGGGGAATCATAAAGCTGAGAGGAGTCCAGGGCCAACACCCACTCCTCTCTCATTACCATATCTTATTTTCTTTCACAATTACTTATGTCAGCTGGATCAAAGTGAAGCATCTGGAATTCAGGAGCTCTCTGGGAGATCATTTGCTCATGATCTGCTGCAGAGTGAGATGGAGAAAAAGCTCTGAGGATGTGGTGGTGACAGGGGAATCGGTGGCTAGGGGAAGAAGAGGTGGGACTGAGTGGGGGCATACATCATGAGTCTGCATTACCTTTAGCTGGTTAATTTCTTCTGGTTTCAACTTATTCTCCATAGAGTAGGATATAGCAGTACCTGGAATACAGATACTTGTAGCTACAAACCCAAAGGACTGTGTTGACATGCTGCATTATATGGTGTTCCTTCATATCTTCCTCACAGGGGGCTGATCACACAGTAACCAGCTTCTTGCCCTCTCTGAGGTTGCTGAGTCTTGTGACATGGAGGAGCTTCTTGTGAGTCATTCAGATGCTACATGGAGGAACAGAGGATGGAACCGAGCCCCAATGCATAGGAATGACCCTGCCATGCACACGTTTAATAAACTTTTCCTGCAATATGTGGGGTTTTCTTAAATAAAAGTAAAGTAGCAGATAGATTTGGAAGTAGTCACATGGCAGGAAATAATACCAGCACATGCCAGAGATGTCATACAAAGACCTGCAAAGTGTAAAGGAAATCGCAAGCAGTAGTTTGGTCACTATAATGAGAGTAGAACAACATTATGGTTTTTCCTTTTAAAAATATAGTCAATGAGAATAGATGCCGATGGTCAGAACCAGAGCTGTAGCTCTAAAAATCTCAGATCAGGGGGTTTTGTAAGGATGAAGAAGGGAGGAAAGTGCCTTGGCTCCAGTGCATCAGCCAGAATTCTCTGGAATTTTCCACCCCTGGCAGCAAGTGTTTCCTTCATCATTATGCCCTCAGAGGGCAAGTCCAACCTGTGAGTGACCTGAAGAGAAATCTGCACATGAGAGTATGAACATTTTTTTAAAATATATTTTATTGATTTTTTACAGAGAGGAAGGTAGAGAGATAGAGAGTTAGAAACATCGATGAGAGAGAAACATCGATCAGCTGTCTCCTGCACATCTCCCACTGGGGATATGCCTGCAACCCAGGTACATGCCCTTGACCGGAATCGAACCTAGGACCTTTCAGTCCGCAGGCCGACGCTCTATCCACTGAGCCAAACCGGTTTCGGCGAGAGTATGAACATTTGATGTGAGAGAAGTAGAAGACTAATGCACACATGTACACACATAACCTGTCAAGAGTTGACTTTTTTTTTGTAAAACAATATTATGTGAGCAATGTTGTAAACTGGTAAATATATGTGAACTCTTTTGTCAATTGGTTATTTGATATTTTTAAATTCCTTTCAGCAAATTTACCTACTATTAAAATATTAAACTCTAAAAATATATATTTAGAAAATGAAATCATCTACACCCTGCATCTATATGATCCCCTCACCTTTATCCACAGATACCCTCTATAAAAAAATTGGTGCCCAGCATGTGTGGCTCAGTGGTTGAGCATTCACCTATGAACCAGGAGATCACGGTTCAATTCCTGGTCAAGGTACATGCCCAGTTTGCAGGCTTCATGCCCAGTGTGGGGTGTGCAAGAGGTAGCTGATCAAGTATTCTCTCTCATCATTGATGTTTCTATCTCTCCCTCTCTCTTCCTCTCTGAAATCAATAGAAATATATATATATCTCCTATATAATGAGGAGGTAATATGCAAATTGACCATCACTCCTACACACAAGATGGCTGCCCCCATGTGGACACAAGTGGCCAGCAGGGGAGGGCAGTTGTGGGCGATCAGGCCAGCAGGAGAGGGCAGTTAGGGACAACCAGGCCTGCAGGGGAGGGCAGTTCAGGGGGACCAGGCCTGCAGGGGAGGGCAGTTGTGGGGGGGATCAGGCCTGAGGGGAGGGCAGTTCAGGGGGACCAGGCCTGCAGGGGAGGGCAGTTGGGGGCTGCCATGGTTCTTGTCCCAGCATCAAGAAGGGTTCAGGAATCTGGAGAAGGCCATGCGTAGATGACATAGGAATCCAGAGACTAATAAAGAGTCCGGAGACGAAATATAATTTTGTAAGGCATTGGGGGTCAGAGGAGCTTAGCTAAAGGAGCTAAGATTCAAGATCATAAGTCTAAGGTCTTAGGTTCCCTCCGTCCCCAGGACTCCATGCTTTTTATTAACACAATTTGTCCTGAGGCAAGGCAGAGATATACACTTCAAAGGGAATACAGAAACATTGTCAGAATGGGGGAATTAGCTTACGGCTGTTGAGGTGTTTGGCCAGTAGGAAGCAATAACATGTAGATTAAGATGCCTTTTAGCTGCCTGGCAGCCACAATCAATTTAATGTATCCTATTCAGGTTTGGGGAAATGCCTTCAAGCCATTCCCAGATGCAGCCCTGCTGTCAGGCTGGAATTGTTCTGTGGCAGGGGGGGACCAGGCCTGCAGGGGAGGGCAGTTAAGGGTGACCAGGCCTGCAGGGGAGAACAGTTAGGGGTGACCAGGCTGTCAGGGGAGGGCAATTAGTGGCAATCAGGCCGCAGGGGAGGAGTTAGGTGTTGATCAGGCTGGCAAGAGAGTGGTTAGGGCAGTGATAGTGAACCTATGACACGCGTGTCAGAGGTGACACGCAAACTCATTTTTTTGGTTGATTTTTCTTTGTTAAATGGCATTTAAATATATAAAATAAATATCAAAAATATAAATCTTTGTTTTACTATGGTTGCAAATATCAAAAAATTTCTATATGTGACATGGCACCAAAGTTAGGGTTTTTCAAAATGCTGACACGCCAAGCTCAAAAGGTTCGCCATCACTGGGTTAGGGGGTGATCAGGCTGGCAGGCAGAAGTGGTTAGGGGCAATCAGGCAAACAGGCAGGCAAGCAGTTGGGAGCCAGCAGTCCTGGATTGTGGGAGGGATGTCCAACTGGCCATTGGAATCGGGCCTAAATGGGCAGTTGGACATCCCTCGAGGGGTCCCAGATTAGAGAGGGTGCAGGCTGGGCTGAAGGACACCCCCCACCCCCGGGAATGAATTTCATGCACTAGGTCTCTAATATATATATATATATATATATATATATATATATATATATATATAAAATTGGTACAGTTTCTAGATGTATTTCTCTTTAGGTAATGTGATTACCTACCTTAAACAATTTATAAGTATCTTATATGTGCATATATTATTATCAATCACATAATTAATTTTATGCAAATTAGACTTTTCACTTCTTTTGAATTCTCCAGATTTTCATTTCTTCAGATAACGTGGTTTGCCACCTGTCCAATGTTTATTGGAGAATCATTTTGCTTTTTAGGTGAATTATTCATTCATATCTTTTGTCTCTATCAACTATTTAGCAGAAGTCCTTTATATTCAGGCATATTAGGACAAAGTTTGTAATACTGTTTGTACAGTTACTCCCAGATTCCCAGATTTCCACATTTTAAATTAATTTTATTTGATAATACATATATTTGTTTTAAATTTTCATTGATTTTGTATTTTCAAAATAATACAGGAAAAATCATAGGGCTTCATGAAATATAAGACCACTTTCAAAGCCTTGAAAGCTCAGAACACAATGGAAAAACTTTAGACTTAATTCCACACTTGTGAAAAAGGCAGATAATATTTTAATATTTGCCTAGCATAAAGGAGATACCATATGAAGTGCCTCTGGCTTAAACTAATTCTAAAAATTATTATTTCCTTCCCACCATTGAGGTTACTTTACCTGTGCTTCTCTTTGGACCCCGCACACCAAATTCTAGACAGGCCAATTCATGTGGCTCTATATCCAGGCCTCTAGGCCTAAGGGATGGGATTTCATCTCCATCATCATCTTCGACACCAAGGGAAGGTGGTGTTTGAGTACCCAATGAGCATGAAATAGGTACCGGAGTAATCTAATATTAGATGAGTGATCTTGAAAAAACTTTGAACTATGTTATAAATTTAATTGGAAGAATAAAGGGAAGTTTTAAAAAACCTTGTCTATTCTTAAAAAAATGTTAAATGTAAAGAAATGTGAATTATTGGGAAAATATTTGGAATATATTTTATAAACAAATGATTAATATTATTATATATAAATAAACCTGTTTGCCTAGAAGAGTGTTGTTCAAAGTCCATAGTGAAATAATTCAAATGAGAACTATGAATCACAATCAAATACATAAAGATTAAAGTATAAAAATTAATTATATACAGAGAAGGGCAAAAGTAGGTTTATAGTTGTTCATATGGAAAATAATATACTAATAAATAATAATACAAGAATAAACTGTGCTCTGCATATTCACCACTGTAAACCTACTCTTGCCCCACATTGTATATGTATATGCTTGTGTGTGTACAAAGCTTGTTGAAAAGCTTTCTCTCTGTAAATATATATTTTGCAACACAAATTTTGAAGAAATATGTGTGTGTGTGTGTGTGTGTGTGTTCATGTGACTCTACATCTATACACACAGAAATATATCTAGAAAATTTCAATTCAATTACAAAGGATGGATACCTTGTTGTGTATAAGGATGAAAGAAATAATACAAGGCAAAGTTCTCTAATAAATATACATTTCTGCACTGCATTTATTTTTGGAACAAATATATAAATTTTGAAATCTGAAATCTGTATCTTTACCTGTGAAGCCAGGCTACTATTCCTGCCTGTATTTCTGCACATCAGTGAAACTGGTTGGGACTCAATTTCCCATCCTGTAAACACCAGGGCATGTGTTTAGGTCAATTCTTTTAAAAATGGAATACCCATATGACCTATATCATAAGGAATATAAACTCTCAAATAGAAGGACAGGTGCAATGCTAAAGATAAAATTACTTGAAGGAGCAAGCCCCAAATATGCCACAACCTTCACCGCGAGTTCAGGATGACTTGCAGGAGGGCCAACAACACAATGAGTACACTATACAAGAAATGGGAATTTTGAAGGCATTGGGGGCGGGGGGGGCGGGGGGGGGGAGGTGGCCTAGGTGGAAGCCTCTTGCATGAAGAGGCAGGCTGAGTCAGGGTCCCATCTGCTTTTATTCACTTTGAATACACATTTGCCCTTTAGCAATGCATACAGGCAGATCAAAGGTAAAGTTTGGTGAACAATGTAAGGATTATCAGGTCAGGAAATCACCTGGAGCCATCACAATCACAGCAGGGCAAACTTGTGCTGAATATCAAAGTCCATTGGCCTTTCAATGTCTCTTTTGTACTTTTATGCTAATTGCTGTTTGCTTTAGCCTCCAGCATTTCCCCTTTTTGTTTTCTTAATAAATCTTGAAAAGCATATGTCGCCTGTAGGACTCGAGTTTTTTTTAAGACTCTTTATTCCGCATCTATAGACTAGAAATAAACATATAAGACCAAGAATGAGACAGACAATAGTGGTTATGCTAAGAGGCAAATGTAGGGAGATCCAATGAAAAGGATTGAATTCTTTCATGTCTTTTTTAAATTGCTGCCAAGCATATAAGAAACTAGTCTGTAAGTTTGCCTGGGACTGCTGGGAGTAGTTGTCTGTCCGCAGCTACAGGTACAGGTTGAGGCTCCAGGTGCAAGGTCCTCATTAGTTTGGTTGGCTCCTCCCTCGAATTCATGTTGGAGTTTGATGTTCCTTGCAGGAATCCACATGGGCTTGGAGGAGTTTTCCAGAAATATACAAGTATATTCTCAACCAAAGTTTAATAAAGGGTTGGGACCCTTCCATAAACCAGACTCAGGATTCTTCCATCTAATCAAGCCTTTTTTCTTTGGTTTCTTATGACACCAGTGTAGCTCCATTGGGTCTTGCCATCAGCGTTACAAGTGAAAAAATCTAATCAGTGATGGCGAACCTTTTGAGCTTGGCGTGTCAGCATTTTGAAAACCCTAACTTAACTCTGGTGCCGTGTCACATATAGAAATTTTTTGATATTTGCAACCATAGTAAAACAAAGATTTATATTTTTGATATTTATTTCATATACTTAAATGCCATTTAACAAAGAAAAATCAACCAAAAATATGAGTTCGCGTGTCACCTCTGACACGCATGTCATAGGTTTGCCATCACTGATCTAAGGTAATTAAGGCTTGGTGTAGTCTACTTACAGGAGATTTCTCTAGTATCCCCTTTTTGGTTTTTCAAGTTGGGATTTTAGCCGCTGATGTTGGTGTTCTATAATTGCCTGTCCTTGGGAAATGTATGGTATTCCCGTAATGTGTTGTATTTTCCATTTTGTACAAAACTGCTGGAAATGACAGCTTGTGTATGCAGGCCATTATCAGTTTTAATAATTTTTGAAATTCCCATGATGGCAAAAGCTGCTAGGCAATGACTAATGACCTGTTTCACCATTTCCCCTGTAGATGTGGTGGCCCAAAGACTTTTGCAAAGGTATTTACAGAGACATGCAATGCCCGAAGGCATCCAAAAGGAGTATAATGTGTTACACCCATTTGCCAGATATGTTCCCTTATCAATCCTCAAGGGTTAATTCCTGTATTAGGCCATTGAGGCAGATGTAACATATAAGTGGGACATTCCTTGATAATCTGTTTAGCCTACTGTCGACTGACTGAGAATTGTTTAGATAATATTTTGGCAGGCTGATGTAAAAGCTGGTGAGATTTTGTGGCATGTTGTAACAAAAACGACTAATTGATCGTCATATGCATTTCCCTTTGTTAAAGGACCAGGCAGGGTGGTATGAGCCCTGATATGAGTAATATAAAAGGGATATTGTCTTTGCTGTACAATTTGCTGTATCTGTTTAAATAGTATAAATAAACGTTAGTCATTGAACCATTTTAATTGAGTAGTCTTAATTCTGTTTACCAGGCTAGTCGTATAGACAGAATCAGAAATAACATTGAGAGGCTCCTGGGAATCCTGCAATGCAGCTTTGATAGCTTTTAATTCAGTTCTTTGCACAGAAGTGTGACTAGTTTGGATGACTTGGTCTGAATTTACTGTATGATAAGCAGCTTTGCCATTAGAGGAGCCATCAGTAAAAGCAGTTAATGTTCCAGGAATAGGTTCCTGCCTAGTATTTTTGTTAGAACAGTAGGGCTGTAATATAAAAACTGTAGTAATTTGTTTTTTAGTAGGTGACAACTAAGTTCCCTGAATATCCATTTATTCCAATTTACCAATTCAAATCAGCCTGAAATAACATTTCTAACTGCTTCCCAGTGAGGGGAAGATAGATGCATTGGGGTTCTTCTCTAAGCTGCCTGCAGCACTTTCTGAGTTGAGATTTTAATTGCGCCATGAGCTCTATATATGTAACCACAGTTTTAGAGGATTAATGCCTTAAGTCAGTGAAGATCTATTATTAATGCCCTAAGTCAGTGAAGATCTATTATTAAGATCTATTATTTTGTCTTTGATAGTATTGCACTGTGGGCGAACTTTTTGAGCTCGGCGTGTCAAAATTTTGAAAAACCCTAACTTAACTCTGTTGCCGTGTCACATATAGAAATATTCATAATTTTTTTATACATTTGCAACCATAGTAAAAAAAAGATTTATATTTTTGATATTTATTTTATGTATTTAAATGCCATTTAACAAAGAAAAATCAACCAAAAATATGTATAAAATAAACAAAAACAGAAAAAACAATGTATATTTAGGAAAAAATAATAATAAAAACAATGATAATCAAATGGTATGAAAACTAGAAATTAGTGACTTTTTTGGTGCTGAAGTTTGTCTGCTAACTCTTTGATTGCAGGTTTATACTTGGTGCACTTCAAAGCCAAGCAAGCGCCAATAACTTCATCTGTTAGCCGGCTTCTTTTGTTCATTTTAATATTATTTAATGCTGAGAACAAAGTCTCACAAAAAATATGTTGATGAAAAAACTGTTAGCAAAGCCATCGCTAGATTTTTTTATGTAGCTAAAAGTGTCAGGTACTCTGTTCCAAGCACTCAAAATTTCTTGTTCGTAGTTGCACTCTTCTTCATTATTCAAACGATTTTGTTCCAGATTTTCAAGTTTCGACCTTAAGTCGACAAACACATGAGTCCAAATGCTACCTTGAAAATCTGCAAGTTGCATCTCTAAATTGTCAATTTGCATCCATTGGAAATCCTTTAATTCCAAAGTACTGTAAACAACTACATCCAGATACTTAATTATTTTAATGGTCTGTTCTAGGCTTCTAAATTGGTTGAATCTTTCGCTGAACTGTTCAAATAACGAGTTTACTATATTCTGGTACATAAGTATGGACTCCATTACACTCATTGTAGTGGCCTTCTCGAAATGCATTTTTAATCAGAGGAAACTACTTGCAAGTTTTAGTTTCAATATCTCGCTTCGACATTTTAAGTTTACTTTAAAATTTTCATCAAAAGATTTGATGTATCCAAACATAACGTCAATACTTTTGCCAAAACCTTGTAATTTTAAGTTCAGTTCATTCATATGAACAGAGAGATCTGTAAAAAAACATCAAATTGCTGACCCATTTATGATCATTGATCTGAGGAAAGTTTGCCAGATCCTTATTCTCAATAAATACCGTAATTTCTTCAAAGCACTCCACAAATCGCTCAAGTACTTTACCTCGACTCAGCCATCTCACTTTATTGAACATCAGTAGTCCACTGTAGGTTGAATCAACTTCCTGTAAAAGTGCAGAAAATTCTCGCTTGTGAAGGGGTTGAGAAGCTATAAAATTCACAATTTTTGTTACAACTGACATTAAATCATTCAATTCTGAGAATCCCGACTTGGCACACGACACCTCCTGATGGATAATGCAATGAAAAAGTACAAGTGGATATCTAATAGCTTCCATAAACAATTTTAGGAATCCCACATTTTTTTCCACCATATTTGGTGCCCCATCTGTCGTGACTGACACAATTTTAGAGATATCAATGTTTAGGTCACTGAATGTTTTTATAACAACCTTACATATTTCATTTCCTGATGTGCTTATTGGCACTGATTCTAACTTTATCAACTCTTCTCTCATTGTGAGACCATCAGAATATCTAGCAATAATGGCCAACTGAGCATTTGATGTGACATCAGTAGTTTCATCAAGAGAAATCAAAAAATATTTACAACTTAAGTCTTTTTTTAATTGATGTTGTACATTTTTGTTAAGATCTATTATTTTGTCTTTGATAGTATTTCTACTGAGTGGTAACTCAGAAATTCTTTTAATAATATCATCTTTATTTTTCATATCGTGAAATAGAGCTGGTGCACATCTTAGAAATGTTTCCTTAAATTCTCCGTCACTGAGGGCTTTTCCATGCTGAGTTATGGAGTGAGGAATACAGTAACTTGCTGATGCTAAATTTGTGGAGCATCTTACAAATTTAATGATGGAATTTGATTGACTTTTATAGAGGTGTAGCTGCCTAGAAATGCATTCCTTCCTTTCATCGATACCTTTTTTCAAGAGCTGACAATGATTAGTTTCAAAATGTCTCTTTACATTCCACATTCTGCTTACTACCATTTCATTACACAGTATGCACAATGATCTGTTGTTTCTGTCGACAATCCCGTACATCTCGGTCCATATTTCTTGAAAGGGTCGGCTACTGCTACTTCCACTTCCTTTATTATTCAATCTTGCTTTTTTATTTTTTTATTATCTTGCTTTTTTTTTTTTTTTTGATTCTCCATCACAAGGCTGCAAAAATAAATAAATATAAATCACGGCGTTTTTTTATAAAAGGTTGATATGTTTCTTACCTATTAACTTTTTGCAGTGTTGTTGCACTGACTCCTGGTGCAAAACAATTCAAAGATAGTATGTATAACCAACAAATATATGGTGCTGTAATCAATTATCCGACACCCAGAATGTCTCATCGAGCACTGTTGCACTGTATATCTTTTTCTTCTAACCCTCCCACTCCTGTCTCCTAAGGAACATGGCGATCAAGTGCAACCGTTTGCCGAATGCACCGAATGCAAGGGAAGCTTACCTGAGACACATGTTGACAATAATGAGGCCGTTTCTAGAATTGGGCATTTTGTCACTCGAGTAAAAATAAAATGTCATGAGTAAAGATTAATCTCTTTTATAGTGCAATTCTTAACCTTTTTATATTAATGTCAATATTGGAACAATGTATCTTGGATGTTTTCCACTATGTATCTTTGCTATGCAACACCGATGTACATGTTTACATCTGGTTTTAGAATTGCATTATTGATCATGAGTAATGTGAGTAATAATATGACTCGAGTGATGTCCAACTCTGGCCGTTGCGAGAGGCAAATATTTGAATTATGCAATTTTTTATCTCTGTTGATGCATGTCACCCAAAATGAGTTCATGTGTCACCTCTGACATACGTGTCATAAGTTCGCCATCACTGCCCTAAGTGGGCCCACATTCGATAATGTTAGGTTAGGTGGCTCAGGAGGCGGCGCAAGAAATAGAGTCCAGTGAATCAGAAAAGAAAGGAAAGGAAAAGGTTTATTCTGCGTCCCCGGGAGACCCACGTACCCCAAGGACAGGGCACGTGGATTCACACCAACAGGGAGGGGGGCGCTTTTTTATACTGCGGTTGGGTGAGGGGCGGGGACATGAGCTGAGGAATTCTCTGCTGCAGGGAATGGGCGGAATATTCAGGACGAAGTTCTTATCTGTGTGGGGGTATGTGAATTCAGGGAGAAGAAGCTGGTATCTGTGTCTGGCACCTTGATCTGTGAGAAATTCCAGGGGAAGTCCATTATCTTGTCATGTCTGCATGTATCCGATCCTGGGCTCTCTCCGACCTAACATCCCGGCCTTTTGGTGTCCAGGGGAAGTCCATTATCTTGTCATGTCTGCATGTATCCGATCCTGGGCTCTCTCCAACCTAACATCCCGGCCTTTTGGTGATAGGGGATGACGACTCTTTCTAGCTACTTCCAGCTGACCACGGGCGGCGAAGGGGGGGGGCAGTTAAAGGCCAGGGTTTGGCAGAGGCAGGTCGGAGGGGAGCCGAGTGTAGGGATGGAGCAGGAGCTGATTCACAGTCACTCGTGACATCTCCGCGATCCGGGAGTGGATGAACTTGAGGAGGCAGGGGGCTAGGAGAAAAAAGAACACAGATGAGAATCAGGGGCCCTATCATGGGTAGGACCCAGGTGGCTAAGGGGCTTTGGAACCAGCCGGAAGGAGAGTTGTCCTGGAAGTGTCCTGCATGTAGTTCTTCAGTCAGCTTAGTCAGGGTCTGTACGTTTACGTTTTGCTCCACTACTCCGGACTCGATGTAGTAACAGCATTCTTCCTGAAGGAATATGCAGGTTCCTCCTTTTTCTGCAGTCAGAAGGTCTGAGGCGAGCTGGTTCTGCAGGGCTACTTGGGCTACTGATGTCACTTGTCACTGTAGGGAGGCTAAAAAGAGGCGGTAGTAGACTCCAGGGCTAACTGGAGCTTGTCATTAAAGTACTGAGCAGTGACCAGACTGTTCCCGAGGTCCCCCCAGTGAGGCCTACTGAGGCAGCGATACTCACCCCTAAAATGACAGGGGGGAAGGCAGCCCAGCGGGTCCAGGGATGGGATGGAGGGAGCAACCAGTGAGCTCCGACTCTCCATACAAGGTTAGTTGGGGAACTACTGTGACCACGAAGCAAGGCCTGGGGTCAGAGGAGTTCATGCAGTTCCTTAAGGTGCCGTTGCACCAAAAGAAGGTACCTGGGCTGGCCTTGGTGAGACTGGCTGCAATGTGGTATGATAGTCTCTTCTGTGGCAACCCCATAGGTGTTGACATCTTGATTACATCTGGCTGGGTTCCGCTACCGGGTGACTTGTTTGCCGTTCTGGTAGTAGGTTTCACGGACCTTGAACCTCCACACATAAGCGGGTGGGGGTGGATGTAGGTTGCTCAGGGCCAGGAGGAGAAGGGGGAGGGGAGGGCGGTTAAGGCAGACCTTAGTGGGGCCCAACACCTCACATTTATAGATGTCATGCTGCTCCGGGGTCCTCTTGAGTCTGGAGAGGCGGTGCCAGGACAGGTCGTCAAGCTGGAGTCGCCAAGCAGCTTGGCCGCAGTGGGGGCTGTGAGGATTACAGTGTGAAGTCCTGCCCACCTAGGCTCCAAGGCTTGTGGTTGTAGGTTCTTAAGGAGGACCGAGTCACCAGGATGAAGGGCTGGTCTTGGGAGTCCTGTTCGGTCGGCTCTGGCTTGGGCAGAAACCTGTTCTCGTGTTCTCGGAGCAATTGCCTGGTTAAAGACAGATATGGGAGATACGTACCCAGGGCAGGGGGATCAGTAAGAAGACGGTGGTTGAGCAAGAAGAGTCAAAAGGGCTCAAGAAAATGGGGCTCCTTGGTGTAGCTGGAGTTTGGCCAGGGCCATGGGCAGGAGGTCTGGCCAGGAGCTGCGAATTTCTAGAGAGAGTTTAGTTAGATGGTTCAATAGGTTGGAATTGAGTGGCTATGATGAGGGTTCAAGCCAGTGACAGAAATCCAGCAGGATGTAGAGGAGGAGGGATTGATGTTAGAGAGTAGATGGGAAGTTGTGTTGATGAGGGTGGGCATAGGAGTAGGTCCAGGGTTCGTAGAGAGCGACATTAGAGGATTTCCCATCCAGACAGTAGAATTGATGATTCCCTCATCATTCCGTGTCTGTTTCACCTGAAAATATGAAAAACCTGAGCAGAATTGGAGGGTCCCTTGCCAGGTAAGAGCCTGTGAGGAATGATGTGTCATCCGGTCCTGGATGGTGTCGCCGAATCTTCTTCGGGGATGGTGGGAGGCACTCGGTGAGCCTGAGAGAGGTAGGTATTGCAGCGAAAGTGGGAGAAAACGTTAGAATGCGCTGATATCCAAAGGAAAATGGAAGGAGCAGTGGAAGCCAGGGACCTGGAGGCTGAAGAAAAGGCGGAGAGGGAGGGAGCAGGTCGCGCAGCCTGTTCCCAGGCCTCTAGCCGCTTGGATTTTAAAACTGCCGCATTTTTCCTTTGGGGAGGGTGGAGGGGGATGGGGCGAGGTCAGAGCAGTTTTCAGTTCAGAGGAGGGGACAGTTGTGGCGGAGAGAAGGAGAAAAGGCGTTCACAGCGAAGACTGAGGTAGGCGACGACTGAGCTAGGCAAAGACTGAGCTAGGCTACTGTGGTCTGGGACAACTGGGCCCCATGACGGGATGCATGGCAGTGGAGGATCTTTGTCCCTGTAAAGGGAGGGGGCCAGGAGTGGGAGGGGCAGGGAAGCTGAAGGGCTCAGAGTGAGCTGCAGAGTGGCCACTAGGATGGTGAGGATGTCTCGTCCTAACAGGGGCATGGAGCATGCTATTATCAAGGAGGCAGGGAAGGGGTCCAGTGGCCAGAGGGCAGGTGGATTTGCCGTCAGCACCCATGTCCGAGATCTTGGAAGGATAAAGGGGCCCTAAAAAGGAGGGCAGGACAGAGAAGGCAGCCCCCGTGTCAACCGGGAAGGTGACCTACTACCTTCATTGTGACCCGAGGCACAGCGAGGAGATTGGAGTCATCGAGGCTGGGCTTCTTCAGTCTTCAGCCAGTTCCAACATGGCCAGCGGGTCGTCCTGGACTGGAAGGGTGGTCCCCCCATGCTGAGGCATAAGGGGCCCGCCACTTTTCCAGGGACACTCTTCCAGTGACCATTTTGACCGCATGCCGGGCAGGGCTTGGTCGGAGCTCGGGGCCAGGGGCACTGCATTGCCCAGTGGCCTTCATTTCCGCATTTGAAGCATTCTCCGGTGGCGTTCCTTTCATTGCACCCCCACCGCGCACGGCCCCCTTGGGGCCATGGCAGCTGCCGTCCACCTCAGGGCCACAAACAACTAAGGCGTGTCTGCAGGTCTACCTCCTGTGGAAGGCAGGCCTCCCATTCTGACTGTGCCTGCTCCTCCAGGGCATTAAGAACCTTCAAGGCCATTTTTCACTCGATCTCGGACCTGGGTTTGAGGACTAATAAAGACCTTAAAGGTCGGGTTAGAGAGGCTGTTTTGGAGCTGACGTTCTTAGGATTTGGGCTCTAGGGGAGAAGGAAGCTTCTCGTTAAGAGGGTCTGAAGAGAGCACAGCTGCAACCTCTCGCAAAGGGAACTGGTCGGCCACCTGTGAATTAAAGTGCTGGCAGTCATGGTGGCGGAGTTTCAGCGGAAGGCGGACGGTTAGACCTTACAGAGGGCACTGCGTGGGGTACTGGTTACTAAGGCAGGCTGTAAGGGGAGGGGATAGCGCGGGAGAGGTGGCCTGGGTGGGCTTGGGAGAGGTATTGGCAGTTGAGTTTAAAAGCTGCAACCTCCCAGGGGCAGAACGGAGGAGGAAGGACAGAAGGAAGGTAGAGCCTACGGAGGCGTGTGTGCACCGACTGAGAAAGCAGGCAGAGGCGGCAGGGGACTTGAGTTGCCAGCTCCCCGCAGTGGCTACGGCTTTAGCGGCTGCGGCGGTGCGCGGACGGCGGTGCGCGGACGGACAGACCAACTGCGCGGAGGAGGGCATGGGGTTGTAAAAGGCGGTTTGAGTTTTCGGCCGCGGTGGGGCGGGGGGAAGAGGGGAGGCGGGGTCAGGGGTCGACGGAAGGCGTGGCTGGAGGAGAGTCCGGCAGGGAGGGAGGAGGGGAGAGTGTGGACGGACAGGGGCACGAGGCCGGTGGGAGAGCGGCGGCTTACGCTGGGGGAATTTGTGGTGGCCTCTGGTGAAGGGGGGGTGGGAGAGCACAGAGACAATGATGATGATTACGGCACTCCGCCACCCACACACAGCACATGAACCCACCCCCACATGCACCGCACACATCTGGGGCTCGGCGCGGTGCAGGGACAGCCAGGAGGGAGGAGGAAGGACGGAGCGAGGAGAAATGGCGGAAGGAACTTTGGGGGAGGGACGGGGAACGCAGAGAGATGGAGAGAGGCTGAGAGAGAGAGTCTTGGGCAAATTTCCCAGTTCGCTGGCAGAAATTACTGAGGTCGGTGTGACGGTAAAGTCAGGGTCCCGTTTTCATACTGAGGACGCAGGTCCGGGGCAGGCCCAGCGTTTAGCCAGATCAGCGAGCAGGCACCCTAGAGGTGTGCTCAGGTCAGGTTTGGAATTTGGATTCCCCCTGTGCTGGATCCCTGTGGCCTGTAGCGGGGCTAAAGGCTGGCGTCCCAGCAGTTTAACCCACGCTACGGAGGGACGGAGGGACCGTGGGTGGGGTAGAGGCGTCCCTGCTACCCCCCCAGGTCCGGAGGAGCCTTCCTGGAAGGGTCCGGAGAGGCAATCTCTGACGTGGCCACGGTTTACGGACAGAGATGCCGGCGGGCGGGCGGCCACCTGGGACCGGCACGGGGCGGGGCGGGACTCACCGCTGATGCTGCCAAACTGGGAAAAGTTGCTGAGCTGAAGAGATGAGGTCCTGATGGGTCCAGAGCCACGAGGAGGGAGAGGCGGGCACCCCGAGCCGTGGAGGGACGGCCAAAGGGAGTGCTCGCGCCACCCGGGTTTCAAGGCACCAAATGTTAGGTTAGGTGGCTCAGGAGGCGGCGCAAGAAATAGAGTCCAGTGAATCAGAAAAGAAAGGAAAGGAAAAGGTTTATTCTGCGTCCCCGGGAGACCCACGTACCCCAAGGACAGGGCACGTGGATTCACACCAACAGGGAGGGGGGCGCTTTTTTATACTGCGGTTGGGTGAGGGGCGGGGACATGAGCTGAGGAATTCTCTGCTGCAGGGAATGGGCGGAATATTCAGGACGAAGTTCTTATCTGTGTGGGGGTATGTGAATTCAGGGAGAAGAAGCTGGTATCTGTGTCTGGCACCTTGATCTGTGAGAAATTCCAGGGGAAGTCCATTATCTTGTCATGTCTGCATGTATCCGATCCTGGGCTCTCTCCGACCTAACATCCCGGCCTTTTGGTGTCCAGGGGAAGTCCATTATCTTGTCATGTCTGCATGTATCCGATCCTGGGCTCTCTCCAACCTAACAGATAATAGTTGGAGAGTCCTTATTTTGGAAGATGACCCCCAGTGGGACTATTTGCAGTAGGATTAATCTGTCCTAATAAAAGCAATTTTGGCTATGCCCATGCTATTTGGGCTAAGGAGCTTGCCTGCCCAATTCTTAGTAACTCCTTCCTAGCTTCATCTGTTAATGTTTGGGGCAAGGAAAGATTAGAGTCACCCCTAAGTATATTGAATAAATCTATCATTTCTCCCATAGAGATATTTACATAAGCCCTTAACCAATTAATGTCCCCTAATAATTTCTGAAAGGCATTTAGGGTCTTAAGGCAATCCTTTCATATTTCTACCTTTTGAGGCCAAATACATTGGTTTTCAATTATGGTTCTTAGGTAACTGAAGAGCATTTCTTTCCGGGGGCAATCCTTAAGCACCATTTAGGGAGTTCCTTTTCTAATCGGGTAAACAATTGCTAAAGCCTGCTTTTCCTGTGGGCTTGCCTTAAATTGCTACATTAAAGACTTTATTTTTTATGATTAGACTAGAGGCCCGGTGCACAAAAATTTGGGCACTCGGGGGGAGGGGGGTCCCTCAGCCCGGCCTGTGCCCTCTCCCAGTCTGGGACCCCTCGGGAGATAACGACCTGCTGGCTTAAGCCTGCTCCCGGGTGGCAGAGGGCAGGCCCAATCCCTAGGTGCAGCCCCTGGTCGGGCTCAGAGCAGGCACGATTGGGGAGTTGGGGCGCTGCCCCCTATCATGCACAGAGCAGGGCGATCGGGAGGTTGTGATGCCACCCTCAGTCACACTCAGGGTAGGGCCGATTGGGGGGTTGGGGCACCGTCCCCTGTCACACTCAAGGCAGGGTCGATGGGGAGGTTGTGGCGCCACCGCCTGTCACGCACAGAGCAGGGCCCATCAGGGGGTTGGAGAGCTCCCCCCTGTCACACACAGAGCAGGGCCCATCAGGGGGTTGGGGCGCTGCCCTCTATCATCCACAGAGCAGGGCCACTCTCACACTCAGGGCAGGGCCGATGGGGAGGTTATGGCTCTACCCTGTCACACACAGAGCAGGGCCCGTGGGGGGGGGGGGGGCGCGCCGCACCCTGTCACACACAGAGCAGGGCCGATCAGGGGGTTGGGGAGCTCCCCCCTATCAGGCACAGAGCAGGGCTGATCAGGGGGTTGGGACTCCTTCCCCTGTCATGAACAGAGCAGGGTGGATAGGGAGGTAGGGCGATCAGGGGGTTTGGGCGCTGCCCCATATCATGCTGATCCCGGTGCCGGGAGGCCTCGCGACTCCTCTGATCCCAGTGCTGGGAGGCATATTACCCTTTTACTATATAGGGTAGAGGCCTGGTGCATGGGGGGGCTGGCTGGTTTGCCCTGAAGGGTGTCCTGGATCAGGGTGGGGGTCCCCACTGGGGTGCCTGGCCAGCCTGGGTGAGGGGATGATGGCTGTTTGCAGCTGGTCACACATCCTTCAGGGTTGGGGTCCCCACTGGGGTGCCTGGCCAGTCTGGGTGAGGGGCTGAGGGCTGTTTTCAGGCTGGGGGTGACTGAAGCTCCCAACCGCTCCTTTTTTTCTTTTTCTTTTTTTTTATTCTGGGCCAGCTTTAGCTTTGAGGCTTGGCTCCAGCTCTTAGGCCTCCACTGCTGAAAATAGGTTTCTGGCCTTTGCTTACAATGTTGCGATCCTGCTGGCTGAAGCCCTGTGGACTAAAGCAGGTTTCTTGGGTTTTGTTTAGCTTCTATATTTGTTACATAGTTGCTTAGAGTTGCAGCTCAGAGGCCAGCAAGGCAGGCGGGGAACGTTGGATTCCTCCGTCACTGAAGCAAGCAAGCCTCATGTTAGTTTCAAGCTGCCTGGCTGCCGGCCGCCATCTTGGCTGGCAGTTAATTTGCATATTGCCCTGATTAGCCAATGGGAAGAGTAGCAGTTGTACGCTAATTACCATGTTTCTCTTTTATTAGATAGGATAATTGTTTTATAATTTTTTTAATTAAATCTTTTTTTTTTTTGCTTAAAGTATTACAAAGGGTATTACATATGTGTCCATTTTATCCCCCCGCCCTAGACAGTCCCCTAGCCTGCCCTATCCCCCAATGTCTTATGTCCAATGGTTATGCTTATATGCATGCATACAAGTCCTTTAGTTGATCTCTTACCCCCCTACCTTCTACCCCGCAGCCCTCCCCAGCCTTCCTGCTGCAGTTTGACAATCTGTTTGAGGCAGCTCTGCCTCTGTATCTATTATTGTTCAAAAGTTTATAATGGTCTCTATTATCCATGAATGAGTGAGATCATGTGGTATTTTTCCTTCATTGACTGGCTTATTTCACTTAGCATAATGCTCTCCAGTTCCATCCATGACGTTGCAAATGGTAAGAGTTCCTTCCTTTTTAGAGCAGCATAGTATTCCATCATGTAGATGTACCACAGTTTTCTAATCCATTCATCTACTGATGGGCACTTAGGCTGTTTCCAGATCTTAGCTATGGTGAATTGTGCTGCTATGAACATAGGGGTGCATATATCCTTTCTGATTGGTGTTTCTGGTTTCTTGGGATATATTCCTAGAAGTGGGATCACAGGGTCAAATGGGAGTTCCATTTTCAGTTTTTTAAGGAAACTCCATACTGTCTTCCATAGTGGCTGCACCAATCTGCATTCCCACCAGCAGTGCACAAGTGTTCCTTTTTCTCCACATCCTCTCCAGCACTTGTCGTTTGTTGATTTGTTGATGATAGCCAGTCTGACAGGTGTGAGATGGTACCTCATTGTTGTTTTGATTTGCATCTCTCTGATGATTAGTGACTTTGAGCATGTTTTCATATGTCTGTTGGCTTTCTGAATGTCCTCTTTTGAAAGGTGTCTATTTAGGTCCTTTGCCCATTTTTTGATTGGATTGTTTATCTTCCTTTTGTTAAGTTGTATGAGTTCCCTATAAATTTTGGAGATTAGGCCCTTATCAGATATGACATTGGCAAATATGTTTTCCCACACAGTGGGTTTTCTCGTTGTTTTGTTGATGGTTTCTTTTGCTGTGCAGAAGCTTTTTATTTTGATGTAGTCCCATTTGTTCATTTTCTCTTTAGTTTCAAGTGCCCTAGGAGCTGTATCAGTGAAGAAATTGCTTCGGCATATGTCTGAGATTTTGTTGCCTTTGTATTCTTCTAGAATTTTTATGGTTTCCTGTCGTACATTTAAGTCCTTTATCCATTTTGAGTTTATTTTTGTGTATGGTGTAAGTTGGTGGTCTAGTTTCATTTTCTTGCATATATCTGTCCAATTTTCCCAACACCATTTATTGAAGAGACTATCTTGGCTCCATTGTATATTCTTGCCTCCTTTGTCAAATATTAATTGAACATATTGGTTCGGGCCGATTTCTGGGCTCTCTATTCTATTCCATTGATCTATATGCCTATTCTTGTGCCAGTACCAGGCAGTTTTGAGAACAGTGGCTTTGTAATACATCTTGATATCTGGTATTGAGATCCCACCTACTTTGGTCTTTTTCAGGATTGCTGCAGCTATTCGGGGTCTTTTTTTATTCCAGATGAATTTTTGGAGAGTTCGTTCTAGATCTCTGAAGTATGCCGTTGGTATTTTAATGGGAAGTGCGTTGAATTTATAGATTGCTTTGGGTAGTATGGACATTTTAATGATGTTGATTCTACCAATCCATGAACACGGTATGTTCTTCCATCTGTTTATGTCTTCCTCTATATCTTTTTTCAACGTCCTGTAGTTTTCTGAGTAGAGGTCTTTTACCTCTTTAGTTAAGTTTATTCCTAGGTAGTTTAATTTTTTTGGTGCGATGGTAAACGGGATTGTTTTTATAATCTCTCTTTCTGAAAGTTCACTATTGGTGTATAGAAATGCCTCGGATTTCTTGGGGTTAATTTTGTATCCTGCTACATTGCCAAATTCATGTATTAAGTCCAGTAGCTTTTGGATGGAGTCTCTAGGGTTTTGTATGTATAATATCATGTCGTCTGCAAATAAGGACAGTTTTACTTCCTCTTTTCCAATTTGGATGCCTTTTATTTCTTCTTCTTGCCGAATTGCAATGGCTAACACTTCCAGTACTATGTTGAACAGGAGTGGTGAGAGGGGGCATCCCTGTCTTGTTCCTGTTCTTAGGGGAAATGGTGTTAGTTTTTGTCCATTGAGTATGATGTTGGCTGTGGGCCTGTCATATATGGCTTTTATTATGTTGAGGTATGATCCTTCTACTCCCACCTTGCTGAGAGCTTTTATCAAAAATGGGTGTTGAATTTTGTCGAATGCTTTTTCTGCATCAATTGATATGACCATGTAGTTTTTTTCTTTCAATTTGTTTATGTGATGTATCACGTTTATTGATTTGCGGATATTGTACCGTCCTTGCATCCCTGGGATAAATCCTACTTGGTCATGGTGTATGATCTTTCTGATGTACTGCTGGATCCGATTTGCTAAGATTTTGTTGAGGATTTTGGCATCTATGTTCATGAGGGATATTGGCCTGTAATTCTCTTTCATTGTGTTGTCTTTACCTGGTTTTGGTATTAGGGTGATGCTGGCTTCATAGAATGAGCTTGGAAGTGTTCCTTCCTCTTGAATTTTTTGTAGTAGTCTGAGGAGGATAGGTTTTAGTTCTTCCTTGAATGTTTGGTAAAACTCCCCTGTGAAGCCGTCTGGTCCTGGGCTTTTGTTTGCTGGAAGCTTTTTGATGACTGCTTCAATTTCTTCCATAGTTATTGGCCTGTTGAGATTTTTAGATTCTTCCTGATTGAGTTTTGGAATGTTGTATTTTTCTAGGAATTTGTCCATTTCCTCCAGGTTGTCTAGTTTGTTGGAGTAGAGCTGTCCATAGTATTTTTTAACAATCATTTGTATTTCTGTGGGGTCTGTTGTTATTTCGCCTCTATCGTTTCTGATTTTGTTTATTTGGGTCCTCTCTCTTTGCTTCTTGGTGAGTCTGGCTAGAGGTTTGTCAATCTTGTTTATCCTTTCAAAGAACCAGCTCTTGGTTTCATTGATTTTCTGTATTGTTTTTTTGGTCTCTATGTCATTTATTTCTGCTCTAATCTTTATTATCTCCTTCCTTCTGCTCACTCTGGGGTTTTCTTGTTGCTCTCTTTCTAATTCTTTGAGTTGTAGAGTTAGATGATTTACTACCATTTTTTCTTGTTTTTTGAGATAGGCCTGTAGAGCTATAAACTTCCCTCTCAGGACTGCTTTCATTGTGTCCCATAGGTTTTGGATTGTTGTGTTTTCATTGTCATTAGTTTCCAGGATGTTTCGAATTTCTTCTTTGATTTCGTTGGTAACCCAATCAATATTTAATAGCATGCTATTCAGCTTCCAGGTGTTTGAGTATTTTGGGTTGTTTTTATTGTAGTTTATTTCTAATATTATGCCATCGTGGTCTGCGAAGACGCTTTTTATGATTTCAATTTTCTTGAATTTGGGGATACTTTGCTTGTGACCCAATATATGGTCTATTTTTGAATATGTCCCATGAGCACTTGAGAAGAACGTATATTCCCTGGCTTTGGGGTGAAGTGTTCTGAAGATGTCGATTAAGTCCATCTGATCTAGTGAGTCATTTAGGATTGCTGTATCTTTGCTGATTGTTTGTCTATAGGACTTATCCAGTGCTGTTAGTGGTGTATTAAAGTCCCCTACTATTATTGTATTGTTGTCGATCTCTCCTTTGATATCTTCCAGGAGTTTTTTTATGAATTTGGGTGCTCCTGCATTGGGTGCATATATGTTTACCAGGGTTATATCTTCTTGTTGTATTGATCCCTTTAGTATTATGAAGTGGCCTTCCTTATCTCTTGTTATGGCCTTCACTTTGAGGTCTATTTTGTCCGATATAAGTATTGCTACCCCAGCTTTCTTTTCCTTTCCATTTGCCTGAAAGATATTTTTCCATCCTTTCACTTTCAGTCTGTGTGAGTCCCTTCTAATGAGGTGGGTTTCTTGTAGACAGCAGATGTATGGGTCATGTTTTTTTATCCATTCAGCCACTCGATGTCTTTTGTTTGGAGCATTTAGTCCGTTTACGTTTAAAGTTATTATTGAAAGGTACTTGTTTGTAGGCATTTCTGTTTTTGTGTGGCTGTTTTCTTTCTGAGCTTTTTATTTCTTATTTTTATACCAGTCCCTTTAGCATTCCTTGCATTGCTGGCTTGGTGGTGATAAACTCCCTTAGCCTTTTTTTGTCTGTGAAGCTTCTTATTTCCCCTTCAAGTTTGAATGATAGCCTTGCTGGATAGAGTATTCTTGGATTTAGTCCTTTGCTTTGCATCACTTTGTAAATTTCCGTCCATTCTTTTCTGGCCTGATGTGTTTCTGTTGAGAAATCATTTGACAATCTAATGGGAGATCCCTTGTATGTAACTTTCCGTCTCTCTCTTGCAGCCTGTAAGATTCTCTCTTTGTCCTGAACATTTGCCATGGTAATTATGATGTGTCTTGGTGTGGGTCTTTTTGGGTTCACCTTGTTTGGGACTCTCTGGGCTTGTGTGACTTTTTTCTTCCCCACCTCAGGGAAGTTTTCTGATATTATTTCTACTAATAGGTTTTCTAATCCTTGTTCATCCTTCTGTTGTTCTGGTACCCCTATTATTCGTATGTTGTTTCGTTTCATGTTGTCCCAAAGCTCCCTTAGGCTCTCCTCCTGTCTTTTCATTTTTTTCTCCAATTGCAGTACGTTTTGGGTGTGTTTCGCTTCCTTGTCTTCTAAATCACTAATTCGGTCCTCCGCTTCTCCTAGTCTACTGTTGATACTTTCAATGGAGTTTTTCATTGCAGCTATATCACTCTTCATTTCTTCTTGGGTCTTACTTAAGTTGTTGATTTTTTTCATCTGTTTCTTCTAGCTTCTTCCATATGTTATTGATTTTTTCATCTGTTTCTTCTTGCTTCTTGGAGAGGTTGATTTTTTCCTCCATCCGGTTTATGCACTCTAGGACCCTTATTCTGAATTCTTTTTCTGTCATGTTGCATGCCTCTGTATTACTTAGCTGCTTTTCTGGAGAGTCCTCCTTCTCTTTTCTTTGGGGGTTTCTTTGTCTACCCATGTTTGATCTCGCTGACATATCTAGACGTTGAGTCGTTCAGTGGCTGCTCCCTTGGTGGCAGTGACTCCTTGGTCTGTGGTTGCTCTTCGGGCGGTTGCGGTAGCAGCTGCTCTTCAGTTGGCAGCAGCTCCTCTGGTGGGTGCTGTTCACAGCTGTGGTGGCTCTTCTGGCTGGTGAGGCAAGGTTTCACGTACAGCTGCTGTTCCTCAGCAGAGGGTGTGGTGCTCAGGAGGTTGCTGTTGCTTGGATCTGCTGCGTTGATTTAAAGGCACAAAATACAACACAACAAGGCACCACGTACCAGGCACTATACACAAATATATTCACGATATGAATAACCCCAAATAAAGGTGACCACCTGAATTAAGAGAATTAGGGGATAAGGAAGAAGGAAGAGAAAAAGAGAAAAGAGAAAAAAGAAAAGAAAATTAGGGACCAAAAAAAGGAGTGCAAAAATGAAATTGGGAAAAAGGAGGGGGGAAAATAAAAGCGAGAAAAGAAAAGAAAAGAAAAAAAAAAGAGCGAAAAGAGAGAATGAAGTGGAAGAGGGGAAGAGACTTTTTTATATGAGGAGAATACTCCTATAGAACAGCCATTAATCCCAACAAATTCCAGCAACAGCTCCCTGGAGATGAATGCAAACTAGAAACAACCAATAATATAACGATGAAAATAGAATGGAGAACACTAATCCCAAAATAAAATAAAGAGAAAATAAAATGGCACTTTAAAAAAAAATGGTAAAATGGTAGCAGTAATAATACTGGTTAAAAATAAGAAGGTAGTAATTAAAAGGGTAAAATCAGGTGATGGAAAAAAGAAGAAAAAAAAAGAAAAGAAAAGAAAAGAAGAAGAAAAGAAAAAAAGAAAAAAAAATTGGTTTCTTAGTTAAAAGGTGAAAAAAGAAAAAAAAATATTGCAGTAGTGAAGGTCCTTCGGTTCTTCTATTCTTCAGTGTGGCTCGCCTTAGACCTGCCAGGTATTCAGGAGAGTGTTGAGTTTCCCTGCGATACACTGTTCCTCTGTGTTGTAAACCACAGTCCTTATTTTAAAGCAAGCCGCATTTGTTTCCCAGACTGCCTTATTTTGTGTTTAGCAAAGAGTCAGTTTGTGGGTCAGCCTCTGGGTGGCAGTGTTCTGGGGTTGGCCTCTGAGGCTATAGGGCCTCTCTGTCCAGTGGAAGTTCACTGCCCAGAGCTGGCTGCGTAAGAGTTACCAGTGCTGTGTTGTTGCTGGGATTGAAAATCCCTCTATAGGCCAGACCCTGTTAACTCCCAGGGACTGATCAGGTTATTTTAATCCTTGATCTCCTACAGGGTGGAATCTGGGTGTGGCTGTGCTCCTTGCCTGGGGGCTGGGGGGAGGAGTCTCACTCTCCGGAGAGAATGGCTGCCTCAGCCCTGGGCTCAGGGGTGTCTCAGCACTCAATTCGCTGCCACCTCTCCCTGCCCCCCTTCTCTCCTCAGTCTCTCCCCAGATTCCACTCCTCCGCACACTCTCCCTCTCTTCAGCACAGGTGAGTGTCTGTATCCGAAATGTCCCATGAACAGGATTCAGTGAAAACAAACAAACAAACGCCGGCCGCGGAAACGGGGAAGGCTTGGTTTCTGTAAGCTTCTTCTCTTACCGGGACTGCATGGTCTGGTCAGCTCTTCAGGCTGCCCCCTTTAGGCTCAGTCCTCTGTGACCACAGACCCAGCTCTCAATTCCCCAGGCGGCGCCAGGAATCCCGCGGTTCTCCTTTCCCCCGTCAGGGGCTGTGCCTGTCCCAAGGGACGCGGCTGTCTGCCACGCGGTCTCCCTCCAACTCTCTGGGCTCAGAGGTCTGGCGAACTTTCCTGCCCAAATCCCTGGTTTTTTTACCTTTCCAGGGGAGTTCTGCTCTTCCCGGCTGCAAACCGTCTCGCCAGCTGAGGAATTTCGCCAATTCGGGGTGGATGTTACTAGTTTCAGCTGCTCACTCCATTTGCTCAGGGACACGACCTGGGACGCGTCTGCCTATACCGCCGCCATCTTCCCTCCAATTAAATCTTTATTGTTCAGATTATTACAGTTGTTCCTCTTTTTCCCCCCCATAGCTCTCCTCCACCCAGTTCCCACCCCACCCTCTGCCCTTACCCCTCTCACTATCCTCATCCGTAGGTGTACGATTTTTGTCCAGTCTCTTCCTGCTCCCCCACATCCCTTTCCCCCCAAGAATTGTCAGTCCACTCCCTTTCCATGCCTCTGGTTCTAGTATATTCACCAGTTTACTCTGTTCATCAGATTTTTTATTCACTTGATTTTTAGATTCACTTGTTGATAGATATGCATTTGCTGTTCATAATTTTTATCTTTACCTTTTTCTTATTCCTCTTCTTAAAGAATACCTTTCAGCATTTCATATAATGCTGGTTTGGTGGTGATGAACTCCTTTAGCTTTTTCTTACCTATGAAGCTATTTATCTGGCCTTCACTTCTGAATGATAGCTTTGCTGGATAAAGTAATCTTGGTTGTAGGTTCTTGCTATTCATCACTTTGAATATTTCTTGCCACTCCCTTCTGGCCTGCAAAGTTTCTGTTGAGAAATCAGCTGACAGTCATATGGGTATTCCCTTGTAGGTAACTGACTTTTTTCTCTTGCTGCTTTTAAGATTCTCTCTTTGTCTTTTGCCCTTGGCATTTTAATTATGATGTATCTTGGTGTGGTCCTAACTTTGGTTGCCTACCAGAAAAACAGATAGGAGAGAGACATGCTGGCCAATACTGCAATGCATACATCTTAAGTAAATGTAACTTTCTTTTTACTTATGGTGTCTCATTAATGGTGAGATTTAGTGCTTGAATAATAGCTATTAGTTTACTTTATAAATAATAGTGGAAGATATTTTTAAATTTCTCCTTTTTCCAGGTTAAATTTATTTCTAAACAGCATTTTTTTGGCTAGTGCTTTTTTGCATACATATACAGATTTTACTTTGGACTTTACTAGAACCAATTGCTCATAAAATATTGGCTTCTCATATAAATGAGTTTATATGAGACCTTGATTATATTGTGAAAAGCTAACTTATTAAGTAATTAAATGCACCTTTATTGAAAAATCAAAGTAAGCAAACTTATACATTTGATCCATGAAGTACAGATGCCACCCCACCCCACAGCCAATCTGAAGAGCAGGCTGGGTGGGGGTCTGAGGCATTATGTATGTTCCAGTTTTAAAATTTTGTTTCTGAATACTCTGGTTTTCTGCCAAGCTCAGAGGCTGAAACCTCTATAACATTTAAAATACATGTATATAAATAGAACACAGTTATTAATTTTTATTTGACAAAGCTTCCTATGTGATTTCAAGTATATTAAATTGGCCTAATTTAGTTCAAAAATATTTCTTTTAAGAAGAAAGAAAAAATCCTTTAATCATTCCAGGGCTCTTGAAATATCCCAAAGTTACCGCTTGGTTAAAGTCTTGAAATAAAACTTGGAAAGACTATCAAATATACATAACACAAAGATTATATTACACACTGTTTGTAATTATTCTAAAAGACATCAATTAAATTTAAACTGGTTTAATATTAAAAATTTGGTTCAGGGAGAACCAAGTTGGCGGCATAGGTTAACGCCGGAGTTTGCTGCCTTGAACAACTACTTCAAAAGTGAAACTAAAAGACGGAAGGGACATCACCCAGAACCACAGGAACGCTGGCTGAGTGGAAGTCCTACAACTAGGAGGAAAGAGAAACGCATACGGACACTCAGAGGAGGCGCAGTGCTGAAGTCAAATTCTGAGGTGCGGAGTGCGCGAGCGGGCTGGCAGCGGAGGGCGCGGGCGGCGGAGGGCGCGGTTGGCGTTTTCAATCGGGAGGGAGTCGCAGACTCTGAGCTCCAGATACAGGCGAGTCTTTAGGGACCCAGACTCAAACGGGAGAAGCAGGACTGTCTGGCTTCGGTCAGAGCGAGTGCAGCTTTCTCTCCGAGCTTTGCAGCGGGTGCTGGGACTCAGAGAGGCAGAGCCCCTGGGGACAGGACTGAGAGCCGCCATAACTGCTCTCTCCGGCCCACCCTGTTGATCCTGTGCGACCTGCCCCGCCCAAGCCCTGCACACAGGCATTTGCCGGATAGCCTCAGGCAAAGGCTAGATTAGCACCTCCCTAGAGGACAGAAGTTCTCTCACTGCTGACACAGCTGATTCTCATAGCCACCTGGCCTGGAGGTCAAACCCTCCCTGGTATTAGCTACAACAATCAAGGTTTAATTATAAGACTGTGAACAAAGACCACTAGGGGGTGCACCAAGGAAGCATAACAAAATGCGGAGACAAAGAAACAGGACAAAATTGTCAATGGAAGATATAGAGTTCAGAACCACACTTTTAAGGTCTCTCAAGAACTGTTTAGAAGCCGCCGATAAACTTAATGAGATCTACAAGAAAACTAATGAGACCCTCGATGTTATATTGGGGAACCAACTAGAAATTAAGCATACACGGACTGAAATAACGAATATTATACAGACTCCCGACAGCAGACCAGAGGAGCACAAGAATCAAGTCAATGATTTGAAATGTGAGGAAGCAAAAAACACCCAACCGGAAAAGCAAAATGAAAAAGGAATCCAAAAATGCGAGGATAGTGTAAGGAGCCTCTGGGACAGCTTCAAGCGTACCAACATCAGAATTATAGGGGTGCCAGAAGATGAGAGAGAGCAAGATATTGAAAACCTATTTGAAGAAATAATGACAGAAAACTTCCCCCACCTGGTGAAAGAAATGGACTTACAGGTCCAAGAAGCGCGGAGAACGCCAAACAAAAGGAATCCAAAGAGGACCACACCAAGACACATCATAATTAAAATGCCAAGAGCAAAAGATAAAGAGAGAATCTTAAAAACAGCAAGAGAAAGAAACTCAGTTACCTACAAGGGAATACCCATACGACTGTCAGCTGATTTCTCAACAGAAACTTTGCAGGCCAGAAGGGAGTGGCAAGAAATATTCAAAGTGATGAATACCAAGAACCTACAACCAAGATTACTTTATCCAGCAAAGCTATCATTCAGAATTGAAGGTCAGATAAAGAGCTTCACAGATAAGGAAAAGCTAAAGGAGTTCATCACCACCAAACCAGGATTATATGAAATGCTGAAAGGTATCCTTTAAGAAGAGGAAGAGGAAGAAAAAGGTAAAGATACAAATTATGAACAACAAACATGCATCTATCAACAAGTGAATCTAAGAATCAAGTGAATAATCTGATGAACAGAATGAACTGGTGATTATAATAGAATCAGGGACATAGAAAGGGAATGGACTGACTATTCTTCAGGGGGAAAGGGGTGTGGGAGATGCGGGAAGAGACTGGACAAAAATCGTGCACCTATGGATGAGGACAGTGGGTGGGGAGTGAGGGCGGAGGGTGGGGTGGGAACTGGGAGGAGGGGAGTTATGGGGGGGAAAAAGAGGAACAAATGTAATAATCTGAACAATAAAGATTTAATTAAAAAAAAAAGAAAAACAAAAAAAATAAAATAAAAAAATAAAAAAATCTGATTTCTGCAAGGATCCTGTAAAAAAAAAAATAAATAAAAATAAAAAAATAAAAAAATAAAAATTTGGTTCAGACCATAGAATTAATCTTCTTTTTTAATCAGGCCAATAAAATATTATATCCTAGGTTGAAATTTTACCACATGTAGTACACAGACACACATACACATAAAGACTATAATATATTTTGAACTACTAATTTTTCAGAGAAAATGCAAGAATTATTTTCCTCAAAAATGAATTTCCAGCCCTGACCGGTTTGGGTCAGTGGATGGAGCATCAGCCTGCGGACTGAAAGGTCCCAGGTTCGACTCCAGTCAAGGGCATGTACCTTGGTTGCGGGCAACATCCCAAATGGGGAGTGTGCAGGAGGCAGCTGATCGATATTTCTCTCATCGATGTTTCTAACTCTCTATCCCTCTCCCTTCCTCTCTGTAAAAAAAAAAAATCAATAAAATATATTTAAAAAAATGAATTTCCATACTTCATGCATTCTGTTATCACCAGCGTATAATTTCTCCTAATTTAGTTTGAACTTTTAACTTTTAGAAGCCTCAAATTTTGGGTGGTAAGTTAAATACTTAGCATTTCTCAGATTAGTAATATATTCATATTTTAAGAGATATTTCAAATAAAATACAGGACATATTCAATTAATAGATTCAAATGTATCCTCTAGATTTTTCATATGAGGCAAACTCAGATTAATTCATGTTTCGGTATCTTGTCATTTCAAAATACCTAGATATTTAATAATTTTTAGTATTTAATTCAAACTCCAAAGTTTTAAGTTAACAAAGACTTTGGAAAACTATGTTTAGGCATATATAATTACCACTGAAAAAGATTTACTATATACCCTTCATTTTAGTTATATATACATTTTGCCTTAACAACTTTGAGATTTCAAAGCCAATTCATATTACCCAAGGCATTTCCCTTGGCAAATTCTGCAACAGAGATAACTTACTGGCTTTCAGTGGCTTTAATATTAAAGTATTATTTTATTTTCTTTTTCTTTATAAAGACAGGAGTGCCCCAGGACCTGGGAATCAACCTTGGAATGTGGTCCATTATTATTCAAGAACTGCCCATTATCATGGAAACATTAACCTTGTTGCCCAAACACAGTCTGTATATTTTCCTTGTGTCATTTTCGCCATCTTCCAAAGATAAACAGTCTCAGGCCTATTCTATAGCATCCATGAAGAAATTGGGCTTAGGCCAAAAGGTCACCCAAAATCAGGTGGGGCATGCCTTCTTTTAAGCCAGCCTTTTCCTCTCCACAGGTATAGAAGTCCTGGACACATCCCCAAATTGTGAGAAATGGCTCACATCCAAATTTCAAATGACGGACTGGGAAACAAAAACATGCAAAAATGAGACTTTTAAGAACACTCCCTAGAGCAGGCACCCATTTTACAGAATTACAATAAAGGCCAGGGGCAAGAGACATAGTAATTAATGGGCTGGGGCCTTTTTTAGTTACCTCCTTTTGTCTAGGAAATTTTCCTAAGACCTATTCTATCGACCATGTGTACTGCTCATATTCTCTCTTCCCACCCCCACATTCTGTTTGCTCTGGGGAAATTCAGTAATGGCCTGGCCACCTACTGTTTCTCTTCTACGAAGAAAAATCAGAGGCATGCTTCCTACAGAGGAGAAATGGACTGTAGGCATTTATTAACTTCAGAATAATTCTGAGACAGTCTCTAAAATATCTTATTAATTTCCATACTTTTTAGAATAATTTTTTGAATAGGCTAACAATAAACAAATTAAGCTAAACAACAAAGACAGATGAAACAATAATCAACAGACATATGATATTTACAAGCACACATAACACACAGACAAGACTTATTAAATCAGAATCCTTTTCATGGATTTTTCAGGTGTTTTGCATTGCTTGGGACTTACAGCCAGATGCGTCCCAGATCTCAGCCTATTGTTCACAGATCTCATCAAGTTCTGCTCTCCAATGCAAATATTGACTGGCTTCTAAAGTCGTTTTAGCTAATTGACATCACACCAGCAATATCATAAAGTGTAGACCAGTGGTCCTCAAACTTTTTAAACAGGGGGCCAGTTCACTGTCCCTCAGACCGTTGGAAGGTCGGACTATAGTTTTAAAAAAAACTATGAACAAATTCCTATGCACACTGCACATATCTTATTTTGAAGTAAAAAAACAAAACGGGAACAAATACAATATTTGTATTTGCATGTGGCCCACGGGCAGTAGTTTGAGGACCCCTGGTGTAGGCTTCCCCACATGCTCACCCACATTGGGTAACTATGGTGTAACTAAATTCTCTTGTTGTCATATTTAACTGGGCATTAAGGTCATTTAAAAAACTTTCCCTAGAATACAAAATACAGTGCTAATCATCACTGGAATTAATTTGTAAATGCAATAAGGTCTGATTACATATGCAGACTAGCAAATACTGAGCAACAGGCTCACTGGTAGGCTCCAGGTTGAGAGAAAGAAAGAGAGAGAGCAGCTTCTGGGAGCTTCTATGACAGTGTGTATGCCCAGAAGATTATAGATATCTCTCTGTGATATATGTTAAGTTCAAGTTTATAGAGGAGCCAGATCTATAGTTTCTTAAGTTTTCTAAATGGGGTGACATTAGTTTAAAAAATTATATAGGCTTCATGTATACAATTCTGCCGGGGTTCTTGTTCCAGCATCAAGAAGGGTTCAGAAATCTGGAGAAGGCTGTGCGTAGATTAAATAGGAGTCCAGAGACAAAGCATAATTTTGAAAGGCATTTGGGGGTCAGAGGAGCCTAGTTTAAAGGAAACTAAGATCTAAGTTCTCATCTCAGGACCCCATGCTTTTTATTAACACAAATTGTCCTGAGGTGAGGCAGAGACATACACTTCAAAGGGTCAGGGTTTCATATACAGAGGCACTGTCATAGTGGGGGAATTAGCCTCCAGCTGTTCAGGTGTTTGGCCAGTAGGAGGCAATAACATGTAGATTAAGATGCCCTGAGCTGTCTGGCAGTCAACAATCAACTTAATGTATCCTATTTAGGTTTGGGGAAATGCCCTTGCCACTCCAGATGATTCAGCCCTGCTGAATATGCTGGAATTGGTTTCCAGCACAATTCTATTAGACATCATCTGTATATTATATCATGTTTTCGCCACCCAAAGTTGTTTCCTTCCATCACCATTTATTCCCTCCTATACCTTCCTCTACCTCCCTTATCCCCCTTCCCCTCTGGTAATCAGCATGCTGTTGTCTGTGTCTATGAGTTGTGGGTTGTTGTGGGGTTTTTTTTGTGTTTTTTTTTTTTTTTGCTTACTCCCTTCACCTTTTTTACCCAGCCCCGCAAGTCCCCGGCCTTCTGATAGCTCTTAGTCCATTCCCTATGAGTTTGTTTCCATTTTGCTTGTTAGTTTTCTTTCTTCATTAGATTCTACACTTGAGTGAAATCATATGGTACTTGTCTTTCTCTGACTGGCTTATTTCACTTAGCATAATACTCTCCAGGTTCACCCATGCTGTAGCGAAAGGTAAGATTTCCCTTTTTTTTATGGCTGACTAGTATCCCATTGTGTAAATGTACCACAACTTTTTTATCCATTCATCTACTGATAGGCAATTGAGCTGCTTCCAAATCTTGGCTATTGAAAATAATGCTGCAATGAACATAGATGTGCATACATTCTTTTGAATTAGTGTAGATACTTCAACCCATTATGGCTCAACTTTGTGGTGGAGTGGGTCTGCTGGCTGAGCTTTGTGTATAAGTGTGATTGCTGAGTAGGATCCCTGGTAAGGTGAGTCAGCTGACTCTGCACTGTGGTCAGGTGGTGCCACTAGCTGGGCTATGCATTCACCTCTGATTGGTTGGGATTGTAGGCTGTGTTCATTGGCAGGTTGGTGCCAGTGGTTGGACTCCATGAGTGAGCAGGGATGCAGACTGAGCTCTGCAATCCCTTCTAGTTGGACAGGTCTCCAGGCTTTTTTCTGCAATCAGGTAGGGCCACAGCTGTACTCTAAGTTTAGGTGAGAATACAGGGTGAGCTTTGCAAATGGGTAGGCTGTTGGCTGGTCTCTCTTGTCTTGCAGGTCCTCCAACTGGACCCCACCATTGGGTGGGTCTGGGGACTATGCTCTATGGTCAGGCTGGATTGCTGTTCAACCTCCCTGTTTGAGTGGGGCTACAGGCTATGCTGTGCAATTTGGCCAGGTCACTGGCTGGGCTTCTTGCTGGGGCATTGCCACAGCATTGTTCAGCAATTGGACAGGACATAGGCTGGGCTCTGCTGCTGGATGAAATTGCAGGCTGGGCTCTACAACTGTAATGTAAGTGGGGCTCCAAGGTTGCCCACAGTCTCTGTTTAGCCTTCCTGGTTATTCAGAGACAGAGGCTATGTTCAACAGTTGTGCAGGATTATTGGCTTGACTCCCTGAGTAAATGGGGATGTAGGATGAGCTGCACAACTGTCTGGGAAGGCTTCCTAATTGTGTAAAACTGGAGGCTATGCTCAGCAATTGGGCAGGGCTTAGAATTTATTTTCCTGGACAGGTGGTCCTAAAGATGTGCTCTGCAGCTGCCAGGCATCTGTAGCCAGGCTTCCCAGTGGGGTGGGGCTGGAAGCTATGTTCTACAGTTGGGTGGGGATTCAAATTTACTTCTCTGCCCAATCAGGGCTGTAGAATGGGCTCCACAGATGATACCACCCATTGGCTGAGGACCTGAATCAGGCAGAATTGCCAGCTGAGCTCCCTCTGTCTTTATCTAATCTGCAGTGGTTAAGCCCTACAGATCCCCCCAGTGATCCGTATCAGGCTAGACCCAAGTCATTTTCCTGTAAAGCGTCGCACAATACTGGGGAGCTGGATGTCCACCTTGGACTCTCTTTTTCCCACTGGAGAAGCTGTAGGTCCAAGGGGACCTTCTCAGTGCCGTGCTGTGCTGGCTTGGTGGAGGGGTGATGGTGCCAAAGTGAAGCTGCTCCTCTTACCTTTCTAATGTGTTATTTTTCGGTCTCTGCGGTCTAGGGTAGTTATTTTAGCCTCATACCTGGGTTCTTGGATTTTCACAATGGTGTCTTGTCTGGGAATAATTGCTAGTTAGTCTTGTGACGGGGACCAAAGTCAGGAATGACCTATGTCACCATCTTGATGACATTGTTCTTTTACATTTTTTAAATATCTAGATATATTTCAATATGGAGGCATTACTTCTTTCAAATGGAAGAAGAAGTAGAAAACTTTAATTTTTAAAAAGCAGGCTATGCAACAGACTACACAGTGTGACCCAAAATTCTGTCTCAAAAGGCCTTCAGTTGCATTTGATGATGACTCTCAAATCTTTTTTTCTTTTCTTTAGGCTTTCCTCCCTTCTTCCTGTCTTTACCTCTCATTTATGCCTCCATTTTAATAATTATTTATTGGAAAAGTATGGTGTGCCATCCCAAACCCATGGCTCTATCTTAGATCTCTCTTCTGACCATCCCTAGATACATCTGCCAACTGGACATATGCATGTGGATCAAGATAATAATGACATATACCCATATACAAGATCACACACACACACACACACACACACACACACACACACACACACCCCACATACAAACACCCTGAGTCTGTATCCAACAAATTCCTGAAACAACTTGAAAGATCACCATGTAAGGATGAGATATGATAGAGTGGCAGCAGAAAAGTAAAACAGACCAAATACTAATCCAAAACTCCCTTATACATTCATTTTTGATGCATCAGTATATTAAAAATGCATCTGGAGCCTGGCTAGCATGGCTCAGTGGTTGAGCTTAGACCTATGAACCAGGAGGTCATGATTCGATTCCAGGTCAGTGTGTATGCCTGGGTTGTAGGCTCAATCCCCAGTGTGGGGCATGCAGGAGGCAGTTGATCAATTATTCTCTCTCATCATTGATGTTTAACTCTCTCTCTCTCTCTCTCTCTCTCTTTCTCTCTCTCTCCTCCTTCCTCTCTGAGATCAATAAAAATATGTATTTTAAAGATGCCTCTGGAAAGCTGATGAATTTTCTACTGAAACTCTCCCCTAAAATTCTTGCCTACGGGGGGGGGGGGGGCGTGTAAAAGGATTAAAAAACCCTCAGGGCAAAGACTCAATGCAGCTAGCTCTAGAGCACCTCCATGCCCCTTCCTCAGATTAACTGAGGTGTCTGATCTGTTGAGAACAGTGTCTGGGGGCCCCAACATCTCTGTCACAGACACTGCCTCTCCTGAAAGACATGGGTGAAGCTCTGGGCTGTTCATAGTACAAGCGAGGTCTGGGTGATTGTGCAGTGCACACTGACTCTGGCCACTGCCCCGCAGCCACCGGGTCTTATGCTGACTACTTAACCTGGCACCAGGCCACGCTCTTTCTGAAGCTGAGGGCCAGTCCAGCTTGCTGGCAAGTGAATAGCACAGAGCTTGGAGCTTCTGTCCCCGAATCCCTTAACAAGCAAAAAGGTGGTGGATTAGAATGATGGTATATCATTGTGCGGAAGAAGATGATAATCTAGGTCAGTGATGGCGAACCTTTTGAGCTCGGCATGTCAGCATTTGAAAAACCCTAACTTAACTCTGGTGCTGTGTCACATATAGAAATTTTTTGATATTTGCAACCACAGTAAAACAAAGACTTATATTTTTGATATTTATTTTATATATTTAAATACCATTTAACAAAGAAAAATCAACCAAAAAAATGAGTTCGCGTGTCACCTCTGACACGTGTGTCATAGGTTTGCCATTACTGATCTAGGTAGACACTGGTGAACAGATACCTTTAGCAGTGGACATCCTTACCAACACCATACCAAGTCATTCTGAGTAACAGAAATAATAGGTACATGTGCTGAGTGTTAGCTAAATGCTTTGTGTTCATTATTTGATGTAATACTTAACCCTGTGACATGGACAAGATCGTCCCCATTTGGCAGATGAGGAAATTGAAGCTTAGTGAGGTCATATAATGAGCCCAAGATCCCACAGCTACTAAATGATGGAACTGGGAGTATTCTTCATGTGCAGAAATGCTTATGATGCATCTAATAAATTTTAAGATTTTGAGCGGAGCCAGTTTTAAGATACTGCGTGAAGGAGTGGGGGCCATGAATTACCAGTGGAATAGACAGAGCTCATGTGCTCCAAATAATCCTTCTTCTCTTTAGGCCATGGAGGACCTGGTGACTGCAGGTTTAGTTAAAGCCATTTGGGGTATCTAACTTCAATTACAAGCAGCTAAAGAGACTTTTTAATAAACCCAACCTCAGGTTCAAGACATTGACTAACCGGTGAGCTTTAGACGGCTAAGTGGTTTGAAAAGATGGACTCGGTTTTTCAGCTGTTACCTCCACGTGGCTACACTGGAAACAAAGTGGGTGGAGCACGAAGTAGTCATTTTCTCCTGTGTCTGTCAAAAATTATGACTACGAGCCCAGCTGGTGTGGCTTAGTGGTTGAACATTGACCTATGAACTAAGAGGTCACAGTTTTGTTCCCTGTCAGGGCATATGCCCAGGTTGTGGGCTTGGTTCCCAGTGGGAGTGTGCAGGAGGCAACTAATCAATGATTCTCTCTCACCATTGATGTTTCTATCTCTCTCTCCTTTTAAAAATCATGACTATGCAGCAATTAGGCAAATGACAAGTGGACAGGAGAAACCTTTCTTTCTTTCTTTTTTTTTCCTTTTATTTTTTTTGGGGGGAGAAACCTTTCTTTCTTTCTTTTTTTTTCCTTTTATTTTTTTTGGGGGGAGAAACCTTTTTAAAAGGCTAATCTGGTGAGGTGGTGTCCTTGAAAGGCTGAGCATAAGCTGAGTTGGTTTTCCACGTGTAGCCATGGGGGTGAATCACCAGATATGTTCAGAAGTGACATAGGGCACAATGGGGCCTTAGCGCTCATTAATAATGGTCAGAGGTGGTACCAGATTCCTGGGGACTCACCAGGGACCCATCTCCCCTCCCTCCAACCCCAGCAGATTGCAGCCTGAAAGAGATGAGTGACTAAAGGTTCACAGACTCTGATGAGACTTTAATGCTAAGAAATGACTTGTGAGGAAAGGGTTACAGTGTTCTCTAGACTGGCTGCCTTTGTAAGGAGAAAGGGCATTCATTTTTCTTAAATAAATTTTACCAGCACTCAGAGAAAGAAACAACATGGCCAGCACCCTAGGATCCTCTTCCCTGTTGCTTTCTAGTCCCTGCTCCCTGCCAAAGGTGGCCACTGTGCTGATTTCTTTTTTTTTCTTTATTGATTAAAGTATTACATATGTGTCCTTATCCCCCCCCATTGTCCCTCCCACCCCACTCCCGTTCATGCCCTCACCCCCCTGTTGTTTGTGTCCATTGGTTAGGTTTATATGCATGCATACAAGTCCTTTGGTTGATCTCTCCCCCATACCCCCATCCTCCCCTACCTTCCCTCTGAGGTTTGAGCATCTGACCAATGCTTCTCTGTCACTGGATCTGTTTTTGTTCATCAGTTTATGCTGTTCATTATAATCCACAAATGAATGAGATCATGTGATATTTATCTTTCTCTGACTGACTTATTTCACTTAGCATAATGCTCTCCAGCTCCATCCATGCTGTTGCAAATGGTAGAAGTTCCTTCCTTTTTACAGCAGCATAGTATTCCATTGTGTAGATGTACCACAGTTTTTTAATCCATTCATCTGCTGATGGGCACTTAGGCTGTTTCCAAATCTTAGCTATTGTAAATTGTGCTGCTATGAACATAGGGGTGCATATATCCTTTCTGATTGGTGTTTCTAGTTTCTTAGTTCCATTTTTACTTTTTTGAGGAAACTCCATACTCATCTCCACAGCAGCTGCACCAGTCTGCATTCCCACCAGCAGTGCACGAGGGTTCCTTTTTCTCCGCATCCTCACCAGCACTTGTCATTTGTTGATTTGTTGATGATAGCCATTCTGATAGGTGTGAGGTGGTACCTCATTATCATTTTGATTTGCTTCTCTCTGATGATTAGTGACTTTGAGCATGTTTTCATATGTTTCTTGGCCTTCCTTATGTCCTCTTTTGAAAAGTTTCTATTTAGGTCGATTGTCCATTTTTTTATTGGGTTGTTTACCTTCCTTTTGTTAAGTTATATGAGTTCCCTGTAAATGTTGGAGATTAAACCCTTATTGGAAATAACATTGGCAAATATGGGCTCCCATGCAGTGGGCTTTCTTGTTGTTTTGTGGATGGTTTCTTTTGCTGTGAAGAAGCTTTTTATTTTGATGTAGTCCCATTTGTTTATTTTCTCTTTTGTTTCCATTGCCCTAGGAGCTGTATCGGTGAAGATACTGCTTCAGCAAATGTCTGAGATTTTGCTGCTTGTGGATTCCTCTGATATTTTTATGGATTCCCATCACATGTTTCACTGTGCTGATTTCTAACAGCCCAGATTAGCCTTTAAATTTTATATAGAAAATACTAGAGGCCCAGTGCATGAAATTCGTGCACTCGGGGGGGGGGTGTCCCTCAGCCTGGCCTGCACCCTCTTGCAGTCCGGGAGCCCTCGGGGGATGTCCGAGTGATGGCTTAGGCCCACCAGTTGGGAGCCCAGCTCAGAGCTCCTGGCTGAGCAGTGCTCCCCCTGTGGGAGGGCACTGACCACCAGGGGGCAGCTCCTGCATTGAGCATCTGCCCCCTGGTTGTCAGTGAGCATCATAGCGACCAGTTGTTTAACCATTTGGTCAATTTGCATATTCACCTTTTATTATATGGGATGACACGTGGTGTGCTCTTCTGTGTCTGGTTTTCTTTATTCGACATTGTATATGTTAGATCCTCCCATATTCACATGTGATTATCCATCCTTGTTTTCTTGTGGAATTCTATTGTGTGACTAGCCCATCTGTTGATGATGTGCACATGGTAGCTTCCAGTATGGGGATATTAAGAATAGGGCATCACATTCTATTCTTTTTACAAATAAACTTTTTAAATTGAGGTATAACATAGATACAGAAAAGTGCACAAATCTTAAAGGACACAGCTCAGTGTGTTTCCACAAGTGAACATACTCAAGTCTTTAGCACCCAGAGCAAGAGCCCAAAAGTCCTTAGCCTTCTGGAAGCTCTTCCAGTCACCAGCCATGAAGAGTGGCCAGTGTCCAAACTTCAGCCTGGCTAAGCTCCCCTGCTTTAAAATCTCACACCCATGAACTGTTCCTGTGCATAAACACTCTGGTTCTATGTTGACTTTTTGTTGAGTGGCACTGTAAATCATGGGGAGGGGCATTGCTTAGTTTGTGGGGTGAGGAGGGACTACAAGGTCTGTTTCCTGAAAAGAGTGGGGAACCCTCAGGAACTTTATTGCAGAGGAGTTTTTGGAAAGCCAGGGGCTTTTTTTTGGGGGGGGGGGGGTCTCTGACAGTTCTGCCTGTGGAAGAGAGCCTGCTGGGAATGGGTAGGGTACTATCCATGGTTCTAAATTCACTCTAAAGTAGTATTTAAGGTCACTCATTACCTGGAATCATACATGAGGATTTAGAGAGTGGGGAGGAGACAGGAATCTGCTCTTGAGTTTCTTAAACTATCCCTTGGAGTCACCTGTAGATGTGTTTGTCACACGTAATTCCCCAGCTTCCTTCATTCACTCAACACTTACTGAGTTCCTGCTCTATGCCTATCTTATTCTAGAGGTCGGAAGATGTCTTGAACAAAACAAAATCAGACTCAGATCCCTGTCTTCATGGAGCTATGCCCTAGTGACAACAGATAGACAAATGCAAGGAACGATAATATATAAGATGCCAGCTAATGATCCCTGCTACAGTGGAAGGTAAAGGCAAGGAGCAGGTGGGAGGGCCACACTTTTACCTCAAGTGGTCACAGAGGGCCTCACTGAGCAGGAATTCTTGAACGTTTAGATGGCATAGGTAGGTATTCCTATGCAGATCCATTTTTTTAAAATAAGTTTTATTTTTTTTAATATATTTTATTGATTTTTTACAGAGAGGAAGGGAGAGAGATAGAGAGTTAGAAACATCGATGAGAGAGAAACATCGATCAGCTGCCTCCTGCACATCTCCTACTGGGGATGTGCCCGCAACCCAGGTACATGCCCTTGGCCAGAATCAAACCTGGGACCTTTCAGTCTGCAAGCCAACGCTCTATCCACTGAGCCAAACCAGTTTCGGCTATGCAGATCCATTTTTGCTTATATATGTCTCTAGCAATTTATCCATAGGTCCAACATGTGACTATGTTGGATCTATGAATAAACATAAAAATATTTTTATTCTCACAGCTTTCTCTTCAGCCTAGTAAGAGGCTGAACTTTCTGTCTGGAGGCCACCAGTATCCTTGTACACTGGCAATGCCCCCTTCCAACCCAAATTTGCAGAAAATTGGTGAGTTTTTAACACAGCTCCCCCCTATCCTTCCTGCTCTGCAATGTTCAAGCTGCAGTTCAGGCTTCTGTCATGAGGTGGCACCACTATACCTTAATCATCAAACTACAGAGTTTTTTTTCAAAGAGCAAAACTACACAATCCTTTCCCTCAAAACTCAGCCTATGAACCAATGCACAGGATAATTCAATGCTTTTTGGAAAACCTTATAAGTGTAAAAGAAGACTACTAAAACAGTTATTCCAGGGCCTGCATACAGTGAAACACCAGGTGGCAGTAGGCGCACTTGGTAGTCGGCAGCCGGTAAAGGACTGCTCCGGACAGTTGGGAGGTGACAGAGAGGATAGGGCATTGGAGTGGGGTCTGGACATCTGTGTCTAGTGTCATGGACATGGGCTGACATACAGGGGGTAGGAGAAGGACTGGGCAGCCTGTTCAAAGGTGAAGTAATGAAGGATCAAAGACCTGCTGCCTGGGAGGGACCCTCTACAATGTGGACACTTCAACCTACACTGAAAATGGAAGAGTTACATCAATGAACATGATGTAGATTGGTGTCAAAAACAGATTAAACTACTTTTATATATATTTTCCAAGCAAAATTGGTATCCTAGTAAACAAAACTTTACATATCATTTGTTATTTTTTTGCAATATGTCCTTTCCTTTTTTTAAAAAAATGGGGATCGATTTTCTCTGGTGACCAGATCCAGAATTGTAGCTCTGAGAGGCTCAGACTGGGGAAAAAAGGGGAGAGATGGATGCAAGTTGTAATCAATACCACTTGAATTAGTGGTATTTGCCAATATGTTCTGGAATTTTGCAAGTCCCTGTGTGTCTATCAGTTTCTGGGAGATCTAAACCTGAGATTGGATGCCTGGTACTTGTCTGAACTGATGAGAAAGTTGCACCTGTGAGTGTGTGTTTGGAGTGATAGAGCTAGCTACACACACACACACACAAATACAATTTTAATCTACTTTATTTCCCCATAAAATTGAATAGAGTGAATGCTTTCCCAAAATAATGTTAATAAAAAGCACACACAAAGAAATGAATACATGTTCACATTATCTTCACCAATCTATTCACAAGTATTTTCTGTGTTCAAATTTTTTATGAAAATGCTTTCTTCCTGAATACCCCATTTCAAACAACATTTGAAATTATATTTATAAATTTAAGTTTTCCTGCCTCTCTCACCAACCTGGTTCTTGCTTCTTGACCCAAAGGAGTCTGTTGTCATAGAATGTTTTCCTCTCCAGATGTGTCCCTATATGTGAGGGCTACATGAACATAGACACGTGCACACACTTATGGTCATTTCCAAGAGCTTTCACATAACTCAACTTCTTTTGAATCTTGTCTTTTATACTTAATAGTCTACTTAAGGTTTATATTTTCATCTTATTAACTCAAGTTCTGATGGTTAATTTTACATGTCAAATTGACTGGCCACAGGGTGCTCAGATTAAACATGACTTTTATGTGTCTACTAGAGGCCCGATGCACGAAATTCGTGCAAGGGGCTCAGCCCTCGCAGCTCTGGCTGCCTCGGCTGGCCTTCCCAGCCCCTCACAGCCCCTGCCGGCCCTTGCAGCCCCTTGCAGCCCCTTGCAGCCCCTTGCAGCCCCTTGTAGCCCCTTGCAGCCCCAGCCAGCCCTCGCAGCCTCAGCTGGCCCTCACAGCCCTTTGCAGCCCTGGCCGGCTCTCCCTCGCAGCCTTGGTTGTCCCTCACAGCCCCGATTTCATCCAGAAGGTCATCTGGATGGTTGTCTGGAAGGATGTCCGGACGGTCGTTCTGCTGTTCAGTCTAATTAGCATATTAGCTCTTTATTATATAGGATGAGGGTGTTTCTGGATGAGATTAGTATTTGAATTCATAGACTCAGTAAAGTAGATTGTACTTCCCAGTGTGGATGAGCCTCTTCCAATCCATTGAAAGTGTGAATAGAATAAAAGATGGAGGAGGAATTTGCCTTTTTTTTTTTTTTTTTTGTCTCCTGCCTCACTGCTTGACATCTCCTTTTCTCTGGCCATTACCTTGGGTTTTAAACCATCAACTTCCCATGGACTTGAAGTGAATTATATTGTTGGATTTCCTGCCTCTCCAGTTTACAAACAGCAGACCATGGGACCTCTCAGCCTCCATAATAACATGAGCCAACTCATAATAAATCTCATATATCTATATCTATATCTATATCTATATCTATATCTATATCTATATCTATATCTATATCTAATCTATATATCTATATCACCTACTATTTCTGTTTATCTGGATAACCATAGATAACGCACTATTGGTTTAGGCATATTTAAACATGTCTACTGTTCACATTCGTATTTATTTGAATTCTCGGTTAAAATTAGTAGCCAATCATTTTGTTACTAAATGTGCTTCACAATTCATGGTTATAGAATTGTTTTCTCCCCTGTTTTAACACAATTCTCTGTGTGTGGTTTTTTAATTTATAAAGTGCTTTAAATTTCAATACTGTGACTTAGAAACAATGCAAGTGTTATTTTAAAAGGAGGAAATATGGGGAGCATGTACTGTAGCTGTCAAGAACATTAGAACATTCAGAGCTCTGGAGGCATCAAGACAAAATGGAAAAAAACCCCACAAAACTTTGGGATAATTCCAGAGTGAGCTGCTGATCAGGAGATAACAGTTGCCTCCTTGATGAATTAACTCTCCTAAAGGCAGTACCCTGATCTGAATAATGGTCATAATGATCTATAAGTGTTCTCTCTTGGCTGCGACCAGCTTGGCTAGAGAGCAGACAAGTCCTGAATAGGGTCAACAGGGGATTGAGAAAAAGAAAGTGACAGGCGCAGAGACAGTAGGGAAAGCTGGGGCCAGGTGGGACACTGTTCTCAGATGGAGAGACAATGACCCAGAGCTACTGCAGTGCATTTATTATATACAGAATGATACCAGAAAGTTTTACTAGAGCTTAAGACAAAGGAAATTATGTGAAATCATGGTTAAAGATCAAGCTGCAATTCTTAATTCTTGTAGCTTCTTTGTAATTGTCACTCCTGGCTGAGCCTGGATAATTGCATCCGTTCCTGGTGCCTGGCTGAACTTAGATAATGAAACCTACCCCCTGGTGCCTGAAAAACCTTTTCCATCCCTTCACCATCAGTCTATGTGAGTCCTTTGTTCTGAGGTGGGTCTCCTGTAGACAGCAGATATATGGGTCATGTTTTCTTATCCATTCAGCTACCCTATGTCTTTTGATTGGAGCATTTATTCCATTTACATTTAAAGTTATTATTGATAGGTACTTGTTGCCATTTTTATTCTTTATGCCTGTGTTCCTAAAACTACAGGACATTGAAAAAAGAGATAGAGAAAGACATAAACAAATTAAAGAACATACCATGTTTATGGATTGGTAGAATCAACATCATTAAAATGTCCATACTACCCAAAGCAATCTACAGATTTGATGCAATCCCCATTAAAATACCAATGGCATATTTCTTTTCTTTTTTTTCTTTTTTTTTAAAAAATATATTTTATTGATTTTTCACAGAGAGGAAGGGAGAGAGATAGAGAGCTAGAAACATCGATGAGAGAGAAACATCGATCAGCTGCCTCCCGCACATCTCCCACTGGGGATATGCCCGCAACTCAGGCACATGCCCTTGACCGGAATCGAACCCGGGACCCTTCAGTCCGCAGGCCGACGCTCCATCCACTGAGCCAAACCGGCCTCGGCACCAATGGCATATTTCAAAGATCTAGAACAAACTCTCCAAAAATTCATCTGGAATAAAAAAGACCCTGAATAGCCACAGCAATCCTGAGAAAGAAGAACAAAGTTGGAGGGATCACAATACCAGATATCAAGCTACATTACCAAGCCACGGTTCTAAAAATTGCCTGGTTCTGGCACAAGGACAAATATATAGACCAATGGAACAGAACAGAGAATCCAGAAATCGACCCAAGCCATTATGCTCAATTAATATTTGACAAAAGGAGGCAAGAGCATACAATGGAGTCAAGACAGTCTCTTCAATAAATGGTGCTGGGAAATTTGGTCAGATACATGCAAAAAAAAAAAAAAGAAAAGAAACTAGATCACCAACTTACACCATACACAAAAACAAACTCAAAATGGCTAACGGACTTAAATGTAAGACGGGAAACCATAAAAACCCTATAAGACTCCATAGGCAGCAAAATAGGAGACAATATATTTACTGACACAGCTCCTAGGGCAATGGAGATTAAGAAGAAAATAAACAAATGGGACTACATAAAAATAAAAGGCTTCTGCACAGCAAAAGAAACCATCCACAAAACAAGAAAGCCCACTGCATGGGATAACATATTTGCCAATGCTATTTCAGATAAGGGTTTAATCTCCAAAATTTACAGGGAACTCATACAACTTAACAAAAAAAGATAAACAACTCAATAAAAAAAAATGGACAATGGACCTAAATAGATACTTTTTGAAAGAAGACACAAGGAAGGCCAAGAGACATATGAAAACATGTTCAAAGTCACTAATCATCTGAGAGATGCAAATCAAAATGACAATGCGGTACCATCTCACACCTGTCAGAATGGCTATCATCAACAAATCAACAAATGACAAGTGCTGGCCAGGATGTGGAGAAAAAGGAACCCTCGTGCACTGTTGGTGGGAATGCAGACTGGTGCAGCCACTGTGGAAAACAGTATGGAGTTTCCTCAAAAAACTAAAAATGGAACTCCCATTTGACCCAGTAATCTCATATCTAGGACTATATCCCAAGAAACCAGAAACACCAATCAGAAAGGATACATGCACCCCTATGTTCATAGCAGCACAATTTACAATAGCTAAGATTTGGAAACAACTTAAGTGCCTATCAGCCGATGCTCTATCCACTGATCCAAACCAGCTATCCGTCTTTCAGTCACACCTGGGCATAAATTAGTGGCCTGATGGGCATGGCCACTGCAAGCTAGGGAAACATGGATATTTTAACTTCCGAACAAAGGACTGTGCTCTTTTGGTTTTCACCCTCTTGTCTCTCCTGTGCCTTCACTCCAGTGACTCCTGTTGCAGTGATGTTCTCCCCTGTGCTCATGTGGCTCACAGCCATGTGGGACCCACACAATGGACTAATGGACTTTAATAACCTGGATGCTGGCCCTAACCAATTTGGCTTAGTGGGTAGAGTGTCAGCCCATGACTGAAGAAGGGTCCCGGGTTTGATTTTGGTCAAGGGCATGTATCTGAGTTGTGGGCTCGATCCCCAATAGCGGGCGTGCAGGAGGCAACTGGTCGATGTTTTTCTCTCATCGATGTTTCTAATTCTCTATCCCTCTCTCTTCCTCTCTGTAAAAAATCAATAAAATATATTTTAAAAAAATAACCTGGAAGCTGCATTGGACCCAGCTACAACATGGAATGTGGCTCGGGCACTGGCCCTCCTTTTGTCTCCACTGGAACCCCAGCTGCATCTTTTTCAGGACTGGTTTAAGGGCCATGGGGTTTTACAACCCAAGGAATGTAACTCCATGCAAATAAACCCTTTCACCACATCTCATTCTCCTGTGGGGGCTTCTGAAAATGCTTATTTCAACAGCACCCCAAGAACCTTGCTCCCTCGAGTGATGGGGAAGTTCAATTCTCTAGTAACAACACCAGGGAGACAAGGGGTGATGCTGGCCCAACTGCTGCTCGTGGACTGCTCAGTGTTAACATAGTTATGGGACATTTTCAGACCTTCCTGCAGACATCAGGGCAGGGGTGCTCAGATCATGCATTATCCAGCCTCATCATCATCTGCTGTCTCCCTGAGAGTCCAATGTCTAAGAATTATTAGCATTTCTTTGACACAATTATCCATTCTTTTATTCACTAATAACTAAATATATATTAAGCTTAAACCCATACTATTCCATTTGTGGTACTGTTGAAACCAGACACAAAATGGGTCCGGACTGCCTGTCACTACTTGAGTCAAATTAAGCAGAGATAAGGTTAAATCATATATGAGCATTTTTTCCAATAATGCCAGCAGCATGGGAGAGCAGCATGTCATCCTGTAAATTCTGCTCTAATCTCCCCTACTAGCTGACTGATTATATATGGACTAGTGGCCTGGTGCACAAAATTTGTGCAGGGGGGTGGGGGGGAAGGTTCCATCAGCCCAAGCCTGCACCGTCTCATATCAGGGACCCCTGTGGGATTGGGCCTAAACCAGCAGTCGAACATCCCTCTCACAATCTGGGCCTGCTGGCTCCTAACCGCTCACCTGTCTGCCTGCTTGATTGCTCCTAACTGCCCTCCTGTGCCAGCCTTATCTCACCCCCAACTGCCTGTGCCTGCCTGATCACCCCTAACTGACCTCCCCTGCCGGCCTGATCTCACCCCCAGTTGACCTCCCCAGCTGGCCTGATCTCGCCCCCAAGTGCCCTCCCCTGCCAGCCTGATCTTGTCCCCAATGGCCCTCCCCTGCCAGCCATATCTTGCCCCCAACTGCCCTCCCCTGCCAGCCTGATTGCTCCTAACTGCCTTTGCCCCAGCCCCCACCACCATGGCTTTGTCCAGAAGGAAGTTGGATGTCCGGAAGATGGCCGGTCGACCTGGTCTAATTAGCATATAACCCTTTTATTGGTATAGATAGATTATTTAGGATAGGATTGCTTAAATGGGGGGGGAGCTGTTTTCAGCAGGAGGAGATGCTATTGCAGCCATGGGCAAACTATGGCCCGAGGGCCGGATCCGGCCCGTTTGAAATGAATAAAACTAAAAAAAAAACAAACAAAAGACCTTACCCTTTTATGTAATGATGTTTACTTTGAATTTATATTAGTTCACACAAACACTCCATCCATGCCTTTGTTCCAGCCCTCCCGTCCAGTTTAAGAACCCATTGTGGCCCTTGAGTCAAAAAGTTTGCCCACCCCTGAAAACAGGGGTCGGCAAACCGCGGCTCTCGAGGCACATGCGACTCTTTGGCCCCTTGAGTGTGGCTCTTCCACAAAATACCATGTGCGGGCGTGCAGGTATAGTGCGATTGAAACTTCGTGGCCCATGCGCAGAAGTCAGTTTTCGGCCTGGGCGAGTCTATTTTGAAGAAGTGGCGTTAGAAGAAGTGGGGGGTGTCGGTCGGTGGAGCGAGGGGAGACTTGGCACAGGCGGGCCGCGGGATACGCAGTGCGGGGGAGGTGCACGTGATTCATGCACGAGTTGAGGATGGGAGAGTTGGAAGGGGTCGACCTCAGCGAATGTACCTCAATCAGATTGAGGACATTTTTAGCAAAGGTCAGCTTAGGAGTACCCTAATGAAGTTAATAACAATGTACCTACCTATATAGTTTAAGTTTAAAAAATTTGGCTCTCAAAAGAAATTTCAATCGTTGTACTGTTGATATTTGGCTCTGTTGACTAATGAGTTTGCCGACCACTGACCTAAGACGTTACAGACACCACCTTACAACTGTCCACAGAAAGACCATAATCTTAACTCTTTTGAAGGTTCCAACCTAAAACATCAAGACTTCAGTCCTGACTAGAATATTTGTTCATCTTCCTGGTCACACAATTGTCACAGCCACACTCACCTGGAGCAGGAAAGTGAGCTTGTCAAGGGGCCCAGTTCCCAGGCACAGCCAGGCCCCCTCACAGCCCCCACAATACATATGCACCCAGATTGTTACAGAATTTACCAGGCAACCGAAAAGTATGCAGGAGTACCAGAGGCACAGGAAAAACCCATTTATTTCCTGACGTTTCACATGTACCAGTACATTGACTCAGGGGAGACTCTCTCCAATTCCTGAGCAAGCCAATATGGAGGAAGCTTTCCCTTTATACTGTTTGGTTTCTTTGTCCCCCCAATATGGGATGGGACTTCCAGACCTTTCAAGGGCTTTGCAAAAAGCCCCGTGTGTTGGGGCTGGGGCTGTGAGACCACATCTAAAGGCCTGGCCTAGAGCCAGTGCTGATGACTCCATCTAGGGGTTGTGTATTGTTCATGGTTTATGGCCTCTCTAAAAGGGGAGTAGTACTTAGGTAAACAGGTCTTGCAGGACCAGGTAATTAAAGAAGAGGCAGTGACTAGACTACAGGCTAACAAGAATGTGCATTAGGTTACTGGCACAGATTCAGATTGCTAGCCCCCCCAAAATGTCTCATTTTCCCCATCCAGATGACTTGTGCCTGCAGCAAAGGCCTCTGGCCCCCACGTGTCCCGGACACCTGCCTGCCTCACCTTGCTGGCAGCTTTAGTTTGGTCCTGTACAGCTTCCCTGTTCTAGAAATAACCGTGCCAAAATAAAGGCTTAAAAAAGCTGTGTGTTTACATGGGCTCAGTTTAAAGAGAAACATAAGCACCTACCAAGGTAACACTGGCTTTATGTATGGAACAGCTCCCTGCATGGATCACATGTTATATCCCATTAAAACTTGATGAAAATCAGAATATCTGATAAAAAGCTGCTAAAAATGTGTTTCTTTTTTGAATTATCTTTTACAAATAAACATAAGTAACTAAATTTTGTGACCATGCCACCAAAACAAAGGATTCCCTTCTGACTCAGCATGTGTGCTCCTCCTGCTGACCCAGCTGAAGGTGAAGGAGAACCTGCCGAAGGTGAGGGTAATTCCAGGGCCCGCGAGTCCCTGGGAACCCCCCACAGCATCCTCTCCTCAGCAGAGGGACACCCCTGAGAGGACAGGTGGAAGCTCCGCCCTGAGCAGAGTGTCTGCCTGTTCAGGTAAGGCCAAGCGCCTGCATTGCTTCGTTGTCAGCTGTGTTCAACATCTTGAGGACTCCACCTGCTGGGCTGTGGGAACAACCATTCCCAGCGCTGTGGGAACACAGGGTTCCTCTCTGATCTGCAGGGCTCTTTCCCCTTAGAAGTGTGCACTGATCAGTCCTCAGGGGGAACTCAAGCGGGGGCGGCTTGAGCTGGCTGCTAGCAGCTCCTACTTCTGGGACCTGTTCAACAGCAGCCAGAGCGCTGTGGTAGAGCTGCTGGCAGCTCTGCAGCCCCAGCAGGGGGCGTGGTGAGCGGGCCCAGCATGTCTGAGCACTCCAGAATGCTGTTGCCGAAGTTCGAAGTTCGGGATCTCCATCTGCAGGGTCTGGGCCATAGTGACAGCTGCGGGCGGTCATTCATTGAGGGCCAAGCCGCCCCAGCCGAGGGTAGAATCAGCGTCCTGGAATTGTATTTCAACCAATAGGACCGAGGCTTTCCCTGTCCAATCCAAGCTGCACAGCTCTATCCCCATCAGCATTTTCACTGACCAATCAGAGTGCCTATGTTCTGACCAATCAGGACACTGCTTTTGGGACCAATCAAACTGCAAGGATTTGAAGTCCTCATTTGTATGAGAATGGGCCAATCACAGCTCAGGGGTGGAGACTTCTGTCTATATAAGTGAGCTCCCTGCTGTCTTGCTGAGCATACGTTCCTTTACCAGTGAATAGTCTTTGCTGCTGAAGGTGGAGCACTAAAGGGGGACCGTGGAGCCGCCATATTGCCGCCATGTTCCCGTCATGTTCCCGTCATGTTGCCGCCATGGAGCTGGGAGCCCTGCCTTAGGATGGAATGGGGTGGGGAGGGAGGGAAGAGCAGCAGCCCGCCAGCATGCTCCCCTGGTTCCACTTGCTTTTCTCATCTTTATTTATTTTAAAGCAAAACTTCTCCACATTCACACGCACACGCACCTGTGAGCCTCCAAAACCTCTCCTCCTATCCTCAGAAATTTTAGGTCTGTACCCCTCACTCAGGACCTGTCCCACTCAGGTCTGAGGGGCCTGATGGGGCAAGAGAGGCTGAGTGGGGGGGGGGGGGGGGCGCGTGGGAGAGAAGGGTGCTGCGCGCACCACCGCCTGCCACCTTAGGTCGGTTTAGGTCAGTCGTGTAATTTCTCTGAGCCTCAGGTTTCCTCAGCTATCACAAGAGCAGTCCCCACCGCCTCGCCTACCCGAGCCCCAGGTGCAGGGACAGACGAAGGAGACAGGAAGGCGCTTTTGGAAACGGGGGAGCACTGGGAGGTGGTGGCAGGAGGAGTCCTGAGCACCCGGGGGCCCCTGCAAGTCCCATGGGGCTGCAGTGAAGGGTGGAGCAGAGGACTGCCCCTCCCCTGCCGGGCCTGGTTGAGTGGAATGGGAAAACAATCGCTAGGGGTTAGGAGAGGGCGGAGCGAGTACTCCCTGACTGTGTGCGAGAGGGAAGGCCACGCAGAGCTCGCACCACTGCCACCCTCTCCCAGCCCACTCGGATTGGGGTCAGGGGTGGGACGGGGGGCCGAGGGGCCGGAGCATGCAGCACACCCTGCGGGTCCTGGGGAGGGACAGACAATAGCTCGTGACCAAGATGGTGGGTGGGTGACAGGAAGGAGAGTGTGACGGCCTCATGGAGGGCTTGGTGGGGGTTACTGGAGGCCTCGGCTGAGGGGCCAGCCTCGCCAGCATGGCTGGCTGTTTCAAAGCTGTGCTCCGCGCCCATCATGTCCGGCTCCGGCTTGCCCATGTCACTGATGAAGGTGGTGTAGGTATCACCCTCAGGCGGCTTCCCCTTGGGAACCCAGCTCTTCCGCAGGACGCGGTGGAATAGTCTTTGCTGCTGAAGGTGGAGCACTGAAGGGGGACCGTGGAGTCGCCATATTGCCGCCATATTGCCGCCATATTGCCGCCATATTGCCGCCATATTGCCGCCATATTGCCGCCATATTGCCGCCATATTGCCGCCGTGCTCCTCTCATAGGCATGCTGTATCACCTTTAGGCAACATGTTGTCTAAAGGCATTGTCTAATAGTGTGGTGATATGGGGCGATGTTCCAATCACCGTATAAGGAAAATTCTAGTGAAGTAAAAACAAAAATACATGTAAAAACAGGTTTTAAAAAAGCATTGGCTAATGTGCTATATTTATGTAGGATAATGGTGGTGACAGAAAACATTCACATGTTTCTGACTAAAAGTTAACTCTAAAGTCTTAGAAGATGCCTTCTAAGAAAGGCTCCTGGTGGCTAACTGGGCTCAAATTTAAAAGCAGTCTAGTGGCCATTTCTACACAGGTCCCTCTCAGGCAAACTGCTTCAGGGTGAAGTCTGAGCTAAACTCCTCGTCTGCACTGTGTTGCTGCCATCTCAGCCAGCCCTTACAAAGGAATTGTATTTCTACCAATAGAACCCAGGCTTCCCCTGTCCAATCCAAGCTGCACAGCTCTGTCCTCCATCATTTTCACTGACCAATCAGATTTGTTCCATTATGACCAATCAGGTCAGTGGTTTTTGGATCAATCAAACTGCGAGGCTTTGTAGTATGAGAGCAGACCAATCATGACTCAGGGATGGAGATTTCTGTCGATATAAATGAGCTCCCAGGTGTCTTGGTGAGCACAGTTTTTTTCCACTGAAGGCTTCCCTGCTGAAACTGAAACACTGAAGTCTTCTGCCTGGAGCTGGATGCCCCCCTCCCTACAAGTGGGCCGCCTTGCTTTACTGCCTCCTCACACCGTGCTCTTTCAAGCTTTGCTACTTTATAACTAAGCTGTTGCACTATTGCGCTGTTCCAAAGCCAGCTCTTCTCCTGGGCAACTATATCACCTTTAAGCTGTTTACACAGAATAAAGTTTCCTTTTCACCGCACCCCAAACTGGGGATTACACTGGTGCAAAGGGCCATTGGTTGACAAATCAAAATTATTGCTCGTTGGTAATTTGCCTGCTGGACTTTCCATTATGTAAAGAAGCCCAGCTATACAATAAGTATGCCTTAATCCATACCCATAATAAACGCTTGGATTAATAAATGTCAACTGGGGGCGCGGGCACCAACAGCCAACCAGCAGCGCAGCTGGCACGGGAAGCCGTGGGCTGCGGGGACCGCTGGAGGGGGCGGACTGTGAGCCCGGGTCAACCCCAGGTGCACAGCGGAGGCCCAGGGGGCAAGGTGGGCGGCAGTGGGCAGGGCAAGCAGGAGCCATATGCATGCATGGGCCCAGGCTCCTCCCTGCAGAGGTGGGCAGGGGGCGGCGGCCTGGGGCACCAGCTACCTGGTGCTGTGGTGCTGGGGGCCAGGCCCTCAGGAGGACGCCGCCTGTTGCGCGCCCCCCCCCCCCCGTCCCTCCCCCCCCCCCCCCCCCCGCCCGCCCGCCAGCAGACTTCAAGCTGCGGGTCATCATCATTGACTCCGGTGGCGGCAGAGGCAGCGTGGGGAGACCAGCCTGGTGGGGCGCTTCACCCATAACACCTGAAAGCAATCTTTTCTGTCAAAGAACAGTTTAGACAGCGCCATTTTGGCAACCGTGCCTTGGCAGCCACCATTTTTGCCACATGACTTGCAGCTCCCCTCGGTGCCTCCATCTTGAAATGGCAAAGGCCAACCCCTCCTGTTAAATTAGCCAATCACGAAGGACTGTGAGCCTGGCTCCAATCAAGAGTGAGGGACAGGTCACGTGGGTCAGGAATAAAAGACGATGGACTCCTGCTCAGTGTGGGTGTGCTCTCACATCATGTGCTGCGCACCCTCCTGCAGGAGTAAAGACCCTGCCTCGCTGCCTGGCTCCTGAGTGGCTCTGTGTTCCACGTGGACCCCTTGTTTGCAGGACTCACCTTATTTCTTACAGCCTGTTCCCATGCAAATAAGGACTCCAAATCTTCCCAATTTGATTGGTCCAATAGGCATCGGCCTGACTGGCAGGGATGGAGCTGTTCTAATTGGTCAGTGAGAATCCTAAGGGTGATATAGCTGCTCAGCTCCAGTTAGAGGCTTGGGCTGCGTGTGGAGAGGAGCCTCCGTCCCGTGGGTGGAAATACCTTTCCAGGAGCTCCTTACTGAGGTCTGGCTCAGCCATAGGAACACAGTGCACTCAAGTAGTTTAGTGCTGGGGGCAGGCAGTTCAGTGCAGACTTCCCCCTGAAGTACGGCTTTAGCAATGATCGCTAGGCTCTGCCTTTTCTCTTCTTAAATTTTAAGCCCAAATTAGCCAACAAGAGTCCTTCTTGGTAGGTATTTTCTTTCTCGGGTTAAACATAAAAACTGGGAACTGGAGATAAGCTGTCTTTATGAAGTTATTACAAGTGATATATGCAGACACCCTGCTTCTGATACCGTTATAATGACCTGGTTATTATTAACAGAAAAGGAGTAAAGGGAAGACTAGATAATATAGACATGCCATTTATACAGCGTTGCTAGAAAGCTGTAATTTAACACTCTCCAAGTCTGCTCCCTGCTGATTGATGGGGAAGAGACTGGACAAAGGCAGTTTGGGCACATGCCCAGTAAGGTCTGAGTGCCATGGGAAGATGCTTACCTCTCAGTCTCATCTGGGAACAAGTCAGTGACCAGAATAGGAGTGGCCACTGCAACGGTGTGAATCCTGAATATTTAAACTCCTGCACAAAGGGTGTTCCTCTCTTGGCTGGCTTACGTGCTATTTGCACCAGATTCCTGTTGCAAGGGCTCATACGCTGGGCTAATACTTTAATGAGCTGATGCTCAGTTGAACACAGCTGTAACATGGAACGGAAACTCTGGACACTGGCCCTCCTCTTGGCTCTGCTGGACCCCCAGCTATACCTTTTCCAGGACTGGGTTAAGGGGCATGGGACTATGCAACCCAAGGAATGTAACTCCACACAGATAAGGCCTTTCACCACATCTCATTCTGCCATGTGAATCTTAGAACATTCATTTCCTAAAGATATATTAAGAACCCTGCTCCCACAAGGGAAGGAGAAGTTCAATTGTCTGGTAACACTTCCATTCGGTGAACCTTAATTCCACCCCTAACCCTTGAGGGCAGGGTCCACTTAGGACTCACTTCTGAAGAACAGTGTCGATAAATGGAAAATAGTTACTGTACACTAAAGAAACTTGGCAATCACCACCTTAACCTAGGGATGAAGTTCAACATGATCAGTGACCCACGTGATGTCACGTGGGTATCCAATCCTCCCAGATACAGTGTGACAAGAAGGGCACTTAAACTCTGTGGTATTCTTCCTCAAAACCCATAACCACGTCTAATCATGAGAAAAATAACAAACTGGATCAACCGAAGGACTGGTATGCTTGTATATAAGCCTAATCAATGGACACAGACACCAGGGGGATGAGGGCATGAGTGGGGGGTGGGGGTGGGGGAAGGGGCAATGGGGGATAAGGACACATATGTAATACCTGATTCAAAAAAGAAAAAGAAAAATAGCCCTGGCCAGTTTGGCTCAGTGTATAGAGCATCGGCCTGCAGACTGAAGGGTCCCAAGTTCGATTCCGGCCAAGGGCACATGCCTGGGTTGGGCGCTCGATCCCCAGTAGGGGGCGTGCAGCAGGCAGCGGATCAATGATTCCCTCGCATCATTGATGTTTCTATCTCTCTCTCCCTCTTCCTTACACTCTGAAATCAATAAAGAAATATAAAATAAATTATAAAAAATAACAAACTCCCTGACACCCTCAAGAGTGTCAGGGTCATGAAAAAAATCTGACAATTCCTTAAAAGTTAAACAGAGCCTGGCTGACATGGTTCAGTGGTTGAGCTTTGACCTATGAACCAGGAGGTCACATTTAGATTTCCTGTTAGGGCACAGGCCGGGGTTGTGGGCTCAATCCCCAGTGGGGGGCGGGGGGGTTTAGGAGGCAGTAGATCAATGATTCCCTCTCATCTTTGATGTTTCTCTCTCTCTCTCCCTCTCCCTTCCTCTCTGAAATCAATAAAAATATATGTTAAAAAACAGTAACAAGAGAGACTTAACATATGACCCAGCAATTCCACTCCCAGGTACAAAGCCCGGAGAAATGAAAACATGTCTAAATAGAAACTAGTATCGGAATGTACCTAGCATCAACATTCATAATAACCAAATGTGACAGCAATCAAATGTCCACAAATTAATGAATGGATAAACAAAATGTGGACATCATTGGGCAATAAAAAGGAATGAAGTACTGCTACATGCTATAACAGGATGAACCTTGAAAACATTATGCTCTTGAAAGGTGAATATTCAAAAGACCACGTATTGCATGCTTCCATTTATATGACATTTCCAGAGACAGGCCATCAGTATGACAGTACCCAAGGAATTCCCCTCTTCCACCCAGATTTCCAGAAAGCTCCGACTGGTGGGTTTGGGTCACAGGCACTTCCTTCCTCTCTCCTTCACACCTTCAGGCTTCTTGATGTTCAAGCTGCAGTTCAGACTTCTGTCAGCAGGTGGCACCAAGTACCACCACTTTCAAATTCCTCCACAAGTAAGTTTATTCTAAGAGGGAAAAATATAATACCCTCCCTTAAAATTCAGCCTATAAACCTATGCATGGAATGACTCTAATTCTGAATGAAAAATAAGGAAGGTGTAAAAGAAGACTGTGAAAACATACAGCCTAGGACTTGCACCCAATGAAACACCAGGTAGCAGTGATGGGGGGCAAGGGGGCAGGGCGTGAGAGGTGACTGAGAGCACGGGGCATAGAGTGGGGTCTGGGCAGCTGTGTCCATAGTGTCCTGGACGGGGATGACAGGAAGAATGTGTGGAAGAGAAGGACACGGCAGCCTGTATGGGGTGGGGTAATAATGGAAGGTGAAAGCCCTGCTTTCTGGTAAGGACTGTCTTGTACAGTCCACGCTGTACATCCACCGGCACCAATGCGGGAAGAGATGAATCAATGAAAGAGATGTAAATTTGGGGTCAATGGCAGAGGGAACTGCTTTAATATACATATGAATCATTCAAAGAGAATTGGCATCTTAGTAAACAAAACTTTTCATAATATTCTTACTCTTTCCAAATGTACTCCTCTTCAGTAAAAAAGAATAAATATTGATATATGTGCTGCCACCTGGTGGCCTGGTCCAGGATTGCAGCTCTGAGAATCAGACCAGGGGCTGAGTAAGGCCAGAGGGAGTGATGGAGGTTGGGAGGTTGACTTTGTGGGTACAGCCAGCGCTTTTTGGATTTTCACTTAACCATCCTTCTGTACCCATCACTTGTTTAGGATATAAAGGCACATTTTCTGGCATATCTAACCTTCAGATTGGAAGTCCAGCTCCGGTCCAAAGTGAGGGTAAAGTTGTAACTGTGTATGTGTTTTTCAGGTGATAAAGCTAGAGGGAACATAGTAACACACACACACACACACACACACACACACACACACACACACACACACACAGAATCAACCCCAGTTTTTAAAAATCTACTTCATTTCCCCTTGAAATTGAAAGGAATTTTAGAGACAAGAAAGGCAGTATCAAAAAAAAATGGGGTCTGTGGGAGAGGAAGACAGAGGATAGAGGAATTCAGAGGATAGAGGAATGTCACAAGTTAAGGGGAAAAGGAAGAGGGGGCACCTGGTGGGGTTTGAACTATGAAACTGATATTCTGCAGGAGAGTGACCAATTAGGAGAGCACGGTGGACATCAATTAAGGAAGGGTCCAATTAGAAAGTGAGGTGGACAAAGCTACCAGCATATATAAACTGGTAGACAAAGAAACTCAGAAACTGAACTAGATTCTTCCCATTAGAGAGAGCAGGTTTTTCCCATTTGGGGACTCCTCCCCAGGGAGTCCCCTTCGGGCACAGCTCCCTCAGCGCCTGGGAGCCGGGCATCAGCCTTGCCCCCCGCCGCCGCACTGGTCGCCATCTGAGGGGCAATCGGCAGGGCAGTCGGGCCCCACTCAGACCCTCCTTGGCCTGGCACCGCACGCTCACCTGCTCCACCATCCCGCCGCAGTCCCACTCTCATTGGGGCCCATCAGGGCCAGCAGCACCTCCACTGCTGCCTGCTGCCAGTACTGTATTGCCAATGCCCACCATGTTCTGCACCACCCCCTGGTGGTCAGTGCACATCATAGCTAACAGTCGAACTCTCAAACTCCCGGTTGGGGGAACAATTTGCACATTAGGCTTTTATTATGTAATATATATATATATTTTAGAGCCCCGGTGCACTGGGGGTGGGGTCCCTCAGCCCGGCCTGCGGTGAGCTTTGGCATTCAGATATCCTTAGCACTGCCGCTGCACTCACCAGCCATGAGTCTGGCTCCTGGCTGAGCTGCGCTCTCCTTGTGGGAGTGCACTGACCACCAGGGGCAGCTCTTGCATTGAGCATCTGTCCCCTGGTGGTCAGTCTGTGTCATAGCGACCAGTCATTCCATTGTTCAGTTGATTTGCATATTAGCTTTTTATTATATAGGATTAACAGTTTTCCTGGGGGTGAAGTAGAAATTGCTTCTCTCTCTCAGTGATTTTATTATTTTGTGTATTTACAAGAGCAATAAGTGTTTATTATGGGTAAAAATACAAAACATAGAAAAGGAGATAATAATACCTTAAACATAGCATCCTAAGATAAGCCCTAATAATGTTTTCATGTGCATTGTATTCTCCCAGAAGTTTTCTTATGCAGGAATTTTTATATTTGTTTGTATGGATATATTCATATATTTATGTATAAGAGATAAGATCATATTTTAGTTCTTTTTAACATGCTTATATCACTGTAGTAGGTTGAATTATGTCTCCCAACAAGATAGGCACAAGCCTTAAACATCTATACCTCTGAATGTGACCTTATTTGGAAATATGGTCTGAGAATACATAATTAATGTTGAGATAATATTGGATTTAAGGTGCACTGAGATAAGGAGTCATTGGAAAGTGAAGAATGTTAACAGAGAATGTAGAAAACTCTTTCTGGAATTTGACTTAAAGGGTAAAGGACAGGTAGATATTGAAGTAATGGGAACAAGGAATGTTTAAAAATTCTTACCTATAAGACAATAGAAGGGCAACCCTGGAGGGAAGATGATGATGTATATTCTCTTAGAAATATAATACAGCTCAGCCAGTGTTGCTCAGTGGTTGAGCATCCACCTATGAACCAGGAAGTCACTGTTCTATTCCTGGTCAGGGCACATGCCCTGGTTGTGGGCTTGATCCCCAGTGGGGGGCATGCAGGAGGCAGCTGATCAATGATTCTCATCATTGATGTTTCTATCTCTCTCCCTTTCCTTCCTCTCTGAAATCAATAAAAATATTTTTAAACTGCAAAACTGTCATTCTTCATTGCATTTTACATCTTGCTCCCTAGCATGCCATCAGTTGGCTCAAGTTAACTCTTATTGTAATTCTCTACAGGTTTGCACATTTTTTTACACTGACACATGTAATTATTTCTCTTCCCTTTCTCATAAAACACCCCTTACCTTCACCACCTAATCAGAACATGATTTGAGTTTCTGCCTGAATAAGTGCTTCCTGGAGAGTGTGAGGAGGAACATAATTTCCTCTACTCCCCAAGGCTGGTCTAACATCCAAATAGACATGAAACATAGTGGCAAGAGACAATAAGCAAATTTAATACATACATATGTATGGGAACCTCACACACATGACAGAGCCAGTGACTCCACATGCAGGAGAGATCAGAGCTAGAGAGGGGAATTGAGGGATATAATGCATCCTGAGTTAGGGGTGAGGTAATTCACCTGGGGGGCTTCAAAGGGTCATTGCAAGATGATAAGAAGAAGAGATGTTTAGTAAATAGAAGTTTTCCCTGCCGTAAAGGTAGGTCAAAAACCGTCATGGCCAATAATCTCTTATTATGAACAAGGCATCTAATTCAAGTTCTTTTAGGTAGTTAAAGGGACAGGAAAACGTTTCTCGTGAGCCTGAAGCCTTTATTGCCTTTAGTCAAAAACAATCTGCATGCCACTGCGGCACATCTTGTGGTGACTCATTCTGAGCCCCCACAAGAGCTATTCTATTGGATCTCAAACAAATTTCTCACTTTGGCCTTTCATCTTTAGGTTAACAGGTTTTTGTTTTGAGAATTAGTTGAACTAATTCATGAAAACATTTAGAACAGTGTGAGGCATACAGAAACAGATCAATAAATGTACAATTTTTATAAATATATGTAAGTTTGTTAGGGGCAGAAATATTACTCATGCTCTGTTGGCTATGATTGTTCTGTTCTGATTAGAGAAAGCACATTCTAACCTGGCTGAGAGTTGTAAGCCCCTGGACATGGGCGTTAACCTGGAAATACAGTCCATTCACCATTTCTGAGAACTGCCTATCGTCATGAGGAGATGAACAACCTTGTAGCTGAAACAAACATTGGAGTCCAGGGGGCACCCACTCTTTGCAATCCCCAGCCGCAATGCCTGTAATCTGTAACCATTTTACCCATTCTATGCCTTTTGCCTACTTCCCCAAGTAATCTTTGTCCTTCTACCCAATATAGGCAGCTGGCTTATGGGGAGGGGAGAGCAGAGCAGATTTTTGTGGATGACCTGCTGCTCTCCCATACTGCTGGCTATTGGAATAAATGCTCATATATGACTCAACCCTGTCTCTACATGTTTGGCTCAAGAAGTGACAGGGAGAGCCTGGACCCATTTGTTGTCTGGTTTCAAGTTCAGATTTTTACAGTTTTTATAGTTTTACAAAATGTTTTCATGTGACTTTAGTAAAGCTTGTCATTCAGTAGTCAGCTCCAGTGTCACTTCCCGAGAAAGAGAACCACTGACAACCCCATCTATAATAATCACAGTCCTGATCATTGTCTACTCAAGAAATGTTATTTTCTTCAAAGCACTCATCCCCCCATATAAAATTGACCTGCTTGTTCATTTGTTTCCATGCTCATTGCCAGTTTTCCCAAACTAAAATAACCCCCACTCCCCAGGGACACTGCACTGTCTTGTTCACTGTGTTTTGTCTTCAGCAACTAGTTCAGCAGCTGGTATGAGTTTACATTGAAATCTTAGCCCCAGTACCTCAGAGCGTGCCTTTACTGGGAACTATAGTTGTGGGAGAAGTAATTAGTTATGATGAGGTCATGCTGGAGTGGAGAGGGCCCCTGAACCCATGTGACTGGTGTCCTTATAAGAAGGCAGTCATGTGAAGGCAGAACAACAGGGATAATGCCATGTGACGACAGGCAGGGGATGGAGCTACAGAGCTGCAAGCGAGAAATGCAGAGATTGTCAGCAAACCACCAGAAGCCAGCAAGCAGCACAGAGAGATCCCCGGACAGGCTTCAAAGCGCGCATGGCCCTGGCAACACCTTGACTTCAGACTTCTAGCCTCCAGTCCTGGGAGACAGCACATTTCTATGCTTAAGGCGCCCAGCTCCGGGTGCTTGTTATGGCAGCCTTGGGAAATGAGTGCAGTCCCTCACATATGAAACACTGGCTAATACTACTGAGGAGGAAGAATTGCCACCTCTCTGACCCACTGGGAGCAGACACATATATTTAAAGCTAAGATGCAGGACAAATCGGCACCAACATTACAGACTAACAGATTCAAAAATGTAAGAACAACTTGTTGCAATTCCACAGCAGTGCTTTGTGCTTTTCACACTTGGATGAGTAGCACAGCCAACAGGAGAAACTGCTCAAAGTGTGCACACCTCAGACCCCACCACCTGTTCTGGATACAGCAGACCAGAGGTGGGCCCAGAATCTGCTATTTTAACAAGCCCCCCTGACAGTTTCAATGAAGGGGTCTGAGGCCACACTTAGGGAAACCCTCACCTAAACAGCTGACATTTATGCAACATTAATTTAATGCAAAGTTCTATGGTATGGGGGAGGCGTGTCTATGTTAATGTAATTACTCACAAGTGCACTGGTTGCCCAAGTCGTTTTGGCTCAGTGAATAGAGTGTCAGTCTGTGGACTGAAAGGTTCCCGGTTCGATTCCAGACAAGGGCACATGCCTGGGTTGCAGGCTAGATCCTGGGTAGGGGGTGTGCAGGAGGCAGCTGATCAATAATTCTCTCTCATCATCGATGTTTCTATCTCTTTCTCCCTCTCCCTTCCTCTCTGAAGTCAATAAAAAAATATATTTTTAAAAAAGTGCACTGGTCCTTCCCCGCTCCTAAAACCACAGCTTGCTTTCCTACCTAGATCAGACCTAAGCTCCACAATGTTCCTGCAGCATTGGGTATTGCTATCCTGTTGAATAGAAGACACTGGAGGAAAGGGTGGTGACTTACCCGAAGGGTCCCAATCATGGGAATCCTCACTCTCGCTCCAGGAGCCTGTCCAGCACACTCGACATCACACTTGGTCCTTCTCCGTCAGCTCCTGTTTCTGGGGCTCAGAGTCCACACTCTTTCCTGAGGTTTCACTAGAAGGGAGAGTCAGGAGATAAGACAGCACATGGACAGAGAGGAACATGAGAGGACAGGAAAGCGCATGAAATGCAGGGAAAGGGGTGAGGATGAGCTTCCTGTCCCCACTCAGTTCACTGGAAGCTGTGCAATGATGCTTTGCCTCTTCCCCAGCTGATCACATCCCACCTCCCCTCGTAGCAGTGGCATTGAAGCTCACACATCATGGAAAGCGGGCTCATCCCTGCTTGCTGTTACATGTCCCAGTGTTCCCTCTGGTAGTCATGTTATCATGCTAATGCCAGGGGCATCACACTGACCGAATAAAGGTGGCAAAGTAGGAATGGAGAAATAAAATTTGGTGAGGGCACACTAGATGCCACACATTGTAGGTTGTTGTTTTCACACTTTTTCTGTTCAATTTCTGAAAGTGATGCTCTGAAGTGGGCATCATTACTTCCTTTTGACAGATGGTGAGATGGGCTCACAGAGCAAAGTACTTGCTCAAAGACGTCTAGGGAAATGTCCAATGGACATAGAGGCCATCTTGAAGGACTTTATACTGGCTAATTCTGGGACAATTGGAGCATCAAAATCTATAATAATAATAACAAAGTATAACTCTTTGGCCATAATAGGAATCTATGAGTCACAGTGATACAAATAAAACTTGAATAAATACATAAATTTCATATCTATTTATCTATCTATCTATCTATCTATCTATAAAGAGCCAGGGTCCATAACATCCAAAACGACAGAATGGACTACTGAACACCAAAAGTCAGTCCTGTAGTCAGTGCTGGGTCGCTGCTGACTGCCAAGGGGGCTGCAGATCAAGCCCAGAGAGAGGCCTGGAGAGAGAAGCAGGATCTGATCCACAGCCTTCATGGCAGCTGTTGATCAGCCTTTACCTCTCTTTTTCTCTGGGCCTTGCCAGCAGACATGGGGCCTGCTGAACAGCCCTGCCTCTCTGATCAGGCCCGGAGATAGGCCCAGAGACACCAACTGGCATAGAAACCGACCAATCAGAACCAAATCTGGGTGAACTGTGAGGAGCCAATGGCTGCCTAGGAGGCGGAGCTTTTGACACTGACTGGCATAGAAACCAATCAATCAGAACCTAATCTGGGTGAACCATGAAGGCAGAACCTAAGGTGGGGGCTGAGGAGGGTTTTAAGGGCAACAGCTGTTTGGTGTAAGGTGTAAGAAAGCGGTTCAATTTTTAATAACCAGTTTGGCAGTATAGTGCATATGGCTGGCTATCAGTCCAGATAGGGGTTATGTATTTTTGTCTGCCACGAGCATCTCCTCCTGCTGAAAAAGGCTCCCCCCCCCCCATTTAAGCAATCCTATCCTATATAATCTATCTATACTAATAAAAGGGTAATATGCTAATTAGACTGGGTCGACCAGCCATCTTCCAGACATCCAACTTCCTTCTAGACAAAGCCATTCCTATGAGACAAAGCCGAGGCAGAGGTAGTTAGGGGTGATCAGGCCGGCAGTTAGGGGCAATCAGGCAGGCAGAAACAGTTAGGGGCAATCAGGCCAGCAGGGGAGAGCAGTTAGGGGTGAGATCAGGCTGGCAGGGGAGGGCAGTTAGGGGCAATCAAGCAGGCAGGCAGAAGGGTTAGGAGCAATCAGGAAGGCAGGCAGAAGCAGTTAGGGGTGATCAGGCAGGCAGGCAGGTGAACAGTTAGGAGCCAGCAGCCCCAGATTGAGAGAGGGATGTCCGACTGCCAGTTTAGGCCCAATCCCACAGGGGGTCCCCACTTGGAGAGGGTGCAAGCTAGGGTGAGGGAATCCCCCCCCATGCAAGAATTTCGTGCACCGGGCCACTAGTTGAATAAGAAGGGAGAAGGGAAAGTTCTATCCTAAGATGAAGCCACCTAATAAATCTAGAAGGAATGAGGAATAAGAAAAGCAACACTTGTCCTACCAGGTTTGGCTCAGTGAATAGAGCATCAACCCAGGGACTGAAGGGTCCTGGGTTCAATTTCAGTCAAGGGCCAGTACCTCGGTTTCAGGCTTGATCCCTGTTTCAGGTTGGGGTGTGTGCAGGAGGCAACCAATCGATGTGTCTCTCTCACATCAATGTTTTTCTCTCTCTTTCTTTCCCCCTCCTTTCCACTCTCTCTAAAAATCAATGGGAAAATATCCTTGGGTGAGGTGGAAAGAAGGAAGGAAGGAAGGAAGGAAGGAAGGAAGGAAGGAAGGAAGGAAGGAAGGAAGGAAGGAAGGGAGGGAGGGAGGGAGGGAGGGAGGGAGGAAGGAAGGAAGGAAGGAAAGAAGGAAGGAAGGAAAGGAGGGAGGGAGGGAGGGAGGGAGGAGGAAGGAAGGAAGGAAGGAAGGAAGGAAGGAAGGAAGGAAAGAAAAAAAGAAAGAAAGAAAGAAAGAAAGAAAGAAAGAAAGAAAGAAAGAAAGAGAGAAAGAAAGAAAGAGAGAAAGAGAGAGAAGAAAGAGAAAAGCAACACTTGACAGCTACCATAGTAATGACTGAGGTAAGAGTCCTGAACAGATGCTCAGTCTGTACCAACTCCCACAGCAGGCACTAAGTCACCATGGTAACCATGCTGGCCATGGAAAGCTGGAAAAATCTGGTTCCTAACATGTGCTGGAACGGAACAGGACTGACACAACACACAGAAATTAACCGCAAGTATTCCTCACAATAAATGTTCTTGGAAGCTTCAGTATATACAAATACATTCATACATATCACACATATATAATGCTCTTCCCCTTTCTGTCTCTCTCAGCAACCAGATACTCAGGAATTCATTAGGGTAGATTTACTGTGAGGTTAAAAAAACAAAGAAACAAAAGCCTCACAATTCAACAGACTTAATTCTATGCACATATATACATTTGAAAGCTATAAACCATGTTTTTTCAGTGACAGGCTTTTCTGCAGATGTCCTGTAGAATTGTATCTGGACAATTTTCTCCCTAGTTTCAATAGATCATCAATAATGGATAAAAGCTGATTGAGAAATACATGCAAATGCCTGTTATGCATCTATTATCTTTTCTATCCCAGAGTAGCCTGTGCTTTCAAACAAAAAGATTCCTCAACATCTATTGTTATACATTTGGCTGCTGACAATTCAGTGAAAATATAAACATTAACAATTGTCATAAAAAACAATGGCGGTTACAGTAACATAAAAAAGTATGGAATACTTAGAAATAATCTGCCCACAGATGTGCAATGTCTACACCCAAAACACTACAAATCATTGCTGAGAGACATCAAAGAAGACCTCTAACAAGTGGAGCGATATCTCATGTACATGGTCCAGAAGACAGTATTGTGAAGATTTCAGTTCTGCTCAAACTGATCTACAGTTTCAGTTCAATCCCAACACAAATTCCACAGACATTTTAAAAAAGAAAATTGACAGGATAATTCTAAAATTCACGTGAAAACAATAAGACCCTAGACTATGAAAACAATTTTGAAAAGTACAGAGCTGAAGGATGAATACTACCTGGTATCAACTCACTTTAAACCTTCAATAATCAAGACAGTATAATATTGCATCAAGGTAGACAAGATCAAAGGAACAGAATAAAGAGATAAGAAATATGCTGTGAAATAAGCCAGTCAGAAAAGGACAAGTACCATATGATTTCACTTTCATGTGGAACCTAATGAACAAAATAGAAACAAACTTGTAGATACAGAGAATAGACTACCAGCTCTCAGACTGAAGGGGGTTGGGGGACTGGGTGAAAAAGGTGAAGGGATTTTTTAAAAAATACACAGAAAAACTCATAGACCTAGACAAAAGTATGATGATTACCAGAGGGAAAGGGAGTGGGGGAAATTTAGGGGAGGGTAAAGTTGGGGTAAATGGTAATGGAAGGAGACTTGACTTGGGGTGGTAAACACACAATACAATATACAGATGATGTATTACAGAATTGTACACCTGAGACCTATATAATTTTATTAACCAGTGTCACCCCCCAAAATTAAAAATAATTACTATTATTAACATTTTACAAAAATAGACCCAAATTTACATGAATAGCTGATGTTTACATAGATCAAAACCAGTTTTAAAAAAGCCAATTCAGTGTGGAAGGTCTAATCTTTTCAGCAAATGGTGCTGAACAGTGGATATCCATATACAAAAAAAATTAACTCTGATTCAGAAATGCACCATATAGAAAATACAACTCAAAATGGATCTTAGACCTAAATATAAATTTTAAGGCTATGAAATTTCTTGGAGAAAATTCTTGTGCTCTTGGGTTAAGTAAGTTATGTCTTTCTTATATATGGCAACAAAGCAAAATCTCAACTGTATAGGAACATATACATAAATAGGACTTCCTCAAAATTAAACAAAAACAGATCCAGAGACAGAGAAACATCAATTAGACCGTCAAACCTCAGAGGGAAGGTAGGGGAAGGTGGGAGTAAGGATGAGAGATCAACCAAAGGACTTGTATGCATGCATATAGGCCTAACCAACGGACACAGACACCAGGGGGTGAGGGCATGAGTTGGGGGGGGGGGCAATGGGAGATAAGGTCACATATGTAATACGCTAATCAATAAAGACAAAAACCTTCTCTTCAAAAGACACTGTTGAGAGAATGGAAAGATCAGCCAAAGACTGGGAAAAATATTTGCACATCATATATCTGACAAAAGGCTTGTATCCAAAATACAGAAAATTTCCCCAAAGGCAATAAGAAACCACCAGGCACTTCACTAAATAAATGGGCAGATGATTTTAACCGACTCTTTACCAAGAATATACAAATAGCAAGTAATCACATGAAGAGATGCTCAACATCCTTACTCATTTGGAAAATGTAAATGAAAACGACAATGAGACACTACTACACCTCCGTGAGAATTACTAAAATTAAAAAGATTGAACACACCAAGCATAGGCAAGGTTGTGGAAGATAGAACTCTATCTTGAGAATCACTTACCTAATTAGTGAGGTTGAAAGGATAATGTTGCACAGTCCAGGGCCTCTCCCTTCAAAACTCTTGGAGCAAGTTGCCCTTTTAAAGGAGAGGTGTTCTACTCTACCATAGGGGTGGGTCTAAAAATAGAACCACAGCTATTCTCCCCTTTTTTGTGTCTTACAGGCTCCTCACTATTCTTATGCTCTTGCTTCAAAATGCTTGGGTCTTTAAGGACCCCAAAAATACACCTCTTTTCCACATCTGGACTCAGAACAAAGAAATATGACAAAAGAATAAGGAGGAAAACACATTGACTTTATTCATTATAAAGGCGATATTGGAGAATATGGTTTAGATTTGCCACAAGGCAAATAGGCTTCCTATTAATGAGTCCCAGAATTAGACAGAGTTATCTACCCAGCAATGCTGCATTGGGACAGACAGAAAAGTCAAGGATTGCCATGCATATCTATTTTCTGTCGATGTGTACTCAAGAATAGTGGCTCTGCTCTGGCCAGGTAGCTCAGTTGATTAGTGTTATCCCACTATCCAAGGTTGTGGCTTCAATCCCCGATCAGGGCACATACAAGAAGCAACCAATGAATGCATAAATAGGTGGAACTGCTGGGAACAAAAATATAATATTGGGGACCAGCTACAATTAAAGAAATATTACTCATGTTCTGTTAACCATGGTCGTTCTGTTCTGATTAGAGAAAGCACATTCTAACCTGGCTGAGAGTTGTATGCCCGGGGACATGGGAGCTAACATCTGAATGCAGTCCATACTCCTGTGCTGATAACTGTCTATCATTATGGAAAGATTTACAACCTCGTGGCTGAAACAATCTAGTCCCGGAGGCACCTCCTTTTTACAACACCAGCACCTATTACCTGTAATCTGGCCCTTGGGGTCCCTAAGGCACCTGCCCTCTGTGACTCCTCCGACCCCTAAGCCCGTATTTCTTGTAGCTTGTAATGATTATCCTGTGCCTACCTTCCCATGCCTGTAATTCCTATTTTCCCACATAATCTTTGTCCTTCTACCCAATATAAGCATCTGGCTTATGGTGGGGGCAGAGCAGATTTTTGTGGATGACCTGCTGCTCTCCCATGCTGCAGGCAGTACTGGAATAAATGCTCATATATGATTCAACCCTGTCTCCGCTTAATTGGCTTAAGTTTGACAAGCAGCCTGGATTCCCTGGTTGCCCAGTTACAGAACAAGTCAATGTTTCTCTCTCTCTCAACAATAAATTTTTAAAAAGAGAAAAAAGAATAGTGGCTTCCTTGCAAGGCTATCCTTGTAGTAGGAGAAAGTGTTTCAGGACACCTTTGAGAAATATTTCTCAAAGTGAATAAATATCCTTTGTCCTGATTGCATATTCACCAAGCCATTTTCTAAGGACATGACTTTGTTGTGTCTCAGGGAGTAGTTTGTAGCAATACCCTCTCATTCCCTTAACAAGCATGATTGCAGTGGAGCTTGTCTTGTGTAAAACAATTAGAATAAATTTCTAAATTCCAAGAACAGAATGAAAATTATACATCATGCAAATTTCTCTTAGAAGTCCCTTTGAGAAGGAATCAAAGAAATATGCAAAATCTATACCCACACATAAATATGCACACAGGCAGGACATAGCCAAAATTATAACAAGTCCTATCGTTAATGTAAAAAAACCATTGAAACCTGAAAAGAATTTTTGTTGAGTTTATTTGAGCCAAACTGTCGACATATGCCGGGAAGCAGAACCTCAACGAAATTGAGATAATGCTCCTGAGAAGAGTGGGTTATATCTGTATTTATACATTGCAATCAAAGGAAAGGGACGTAGGTGGGTTACATGAAATCCATTGGTGATAGATTAAGGAGGAGGGATAAAGCAGAGCAGGGGAAACCCATGTGATTGGATAAAAAGTAAAATGATGGACACATACTTAGGTGGGTGCAGGAACAATTAACATGATAATGAAGGAATTTGTAGTATCTGTCCTGGTGCCCAGCACATTTGGTTGTGCCCCAGGCGCTCCAGAAAAAGGGAAGTTACAAGTTGTCCAGACATTTCAAGGGTATGTTATCATAGGTGCAAAAAGACAGATAGGTTCAGTTAAGGTAAAGGTTGACCTTGTCAGTGAAGATACTGGCCTAAGACATAACTGCCCACCATAACTACTTTTAAAGTTTAATTTCAGACCATCCTTTGTGGTTACTTTAGGTCTGAGTTTGCAAGACTGCCATGCAGGCCTCTCCTGAGCTTGTCAGGTCAGCATGTGGCCCCTTTCGTCCACACTATCAATTCTTCAAGGATCAGCAAATCCTTATCTTATCCAATGATTACAGAAAACAGAAGAGGGAGAGTTCACCAAAACCATGTTTCAGTTATCCACTTCTGTTCAACAAACACCACCAAAACAATAGCCCTTTTTTATCTCTCAGGATTCTGTGGATTGGCTGGGCTTGACTGGCTCTTTTCCTGCTCCATGTGAAGTCTGTCACCTGGGCTGCAGTCTTATGAAAGTTCCACTAGGCTGGGACATCAGAGAGCTCACTCACTCACATGGATGACAATTGGTGCTGGCATCTGCTGGGGGCTCAGCTGGGCTGTTGACCTTGGTTTTGTTTCAGATCCTTCCAAGTGTAGGGGTGCCAAGGTTAAATTTAACCCATTATTTTGAATTTCAGATAAACAACAAATAATTTTAGTGCATGTCGCATGCAAAATATTATTTTGTTTATTTCAAATTCAAAGGGAGGAGCCTGTGCATTTGTAAGTTTAGCAACAGAACTTCTGAGATGACTCTTCCATTGGGGTTGGTCTGGGGAAAAGGAAGAGATCAGGTTTGGCAATAATGACAAAAGCAATAACCTCTCTGTGGCTTCAATCAGCTGATGCTTGTGCAATGGAGAGGAAACAGACATTCACATACACTGTTGGTGCCAAATGCATGTATCCATTTTATGAGGCTTATATTATTACACCTGAACAACTCGAATGGCCTTTGATATCAAAGTCCTATTTCTACCAACAAGGGAAATTCATATGAGGCTTTAGAAAAGTATCCTGAGATGATTTTGATCAGCAATCTGGTTAAGAGACCTTGGCTGAGGGGGCAGGTCAGGACCACAGGAGTTTCCTGATCCAGGGAGGAAAGACAGCTACTATTTTTTTTTTTAAATATATTTTATTGATATTTTTACAGAGAGGAAGGGAGAGAGATAGAGAGTTAGAAACATCGATGAGAGAGAAACATCGATCAGCTGCCTCCTGCACATCTCCCACTGGGGATGTGCCCGCAACCCAGGTACATGCCCTTGACCGGAATCGAACCTGGGACCTTTCAGTCCGCAAGCCGATGCTCTATCCACTGAGCCAAACCGGTTTCAGCAACAGCTACTATTTAATGGAGCATATTGCTTACAGGGGACTAGCTCCAGGTTCTTCATGTTACTAGCTGGATTTACTCTTCATGACAACCCTGATGGTAAGATATCACTATCCTCTCCTGAGCACACACTTGGATGGCAAAGAGTTTGACTGCTCCCCGTGCCACTGGCAGAGCCAGGGATGGAAACTGGCAACCTGGGCACCTTTAGTTACTGGTGGCAGAACTTTAGCAAAGGGACAGAACATGTACTGCTGAAGTGGTTAATCTCTGCTCTCCCCATGTTTACCCTCCCTGCAGCAGGGAGCCAGGCCCAGTGCCTCTTCCCCCTGCCTCAGAGGAGGTTGGGGAGGGAGCTGGAAGCAGAAGCTGTCTGAATCCTGTGTTTTTTCCATCCTCTGTGAAGACTTAAACTTATGGAAATGTACCTGGTAGGGAGGAAAGGGCCTCTGAGGACAGAGAGATGGAAGGAAGATTTCTTCCAGACAGGGATGAGGTTGGAAGTCTACAGGTCTGTTCAAGAGTAGCGACCTGAGTACTATTCCATATCAACACTTAGGTGGATCCATGGATGGTTCATCGAGGCTGGGCATCCAGTCATGACAGATTTTTTTGTGTGTGGATCCAGGGATAGATGGAGCAGGAATACGATTCCAGCGTTTGCCTTAATTACAATATAGCGTGCATTCTCAACAAAGGTGACATCACCCCAAAGGGATTCTTGAGGGCAGGGTTTCCACAGATATTACAATAGTCTGCGAACCTCCAAAGGGCCACAGTATATAAATAGATAAACTATATCTGTGACATTAAAAATTTCACATTTATCTGGGGGATTGGGGATAGGGTGTTTAGGCAAAAAAAAGTCTGAAAAGGCTCCTGGGATTTGATAATGAAAGAAGTTTAACCTACACTTATACTAGTATAAACAGTGACCTCTCATGTAGATGAGGGGCCACCGGTAGTTAGGGACAGGTCATTTAAACTTACTCATGGTTACTTATTTAACAAACACTCTTGGTGTTGGCAATGGTGATGATGATCGAAATGAAATCCTGCCCCTCCCCCTCACTGGCGTCAAGAGAATTTGGTCTAGGGATTATGTGAATTGACTGGTTTTTAAGATGGTAGATAGAAAGGGATCAGTCAGAACAGGTGTTTTCTCTGAGAAAGATAATATGGAGGATAGAAAATTAATGTTTACAAAATTAATCTACACAACTGGTACCCTAAATTATATCTCCCTTAAGCTTAACAATTATTCAAGTTACCTATTTAATCCTATAATTCAGACCAGGGTAGGATGTGAGGCGAGGTTAAGTAAGGGAAATTGCTTTCAATACCTGCTCAGTAGTGAGACTTGATATTGATCTAAAGCTTTTCCCATTGTGTCCTGGAGTCACCAGTAATCTCAATGCTCTAATCTCTCTGGACACTGCCATTTGATACCCCCAGGGTATTGTTTAATTATTAATAATGACCTATATTACTTTTAAAGTAGAATATTAGTCCAAATTTTAAGATACTATGCATGGCAAAATTTCATTCCCACTGTTTCCTAACCCCAATTTGAGACACATGGAGATCTAGGGAGGAAGTAAATATGAAGACACATCTGAATGGGTTTCTAGAAGCATGGCAGATACTGGAAAAATCACAGCAAAATATAACATTGACTGGTGGAGCTTTCACTAATGTAGGTATAGTAGATATCTATGTAGATTATATGTCAAGGAAGACATTAATACATAAAGCAAATATAGCATAAGGGAAGAGAGAAGACCTGTTAAGGTGAGGTTTCTATATATCCACTGAAGTGGTCAAGTACTGATTCTAAATACATAGATTGTGAAAAGTAAGCAGATAGTTTGTAATCCATAGAGCAAAAATGTTATACAAAGAGATATATTCAAAATCACAATACAAAAAGAAAAATGGAGTACTAAAAACCATTCAAAAAAGCCAAAGGAAGGCAAGAAAGGGGAAACAGGATAATGAAAAACAGAGGGGACAAACAAAAAATAAATAATAAAGTGGTAGGTCTAAGTCAAAGCATATCAATAATTACATTAATTATTAGTGGCTTAAATACATAACCAAATGACTGAGATGGTAAGAATAAATGTAAAAAAAAACAACAAAAATAAAAAAATAGTCCAACTATATGTTGTCTATAAGAAACTCATTTCAAATATAGTGATATGGATAACTAGAAAGTAAAAGGATGGATGAAAATATACCATGCAAACACTGATCAAGTGAATGTGGGAGTGCCTTTATTATCAGACAATGTAAACTCAAACACAATTACCAGAGATAGAATCAGTCAACTCACCAACCTTAACAACCCTTAACAAATTTAAAGAATTGAAATCAAACAGGATATGTTATCTGACAAGGAATAAAATTAGAAATCAATAATAGAAAGATAACAGTAAAACCTCTAAGAACTTGAAAACTACACACAAATCTAATTAATTCATAAGTCAAAGAGGAAGTCTCAAGAGAAATTAAAATAGAACAAAATTAAAATGAAAATACCAAATGAAAATCTACAGCTATCAAAATTTGGGGGTCAGAAAATAAATAGGCCATTGTCAGGGTTGGGGTAGAGAGAATGGGTTGACTACAACAGAACACAGAAGAATTTTTAGGCATGGTATCTCAATTGTGGTGATGACTACCCACTCTATGCAGTTCTCAAAACTCAGAACTGTATACTAAAAGGAATGAATTTTATTTTCTCTAAATCACACCTTAATGAAAATAATTTTAAAAGCATGTAGTTTAAGAGAAAAACATAAGTACCAAATCAGTATTATTCTGTAATTCCAAATCCTATCTAATAAAAGAGAAACATGGTAATTGGTGTACGACCGCTACCCTTCCCATTGGCTAATCAGGGAGATATGCAAATTAACTGCCAGCCAAGATGGCGGCCGGCAGCCAGGCAGCTTAAACTGAACATGAGGCTTGCTTGCTTCAGTGACGGAGGACTCCAACGTTCCCCGCCTGCCTTGCCGGCCTCTGAGCTTGCAGTTTAAGAAACATTGTAACAAATATAGAAGCTAAACAAAACCCCAGAAACCATCTTTCAGCCGGCTGGGATCTCAGAGTTGGAGTTGATACAGAGTTTCGATTATAGAACCTAAACAAACCAGATACCTACTTTCAGCAGCTGAGGCCTCAGAGCTGGAGGCAAGCCTCAGAGCTAAAGCTGGCCCAGAATTAAAAAAGAAAAAAAAAAGAAGAAAAGGAGCAGTTGGGAGCTTCAGTCTCAGCCTGAAAACAGCCCTCAGCTCCTCACCCAGACTGGCCAGGCACCCCAGTGGGGACCCCCACCCTGAAGGGGGTGTGACCAGCTGCAAACAGCCATCATCCCCTCACCCAGGCTGGCCAGGCACCCCAGTGGGGACCCCCACCCTGATCCAGGACACCCTTCAGGGCAAACCAGCCGGCCCCCACCCGTGCACCAGGCCTCTATTCTATATAGTAAAAGGGTAATATGCCTCCCAGCACCGGGATCAGCGTGACAGGGGGCAGCGCCCAAACCCCCTGATTGCCCTGCAGCTGTGTGTGACGGGGGCGGGGCCACAACCTCCCTATTGGCCCTGCTCTGTTCGTGACAGGGCAAGGCGCCCCAACCCCCTGATCGGCCCAGCTCTGTGCCTGATAGGGGGGAGCTCCCCAACCCCCTGATCACCCTGCGGCTCTGTGTGTGACAGGGTGCGGCACCCCAATCCCCCCACCCCACGGGCCCTGCTCTGTGTGTGACGGGGTAGAGCCATAACCTCCCCATCGGCCCTGCCCTGAGTGTGAGAGTGGCGGCGCCCCAACCCCCTGATCGGCCCTGCTCTGTGGGTGATAGAGGGTGGCGCCCCAACCCCCCTCCCACGGGCCCTGCTCTGTGTGTGATGGGGTAGAGCCATAACCTCCCCATCGCCCCTGCCCTGAGTGTGAGAGTGGTGGCGCCCCAACCCCCTGATCGGCCCTGCTCTGTGTGTGACAAGGGGGAGCTCCCCAACCCCCTGATTGATCCTGCTCTGTGCGTGACAGGGGTGAGCTCCCCAACCCCCTGATCGGCCCTGCTCTGTGCGTGACAGGGGGCAGTGCCCCAACCCCCTGATTGGCCCTGCTCTGTGCGTGACAGGGGGTGATGCCGCAACCTCCCCATCGACCCTGCCTTGAGTGTGACGGGGTGGTGCCCAACCCCCCAATCGGCCCTACCCTGAGCGTGACTGAGGGTGGTATCGCAACCTACCAATCCGCCCTGCTCTTTGCATGACAGGGGGCGGCGCCCCAACTCCCCAATCGGCCGTGCTCCGAGCCCGATCAGGGGCTGCACCTAAGGATTGGGCCTGCCCTCTGCCACCCGGGAGCAGGCCTAAGCCAGTAGGTCGTTATCTCCCAAGGGGTCCCAGACTGCAAGAGGGCACAGGCCGGGCTGAGGGGACCTCCCCCCCCCCCCGAGTGCACAAATTTTTGTGCACCAGGCCTCTAGTTTGTATATAAAAAGAAATAAACCATTTCACAAATAGACCAATGTATCCATTCATGTATATGTATTTCTATATGCATAGAAAAATGTACTCCAAGTAGAAATCAAATGATGGCAGTGGTTCCCTCTGAGGCATGGGATGGGGGAATATTGTTTAGGAAAGAGCCATTTACTTTCTCTGGCTGTGAGGCATTTTAAACCACACATGAATTATTTATATTTACAATCCATTATGAGAGAAGATATATGGAAGATATTCTGATAAGCAGGAAGGGTACTGAGGGGAATAAAAATCATATTCAATATACACTTAAAAAACATTTGTCTAACTCTTTGTCCCACTAATATTAATGTGGAAATGATAATTAGCTCTATGTGGTTTATGATCTAAAAATGCAATAAATAAAATCATGTTCAGTGGATACAGTTAAAAATCCAAATAAATGTAATCTGTGTTCTTTCTGAATTATAGTTCATTAAGGGAAAATGTTATGTCCTGAGTATCTTTTAAAGAATATCAAATATTGCCCGGCCAGCATAGCTCAGTGGTTGAGTGTTGACCTATGAACCAGGAGGTCACGGTTAGATTCTGGTCAAGGGCACCTGCCCAGATTCCAGGCTTGATCCACAGTGTGGGGTGTGCAGAAGGCAGCCACTCAATGATTCTCTCTCATCATTGCTGTTTCTATGTCTCTCCCTCTCCCTTCCTCTCTGAAATTAATAAAAGCATATTTTTTTAAAAAGCAAAACAAACCAAGAAGGAAGGAAGGAAGGAAGGAAGGAAGGAAGGAAGGAAGGAAGGAAGGAGAAGGAAGGAGGGAGGGAGGGAGGGAGGGAGGGAGGGAGGGAGGGGGGGGGGGGGGGGGGGGGGGGGGGGGGGGAGGGAGGGAGGAGGAAGGAAGGAAGGAAGGAAGGAAGGAAGGAAGGAAGGAAGGAAGGAAGGAAGGAAGGAAGGAAGGGGAGAGGCGAGGAGACACGGAGACACCATTGCCCTTGGCCCCGCCCTGGTGACTCGCCAAGAAGAGAGGTGTGGAGTCTCGCGCCAGGCTGGCTGCAACTGGATGCGCGGTTTTTTTCAATCAGAAGGGGATGCAGACTCTCAAATCCACTGAGCTTGTTTGGGGCGGGATCCTGAGGTCGCAGATCCCTACAAAGAGAGGCAGGATGGCCTAGCAACGGGCCAGAGAGCGAGAGTGGCTGTCTCGCGGAGCTGCTCATCGGCACTCGGGGATGCAGAGATGTGGAGTCTCGGAGAGGTGAGGAGTCGTGGAGACACCATTGCCCCTTGCTCCACCCTGGTGATTCCCAGGGGACCCTGCCCTACTCAATTAACATCCCCACCCAAGCTGTGCTAGTAGCACAAAGAGAACCACCGGTGCTTTTGCAGCCCAGCCCAGCCCAGCAGAATGCAGATTTCAACTCCTCGCATACATAAGGGACACACTCAAGAAGCAGAATCAGGTTCAGAGGAAGCTGGAGCTGGATCCGGCTGGGCCGGCGATGTGGAATCACTGTACCAGCAAACACACAGGCAGGTCCACCAGATCCAGTCTCACATGGGACGCTGGGAGACAGCAGACAGGCAGTCTGTGCACTTGGTAGAAAATGAAATCCAAGCAAGCATACCAGATATTCAGCCACCAGGAACGCCTGGTGATTTTGTCCAGCAAGGAGCCGCCCAACAAAGGACAGAATGCCAAACTTCGAGTTGCTGAGACGGCCCCCGTGAGGCCGAGATGGCCCCTGTGAGGCCTAGGCGGGCCCCATAGGGCCAAGGCAGTCCCGGTGGGGCTGGGACGGCCCCTGAGAGGCTGGGATGGCCCCGGTGGGGGTGGGATGACCCCGGTGGGGTTGAGACGGCCCTGGTGAGGCTGAGACAACCCCTGTGAGGCTGAGATGGCCCCAGTAAAGCTGGGACAGCCCCAGTGAGGTTGAATCAGCCCCAGTGAGGTCGAGACGGCCCCGGTGAGGTTGAAACGATCCCGGTGAGGCTGAAATGGCCCCGGTGAGGTTGAAACGGCCTCAGTGAGGGTGAAACGGCCTCAGTGAGGCTGAAACAGCCCATGTGAAGTTGAGACGGCTCTTGTGAGGTTGAGATAGCCCATGTGAGGCTGAGACGGCCCTGGTGAGGTTGAAACGGCACTAGTAAGGTCGAGACGGCCCCAGTGAGGTTGAATTGGCCCCGGTGAGGCTGAAATGGCCCCGGTGAGGCTGAGACGGCCCCAGTGAGGTTGAGACGGCCCCTGTTAGGCTGAGACGGCCCCTGTGAGGCTGGGACAGCCCCGGTGAGGCTGAGACGGCCCCGGTGAAGCTGAAACGGCCCTGGTGAAGCTGAAACGGCCCTGGTGAGGTTGAATCGGCCCCGGTGAGGTTGAGACGGCCCCGGTGAGTTTGCGACGGCCCCGGCGAGGTTGAAACGGCCCCTCTGAGTTGGAGGTGGCCCCTGTTAGGCTGAGACGGCCCCTGTGAGGCTGGGACGGCCCTTGTGAGGCTTGGACGGCCCCTGTGAGGCTGAGATGGTCCCTGTGAGACTGAGACGGCCCCTGGGAAGCTGAGAAAAATACCACATGAACTCACTCTTTTATGGAGAATAAGGACCATTATAGACTGATGTACAAAAATGGATACAGAGGCAGAGCAGCATTGAGCAGAATGTCAAACTACAGTGGGAACATTGGGGAGGGTTGGGGGTGGGTAGGAGATCAACCAAAGGACTTATATGCATGCATATGAGAATAACTAATGGATACAAGACACTGGGGGTGGGGGAAGCTGGGGGAATGTCAAGCGGGGGATAAAAGGAGGCATGTGTAATACTCTTTGTAATACTTTAAGAAATAAAAAAAGGAGAAATGCAAGTAAAGCAGATGGCACAGTACCTCGAACATTGCACATATTCATTCCTGGTACAATACCCTCATGGATCTGGCTCTCTGGTGAAATTCTCTTGGTAGCTGAGGAGAGGAGAGAGAAAATTACCATATTTTCCATGTATAAGACACTATTTTTTTCTAAAATCATTAGACTGAAAATCGAGGGGCGTCTTATACACAGAAGTCAGTTGAGGAAGGAACCCTTGGGTGCATAGCTGCCCATACCTTGTCAAACAGGCTTCCTCCAATCATGAGCCTTATTGTTATTGCCATCAGCTGATGCCGTAATTGAAGGTGGAGGTGGAGAGTGTGTAGATGCAACAGGGACCAGAGCATTCTGAGCCCATAAAGATGTCAAAAAATCCTATCTAATAAATAGGTAATATGCAAATGGACCATCACTCCAACACACAAGATGGTCACCCCCATGTGGACACAAGATGGCCACCACAAGATGGCCAGCAGGGGAGGGCAGTTGTGGGCAATCAGGCCATCAGGGGAAGGCAGTTCAAAGGGACCAGGCCTGCAGGGGAGGGCAGTTGGGGGGGACCAGGCCTGCAAGGGAGGGCAGCTGGTGGCAACCAGACCTGCAAGGGAGGACAGTAACGGGAGACCAGGCTGGCAGAGAAAGGCATTTGGGGAGACCAGGCTGGCAGGGGAGGGCAGTTAGGGGCAATTGGGCCAGCAGGGGAGCAGTTAGGAGTTGAATAGGCTGGCAGAGGAGTGGTTATGGGGTGATCAGGCTGGCAGGCAGAAACGATTAGGGGCAATCAGGCAGGTAGGCAGGTGAGCAGTTGTGAGCCTGCAGTCTTGGATTGTGAGAGGGATGTCCCAGATTGGAGAGGGTGCAGGCTAGGCTGAGGGACACACACACACACACACACACACACACACACACACACACCATGCACAAATTTCGTGCACTGGGCCTCTAGTAAAAATATAAGTACCGGTAAGCAATTGTCTTACTCTGCAAAATTCAAACTGAATATAATCAGCTGTGCAAAAGAGCATGGAAACAGAGCTGCAGAGAGACAATTTGGACCTCCTCCCACTGAGTGTATGATCAGACAGTGGAGAAAACAGGATGAATAACTCCTTAAGGTGCCAAAAAAGAAGAAGGCCTTAAGAGGAAAACCGGCAAAATGGCAAACTTGGAGCAGAGGCTTAAGACTTGGATTATGGAGCAACACCAGAGTGGCTTATGTGTGTCAACCGAGCTTATTCAATGTCAGGCAAGAATGTTTGCAAGCAAAATGAACATTGTTGATTTCACAGGAAAGGCATGGTGCTTCAATTTCATGAGGTGAGAAGAGTTGGCCATGAGAACACAAACAAAGTTAGCTCAGAAAAATGCCACCAGCTTATGAGGATGATCTCACATATATAGACAGTGACTCAGAAGATAGCAGTGATAGAATAGAAGTTGAAGAAATTGACATGTCTGGAACTAACAGTGATGAAGAAGAGAGCAATGATGCAACAGAGGCTGAATAAGTGATATGCTACATACTATCATAGGACTGGTGTGTAAACATTACCTGTGGTAATCCTATGTAATAAAAGCCTAATATGCTAAGTGTCCAGTCATCCAGTCATCCGTTCAACCAATCAAAGCGTAATATACTAGTGATATGCTAAGACCGTTCAACCGCTCACTATGACATGCACTGACCACGAGGGAGCAGATACTCTGACTGGTAGGTTAGCTTGCTGCTGGGGTCCGGATGATCAGGACTGAGCAAGATGGGCCAGACATGCCCTAGAGCTTTCCTGCAGTCCTTCCCAGGCTGGCCAACCTCCTGTGTCCCTCCCCAGCCCTGATTTTGCACCTGTTGGGTCCCTCAGCCTGGCCTGCACCCTCTTGCAATCCGGAATCCCTCGGGGAATGTCAGAGAGCCAGTTTCATCCCAATCCTGCATGCCAGGTCGAGGGACCCCACTGGTGCATGAATTCATGTACCAGGCCTCTAGTTACTAAATAAAAATGTGTTCTGTTTTATGTTTAAAACTAGTGGCACAGTGCACGAAATTCGTGCACAGGGAGGATGTCCCTGAGCCCAGCCTGCACCCTCTCCAATCTGGGACCCCTTGGGGGATCAGGCCTAAATTGGCAGTTGGACATCCCTCTCGCAATCCTGGACCGCTGGCTCATAACCGCTCACCTGCCTGCCTGCCTGATAGTCCCTAACCACTCTGCCTGCTGGCCTGCTTGCCCCCATCTGCCCCACCCCCCACCCCCCACCGGTCTTCTCACTCCCAACTGCCCCCTTTGCTGGCCTGCTTGCCCCCAACTGCCCCCCCACCTGCCTGATCACCCCCAACTCCCCCCCTGCCAGCCTGGTCACCCCCAACTGGCCTCCCCTCCTGGCCTGATCTCCCCTAACCACCTCTGCCTCAGCCCTGCCACCATGGCTTTGTCCCGAAGGACATCTGGAAGGTCTCCCGAAAAGTCTCCCAGTCTAATTAGCATATTACCCTTTTATTAGTATAGATATTGATTTCTTAATTTGGGGTTGGAAAAGTGGGGGCATCTTATACATGGGGGCATCTTATATATGAAAAAATACAGTACTCATCCAAGGTCCTGTCAACAGTGAAGCTCAGGCACTGAGACTCAGGCAGTGCTTCTGACTCTCACTCTAGTGTCCCTCCCTGCCAATCATGCCTCATCTTTCTGGAGCTCCAAGAAGAGCCCAAACTCCCAGCTCATTAGGTATAGGTAAATTGAACCTACTGGACCCAAAGAGGCCAGAACAAAGGCATAGTCATTCAGGAAAGACTGTTTTTCTCTCACCTCACTCCAACACACAACTCATTTTTGTGATAGCATTCTTTATTACAGAAATAGTCCTAAATCTGTTCCATAATATACATGAGTGTGTTGTCCTTTTTCTCTTAACATTCCCCAAATTTTCTCTAAGACATAGTGATAATTTTAAGGTTAAAACAAAAATCACTCTTAAAGAGGGGGAAAGATGGAATGGGAAGGAAACAAACATTTGTTGCTGGTCTATATGTTCTATATACTCTGTTATCAGGATATCCTTTTACAGACTATAAGAGTAAGGCTCAGAGAGGTTAAGGGTTGCACAGCTAAGAGAAAGAGCTGCTATCATAATCCTCTTGTGCTTGACTCAAAGGCCTGTGTTTGAAAGGAGGCACTCAGTCTCCTCCTTAGATGGACAATGTAGGACAATGGGAACCTCCATACACAACTAGTTGGATTGTGTCCTGGTACATCAACTTTGCAGAGCAATTTGGTCATATATAGCAGATTGCACCTATCTGATGACACCTTAAATGGATCCACAAGTATATACTCAGACCCCTGGCAGGTGTTCTCAGAGAGACCTATATAAGAAAGGTCTTTGCACTACTCTTTTTAAAAACACAAATTTAAAAAAAAACACAAACATCCATCAACAGATTGTTCTGGATAAGTAAATCATAGTACCATCACACAGCAAAAAAACAATATACCAGTCAAAATGCATAAACTAGGGCTATAGCAACTAGAATATAGATGAAGCTCTGAAACAAAATGTGTGATGAAAATTGCAAATTACACAATGACACTAGTTAAATCCATGTATACATACTGGCAAAGACTTTCCTATAAAGTTTTATTAAAATACAGATGTTTAGGACCTACTCTTGTTAACATAAGAAACATTCAAACCTGTAAAGAATTTTTGAGAGTTTATTTGAGCCAAGCTGTTGGCAATTTCCAGGAAGCGGAATCTCAACACATTGAAACAATGCTCCTGAGAATGGTGGTTTTTCACCTATTTTTATAAATTACCATCAAAGAGGAGACATTATTGGGTTACATGAAAACCATTGGTGACAGATTAAGGAGGTGGGAGAAAGCAAAGTGTGTGTGGGGGAAACCTCTGGGATTGGATAAAAAGTAAAATGATAGACATGCTTCTTTTACATAGGTGGGTATAGGATGGTTAACAGTCAACAACTAACATGATAACAATAACAATGAGGGAATTTGTGGTCTGTGCCCCAGAGGTCTGTGCCTTGCAGGGTCTGGAAAAATAACGGAAGTTACAAGTTACCTTGACATTCCACAGGTAGGTTATCTTAGATGCAAAAAGACAGTAGGCTCAGTAAAGATTGAAGTTGACCTTCGTCAGGGAAGATACTGGCCTAGGATGTGACTACCTACTATCAACTGCTTTTTAATTAAAAGGTTTTAATTTCAGACCATCCTTGTGGTTACTTTAGGTCTGAGTTTGCAAGACCGCCACGCAGGCCCTCCCTGAGTTAGTCAGGTTAGCATGTGGCCCCTTTTTGTCCTCACTCCAGACTTAATAAATCTCTTTGACTTTATTTTGGTATAGATTCTTACTGAATGCTTGGTATATTCATGGTATATTATGTACATTATATGCCTGGATTTTTCTATGTTATATTTTGGGATTTTTTTCCTTCATAAAAATTGTTCATGTATTTTTTTGTAATTGAACAATGGGCCTTGAAAGGACTGGCTCCATCCTGTCCCTTGCCCTCCATCTGAACCATAGGCACTCCATCTTGTTCCCGTAAACTCCATTTTGTAAGAACTGCCATTTAAAATTTTCTACTAAACACAGGTGGTCCTTTGTTCTGTTAATTCCAGGAAGTAACTAAACCAGATAGCCTCCCTGATAGAAGTAACTCTGTTATTTCTAGCTTCTGTAAGCACACTTGCTAGAATAATGGGGAAAACAAGACATTTTTGGGGAAGGGCTAGCAATCTGAATCTGTGTCAGTAACCTAATGTACATTCTTATCAGCCTAGTCACTGTCTCCTCTTAATTATCTGGTCCTACAAGCTGCTCTGCAGGCTTGGGGGTCTGGTCAGTCCTTGGTTCCTCCCATGCCAGGTGTCTTCTGGTTATCTGAGCTGTGCTCAAGGCTGCAAGCTTTCTGCAAGGTATCTGCTAAGAACACTGCCCCCATCCCGGCACATGGTTTTTTTTTGCCTTTATAAGCTAACCCATAAGTTCATTCGGGGCTGTGAGAATTTGAGAGACCCAAGTACTCCCACGGCCTCCGGCTTTTGAAATAAAGACTCCAAATTTGGCTCTTTGATTATGGCGCCTTCTGTTTAGCTTGCTGAATTTCCAATATAGCATAATCAAATATAACATTTATTGTCTTTGTAGAAAATAGGCATAATAATAATCCTAATACATTTTCTATTGATTAAGTTATTACATATGTGTCCTTATCCCCACATTACCTCCATCCCCCCCACTCATGCCCTCACCCCCCTGTTGTCTGTGTCCATTGGTTAGGCCTATACGCTTGCATATAAGTCCTTTGGTTGCTCTCTCCCCCTTCCCTGCACCTGCCCCTACCTTCTCTCTGAGGTTTGACGGTCTGATCGATGCTTCCCTGTCTCTGGATCTGTTTTTGTTCATCAGTTTATGTTGTTCATTATATTCCATAAATGAGTGAGATCATGTGATATTTATCTTTCTCTGACTGGCTTATTTCATTTAGCATAATGCTCTCCAGTTCTATCTATGCCAGTGGTTGGCAAACTGCAGCCCCTTGAGTGTGGCTCTTCCACAAAATACCACATGCAGGCACACACGTACAATGCGATTGAAACTTCGTGGCCACACTCAAGGGGCCAAAGAGCCACATGTGGCTCGCAAGCCGCAGTTTGCCGACCACTGATCTATGCTGTTGCAAATGGTAAGAACTCCTTCTTCTAATACATATTTTTGTCTAAAACTTTATGAATTGGTTTTATTATCATTGTATTATCATGCCACAGAAAGAACAAAATTTCCTTGCCAGTTATTCTTTTTATAAGCTCATCAGCTCTTTCACTTCAGAAATTACCATCAATAAATTAAACACAGCCATTTTAAGCCTATGTCATCTTCTCCAATCTGACACTAATTCCGAAGTATTTTTTTCCATACCACCCAGCAAGTCTCTGACACAAGCTAGTTATCCTAGAGTTCAACTCAATTATGACACTGTTTATCTGGACATAGTGTCAGATACCACAGGTTAAGTAAGCACTCAGTCCTACAATACTCTTCTCACCAATTGAAAGTCCTGTGCTTCTGACCCATCAGTTATAGATATAAGCGTTCTGTAACTGGACAGCCAAGGGGTCTGGGCTGCCTACGACTACTTGTGCCAATTAAGCAGAGACAGGGTTGAACTGCATGGGAGAGCAGCAGGTCATCCACACACACACACACACAAAAAAAAAAACAACAAACAAAACTGGTCTGCTTCTCCTGATAAGCCAGCTGCTTATATTGGGTAGAAGGACAAAGATTACATGGGAAAGTAAGAATTACAGGCATGGGGAGATAGGCACGGGATAATCATTACAGGTTACAAGTCATGTGGCCTGGAGGGGTTGCAGAAGGCAGGCACCTCTGGGACTAGATTATTTCAGCCACGAGGTTGTAAATCTTTCCATAATGATAGGCAGTTTTGGGGACAGGAGGATGGACTGTGTTCTGTCCGATGTTAGCTCCCATGTCCCCGGGCGTACAACTCTCAGCCAGGTTAGAATGTGCTTTCTCTAATCAGAATAAAACCATCACAGTTAACAGAGCATGGTTAATATTTCTTATCATTGTAGCTGGTCCCCAATATTCTATTTCTGCCTCTAACTGTTCCAATGACCCCAACTTAGGTTAGATTAATTTGCTATGGTGGCTCACAGAATTCAGAGAAACATTTTCTTACTACCTCCTGGTTTATTTAAAAGGCTGTAACTCTCAAACAGCTAGATGGAAGAGATGCATAGTGCAAGGTATGTGGGAAGGGGCACGGAGCTTCCTTGCCCTCTACAGGTACACCACTCTCCCCGAATCCTCACGTGTTCACCAATCTGGAAGCTCTCTGGCCCCATCCTTTTGAATTTTTATAGAGGCTTCAGCACGCACAACCCCCCACTGCCCAAGGCGCATGATTGATTAATCCATTAGCTATTGGTGCTTGAATTCAATCTCTAGCCCCTCGCCCCTCTCCGCAGATGGGGGGAGTGGGTGGGACTGAAAGGTCCAACCCTCTAAACCAGTGGTTCTCAACCTTCTGGCCCTTTAAATACAGTTCCTCATGTTGTGACCCAACCATAAAATTATTTCCGTTGCTATTTCATAACTGTAATGTTGCTACTGTTATGAATCGTAATGTAAATATATGATATGAAGGATGGTCTTAGGCGACCCCTGTGAAAGGGTTGTTCGACCGCCAAAGGGGTCGCGACCCACAGGTTGAAAACCGCTTCTCTAAACACTGGGCTGGTTCCTCTGGCAACTAGCTCATCCCTGTTACCTAGAGGCATCCCAATCCAACCCACTAACATAACAAAAGCCACCTTTTTTTGGGGGGGGGGGCTGTCATCACTTAGGAAATTTCAAGGGTTTTAGGAGCTTTGTGCCAGGAACCAAATACATATATTTCTAATTATAAATCCCAATATCACATCTACGAATTGTTTTTGTTTTACTCTGGTGCTTGCCTAAAGACTTGAAATCATCCGCAGGCCAGAGATTGTATTTTCAAGAAAGAACTGTCTCAGAGTCCCTTGGAAATGGATGTCAACACATAGACAAGATGATAGATTTGGTTAGTAAAGAAAACAATGAGCCCTTTTCAGATTCAGACAGTGCATTACATAGACATTAGAAGGATGAGTAGCCAAAGGTAGTTCCCTTGTCCCTAGTAATGGGAAAAACAAAAGGGGCCAGATGACTGCAGAATGGATAATAGGACATTCTGTTTCTGAGGTGTCAATGCTGTCCTGCAGCTGAAGTTGTGTAGCCTACAACTGTGTCTCTAAGGAGAGAGGTAGAAAGTCACATCCCATCAGAATCCAGGAGGCAACAAAGAAGAAACTCTCTGGGTAACTTCCTGCTAGATAGGCAAGCGGGTGGTGAGTGTGAAATGTTGTGGTGGTAACAGCTGCTCAGAAGCCTTGCTTGCTCTCATGCTCTGGGAAGACCAAAAGCATTCTTCTGTTGTAGGTGGCAGGAACTGTACCAGATGTCTGACCGGTGGGGTCAGACCAGATCTGGGTTCAGCAACCTTGGTACTTGGGTTCTGACTAGGAAAGAATTCAGAGCCAAGACCCAAACTGTAAGAGAACATTTATTTAGTAAATCATAGAGGTAGAAGTAATTTCTAGAAGAAATGGACTCAGGAAACAAGTTATAGAGGTAAAGGAAAGGCCTTTGGAGCTTGAGAGTGAGGAAGCTAAACGTAATGTGCCTGGGACAGGGAGGAAGAAGGGAAAGGGAAATTCATGGGCATGCTCTCCGGAGGGAGAGCCCAGTGGTTCTCAACCTTGGCTACACATTAGAATCACCTGGGTATCTTCTTAAAATCCTGATTTCTGGGCCTCATCCTCCGGAAATTCTGTTTCTTTGTTATGGGGTGAGGCCACAACATTAGTAAAAAAGAAACAGAATTTCCGGAGGATGAGGCCCAGAAATCAGGATTTTAAAAAGATTCCCAGATGATTCTAATGTGCAGCCAAGGTTGAGAACCACTGGCCCAGAGGGACCTCAGCATTAAGGGTTTTAAGGGTGGAGATTTTAGGGGAGGTCCCAAGGGAAGATCTAATAGCATATTCAGCAGTTTTCCAGGTGTGTCCTTTCAGGGTTATGGTCTCCACTGATTGATTGGCCAGCACTGAGGCAGGGGGTCATTATTCAATGCAGCTGGTCCTGAGGTCAGCTTTGGCTAGTTCTGTTGCTTATGTGGGCCTGGAGCTGAAATACAATTGAGGTCTAAATGTTATTTCTAGGAAAGAAATATCAGGGGGTCCAAACAGCATGACCAGGGATATGCTAATGTTGTAACGTACCCCGTGAATCGCACAAAGGACGCCTCAGGTCAAGAAGTCGAATTAAGGAGTCATTTATTCAAAAGCCGGCAGCTATGAGGGGGCTTTAGCTCTCCAAATCTCACAGCCCCAAATGGCAGGAGTATTAGGCTTATAAAGGCAAAACTCACAAAGGCAGCAATTACGTCCCTAGCATTGGAATGAGGAACTATTTTGGTACAGAAGCTAAATTGAGCAAAGTTAGTTATCTAAAGATTAATTACAGTTCTTGGAGTCACTGAGTCAACGGAAAACATTCCCGGAGCCATTGAAGCAATTAAAACAATTTTTGCGGTTCTGGTTCTCAGGTACAGAAGAATGTCTTTTGTAAAGACCACAATGGGGTATACAACTGAATGGAGTGATTTACATGAGTTCCAGGAGATCAAAATAACCTCTCTATTATTTAAGCAAGCAAATGATTACAGAAGCCAGAATAGCAGGGTTAAAATTTAAACAGCAGTTTTTACCCGAGATGAATGCTACTATGCTTCACTAGGAGAGGAAAAGTCACCCTAGTGGGGAAGTTCCACCCTACAATTGATTGTCCATTGCTAGGCAGCTGGGGCTTTTTACCCTGGTGACCTTCTGTACCTGGCCCATTGTCCTTGTTCTGCTCATGTCTAACTGCCTACCACACTTCCATTACTTAGATGAGCAATGGTTCAACCTTTGCCTATATGGCCAACATGAATACATGCAAAAATGTTAGGGTGCTGGAAATATGCCATTATTACTGATTCAAGATGTTTTAGTGATTAGGATGCAAGGGTGATTTCTTTCCTGGGTTCTTGTCCAGATGGATTTGAAGAATGAAGCCACAGACAAAAGGTGGTAGGTGAAAAGTACAGAAACTTTATTGCAAATACTACCTCTAAAACCTTACTTCTAAATTCTAAGCTTAAGACTCTGTCCCCCTTGGCACAGGGGGTCAGAGGGGTCACCTAAGAAAGGTGTGCTCTAAGTTCCTAATCCTCAGACTCTGTCCCTCCTGGATGGACAAAGGGTCCCCTAAGAAAGGTGACCGCTGTTTTCTTTGTCTGGAAGCATTAAACAGGCTAGAGACCCTCCTTTTCTACTGTGGGACCTTAGCCCTGTAATTAGCTCCCATGACCCCCACATCCATACTTTTCCTCATTTGGTCATTTTATCTGTTTAGGTTGGAGTCACTTTTGATTTTATCGATGGCTTTCTCCCAGTTGTGCTGGCCTGGTGATGCTTTATCTTATAGCTCTCCCAGCTGATCAGATCAGGGCTACTTTTGATCTAACTTACGGTCACTTTGATTGCTCAGGCCAGAAATATCCCTGTCCTTGGTTTATGGCTATTTTAATTGCTCAGCCATAAATATTTCCATCTACCTGAACCCCTCCCTCCTAGGGCATTTCTCTATCCTCTGTACAAGTAAGATAAACACCCTGGCATCTTCAAGTCCCATCTATGCATTCCTCTCCTATGGGCCCTCTTTATTCCCTAAACCTTCCTAATTAAGCTAACTAGCTAGCCCTTTCATTACTGAGCAATGGCCTGCTGTCTGATGGGCAAAGGAGCCAAAAGTAAGACACAGGCCTCTGAGAAAAGAGATATTTATTTATTGCTGAGTCAGGAAACAGGGGATACTGCTCAAATCTGTCTTGCTGATTTGGGGTCTGGACAAATTTTAAGGGTTAGGGAGAACAGAGTGGCATGAGGTAATGCTGGTGGGTGAAGTTTTGATTAAAGCATTTTGGAACTTGGCCAGTTATGGTGTAGGGTCCAGGTGCAAGAGAAGGCACAAAGGAATTTCAATCTGTCTGGGTTTAATTGGTCAGTTCTGCATTTGTCCATATTTGGTCTAGGCACCAGATCTTTCCATTATTTTTCACTTAAGACAAAGAATACTTTATTTAAAACCATCAAAGAAATGGACAGGTTAGGTCTGTAACCAAATTTCATGCTTTAAAGCATAGGCCAATAATTGTATATGAGAGTATACACTGCTACATAGAAATTAACTGATCAGACCACAACTTTTCAATGTTTAAAACAGAATAAGCTTCTCTGTAAAAAGCAACATCATTGTGACATTTTAACTTTAGTATTCCTCTTCTTTCTCACCCTCTTTGTCAACAGAATCTACACCAACATCCTCATACTCCTTCTCAAGGGCAGCCATGTCCTCAAAGGCCTCAGAACACTCTTCTTCCTCCATGCCCTCACCCAAATACTAGTGGACAGAGGCATGCTTTGCATGTATCAGTTCAAACCAGTGGTCCGGTAGAGCTCAGGCCTCAGCAATAGTTGAAGTGTTGTTCAACATGCACACAGCTCACTGTGCTTTGACCAGGTCTCCATCAGGTACCACAGTGGGAGGCTGGTAATTAATGCCAACTCTGAAGCCAAGGGGGCATCAGTTCACAAACTAGATGATGTACTTGGTCTTGATAGTGGCAATGGCAGCATTGACATCCTTGGGGACCATATCACCATGGTACAACAGGCAGTAAGCCATGTATTTACCATGGCAAGGGTCACATTTCACCATCTTGTTGGCTGGTTCAAAGCACACACTGGTGAGCTCCACTACAGAAAGCTGTTCATGGTAGGCTTTCTCAGCAGAGATGACAGGGGCATATGTGGACAGAGGGAAGTGGATATGGGGATAGGGCACCAGGTTGGTCTGAAATTGGGTCAGATCAACATTCAGGGCTCCATCCAATCTTATGGAAGCAGTGATGGAGGACACAATTTTACTTAACAACCTATTCAGATTAGTATAGGTTGGGCTCTCAATATCCAGGTTTATATGACATATGTCATATATGGTCTCGTTGTCAACCATGAAGGCACAATAAGAGTGCTACAGGGTGGTGTGGGTGGTGAGGATGGAGCTGTAGGATTTAACTACAGCTGTGGAAACCTGGGCAGCTGGGTAAATGGAGAACTCTAGCTTGGACTTCTTGCCATATTGACAGAGAGATGTTCCATCACCAGAGAAATGAACCCAGAACCACTACCCCCCAAAGCTGTGGAAAAACAAGAATCCCTGAAGACCTGTACACTGGTCAGCCAGTTTCTGAATTCAGTCCAAGATAAGGTCAATGATCTCCTTGCCAATGGTGTAGTATCCAAGGGCATAGTTATTGGCAGCATCTTCCTTGACTGTGATGAGCTGCTCAGGGTGGAAGAACTTCAGACTTTGCTAAAATCTCTCAAACAAGCTGCAGCTGGTGACAGCATGCCCCAAACCTATCAATAAAAGGCCCAAGACTTGGCACTAGCGCCAGCCTGCCTTGCTTCACAGCTGGGCCTTGCCTCCTACATAGCAGCTCTCCCACTGCAATCACAGCCAATTGGCCTGGAGGTCAACTCCTCCCAGAGATGTTAACAGCAACCAAGGCTCAACTATAAGACTGTGCACACAGCCCACACAGGCTGCATGTAGAGTGCCCAGCTCAGGTAACTAGGGAGGTTGAGTCACTGGACCCTACAGGACACCTACTACCCAAAGCCACAATACCAATTCCAGGAGACATAGTAGCTCTACCTAATACATAGAAACAAACACAGGGAAGCGGCCAAAATGCAGAGACAAAGAAACATGTCACAAATGAAAGAAATGGAAGCAAGAAAACTACTGGATACAGAGTTCAAAACTATGGTTACAAGGTTACTCAAGGATCTTCATGAGAGCTTCAAGGGACTTAGTGAGACTTTCAAGGACCTTAGTGAGAATTTCAATGACATGAAATAGAATGTCAGAAATTAAGCATACACTACCTGAAATAAAGAACAATTTACAAGGACTCAACAGTAGAGTAGAGGATTCTGAGAATCAAGTCAACGATTTGGAATATGAGGAAACCAAAACAAAACAAAAGAAAAAAACAACACCTAATCAGAAGAGCAAAAAGATAAAAGAATCCAAAAATATGTAGATGGTGTAAGGAGCCTCTGGGACAACTTCAGGCATACCAACATAGGCATTATGGGGGTGCCAGAAGAATAAGAGAGAGAGCAAGAAATTGAAAACCTATTTGAAGAAATAATGACAGAAAACTTCCCAGACCTGGTGAAAGAAATAGACTTACAAATCCAGGGAGCACAAAGAGTCCCAAACAAGAGGAACCCAAAGTGGCCCACACAAGACACATCATAATTAAAATGCCAAGGGTTAAAGACAAAGAGAGAATCTTAAAAGCAGCAAGAGAAAAGCAGTTAGTTACTGACAAGGGATCACCCATAAAACTGTCAGCTGACTTCTCAACCGAAACTTTGCAGGCCAAAAGGGAGTGGCAAGAAACATTCCAAATGATGAATAGTAAGGACCTACAACCAAGATTACTCTATCCAGCAAAGCTCTCATTTAGAATTGAAGGTCAGATAAAGAGCTTCATAGAAAAAGGAGTTCATCACCACCAAACCAGTATTATATGAAATGTTGAAGGATATAGAAGAAGAAAAAGAAGAAGAGATAAAAATATGAACAATAAAATGGCAATAAATACATATCTATCAACAATCAAATCTAAAAATCAAAATAAATCAATAAGAAATCTAATGAACAAAATAAACTGGTGAATAGAACAAAATCAGAGGCATGGAAGCATGGAACAGACTGATCAATCTCAGAAGGAAGGGGGAAGAAATTAACCAAAGATCTTACCTATGGACACAGACAGTAGGGTAGTGAAGGCCTGGGGCTGGGCAGGAACCGGGTGGAGGGGACAATGTGGGGAGGCACATCTGCAATAGTCTCAACAATAAAGATTTTTTAAAAAAGAAAGAAATATGAGTTCCCACCCAGCAAGTGTGGCTCAGTGGTTGAGAGTCAACTTTTAACCAGAAGGTCACTGTTTGATTCCCAATCAGGGCACATGCCCTGGTTGCTGGCTCGATCGTCAGTGGAGGCATGCAGGAGGCAGCCAATCAATGATTCTCTCTCATTGTTAATGTTCCTATCTGTCTCTGTCTCTCCCTCTCCCTTCCTCTCTGAAGTCAATAAAAATATATTTATAAAAAGAAATATGAGTTCCTCAATCAGGTATAAATGAAATCCATATCAGATAAGATCAGGTAGTTAGCACAGTGCCTGGCACATAGGTGGCATTCTCTAGAGGACAATACCACATCCTGTGGTATATGTTGTGTCCCACTACCCAGAGTAATATGGGATTATGACAGTTAATAATTATATTTACTGTGTATTGAGCACCCAACATAAAAAATAATTATTTTTCTAAACCAAGTATCCAAAGATACCCAAGGTAAACAAATGTACTAAGAAGATTATTTAACTAAATCTGTTCTGATGGACAATTTTGATGTTCCATTTCCCCCTATTGTAAACAAAGCCTACAGAATCACTCATGAAGCCTTAGTTTTAGCAAAGAATAAATGTATAAAAAACAATTGTTATGGGAATTTTAAAACATAAAATATTTTAAAACATAAGATTATATTTTAATGCATTATTAATTATCTCCCTGGAAAAATATTGGAAGTGGAATTACTGAACCAAAATATCAAATATTTTTATTTTGTTAATCCTCACCTGAGGGTATTTTTCCATTGATTTTTAGGGAGAGTGGAAGAGAGAGGGAAGGACAGAGAGAAACATTGATGTGAAAGAAACACATTGATTGGTTGCCTCCTGTAAGCCCTGGACCAGGGCCGGGGCTGGGGAGAAGCCTGCAACCGAGGTATGTGTGCCCTTTGTTCTGCAGGCCAATGCTCTATCCACTGAGACAAACTGGCTAGAGCAAATATTTTTGTTTTAAAACAATATAGAAAACTAGAGGCCCAGTGCACGAAATTTGTGCACGGGGAGGGGGGGCGGAGAAGAGTGTCCCTCAGCCCAGCCTGCACCCTCTCCAATCTGGGACCCCTTGGGGGATGTCTGACTGCCAGTTTAGGCCTGATTCCTAAAGGGGCAGTCGGACATCCCTCTCACAGTCCAGGACTGCTGGCTCCCAACTGCTCACCTGCCTGCCTGCCTGACTGTCTCTAACCGCTTCTGCCTGCCAGCTTGATCACCCCCTAACCACTCCCCTGCCAGCCTGATCGACGCCTAACTGCTCCCCTGCTGGCCCAATTGCCCCCAACTGCCCTCCCCTGCTGGCCTGATTGCCCCCAACTGCCTTCCCTTGCCAGCCTGATCGCCCCCAACTGTCCTGCCCTGCTGGCCTGGTACCCCCAAGTAACCTCCCCAGCAGCATGGTTGTCCTCAACTGCCTTCCCTTGCCACCCCGATCGCCTCCAACTGCCCTCCCCTGCCAGCCTGGTCCCCCCCAACTGCCCTCCCCTGCTGGCCTGGTCCCCCCCAACTGCCCGCCCCTGCTGGCCTGGTCCCCCTAACTGCCCTCCTGTGCCAGCCTGGTTCCCCCCAACTGCCCTCCCCTGCCGGCGTGGTCGCCCCCAGCTGCCCTCCCCTGCAGGCCTGGTCACCCACAACTGCCCTCCCCTGCAGGCCTGGTCCCCCCCCAACTGCCCTCCCCTGCAGGCCTGGTCCCCCCAACTGCCCTCCCCTTCAGGCCTGATCACCCCCAACTGCCCTCCCCTTCAGGCCTGATCACCCCCAACTGCCCTCCCCTGCAGGCCTGGTCCCCCACAACTGCCCTCCCCTTCAGGCCTGATCACCCCCAACTGCCCTCCCCTTCAGGCCTGAACACCCCCAACTGCCCTCCCCTGCCGGCCCAGTTACCCCCAACTGCCCTCCCCTGCCGGCCATCTTGTGGCTACATGGGTGCAGCCATCCTGTTACCACATGAGGGTGGCCATCTTGTGCTAGGGTGTGATGGTCAATTTGCATATCACCTCTTTATTATGTAGGATTGCCCTTCAGAAAAATTTTACCAACACACTCAACAAGGGCAGGGAAAAGTGCATGTGTTCCCTAATCCCTCAACAAATCTATTACACAGTTTCTTGTAATCAAACCTATCACTGTTGTCCTTTTTTTTTTATCCCTCACCCAGAGGATATTTTTCCATTGATTTTAGAGAGAGTGGAAGAGAGAAGGAAAGCCAGAGAGAAATATCGATGCCGGCTAGGGCACTGTTTTCCTTAAGTGTTCATCTCTGTTATATTTTTAAAAGCCTTCCACACAAAAAACTTATGTGGAAATGGTGGCTACTTATTCTGATCTTGTTATAACAAGAGAGTCGGGCACTTTCACTTGTGTTTGGCAAACTTAAAGGCAGGCAGGGGAATAGGAAAGCTTTAGAGTGGAAACAGGGAAGGCTTCAGGTATTCTGATTAGAGGTCATTGGCATGGGGAACCTGGAGGAACTTAACTAGAAGCAAGGCATTTTTTATGACTGGGTTGGCTGCAGTCATTGTTCAAGTCCTGAAGTTTGAAGCAGAGGCTATTTGGCTTCCTGGGCTGCTTGCTGTAGAGGTTGCGGATCACAGTTCTATTGTCATATATGGTCTTGTCATTGTCTGTGTTATATTCAATCATTGTTTTATTCTGCTTCAAGTATAATTCCATTTAGATTTAAATACCAATTCATTAGAAATTTTATGTTTGTGCATGTAAGGAAAAAAGGAACATTTCAGCCGAAACCAGTTTGGCTCAGTGGATAGAGCGTCTGCCTGTGGACTGAAGGGTCCCGGGTTCGATTCCGGTCAAGGGCATGTACCTGGGATGCAGGCACATCCCCAGTGGGAGATGTGCAGGAGGCAGCTGATCAATGTTTCTCTCTCATCGATGTTTCTAACTCTCTATCTCTCTCCCTTCCTCTCTGTAAAAAATCAATAAAATATATTTTTTTAAAAAAGGAACATTTCATTTTGAGGGAAATATTGTTCCTATTTTTTTCTAAATGCAACATTATGCTCTTTGTACAACATTAAAGTTCACATTCTTACCATTTTATGGGGGTTGATCTTCGTTCTTTCAATGGAATTGAAGAGCAACATTCTTAAGACTCTTTCCCTGGACCGCCCAACTCACTGAAGAAAAAAAAGTCTCTGCGGTTTTCATTAAAATTCTTTCTTTGACAAACTTCTCAAGAAGAGGTAAAAGACAAAAGGGCCCAGGGAGGTAAAGGGGGACCTGCGGGAAAGAGGCGGTGTGTGGCTGGCAGTCCTGGCTAGTGGGCGGGGCTCGGGGGACGCACGCTCACGTGATCTGCCGGGCGCAGCTGTGGGCACCAGTCCGGGTGCCCGCCTTCCTTCCCTGCGGTCCGACCCGAGCTGCTTGCGAACTGCTAATTGTTGCTCCAGGTTCTTTCAGGTCAGTGCGAGGGCCTTCCTCGCTGCCCGCGGAATACTGGAATGGGCGAGGAGGAATGGGCACGGAAAGGAAAAAGGTTGGGGATGGGGTCTGGGTGGAGGGAAGCCGGCCTGACTATAGATAGAGATGGCGGTGGGGAAATGACTAAGAGGGAGCGAGCGGCCGATGGGTGGAGGGTGGGGAAGGCGGACACCCCCAAGTACCCATACCCCCTTTCTCTGCACCCCCTTCTCGCTGCCCTCCGTCCATTTTGGAGCCGGAGATGGTGAACTGGGGGACACCCCAGCAGTGAGACAGTGGAGATTAACCCCCTCGTCTACTCTGTGCCTAGAGAAAAAAGTTGACCTTCATGGTGGGGAGGCGAGTTGCCTCAGGGAGAGAAGGACGCAGGGATCCAAAATTAGGGTGGAAAACGTCCTGATCTGGCGCCCCAGGCGTGAAAAGAAATGGCGTCTGGGGTGTGGGGAGCGGAGGAGATCGGGGAGGAAAACGTTGGGTGACTAGGGCCAGGATTCAGGAAAGGGATCGGAGTCCCTGTGCAACCACCGAACGCCCAGCTACTGTCTCCCCTGTTTGTCTGCAGGTCTGCGTGTCTGTTGTTCTCAGCACTTGGCTAGGCTAGAAAAGGAAGGAACCTATCCAGAATTCCCGCAGGTCAGTTAAAGGAGGGGTGTCCCAAAGGGGCGGGGAGTGTGGGCGGCACGTCCCAAGCAGAATTTGGGGCCCCGCTGTCCTCCTCCAACACATTTACACACACACTGCGCCGAGCAAATGTAGAGAAAATGGCAGGGCCTGCCAGAGAAATGGTTGGCTCACGTGTGTGGAAGGAATGGTGAGGAAAGGGTGGCAGAAGGAGGGCGGGGCCCGGTTAGGGGAACTCTGAGAAGGGGCAAGATGCCAGTACTATCCAGACCTGCATTCCACCCCGAAGTCCTCAGTCTCCCTTGTCTCCTCTGTGTCTCCTTTTTCCCCCACCCCACCCCCAGGACAGGAAAAGGAGGGGACATCTCAACATGGAAAAACTCTGCAGTGTAAATGAAGGAATGCCTGAGAATCAAGGAAAGATGGAAAATGAACAGCCTCAGAATGCTGCAACGCCAGAAGTAGCTCATACTCTGGAAGACAAGGAAAAGTCAGAAAATGAAGGAAAGATAGAAAACAGGGGAGAGACAGAAAATGAGGAAATACTAGAGGATAAAGAGAAGCCAGAGAAGGAGGGAAAGCCAGTGATAGAGGGAAAGTCAGAGAGCCAGGGAAAATCAAAAGAAGAAGGAAAACCAGAGAGTGAGGGAAAGCCAAATGAAGAAGGAAAACCAGCCATGGAACCAAGGGCTGCAGGAAAGCGCCCAGCTGGGGATGATGTACCTAGAAAAGCCAAAAGAAAAACCAACAAGGGGCTGGCTCAGTGCCTCAAGGAATACAAAGAGGCCATACACGATATGCATTTGAGCAATGAGGAGATGATAAGAGAATTTGATGAGATGGCTAGGGTAGAGGATGAGGTGAAGAAAACCAGACAGAAATTGGGGGGGTTTATGTGGATGCAAAAAAGTTTACAGGACCCCTTCCACCCCAGAGGCCCTAGGGAACTCAGGGGTGGCTGTAGGGCCCCACAAAGGGGCTTTGAAGACATTCCTTTTGTGTAGTGCCCATGGCAGGCATTTGCCAGGCCCAGGGCTTTAAGCTTATGCTAATGTTTTGCTTTAGTTGTCACTCTGTTATCCAGCTGCAGCCCTCTATGTTTCAGTAGCAGATTTTTGTCCATTGCATGGAATAATGTTTATGATGCATTGTAAAATTAAAAAGAAAAGTTTGCAGAACCATATATATGGCATCAGTCCATTTTTGTAAAACTGCAAAGATATTTACTAATGATCTATGTACAGGAAGAAAAAAACTCTGAAAGCTGAGTCTACTAAAAGCTTAATAGTGGTTATCTGTGGGTAATTTTTTTGTTCATATTACTTTCATCATAAAAATAATGAAAGATAAAAAATAGGAAAACAATACCAAGCAATCAAAAGAACAGTTCAGTGCTTATGGAAAACCTGGGGACACTTAAAATTCTTATCAGCATGCAAAATGGTAAGTAAAACATTACTTCTGGGACTCAAAAGTTGTGGAGGAATCAACCTCATAGTTACATATGCATTGTTGCAAGGGATAGTCTTGTCATCTGTGAATTGGGGATAAAACGTGCCTTCCAGGACTGTGGAGAAGATCAGATGAGATACTGTATTGGGCTAGCTACTTCCCTCTCCCCTGCACTAGCAGAACCAGAGCCCCTGAATTTTCCCTGTTTTTGATGTTTGGGAGAGGATTAAGGGAGGTTCCACTTGTGTCCAGGAATAAGTCCAGGTAGCTAAGAGGTAGTTGCCACTCTCTCCTGATTACTGCCATGTCTCTTGGGCATTGTGCCTCGTCTCATGGGTCCTGCACCCTCCTAAGGCCCCTATTGCTAGTGGGCCGGAGATCATGATGGACTAAAGCAGTACAGTATCTCAACAGAAGGGTGGAGAATTCTCTGTCTACAATAGAGTTAACCCTAACTCAGGTGGGTAGTACCCATTTGTCACTTGGACCTTAATATTTTAAAAAGTTCCCAGAAAACACTCCTTTCCAATTTTTTTGTTGGTTTGTGTGTGTTTTTGCATACAGCAATCTTCACTGGATTTAGATACTGGAGATTGAACCAAGAGAAAAATCTGACTGACCAGATGCTGTGCTATTCTCACCTGTTAATCTCTTGTCTACTGACTCTTTTTTTCTTCGAAGGAATTGTCTCCCAGGAAATTTCTGTTAAGCCCCGCCTTACCATTTTAACAGGCCCATGTGGTCCCCCCACCCACCCTGGTTCTTAGCCTTTTGTTGGTTTTTATTGTTTTTAAAATAAAGTTATTTTAAGGCAGTCATAGATTTTTACAGAATTATTTCGAAGATGGTAGAGTTCTGTGTACCCCATACTCAATATCCCCTATTTTAAAATTGATTTTTAGAGAGAGAGAGAGAAAACATTGATGTGAGAGGGAAACATGATCAGCTGTCTCCTGCAGGACCCCTACTGGGGATTAAGCCAGGAAAGTCGGGCATGTGTCCTGGCTGGAATCAAATCAGCAACCTTTCAGTGCACAGGACAATGGCTAACCAACCTAGCCACACCCACCAGACTCAATATCCCTTATTATTAACATTTAAATAGTATGGCATATTTGCCACAATGAACCAATATTGATACATTATTATTTACCAAAGTATACATTGTATTCATATTCCTCAATTTTTCCCTAATGTCCTTTTTCTGTTCCAGGATCCCATCCAGGATAGATACCACCTTACATTTAGTCATTCTTGTCTCAGGCTCCTCTTGGCTGTGACAGTTTCTCAGACTCTCTCTGTTTTTGATGCCCTTGACACCCTTGAGAGGTACTGGTTGGGTATTTTGTATAATGTCCCACAATAAGCCCGGCTGGCATGGCTCAGTGGTTGAGAGTCGACCTATAAACCACGAGGTCACGGTTTGATTCCTGGTCAGGACACATGCCCTGTTGTGGGCTTGATCCCCTGTGTGGGGCATCAGTGGCTCTCTCTCATTGATGTTTCTATCTCTCCCTCTCCCTTCCTCTCTGAAATCAATAAAAAAATATATCTTAAAAAGAATAATGTCCCACAATTTCAGTTTGCTTGATTTTTTTTCTTGTGATTACACAGGGGTTAAGTGCTTTTAGGAAGAGGACCACAGAGATAAAGTGCCATTCTCATCACATCATATAAAGGATATATACTATCAGTATTATCTCTGTTGATGCTAACTTTGGTCACCTGACTGAGATAGTGTTTGCCAGGATTCTCCATGGTAAAGTTACTCTTTTATATCTCCTTTTCCATATTGTATATACTCTTTTGTTGTTGTTAATCCTCATGGGAGGATATTTTTTCCATTGATTTTTAGAGAGGATGTGAGGGAGGGGAAAGGAGAGAGAGAGGGTGGAAAGAAACATCAATCTGAGAGAGACAAATCAATTAGTTTCCTCCCGCCCCTGAGCAATGCTGGCCAGGGCTGTATGTACTCTTTGGAAGAAAGTCACTATGCACAGTCCACACTTAAGGAGTGTTCTACCTACTTGAGGGTAGAGTACCTTCAAAATTATTTGGAATTCTGCATGGGATATTTGACTTCTTCCCCTTTTATTAATTTATTCATATCAGCATGGTTTCATTAATATTTATTTGATACTTTAGATTATAATCTAATGCTACTTTTAATGTTTTGATTGCACTCATTTTAATTTTGGCCATAGGGAGCTCTTTCAGTTGGCTTTTGTATCTATTTGGTTGTGTGTGTGTGTGTGTGTGTGTGTGTGTGTGTAACACTTTCTTTCTGGCACTACAAGATACACTAGTTTTGCATATTTCTTGCCTAAGTTCTAGAATTAGCCATTTCTCCAAGGAGTCCTGATACCTTAAGTTGGAGAACAGTATTAAAAACTAGGATCTGGGTGCTAGGTGTACTCATTACTGTTGGGATATCATTGCTTCTAGGCCCTCAGAGTTGACAGAGTAAGGAGATATATGGATATATAATAATCTGTGTGTATATATACATATATGTATTACATATATACATCTTTATATATGTTTACTTCTTTATATATTTTTAATATTTATATACAGAGATAATTTTGCCTATAGTCTTATAGACTACATTCATTTCCAAACTTACTTATGTCAGCACCTTATTCTTCCCATCCCTCTCAGTAAGGTTGTTTCATATTTGTAATACACTTACATTCTGCATTTTAGGAGTACTGTTATAAACTATTTTTAAATTTCAAATTTCAATTGTCCATATCTGGTATATAGGAAAATAATTAACTTTTGTATATTAATCTTACATCCTGAAACTTTGTGGCCAGGAGTTTGTCAATGTTTTGGCATTTTCTATATAGACGATCATGTCCTCTGAAAATAGAGACAATTATATTTCCTCCATTCCAATCTGTATATATTTTATTTACTTTTTGGTCTTATTGCACCAGCTAGGACTACCAGTATGATGTTTAATAGGAGCAATGAGAAAGGACATACTTACGTTGTTCTTGCTCATAGGGTGAAGTGTCCTCTTGTTTAAGTTCTTTATTGTTTAAGTATTACATGTAGTACATATGTCTCCTTTTTTCCCCATTGACCTCTCCCTGGCCACCCCCACTGCCCCAGCACATGCCCTCACCCCCCTAGTGTCTGTGCCCCTTGGTTATGCTTATATGCATGCATACAAGTCCTTTGGTTGATCTCTTACTCCCCCCACCCCCCCCACCCCCACTTCCCTCTGAAGTTTGAGCATCTGTTGGATGCTTCTCTGTCTCTGAATCTGGTTTTTGTTCATCAGTTTATGCTGTTCATTATATTCCACAAATGAGTGAGATTGTGTGATATTTTTTCTTTCTCCGACTGGCTGATTTTGCTTTGCATAATGCTCTCCATGTCCATCCATGCTGTTGCAAATGGTAAGAGTTTTTTCTTTTTTATAGCAGCATAGTATTCCATTGTGTAGATGTACCACAGTTTTCTAATCTACTCATCTGCTGATGGGCACTTAGGCTTTTTCCTAATCTTAGCTATTATAAATTGTGCTGCTGTGAACATAGGGTGCATATGCCCTTTCTGATTGGTGTTTCTGATTTCTTGGGATATATTCCTACAAGTGGGATTACTGGGTCAAATGGGAGTTCCATTTTTAATTTTTTGAGGAAACTCCATACTGTTCTCCACAGTGGCTGCACCAGTCTGCATTCCCACCAGCAGTGCACGAGGGTTCCTTTTTTTCCACATCCTCGCCAGTACCTGTCATTTGTTGATTTGTTGATGATAGCCATTCTGACAGGTGTGAGGTGATACTGCATTGTCATTTTGATTTGCATCTCTTGGATGATTAGTGACTTTGAACATGTTTTCATATGTCTCTTGGCCTTCTGTATGTCCACTTTCGAAAAGTGTCTATTTAAGTCCTTTGCCCATTTTTTGATAGGATTGATTATCTTCCTTTTGTTAAATTGTATGAGTTCCCTGTAAATTTTGGAGATTAAACTCTTATCGGTGATAACATTGGCAGATATGTTCTCCCATGCAGTGGGCTCTCTTGTTTTGTTGATGATTTCTTTTGTTGTGCAGAAGCTTTTTATTTTGATGTAGTCCCATTTGTTCATTTTCTCCTTAGTTCCCATTGCCCTAGGAGCTGTATCAGTAAAGATATTGCTATGTGAAGTTTCCTCTTTTTAATCAGCAAGTATTATACTAGTTGTAGGCTTCTTGTAGATTTAAAAAAAAAAATCAAATTGAGGAAGTTCCCCTCTGATTCTAGTTGGAGAGTTTTGATCATGCAAGGGTATTGGATTCTATCAATTGCCTTTTATACATCAAGTGATAAGATCATATGATTTTTCTTCAGTCTGTTAATGATGGATTATATTGATTAATTTTCAAATGTTGAATCAGCCTTGGAAACCTAGAATAAGTTCCTCTGTTAGGTGTATGATTCTTTTGATACATTGTTGGATTTGATTTGCTAATATTTTGTTGAGGATTTTCTGTCTGTTTATAAGAAATTGGTCTGTAGTTTTCCTTTTTTGTGTTGTTTTTTATCTGGTTTTGGACTTAGGGTAATACTAGCCTCATAGAATGAATCAAATGTTCTCTCTACTTCTAAATTATGGAAGAGATTGTAGAGAATTGGTATTATTTCTTCCTTAATGCTTAGTAGAATTCACTGATTTCTAAATGTTCATTGGTGATCCTTAAATGTTTGGTAGAATTTTGTCCTGATGATGCCTATCTTTGGAAGGTTATTAATTATTTATTCAATTCCTTAATAAACAGATGGCTATTCAAGTTATTTATTTCTGTGTGAGTTTTAGTAGTTTGTCTTTCAAGAAATTGGTTCATTTCACCTAAGTCAGTGGTTGGCAAACTGCGGCTCAGGAGCCACATGCGGCTCTTTGGCCCCTTGAGTGTGGCTCTTCCACAAAATACTACGTGCGGGCACACATGTACAGTGCAATTGAAACTTTGTGGCCCATGCGCAGAAGTCGGTATTTTGTGGAAGAGCCACACTCAAGGGGCCAAAGAGCCGCACGTGGCTCGCGAGCTGCAGTTTGCCGACCCACCTAAGTTATCAAATATGTAGGCATAGAGTTAGTCACAGTATTCCTTCATTATCTTAATGTCCATGGGATCAGAAGTGATGATCCCACCTTAATTTCTGGTATTGTTAATTTAGGTCTTTCTTTTTTCTTGGTTACCCTGGCAAGAGATTTATAAATTTTCTTTATCTTTTCAAAGAACCAGAAATGTTTTGTTAATTTTGTTTTCTTTTTTTCACTTTCATTTTTTTTCTTCTCTATTTCATTCTTCTGCTTGCTCTAGGCTTAAATTATTCTTCTTTCTTTAGTTTCCTAAGAGAAAGCTTAGGTTATTGATGTTAGATCTTTCTTCTTTTCTCATTTAAGCTAGAAATTTCCCATGAAGCACTACTTTTGCTACATTCCCCAAATTGTGATTTTTTTCATTTAGTTCAAAATATTTTTACATTTCTTTTTTATTGTTGTTGTTTTTCAGTTTGTTTGTTTTTTGTTTTGTTTTGTTTTTTTATCTTCACCCAAGGATATTTTCCCATTGATTTTTAGAGAGAGTGGAAGAGAGGGAAAGACAGAAACATCGATGTAAGAGAAACACATTGATTGGTTGCCTCCTGCACACGCCCTACCAGGGCCCCGGCTAGGGGAGAAGCCTGCAACTGAGGTACGTGCTCTTGACTGGAATTGAACCCAGGACCCTTCAGTCTGCAGGCTGACACTCTATCCACTGAGCCAAACCTGCTAGGGCTACATTTCTTTTTTAAAATATGTCTTTATTGATATCAGAGAGAGGAAGGGAGATGGAAAGAGAGAGAGAAACATCATTGATGAGAGAGAAACACTGCCCCCTACTGGGGATAAAGTCCACAACCTGGCAATGTGCCCTGACCTAGAATCAAACCAGCACCTCTCAGTGCATGGGACTATGCTCAAGCAATTGAGCCACACAGGCCTGGCAGCGCTGGAACTTAAATAGTTTTGCTCCAGACCTTTTGATTCATTCTTTTTCAACTTGCATTAATAAGATAATATTATTGTCTTATATAGCATTAACTTAAACTTGCATAGATATTTATCCTTTTAATTGCTATTTATCCCTTCCTTCATCTTCAGTCTTCCATCTGTAATCATTTTCCAGTTTCCCTGTATCATTTAGTATTACTTTTGGTTCATGCCTGCGGCTGGCAAACTCTGTGTGTTTCTATTTATTTGTAAAGGTCTTTATTTCACCTTTATTTTTGAAGGGTATTTTTGCTGGTTATCAATTTCTTGGCATTTATTTTCTTTCAGGACACTAAAGATATTCCACCAACCTCATGCTTCCATTGTTGCTCTCAAGAAGCCAGAAATCAGCCCAACTTTTGTTCTTTTCAAGGCATACTCTTATTTTTTCTGGCTACTTTTGTTATTTGTCTTTGTCTTTGATTCTATGCAAGTTCAGTATTATACATCTATGCATGAGTTTCTTTTTATTTATTCTGTTTGGGGTATGTTGGACTTCTTGGATCTGTGGATCAATATCTTTCATCAGTTCTGAAAAATCCTCAGCCATTATATCTTCAAACATTGCCTCTGAACACTTCAATTTCTCTTTTCCTTTCAGAACTCTAATTAAACATATGTTAGACCTTCGGTGGTGAATACACATTATAATATACAGATGATGTATTATAGAATTGTACACCTGGAACCTGTATAATTTTTTAACCAATGTCACTCCAATAAATTCAATAAAACAAAGCATGTTAGACCTTATTATACCCTCCCATATGTATTTTACATCTTTTTTTACTACCTGTTCAGCCTTATAGATGGTTTCTTCTGAATATAATTTCAAGTCCTTTAATTCTTTCTTTTTTTTTGTTAATCCTCACCTGAGGATATTTTTCTCATTGATATCTTAGAGAGAGTGGGAGGGTGGGAGCGGGAGAGGAGAGAGAGAGAGAGAGGGAGAGAGAGAGAAACATTGATGTGAGAGAGACACATCAGCTGAATGCCTCCTGCACATGCCGCAATGGGCTGGGGATGGAAGAACCTGCAACCCATGTACATGCCCTTGACCAGGAATCAAAGTGCTTTGGTGCAGCAGTCTGGACTCTTAACTACTGAGAAACACCAGCAAGAGCTAATTCTTTCTTGAGCTGTATTTATTTGGCTGTTAAGGCCATGCATTGAGATTCTAATTTCAGCTAAGATATTTTTTAGTTTTAGAATTTCCTTTTTTTTTTTCTTTTTTTTGCTTCTAGTTATCTGTTGAAATTTCAAGATTGGATTTTATCTTAATACACTAAGTATTTTTGTTTTTATTTATTTTCATTAAATTTATTGGGTTGACATTGGTTGATAGGGTCAGATGTGGATTTCTATGTTATGAGACTGTGTATTGCACTGAGCATTATGGTTTAATAGTCTGTATCCAATAATTCAAACCTAATGGATCTGTTTGTTACCTGTTATCTCTACTGCTTCTCACGTAATTATGTCTTTTTTCTTTGTGTTTCTGGTTATTTTTGGGTGTCAGCATTGTACATGAACATTTGTTTATTGAAATAACTTGAGAAATAAGTTAACAGTATTTTACTCCAGAGAAGATTTTGTTTGCTAGTCCAGTAAGGGTGATTCCTGTATGGAACCACCATAATCTATGTTCAGAGGCCACCTACATGTTGCAAAACCAAGCTTAAAGACTTTCTGAGGGCTAGTTTATTTCCAGTTTGTAATTACCCTTAACCTGAAACATTTTGGTTCCCAGCATTATATGAGTGACAGTTTGTTAGAAAACTACTCCTCTTTCAGTAGGCCTTTGGTGTTGATTTTTTACAAATATATTTTATTGATTTTTTTTTTTTTACAGAGAGGAAGGGAGAGGGATAGTTAGAAACATCCATGAGAGAGAAACATCCATCAGCTGCCTCCTGCACACCCTCTACTGAGGATGTGCCCGCAACCAAGTTACTTCCCTTGACCAGAATCGAACCTGGGACTCTTCAGTCCCCAGGCCAACGTTCTAGCCACTGAGCCAAACTGGTCAGGGCTTGGTGTTGATTTTTGTTACTCTAGTACCTTGAGTCAGCTTTAGATTCAACTCATTTTGGTGCTGGTTTACTCCTTAACCTTTATTCATTAACAGATACCCTCAAGACAAATAAAAGAAAATATGGGTAAATTCCTCTTTGACCTCATGTAGAAAAAGTTCTTAAGTATGAATCAAAATCTAGATGCAAAGAAGTATGATAAATTTGACTACATATTAAAATGTATGGCAGACAATAGACACATGAAAAATGCTCAAAGTCACTAATCATCAAATAAATGCAAATTAAAACTACAATGAGGTATCATCTTACACCTGCCAGAATGGCTACCATCAATAAATCAAAAAACAAAAGTGCTGTCAAGGATGTGGAGAAAAGGGAACACTAGTACACTGCTGGTGGGAATGCAGACATCAGCCATTATGGAAAACAGTATGGCAGTCCCTTAAAAATTAAAAATAGATCCGCTGTTTCACCCAGCCATCCCACTTCTGGGAATATATCCTAAGAATCCTGAAACACCAATTAGAAAGAATATATCCACCCCTATGTTTATAGCAGCATTATTTACAATAGGTAAGATCTGGAAACAGCCCAAGTGCCCATCAGTAGATGAGGATATACTAGTAAAACAGCTGTGGTACATTTACACAATGGAATATTATGCAGCTGTAAAATCGAAGGATCTCTTACTCTTTGAGACAGTATGGACGGACCTGAAATAAGCCAGTTAGCCTTATTTAATAAAGAACACTTGAAAATGAGGGGAGAAAGAACAACCACCCAATAGCAATATGTGGAAAGACATGTACATACAATTTACAATGATATCAAAATAAAATGCAATTGAGAAACTTCTCACCTATCATTTTAGTGGAAATTAAAAAGTGTCACACATGGTAGAAAGGGTGTGGGGGAACACACACTCCTGTATTGCTGGTGGGAAAGCAAAAACGGATCTGAGCCTCAGGGGAGGGACTAGCCTGGAGATGTAATTAAATTGGGAATCTTCTGTGCTTGGAGGAAAATGAACAGAGGTAACTCAGGGAGAGAACATGTGGACTGAGAAGAGAGGAGGCCCAGAAACATCTTAAAGTGGCAGCACAACTTCTGGCGGGCACCACCACCAGACTCCAGTCAGGCACAGCTGGTCTTGAAAGCGGGCTGTGGGGCTGAGTTGCTGAGCACTCTTAGTGATGTAGGGTACCCTCCCTGTGATTAGCTGTCACACCTGGAGATAATGGGTATCTCACAGGGATGGTGGGCGAGGACCTGAGATGCACCAGGTAAAGAACCTGCGGGCAGAAAGCTGCCTCCTGCTGTCAAAGATGTGGAGAAAAGTTTCAGTGAGTACCCCCATGGCCATCACCTGCCTCCCTCCCCCCATCCACTACCACCTCCGGTCTGCAGCAGCCAGGTCTCCCAGGATTTGGGTGAGGGGGGGTTCTAGTTGGGGGTGATGCGACGATCACGTGATCCACCGAGTGCCCACGTGGGCAGCAGCATCCGCCCCCAGACAAATCCCAGAGCCGTTCGCTCCCCTTGCCCGTGGGGTGCCACCTCCCTGAGATGCCCTGGCAGCAGGCGAGGGGCGAGTGGGCTTCCATGAGCCTGAGGAGGCGCAGGCCTGGCCCGGGCCCGCAGGTGAGTGTGCCGGTGGGCCTTGCCAGCGGCCTCGGTTGGGGTGAAGGTGGACGCGAGGATGAACAGCGGTAGGGTGGGGAAGCTAAAGAATCACGGAGATGGGGGAGGAGGTGGACCCAGCGCTGGCGCTGGCGCGGGCAGGTGAGGAAAGAAGACCCCATCACAGGCCCCGCCACCACCTCAACGCCCCACCTCTGAGCCCTCCATCCATTTTCGAGCCCGATATGGGAGGGGGCACGTACCGCAGTGCGACAGTGAAACGTAGGCATATTCTGGAAATAACTCCCTCCCCTCCCCCCACCTCACACGGGGCCTGTGAGGAAATACTGACCTCCACGAAAAAGGGGTGAAGGTGGGGTGGGTTAACTGCAGGGGAGGGGTACACAGAAGCACAAACAGTTTGGAAAGCTTCCTCATCTGGTGCCCCAGGCCTGAAAAGCGATATGGCCACTTGGATGCGGGGCAGGTAGGGGAGGGCAACGTTGGATGTGGAGCGCCCGGATTCAGAAAAGGAGCACCAGTCCACTGAGCGCACAGCCACTGCCCCGGTTTCTTGTCTGTCTGCAGGTCTGTGTGTCTGAATCCAGCACTCTGCTAGGCACAGAAAGGAAAAACCTGTCCAGAATCCCTGCAGGTCAGTGAAGTGGGGGTGAGGCACTGAGGTGGGGTGTGTGAGTGTGGAGGACACAGCTTGGGCAAAATCTGAGGGTTCACCTCCACATATAATATAAACACACCCCATCAGACTGAAGGATGATACAGAAGATACCAGGGCTTGCCAGAGAAATGGTTGGCTCTCGTGTGTACAGTGGGGAAAAGTGTGGCAGAAGGCCAGCTCAGGGGAACCCTGGCCATGGGCCAGATGCCAGTACTATCTGAGCCAGTCCTCACTCTTCCTTGTCTTCTCTTTCTCTCCTCCTCCCCCACCCCACCCCACTCCCTAGTACAGGAAAGGGAGGGAACATCTCAATATGGAAAAACTCTATAATGAAAATGAAGGAAAGCTGGAAATCGAGGGAAAGCCAGAAGATGAAGTAGATACAGAAGATGAAGGAAAGTCAGATGGGAAAGAAAAGCCAGAAGTGGAGGGGAAGCCAGAGCACGAGGAAAAGCTCCAAGACCAAGGACAGCTAGATGACGCGGGGAAACAAGGAAAGCAGAGCAAGTCCCAAGGTGAGGGGAAAGCAAGCAGTGAGGGCAAGCCAGAACCCCAGGCCAAGCCAGAGAGCCAGCTGCGAGCTGCCGAAAAACGCCCGGCTGAAGAGTATGTGCCCCGGAAAGCTAAGCAAAAAATGGACAGGTGGACGGATGATTCCCTCAAGGACTATCAGGAGGACTTACAGAAAAGGCATTTGGGCATTGAGGAGAGGATGAGAGAATGTGGAGATGTGTCAAGGGCTCAGGAAGAGCTAAGGAAAAGACAGAAAACGGGTGGTTTTCATTGGCTACAAAGAGATGTACAGGATCCATTCTTCCCAAGGGGCCAATGGGGTGTCAGGGGAACGAGGGGTGGAGGTAGGAGCCAAAGGGGTGTACATAATATCCCATATCTTTAAAGCCCTTGGACTTCAATTATGATTTCTCTGATGAGAATATTCCAACCCTGCTTTCCCTTGGGCAGGGAGGGGGGACGGTATTTTCCAGGCAATGTGCTTTAACCTTAAGCTGATACTTTGCTGTAGGTGTCTGCCATTCTTGTTACCAGCCACCTTTTGGTCCAACTATACAGTGCTCTCTGTTTCAGTACTGGATTTTCATTCATGTGCATGGAAGAGAAGGTCATGGTACTTTGTAAAACAATAAAACTGTTATTTACAGTGCCAGCCCAATTTTGTAAAAATGTGAATATGTTTGCATAATGCATTTATGCACAGAGAAGACTCTGAAAATGTATACACTAAAAAGCAGGTGGTGGTTTTTCCTGCATGGTAGCCAAAAAGAGGTCTTGCCTATACTCAAAAATAAGTCCAGTCACCTGATGGTTAGGTACCTCCATGCCATTCCTCTGTGGACATGACCATCCCTATGTCATCCCCTAGTTGTAACCATGTCAGTGGGCACTGATGTCCCATATCCTGGGTCCTCTACTGCTCTATGACTCCATCTGTGATTCTTTTTCTTTGCTTTGCTCACTAATCTCCACTTTTTCCTAAAGGATATGGATTATGTTTGTCATAATAAAAAAAATCCAAAAAAATATGAAAAAGAAAACAAAATGAGGAAATCAATACATGATAAACCATCGAAATGTTCAGTGAATTTATGAGGGCAATGAAAATGCTTAAAATTCTTGTCAGAATGTAAAATGATAAGTAAAACACATTATCTCTAGGGTTCATAGCTAGAGGAATCAATCTGGTGGTTTTAACAACTGCTGAGTGGATCAAATGAGGTACTACGTGAGCTGTGTTGGGCTGGCTCCTTTGCAGTAGAAGTAACCTGTATCCTGTCAGACACTTAGGTGAGAGTTGACCTGTGCCCAGAAACAAATCCAAGTAGCTGAGAAGAGGTACCATCCTTCTCTGGATATTACCATATACCCTCTGCTGACAGCTATTGATATGATGGAGTCCTCATGGTGACAAAGGTCCTCTGATTCCCTATAGTCTTCAAAGGGCCAAAACCCCTATTTGACTCCTACAGGAGTGTGGATAAAGCCCATGCCCCAATTTCAGAGTTATACCTACTCAGGTGATACTGCCCAGGGGCTGCTTGGGCCCCACTGTATTACATAGTTCATAGCAAATTAGTCATTACTATTTTTAGTTCATTATATATTTGCTTGTAATATCTTTTCTCTTCATAAGACCTAGATATTTTGGGTCCACTGGGGGCTGTGTCCTGAGAGTAATGTATGGACTAGACAATAGATGGTGATTTGAACTAAACACCACACTGCAGTACCCCAGGGAAATCATATCTAAATTTACATGTCTTTCTTAGTGTGCTTGCTTTCTAAAATGTCTTCTGGCTTGCTTGCTATACAAAATCAAGAGACTTGTCCACCCAGAACTGAGGGTTACACAACTGAGTTCCAAGCTGAAAATATCCCTTCCCGTTCCAAACCAATTCCAACTGAAAAGGGTAATAGTGCTCTTGAAAATATTAAAAACTCTCAATGTGAGACATTTTTATTTAACCAACCAGTATATTCCTTTCTCAAAAGAGACTTTTTAAAAAAATATATTTTATTGATTTTTTACAGAGAGGAAGGGAGAGGGATAGAGAGTTAGAAACATCGATGAGAGAGAAACATCAATCAGCTGCCTTCTGCACACCCCTAACTGGGGATTTGCCTGCAACCAAGGTACATGCCCTTGACCAGAATCGAACCTGGGACCTTTCAGTCCACAGGCCGACGCTCTATCCACTGAGCCAAACCAGTCAGGGCAAAATAGACTTTTCTTATTCATTCTGATATTCCTTACAGTGTAGTTGACACATTTACTTAATAAATTATGATTGAATTAGGAGTCCTGAGTTTAAAGAGATATACCGCTTATGGACTAAAGGCTGAATAGTGTTAATATGATAATTCTCTCCAAAACTGATCTATGAATTCAATACCATCCCAATAGAAATCCCAGCAAAACAGGATTCTAAAAGTTATATAGAAAAACAAAGGACATAGGATAACCAAAATATTTTGAATATGAAGAACAAAATTAGAGGACTCACTGACTGATTTCAAGACTATAAAGCTACAGTATCAAAACTATGTAGTATTGGCATAGGCTAGACCAGGGGTGGGCAAACTTTTTGACTCGAGGGCCACATGGGTTCTAAAACTGGAACGGAGGGCCGGAACAAAAGCATGGATGGAGTGTTTGTGTGAACTAATATAAATTCAAAGTAAACATCATTACATAAAAGGGTACGGTCTTTTTTTTTCAATAGTTTTATTCATTTCAAACAGGCCGGATCCAGCCCGCGGGCCATAGTTTGCCCACGGCTGGGCTAGACATATAGATCAGTGGGCTAAAACAGTTCAGAAAAGGCACATAGGTATATAGTCAATTCATTTTTTAAAAGGTCCCAAAGTAATTCAGGAAACGATAGATTTTTCAACAAGTGATGCTAGAACAATTGGATGTTGTCTTAATTCAGGCTGCTATAACAAAAAATACCACCAACTGCGTGGCTAAAACAACAAACACTTATTTCTCACAGTTCTGGAGTCTGGGAAGTCCAAGATTAAGGTGCCAGCATTTTGGTGTCTGGTGAGGGCCTGATACCTGGTTCATTAACATGTTTTCACATGGCAGAAGGGGCAAGGGAGCTCTCTGGTATCTCTTTTATAATGCGATTAACCCCATTCATTCAGTAGGGGGATCTTGGGATCTAAAGGCTACCAGTCCATATTCCCTTCTACATAGCCCATACTTATTCAGACAGTGAATGTATCCACTGAGGGCATCCATTATAGAGGAAACTGAATAACTGGGAGGAAAAAAATGACCATCTCTGTAGATATCATTCAGCCTTTCCTCACAGCAATCCCAGTGTGCTCAATGAGCCCATGTGCAAAGTGGACATGGAAGGAGAAATAGAGCTGTGCAAAAGCTCAACAATATTGACTCCCCTTACCAACCTTATCTAACTACTGTCACAGCTGAGTACAGAACCAATGCTGAGCCCCTAACATGGCACCATTTCTAGCGGGTACCAGTCATCAATTTGGAAAAAATGATTACAGGAGACCTCTTCCACATGAGAGAGACTACTTTGTCTTTAAATGGAAATAATCATGCTTTTTAAGATAGCAGTTTTATTGAGATACTAGAGGCCTGATGCACAAATTTCGTGTATCAGGCCTCTAGTTTTAGAATATCCTCATCATGCCCCAAAGAAACACTGTACATTAGCAAACACTAAATATTCCCCTCCCCCACTATTTTCCCCCAACCCAGTTACTGGCAACCACTAATCTACATTCTATATCTATGGATTTGGCTATCGTGGACATTTTCTACAAATGGAATAAAAATATGTGGTCTTTTGTGACTAACTTCTTTCACTCAACATGATGTTTTGAAGGTTCACACATGCTGCAGCATGTATCAGTGCTCCATCCCTTTTTACTGCCTAATAATACTCCATTAAATGGTATACCACATTCATTATCTGTTCATCAGTTAATGAACATTTGGGCTGTTTTAATTTTAGCTATTATGAATAATGCTGCTTTAAACATCTGTGAAAAAGTTATTGTTTGAACACATGTTTCAATTATTTGGAGTACGTGTACCTATGAATATAATTAGTGGGTTATGTGGTAACTAGGTTTAAAATTTTGAAGAATTGCTAAATGTTTTTATTTTTATTTTGTTAATCCTCACCCAAGGATATTTTTTCCATTTTTTAAATTTAATTTTTTAATATATATTTTTATTGATTTCAGAGAGGAAGGGAGAGGGAAAGAGGGATAGAAACATCAATGATGAGAATCACCAATCTTCTGCTTCCTACATACCTCCTACTGGAGCTCAAGCCCGTAACCCAGGCATGTGCCCTCAACTGGAATCGAACCCCAGATCTTTCAGTCCTCAGGCTGATGTTTTATCCACTGAACCAAACCAGCTAGGGCAAATTTAATTCTATTTTTTAAAAAATATTTTAAATATTGATTTCACAGAGGAAGTGGGAGGGAGAGAGAGACAGAAACATCAATGATGATAGAGAATGATTGATTGGCTGCCTCCTGCATGCCCCCTACTGGGGATTGAGCCTTCAACCCGGGAATGTGCCTTGATTGGGAATCGAACTATGACCTCTTGGTCATAGGTTGATGCTCAACCACTGAGCCACGCCAGCCGGGCTCCACTGAGTTTTTAGAGAGAGTGGGAGGTAGGGAGGCAGGGGGAGAGAGAGAGAAACATCGATGTGAGAGAGACTCATTGATTGCCTCTTGCACGTGTCCTGGCTTGGGCCAGGGATCAAACCTACAACCCTTTGGTTTGTGGGCCGACGATCTAACCACTAAACCACACCAGAGTGCTAAATGTTTTTAAAAGGGGCTGTACCATTTCACATTCTCACCAACAATGTATGAGGTTCCAATTACTTAATATTCTCACCAGGACTTATTCTTGTCTGTCTTTTGAAAAATCTATCTTAGTGAATGTGAAGTGATATCTCATTGAGGTGTGATTTGCATTGCCATAATGGGTAATGATATCAAATATATTTTCATGGGTATACTGCCCATTTGTATATCTTTTTTAGAGAAATATCTATTCAACACATTTGTCCATTTTAGAATTAGGTTATTTGCCTTTTTATTGTTGACTCATAAGAGACCATTATATATTCTGGATACAAGCCCTTATCAGATATATCATTTGCAAATCTTTTCTCTCATTCTGTGGGTTTTCTTTAACTTCCTGGATGGTGTCTTTTGAAGCACAGTTTTTTATTTTGATTAAGTTCATCTGTTTTATCTTCATTGACTATACTTTGGTATCATCTCTACGAAACCATACCCTACCTATGGTAACCAATATTTACTCCTGTTTACTTCTTCTAAGTTTTATTTATTTATTTTAAAATATACTTTTATTGATTTCAGAGAAGAAGGGAAAGGGAGAGAGAAATGGAAACATCAATGATGATAGAGAATAATTGATTGGCTGCCTCCTGCATGACCCCACTGGGGATCGAGCCTGCAACTCAGGCATGTGTCCTTGACCAAAATCGAACCTGGGACCTTTCAGTTCACAGGCTGATGCTACATCCACTGAGTCAAACTAGCTAGGGCTACTTCTAAGAGTTTTATAGGTTTAGCGCTTACACTCAGAACTATGATCTGCTTTGAGGTGTTTTTATTTTTAACGTTTTTATTAGTTTTAGAGAGGAAGGGAGAGAGAAACATGGATTGACTGCCTCCCACACACCCCCTATCAGGATGAGGCCCACAAACCAGGCATGTGCCGTAACTAGAAATCAAACTGGCGACCTCTTGGTGCATGGTCTGACACTTAACCAACTGAGTCACACCGGCCAGAGATCACTTTGAGTTTTTGTATCATGAAAAGTAAGGGCCCAAATTCATTCTTTTGCATGTAGATATCCAGCTGACCTGGCACCATTTCTTTAAAAACGATTCTTTCCTTATTAAATTGTCTTGGTATATTTGTCAAAAATGCATTGAACTGCCATAGCCAGGTGGGGGTAGCTAAGTTGGTTGAAGGGTCGGCAGTACACCAAAAAGGTTGTGGGTTTGATTCCTGGTCAGGAAGGGCACATACTTAGGTTGCAGTTTCCATCCCTGGTCAGGGCATGTGCAGGAGGCAAATGATCAATGTTTCTCTCTCACATCAATGTTCCTCTCTCTCCTTTCTCTCTCTAAAATCAATAAACATATTCTCAGGTGAGGATAAAAAAATAATAAATGCATTGACCATAAATATGAAGGCTTAGTTTTAGACTCTCAATTATGTTTTATTGATCTATATGTCTATCCTTATACAAGCACCACACTGTCTTGATTACTGTAGCTTTGTAATGAATTTGGAAGTTGAGAACTGTGAGGCCTGATTTCTACTTTTCCCTCAAGATCATTTTGGAGATTCTGGGTTACTTTGGATGTCTATGAATTTTGGTATCAGCTTGTCAAGTTCTGAAAAAATATCAGCTGGAGTTTTGGTACAGATTACAATGAATGAGATCAATTTAGGAAGTATTGACAATTTAACTATATTAAGTCTTACAACCCATGAAGCAGCATATGTTAACATTTATTTACGCCTTCTTTAATTTCTTTAAACAATGGTTTTTTTTCTCAGCATACGAATTTTGCACTTCTTTGATTAAATTTTATTCTAAAGTGTTTTATTCTTTTTGATGCTTTTAAAAGAATCATTTTCTTAATTTTCATTTTCAGATAGTTCATTGCTAGTGTACAGAAATATAACTCATTTTGTATATTGATATTGTATTCTGCTACCTTTCTGAATACATTTATTAGTTCTAAAAGCTGTTTTTTTTCAGTGTGGATACCTTAGGAGTATTATCTACAAGATCATGACTATAAATAGAGAAAGAATTACTTCTTCCTTCCAATCTGGATGCCTTTTATTTATTTTTCTTGCCTAATTGCCTTAGTTAGACCTAGAGTTCAATACTGAATAAAAGTAGGGGGATTAGACATTCTCATCTTCTGATTTTAAGGGAAAAACATTAAATCTTTAACCATGAAGTATGATGTAAGTTATAGTTACATTTGGGTATATCCTTACCAGGTTGAGGAAGTTCCCATTTTGTCAAATGCTTTTTCTGTGTCTAGTGATATGATCATGTGTTTTTCCTTTACTGTGTTAATATGGCATTTTATGTTGATTGATTTTCAGATGTCAAACCAGACTTAAGATTCCTGGAGTGAATTCCCCTTGATAATGGTATCCTTTATATATGTATATGATGTTGGATTATTTTTGTAGTATTCTGTAGAGGAATTTTGTGTGTATATCCATAAGGAATATTGTTCTGTAGTTTCCGTTTTTGTAATTTTTTTCTGTTTTTATATCAGGGTGATGCTCACATCATAGAATATATTGAGACATGTTCTCTCTCTTTTTTTCATGTTCTCTCTTTTATTTTTTGGAAGAATACTAAAGGTTTTTAAAATATATTTTTTTTATTGATTTCAGAAAGAGGAGAGAGAGATAAAACATCAATTATGAGAGAGAATCATTTGGTTGCCTCCTGCATGCTACACACTGGGGACAAAGCCCACAACTCAGGCATATGCCCTGACTGGGAATTGAACCGTGACCTCCTGATTCATAGGTTGATGTTCAACCACTGAGCCATGCTGGCTGGACTGTTTGTTGTTAATTTTTCTTTAAAATTTTGGTGTAATGAACCAGTGAAGTTGTCTGGGTCTGGGCTTTTCTTTTTGAGGTTTTTGGATTACTCATTCAATCTCTTTATATAGGTCTATTCCAATTTTCAAATTCTTCTTTAATCAGTTTCAGTACAGTATATCTTTTAAAAAAATATTTTTATTGATTTAAGAAAGAAAGGGTGAGGGAAGATAGAAACATCAATGATGAGAGAGAATCACTGATGGGCTGCCTCCTGCATGCCCCCTATTGGAGATCGAGCCCGCAACCTGGGCATGTGCCCTGACGGAGAATTGAACCATGGCCTCCTAGTTCATAGGTCGACACTCAACCATTGAGCCATGCCAGCTGGGCCAGTATGTCTTTTTAGAAAATGTACATTCTTCTAGGTTACCTAATTTGTTAACATGTAGTTATTCATATAATTCCTTTATAATTCTCTTTATTTCTTTAATGTCAGTAGTGATGTCCCCATTTTGTTCCTGATTTTAGTAATGAGTGTTCTTGCTTTGTCTTAGTGAGTGTAGCTAACACTCACTATACTCTATTATGTTTTCCTATACTCTATTATGTTTATTTCCACTCTAATCTTTATTATTTCCTTCCTTCTGTTTGCTTTCTATTTTTCCCAGTAATTATGTCAAGCCATAAATTAAATCTCAAAATATTTAAAAGGATTGAAATAATACAAAATGTTTTACAATCAAAAGAGCATGCAATTAGAAATCAGTATCATGAGGACATCTGGGGCTTTCACAAGTATGTGGGAAATAAAAAATACACTCCTTAAAAACTATTGGGTTTAAAAAGAGAACAAAGGTAAATTACACATTAATTTGAGATGAAAGAAAATGAAAACACTACATACCAAAACTTATGAGATGCAACTAAAGCAGAGCTTAGAGAAAAAAAATTATAGCTGTAAATAACTATATTTTAAAAAAGGAAAAAGATGTAAATAACCTAATCTTCCACATCATGAAACTATGAAAAGAATACAAACTTAACACAAAGCAAGTAGAAGGATGCAAACATTAGGAAATTAATGAGATAGAGAACATGAAAACAATAGAGAAAAATCAATGAAACCACATTTTTGTTTTTGAAAATAACAAAAGTAACAAATCATTAACTACACTGACCAAGAAAAAGAGAAAAAAGTGAGAGGATTCACATTACTAAAATCATGAATGAAATAAGGATTGTAAGACAATACTATGAATAAGCAATTTTCAACTGGTGTGCTGCAAGAATTTTTAAAACATGCAATACCTGACTATTTAGTTAGGGGCATTGGCCTCTTTCCTCTTAGATTGTCAAATTTAAAAAATGACAAGACAATATTTGTCTATTGTGAATAAATCAAAATCATACCTATTTTTGTCATATTGGCAAAATAATTTTTTTTGGTTTGCTGCAGAATTTTAGTAATTCGTTTATGTCTGCCATGAGATGAAAAAGGTTGCAATTTGCTGTTATAAACAATTGTATGACAATTAGATAACCTAGAAGAAATAAACATTCCTAGAAAGACACAAACTACCAAAAATGAGTCAAGAAGAAATATAAAGTCTGAAAAGACCTATAACAAGTAAATATGCCCTAACCGGTTTGTCTCAGTGGATAGAGCGTCGGCCTGTGGACTGAAGGATCCCAGGTTCGATTCCAGTCAAGGGCATGTACCTTGGTTGCGGGCACATCCCCAATGGAGTGTGCAGGAGGCAGCTGATCGATGTTTCTCTCTCATTGATGTTTCTCTCTATCCCTCTCCCTTCCTCTCTGTAAAAAAATCAATAAAATATATTAAAACAAACGAACAATAGATGAAATTAGTTATTTAAAAAAAAAACACTTGATAGGTTAACGCCGGAGTTTGCTGCTCTGAACAACTACTTCAAAAGTGAAACCAAAAAACGGAAGGGACATCACCCAGAACCACAGGAACGCTGGCTGAGTGGAAGTCCTACAACTAGGAGGAAAGAGAAACGCATACGGACACTCAGAGGAGGCGCAGTGCTGAAGTCAAATTCTGAGGTGCGAGAGCGGGCTGGCGGCGGAGGGCGCGGTTGGCGTTTTCAATCGGGAGGGAGTCGCAGACTCTGAGCTCCAGATCCGGGAGAGTCTTTAGGGACCCAGACTCAAACGGGAGAAGCGGGACTGTCTGGCTTCGGTCAGAGCGAGTGCAGCTTTCTCTCTGAGCTTTGCAGCGGGTGCTGGGACTCAGAGAGGCAGAGCACCTGGGGACAGGACTGAGAGCCGCCATAACTGCTCTCTCCGGCCCACCCTGTTGATCCTGTGCGACCCGCCCCGCCCAAGCCCTGCACAGAGGCTTTTGCTGGATAGCCTCAGGCAAAGGCTAGATTAGCACCTCCCTAGAGGACAGAAGTTCTCTCACTGCTGACACAGCTGATTCTCATAGCCACTTGGCCTGGAGGTCAAACCCTCCCTGGAATTAGCTACAACAATCAAGGTTTAACTATAAGACTGAGCACAAAGACCACTAGGGGGTGCACCAAGAAAGCATAACAAAATGCGGAGACAAAGAAACAGGACAAAATTGTCAATGGAAGATATAGAGTTCAGAACCACACTTTTAAGGTCTCTCAAGAACTGTTTAGAAGCCGCCGATAAACTTAATGAGATCTACAAGAAAACTAATAAGACCCTCGATCTTATATTGGGGAACCAACTAGAAATTAAGCATACACGGACTGAAATAACGAATATTATACAGACTCCCGACAGCAGACCAGAGGAGCGCAAGAATCAAGTCAATGATTTGAAATGCGAGGAAGCAAAAAACACCCAACCGGAAAAGCAAAATGAAAAAAGAATCCAAAAATGCGAGGATAGTGTAAGGAGCCTCTGGGACAGCTTCAAGCGTACCAACATCAGAATTATAGGGGTGCCAGAAGATGAGAGAGAGCAAGATATTGAAAACCTATTTGAAGAAATAATGACAGAACACTTCCCCCACCTGGTGAAAGAAATGGACTTACAGGTCCAAGAAGCGCGGAGAACCCCAAACAAAAGGAATCCAAAGAGGACCACACCAAGACACATCATAATTAAAATGCCAAGAGCAAAAGATAAAGAGAGAATCTTAAAAACAGCAAGAGAAAGAAACTCAGTTACCTACAAGGGAATACCCATACGACTGTCAGCTGATTTCTCAACAGAAACTTTGCAGGCCAGAAGGGAGTGGCAAGAAATATTCAAAGTGATGAATAGCAAGAACCTACAACCAAGATTACTTTATCCAGCAAAGCTATCATTCAGAATTGAAGGTCAGATAAAGAGCTTCACAGATAAGGAAAAGCTAAAGGAGTTCATCACCACCAAACCAGGATTATATGAAATGCTGAAAGGTATCCTTTAAGAAGGGGAAGAGGAAGAAAAAGGTAAAGATACAAATTATGAACAACAAATATGCATCTATCAACAAGTGAATCTAAGAATCAAGTGAATAAATAATCTGATGAACAGAATGAACTGTAGATTATAATAGAATCAGGGACATAGAAAGGGAATGGACTGACTATTCCTGGGGGGGAAAGGGGTGTGGGAGATGCAGGAAGAGACTGGACAAAAATCGTGCACCTATGGATGAGGACAGTGGGTGGGGAGTGAGGGCGGAGGGTGGGGCGGGAACTGGGAGGAGGGGAGTTATGGGGGGAAAAAAAAGAGGAACAAATGTAATAATCTGAACAATAAAGATTTAATTAAAAAAAAAACAAACACTTTCTGCTGGGCCAGTGTGACTCAGTGGCTGACCTATGAACCATGTCACAGTTCGATTCCTGGTCAAGGCACATGCCTGGGTTGTGGCCTTGATACCCAGTGTGAGGTGCGCAGGAGGCAGCCGATCAGTGATTCTCTCTCATCATTGATGTTTATATCCTCTCCCTCTCCCTTTCTCTCTGAAGTCAATAAATATCTTTTTTAAAACTTTCTGAAGAGAAAAGCCTAGAACCAGACAGCTGCACTGGTGAATTCTATTGTGATATTGTTTTTTTCTTTATAATAAGAAATATATATTTGATCTTCATCCTGTTCTTGGCACAGAACTCCTAGAACGCTTGGAATTTCCTAAGTGATGAGAACAATAAAGGTGTTGTCTCGTTATACATAACAAGCCCTTTTCAACAACATCAGAGTTTATATTAATGAGGTGACCTTTGCGAAGCCCCAAGTAACCTAAGGATGGCAACTGGTTGCCAAGGGGAAAACCATAATTAGAGAGGTGGATCTTTCAGTTCCTCCCCACTTCCCTCCCACCACCCCACCTGAGGGGAGGGGACAGGGGGTGGAGGTTGACCTAATCATCAATGGCCAATGATTTAATTAATCATGCCTATGTAATGAAGCCTTCATAAAAAAAAATCTCTGAAATGTGAGGTTGGTAAACACATGGAGGTGCTAGAAGACTCACTCTTCCAGAGAAGGCATGGAAGCTCCATGCCCCTTCCCACATACCTTGCAGCTATTCCATCTGGCTGTTCCTGAGTTATATCCTTTTATAATAAACTGATAATCTGGTAAATTAAAAGGTTTATTGAGTTCTGTGAGCTGCTTTAGCAAATTAATCAAACCTGAGGAGGGAGATCATGGGAACCTCCAATCAAAAGCACAGGCAATCTGGGACTTGCAATTGGCATCTGAAATGGGGGTGGAAGCGGTGTTGTAGGACTGAACACTCTACTTGTGGGATCTGATGCTATCTCCTGGTAGATAGAACTGAGTTAAAACCTAGCTGGTGTCACAGAATTGCTTGATGTGAGGAAAACCTGCATATATGGTGTCAGCAGTGAAGTACTGTGGGAGTAGAGTATTGAGAGCAGAGGATACACACAGGATTGTGTTTTTCTTTCCATCTACCAATATTTAAAGAAGAATAAACACCAACACTTTACAAATTTCCCAAAGTATTATTAAAAGACTAGAGGCCCGGTGCACAAAATTCGTGTACAGGTGGGGTCCCTAAGTCTGGCCAGCGATTAGGGTCAATTGGGGCTAGGCCGATAAGGGCCAGGCTGGAGAGGAGGTGATGGTCACCGGGCTGGGAGTGGAAGGAACACACACCAGACGCCGATGCCCTCTGGTTCCTCGCCAACCCCCCTCCTCCTTCCTTGCTGCCACCACAGTGGATGGGTAGTGGGCCAATTGGGGCCTGCCGGCTGGGGGGAGAAACAGGGCATGGGGGATTGGTCACTGGCCCCGAGGGAGCTGGCCCTTGGCACCCCTGGGAAAGGGACCGTGTCCACTGCCACCCATCCCTGGTTCCCAGTCCCAGCCCTGGGGCCAGGTGGTGGGACTGCGGGAGGTTGGCTGTGGGAGTGCACTGACCACCAGGGGGCAGCTCCTGCATTGTCTGCCCCCTGGTGGTCAGTGCGCATCATAACAACCAGTTGTTCCAGTTGTTTAGGCTTTTATATATATAGATAACTGAAGCATATTAAATTTTCAAAGAGTTTTTAAAAAATCTTTATTGTTCACAGGTAAAAAAACAACTTCATTGTTGAAAGTATTACATATGTCCCCATTTTTTTTATCCACTAACCTCTTGTAGCCCACCCCTGCCCCCCACCACATGTCTTCACCACACTATTTGTGCATACAAGTTCTTTGGTTAGTCTCTTACCACCCAACACCCCTGTGCCGGGAGCTGGTCCATCCTTGCTGTTTCAAGGGACCTGGCATATATGGCATACTGTTCTTAATATGTTTGCTCACCTTCTTGGCACTATGTGTTTTAACCAAGGTCACCTCTCTGAGAAAGGTTGTTTCCCCAGGTAGGGATTTTCCCCTGAAGTTAGGGAGGGCATAAAACCCCTTAACTAAGTGCCAGGCGGGTAATTAATCACTTTAACTACGAACAATCATGCTTAAGCTACATAATCTTTACTCCTTGGAATGGAGATAAGAAACGCCCTAACCTTTGGAATAGAGATTGATAGGATTGGAATCAACTGGTATAAAAACAGATGTAACAAGACAACAGAACCAACTCAGAACCTAGAGACAGAACCTGGATAGAACATGGCAAGAGAACCTGACTAGAACCTGGTGACCGAACCTGGCTGGAGAACCTGGACAGAACCTAGCGAGGGAACATGGCTACAGAACCTGGCTGGAAAACCTAGCAAGAGAACATGGACACAGAACCTGGCTGGAGATCCTAACCAGAACTTCGCTGGAGATCCAGACCAGAACTTGGCTAGAGATCCTGGCTAGGCTGCTGATCAACTGAACGCTGTCTCCGTGTCATTCCTTCTTCACTGACTCCGTCCACACCTTTGGGGACCCCTGGACCTGCTGGGGTGGACCCCAGCACCCCTGCCCCTCTGAGATTTTACAGACAGGCTTGTTCCATGCTTCTATGTCTGGATATATTTTGTTCATCAGTTCATTTTGTTCATTAGATTACACATATGAGTGAGATCATATGATACTTGTATTTCTTTGAATGGCTTATTTTGCTAGCAGAATACTCTCCAGGTCCCTCTATGATATCTGAAAGGGTAAGAAATGCTTCTTTTTTACTGCTGCATAGTATTCCATGGTGTAAATGTACCACAGCTTTTTTTATCCACTTACCTGTTGATGGGTATTCAGGCTGTTTCCAGATCTTTGCTATTGTAAATTGTGGTCTATCTTTGAGAATGACCCATGTGCACTTAAGAAGAATGTATATTCTGCAACTTTGGGGTGAAATGTTCTGTAAATGTCAATTAAATCCATCTTATCCAGTGTGTCATTTAGTCACTGTTTCCTTATGGATTTTTTTGTCTAAAAGATCTACCCAGTGAAGTCAGTGGGGTTTTAAAGTCCTCTACTATGACTGTATTATTGTCAATATCTCCCTTAAAGTCCTCCAGAAGTTTTTTTAGGTGCTCCTATATTGGGTACATGTTTACCAGGATTATATCATCTTGTTGGATCAATCCCTTTAGTATTATGTATTGACCATTACTGTCTCTTGTGATGGCCTTCATTTTGAAGTCTATTTTGTCAGATATGTGTATTGGTACCCCATTTTTTTTTGTTTCCATTTGCATGGAAAATTTTATCCCATCCCTTCACTTTCATCCTGTGTGAGTCTTTTCTTCTCAGGTGGGTCTCTTGTAGAAAGCATATATTTTGGGTCATGTTCTCTTACCTATTCAGCTACCCCATGTCTTTTTTTTAAAAAAATGTTTTAGCCCTAGCTGGTCTTAAAAAAATCAATAAAAATATATGAAAAATAAATAAAAATATTTTTTATTGATTTCAGAGAGGAAGGGAGAGGGATAGAAACATCCATGGTGAGAGAGAAACATTAATGGGCTGCCTCCTGCACACACCCCACTGGGGGTTGAGCCGGCAACCTGAGCATGTGCCCTCATCGGGAATTAAACTGTGACCTCACAGTTCATAGGTTGATGCTCAACTACTGAGCCACACCAGCCAGGGAACCCTATGTATTTTGATTGGAGCATTTAATCCATTTCCATTTAAGATTATTGGTACATACTATTTATTGCCATTTTAATTCTTTATGCCTATCTCTCCCACCCCTACTCTCTCTTTCCTATTATTATTACAGCAGTCCCTTTAGCATTTCTTACAATGCTGGTTTGGTGGTTATAAATTCCTTTGGCTTTTTTTTGTCTGGGAAGCTCATTTTACTATCTATTTTGAATGATAGCCTTGCTGGATATAGTAGTCATGGTTTCAGATCCTTGCTTTTCATTACCTTAAATACTTCATGCCATCCCCTTCTGGCCTGTAGAGTTTCTGATGAAAAATTGCTGACAGCCTTACTGGAGCTCCTCTGTAGGTAACAAATTCCTTTTCTCTTGTTGCCTTTAATATTCTTTGTCTTTAACTTTTGGCATTTTAATTATGCTGTGTCTGGGCGTGGGCCTGTTTGGGTTCTTCTTACTTGGGACTCTCTGTGCCTCCTGAACTTGTGTCTTTTTCCTTCACCAGGTTAGGGAAGTTTTCTGCCATTATTTCTTCAAATATGTTCTCTATCCCTTTCTCCCTTTCTGCTTCTTATAGCTCACCTACTATTCAAATATCATTGTTTTATGTTGTCCCACAGCTCCCTTAAGCTATGCTCCTGTTTGGTTTTTTTAAATTTTTTCTTCTTTTTGGTTCTCTGATTGAGTGATTTCTTTCTATCCTGTCTTCTAATTCACTGATCCGATCTTTGGCTTCCCATAATCTGCTGTGTATTCCTTCCAATGTGTTATTAGTACTATGTCATCCTTCATTTCCGATTAGTCATTTTTCATAGTTTTTACGTATTTTCTCATGCTGTTGAGTATCCTTGTAATCATTATTCTGAACTCTATATCTGATACACTTCTTTTAAAAAGTATACATATATATATATATATATTGATTTCAGAGAGGAAGTGAGAAACATCAATGATGAAAGAGGATCATTGATCGGCTGCCCCCTGCACGTCCCCTACTGGGAATCGAGCCCACAACCCAGGCACATGCCCTTGACCAGAATAGAACCTGGGAGCCTTCAGTCCATAGGTTGATGCTCTATCCACTGAGCCAAACTGGCTAGGGATATCTGATACTTTTCTTATCTCCATTTCATTTATCTCTTCTTCTGGAGAATTCTCTTGTTCTTTTATTTGGGGCTTGTTCTTTTCTTGTCTCTCCATTTTGGCTGCCTGTTTGGGTTTGTGTCCATGTATTAGGTAGATCTGCTAAGACTTCTAGTCTCTCATGCAGGACAATTTATGATGGCTAAAATGGAAAGGGTGGAAAAGAAAAAGTTTTGGTGAGGGTGATGAGAAACAAGCCCTCTAACATTGCTGATGGGAATGTAAAATGCCTTGCAAAATGGACTGGCAGTGCTTCAAGATGTTAAATACAGATTTATCAAATGACCAAGCAATTCCATTCCTTGGTATATACCCAAGAGAAAGGAAAAGATATGGCCACACAAAACTTAAACACAAATGTTCAATAGCCAAGGAAAAAAACCCAAATATTCATCAACTGAGGTTAGATAAACAATATGTGATATATATCATAAAATATATTTGGCAATTAAAAGAAGTACTGAAACATGTTATAATATGGATGAACCTTTAAAACAATATACTAAGTGAAAGAAGTCACAAAAGACTATGTTTTATTATTCGATTTGTAAGAAATTTCCATATTAGTAAATACATAGAGACAGAAAGTAGATTAGGGTTTGCTTGGGGCTGGCAAAAGGGTAGGGATAGGAAATTATTGCTAATGGATACGAGGTTTCTTTTGGGGGTAATGAAAATGTTCTAAAATTAGATTGTCTGATGGCTGCCTAACCCAGTGAATGTACTAAAAACCATTGCTTTGTACTCTCTTTTAAAAAAATATGCTTTTATTGATTTCAGAGAGAGGAAAGGAGAGGGAGAGATAGAAACATCAATGATAAGAAAGAATCATCAATCGGTTGTCTCCTTAAGGCATCCCAACTAGGGATTGAGCCTGCAACCTGGCCATGTGCCCTGACCGGGAAACAAACCATGACCTCCTGGTTCATAGGTCGATGCTGAACCACTGAGCCACACTGACTGGCTTATTTGTACTCTTTATGTGGGTGAATTATATGGCATATAAATTATATCTCAATAACACTGTTAAAGAGAAAAAACGTACAATAATAACAATGTATTGTGGAATTATAACACATGTACAAGTAAAATATAAAACAACAATAAAGAAAGAATGAGAGGGGGAATACACAGTTGTAAAGTTCTTCCATTATCCACAAAGTCACAATATTTAAAGATATACTGTGATAATATAAAATAAATATTTTAAACTCCAGAGCCATGACTTGGATATTTTACCTAAGGAGAGAAGCAAACTATAAAACAGATAGCTCTAAATCTTCCCAAAGAAAATCACTTCATTTGTACAGTGTGGAGATCAAGCCTAAAGTTGCTCTTGAAAACAGTGGAGGTTGTGGTATTTGGTATAATAAAAATATGTATTTGATTTTTGTCTCCAGTTCCTGGCACAGAGCTCCTAAAACCATTAGGGTTTCCTAAATGATAGAAGTGTCTTTTTTATTCACAAGTCTCTTTTGATCACATCTGAGTTTATTATTAACAAGGTGATACATGGTGGGACCCCCTAATATCAGGATGGGGGCTGGTTACCATAAAGATGAAACACAAATGATTAAAGAGTTAGAACTTTCAGTCTCACCATACCCTGACCCCCAACCTTTAGAGAGATAAGAGGGGCTGGAGATTGAGTTCAATTACCAATGACTAATGATTTAATCAATCATGCCCATGTGATGTAACCCTGTACCACTCCTTCCTCCCAATGCCTTGCCCTGAGCCTCTCTTCCATTTAGCTGTCCCTGAGTTGTATCCTTTAAAATAAACTGGTATAGTAACTAAAGCACTTGGAGTTCCCTGAGTTGTTCCAGTAAATTATCAAAATTAAAGAGGGGAGCCCAGCTGGCGAGGCTCAGTGGTTGAGCGTCGACCTATGAACCAGGAGGTCATGGTTCCATTCCTGGTCAGGACACATGCCCAGGTTCCAGACTCGATCCCCAGTGGAAGACGTGCAGGAATGATTCTCTAATCATTGATCCTCTCTCATCAATGATGTTTCTCTCTCTCCCTTCCTCTCTGAAATCAATAAAAACATATTTTAAAACAATTGAAGAGGGGATCATGAGAACTCCCCAAATTTGTAGCTGGCTGAGCAAAAGTGTGAGTACCCTGGGTACTGCATTTGTGGCTGGTGGGGGCATTTTTGTAGGATTCACCCCTTAACCTGTTGGGTCTGCATTAATTTGATGAATTGGTATAAGAACAGAATTGAGCCCTGGCCAGGTAGCTCAGTTGGTTTGAGCATCCTCCCGAGGGACCACGGTTGTGGATTCGATCCCCAGTCAGGGCACATGCAAGAATCAACCAATGAACCCATGAATAAGTGGAACAACAAAAATTTCTCTCTCTCTCTTCTCTCTCTCTCAGCAATAAATAGAAATGTAAAACAAATAATTGAATCGAGTTGTAGGACACCCAGTTGCTGGAGAATTAGAGAACTGGTTGGTGTTGAAGAACACAACACTTTTGGTGTTATAAATAGTGTCAGATAGCGCCACACATGGTGAAAGGCTATTGAGAGGACAATGGTAGATTCATTAGAGATATAAGCTAAATTCTAGGTCAGCTATTTACCTGAGAAAACCTGGGAAAGAGAGAGAAAACTAGGAGACCCAGGAGAAGAACTAATCTTAGTCACTAGAACAATTTATGCCTCAGGGCACTGTTAAAAATAATAGTGCTTACTCAGCAGGTGTGGCTCAGTTGGTTGAACACCAAGAGGTCCCGGCTGAATTCCTGTTCAGGGCACATGCCAGGATTGTGGGCTCAATCCCCAGTAGGGGGCGCACAGGAGGCAGCCAATCGGTGATTTGCTCTTATCAATGTTTCTATCTTTATCCCTCTCCTTTCCTCTATAAATCAATAGAAACATATTTAATAAATAAACAAACAAATAAATAAATAAATAAATTCTATTAAAAAACAATAGTGCAATCAGCAGACAATTAGTGGCATTTAAAAGCTCTTTGTGGTGCTGGCCAGTTTTGTTGAGTGGTTAAAGCTTCAGCCTGAGGACCAAAGGGTCACAGGTTTGATTCCTGTTCAAGGGCACATACCTTGTGGTTTCAACCCTGGCCCTGGTTGGGGTGCATCTTTCTCTATCTCTCTCCCCATCCTCCCTTCCATCCACTCTCTCTAAAAATCAATGGAAATATATCCTCGGGTGAGGATTAACAAATAAATAAATACATACATACATACATACATACATACATACATACTATGTGTGCTCAGGGAAATAGTCAAAGAGAGCCCTGACAAAACCACCTGACTGTGAACATACCTAAAGCTGTGTCCACTGAGGAGCAAAATAAGAGGTGTCATACTGTATGGGCACAGATATTATTTGTTTAGGGACAGTTGGAATATCTAAAATAAACTAAATTATCTAAAACAACACACATGTCAACTCTCGCCAGTTTAGCTTAGTGGATAGAGCTTCACCCTGCTGACTGAAGGGTCTTGGGTTTGATCCTGGTCAAGGGCTCATGTTCAGGTTTCAGGCTCAGTCCCCAGTAGGGGATGTGCAAGAGGCAGCCAATCAGTGATTCTCTCTCATCATTGATGTTTCTATCTCTCTCTTCCTCTCTGAAATCAATTAAAAAAAATTAGAAAAATAATAAAAACAAGCATGTCAAACTCAAAGGCTAACATGGGCCAAATAAACAAGGTTTAAGTTTATGTGGGCCGCAAAAAAAACAAAAGCTTCAATTTTCATAGAAACGTAGGTTTATTTTGAGAGACATGCTGAAATACAAAGGGCTGAAATAAGTGAGTAATCATTAACATAAAATAATACAACATTTTAATATAAAAGATTTTCTTGAACATTAACTTACCAGACACTGAATGACTGCACAAATTAATAAGTGTAACGCAAATAAACCTATTTTTCTTGTTCTCCGAAAGTGAAATATTTCCTGTTGCACACACCAAACAAGTCAGTCCAAGACTAATAATGTGGCAATTGGCTGCTAAAATATTCACTGCTAGTATTAGAAATGGTGCGCCTGCATGTAAAGGAAAAGAATGCAACACGAGAGAGAGAACAAGATGGCTGCAGAATAGGTAGACGTGTCCCAAGGCTTGTCCCAGAGCAGATAGAATGAACAGCTGAAGCTAATAACACCCACCCCGAATTGGCGAAGTAGACTCAGCTGGTGAGACAGTTTGCAGCTGGGAAGGGCAGAGTTCCTCTGGAAAGGTAAAAAACAGGGTTCTGGGCAGGAAAGTTTGCCAGATCTCTGGGCCCAGAGGGTCAGAGGGAGACCGCGCGGCACCCAGCCGCATCCCTTTGGACAGGCATAGCCTCTGACGGGGGGAAAGGAGATCCTCAGGACTGTTGGCGCTGGGGGATTTGAGATCTGGGTGCCATAATTACCAAAGATTGAGCCCAGAGGGGGCAGCCTGAAGCACTGACCAGGCCATGCAGTGCTGGTAAGAGAGGAGCTCATAGGGACTCAGTCTTCCCCGTTTCTGCGGCCAACGTTTGTTTGTTTGTTTTCACTGAACCCTGTTCATAGGACATTTCAGATACACACTCACCCATGCTGAGGAGCAGGAGAAGGTGCGGACGAGTGGAATCTGGGAAGAGGCTGGGGAGAGAAGGGGGGGCCAGGAGAGGTGGCAGCAAGTTGAGTGCTGAGTCACGCCTGAGCCCATGGACATTGAGAACAGTGTGGTGATTGCAGGGGTGGCGGGGAATGTGTGGAGGGGAAGTGGTTGGAGGTGGAAGAGGGGATAAATGGTGATGGAAAAAAAGGAAAATAAAATAAAGGGAAAAAAAGAATAAAATGACAATAAATACATATCTATCAATAATGGAATCTAAAAATTAAAATAAATGAACAAGGAATCTAATGAACAAGATAAACTGGTGAATAAAATAGAATTAGAGGCATGGAAACATGGAAAAGACTGAAATCTCAGAGGGAATGAGGGGTATGGGGTTGGGAAGAGATTAACCAAAGTTTTTTAAGCCTATATGCATTACCCATGGACACAAACAATACAGTGGTGAAGGCCTGGGGTGGAGTGGGATCTAGGTGGAGGAGGACAATGGGGGGGTGGCGAAAGGGGCACATCTGTAATACTCTCAACAATAAAGATTAAAAAATAAAAATAAAATAAACCTAGCCCAAAGGAATTTTACCTAATAATAGACAAACATGTAAACTGACCGTCCCTCTGCTATGCTCACCAGCCAATCAGGAGAGTATGCAAATTAACCCAACAAAGATGGCCGTTAATTTGCATATGTAGGCGTGAAGCAGCGGAGTGAAGATTGAAGGCTCTGGCTGGAGCAAAGGCCTGGGTTCCGGGTGCCTGAGGAAAACCGGTGCCGGCAGCCAGGGGAAGGGAAGGCCTATTGCACGAATCTCTTCGTGCAATGGGACTCTAGTATGAATATATATATTCATATGTATGTGTATGTGTGTGTGTGTGTTTGTGTATAGTTATATAAAGTAATAATTATAATGGTATATTGTTGGGTTTGTAAGATATTTAGACATTATATATATATATCAAGAAAATCACAAACAGAGGGGGAGAAAAAAGAGCTACATAGGAGTTATATTTCTGTATCTCACTAGAATTATGTTAGTATAAATCTGAAGCTTATTCTGATAAATATGTATATAGTAAGCACTGGTGCAAATACTAAGGATATAATTTTAAAATATAGCAAAAAATCATTAATGAAATTAAAATGCAACATTAGAAAATATCCACTTAATGTAAGAGAGGAATAGATATGAGACATATAGAAAACAGTGAAATGTCAGAGGTAAATCCAACTATATCAGTAATAATATAAAGTGTGAATGGCCCTGGCCGGTGTGGCTCAGTTGATTAGGTGTCGACCTATGCACCAGGAGGTCACAGGTTTGATTCCTGGTCAGAACACATGCCTAGGTTTTGGGCTTGGTCCCCAGTTGGAGGTGTGCAGGAGGCAGCCTATCAATGATGTTTCTCTTCCATCGATGTTGTCTATCCATTTCAATTTTTAATAATGGCTAGAACAACTAGGCAGAAGATCAAGAAGAAAATGGATGACCTGAACAATACTATAAAGTGACTAGACCTAATAGACATCTATAGAATATACTCCAGGATACACATTCTTTGGAAGTGCACAGGGAATATACTCCAGAACAGACCATATGCTAGGCAATAAAACAAACTACAATAAACTACTATAAATAATGCTAAGTATGTTTTCTGCTAACATGGAATGAAAGAAGAAAACAAAAAGAAATTTGGGAAAATCACAATTATGTGGAAATTAAACAACGCACTCCAAAATGACCAAAGGATCAAAGAAGAAATAAAAAGGGAAATTAGAAAACATACTGAAATGAATGAAAACAAAGACACAACATACCAAAACTTATGGGACACAGCTAAAGCAATGCTTAAAGGGACATTTACTGCTAATGCCTATATTAACTGTCTGTATGAAAAAAGAAGAAAAATCTCAAATCAACAACCTAACCTTCCACCATAAAACCCTGAAAAGAGAGGAAACTAAACCTAAAATAAACAGAAGGAAGAAAGTAATAAAGACTAGAGAGAAACTAATGAAACAGAGACTTAAAAAACAAAACCGGTTCTCTGTAAATATCAACAAAATTGGCATACCTTTAGATTGATTATCCAGGAAGAAAAGAAAAAAAAAACAAAATTACTAGAGTCAGAAATGAAAGAGGACATTACTACTGACTTAGAAATAAAAGGATTATAAAGGAATACTATGAATAATTGTATGCCACTATGTTAGATAACTTAGCTCAAATAGACAAATTCCTAGAAAGACATGAATTCTACCAAATATGTAAAGAAGAATTAATACCACTTCTTCAAAAACTTTTCCCAAAAAATAGAAGAGGAGTGAATAATTATCCTGTTACCAAAACCATAGTAGGGCCATGAAGGAGGCAGCCAATCAATGATTCTCTCTCATCATTGATGTTTCTATCTTTGTCTTCCTCTCCCTTCCTCTCTGAAATCAATAAAAATGTTGGTTTGATATCTAAGAATCAATCAATGTAAAACACATATCAATATTAATATATAATATTACATATATTATTATATATTATATATAATATATAATATTATATGTAATATTATATATTAATATAACATATTAATAGAATAAAGAACAATCTCAAAAGGTGCAAAAAGCATTTTAAAAAATTCAATACCTTTCTATAATAAAAACACAGCAAACTAGGAATAAAAAAGAACTTCCTCAACTTGACAAAGGGCATCTATGAGAAATGCACAGCTAACATACTTAATGGTGAAAAACTGGATATTTTCCCCTTAAGATCAGCAACAAGACAAGGATGTTTACTCTGTCCACTTCTAGTCAATACTGTGCTAGTGGTTCTAGCCATGGAAGTTAGGCAAGAAAAAAATAAAAGGCATCAGACTGAAAAAGACAGAAGTAAAACTATCTGTATTCATAAATGACATGATTTTATAGAGAAAATCCTAAGGACTCCACTAAAAACTACTAGAACTAAATTGGATTTTGCTACCTTGTTCAGCAGAATACAATTTCAATATACCAAAATCAATTATATTTCTATATGCCTGCAATGAACAATCCAAAAATGAAATTTACAATAGCATAAATAATAATAAAATACTTAAGGATACATTTAACAAAAGTGCAAGAATTGTACATTAAAAACCAAAAAACATTGTTTAAAGGAGATATAAAAATGGAAAAACATCTCATGTTCATTGATTGGAAAACTTCATATTAAATTGACAATAACCCCAAAACTGATCTATAGATTAAGTGCAATCCCTATCAAAATTCCTGCAACTGTTTACAGCAGCATTATTCATAATAGTCAACAGGTGAAAACAACCCAAATCTCTCTCAACTAATAGGTTAAAGAATGTGGTATGGAATATTATTTGGCTAAAAAAAAAACCAATAAAGTACTAATACATGATACAACATGGATGGATTTGAAAACATCTTAAGTGAAAGATGCTAGTCACAAAAGACAACATATTACATGGTTCCATAGATACAGAAAATAGATTCGTGGTTTCATAGGGTTAGGGAGGGTAGGGGAGAATAAGGAATGATAGCTAAAAGGTATAGGCTTTCTTTTTGAGGTGAGGAAAATGTTCTAACATTGACTGTGGTTGCATATATCTGTGAATATACTAAAAACACTGAATTGTACACTTTCAATATCACAACAAAGCTGTTAAAATGAAAAAAAAAGGAAGGGGACATCAATATAGATCCTCCGAATACTTAAAGTATAGGCATATTATGATCAACTGTATGCCAATAAACTCAATAATATAAAACTGACAAATTCCTTGAAAGACACAAATTATCAAATTCACTAAAAAGAAAAAAAAAAAACCTGAACAGAAGAGTGGTATTTAACCACCAGTTCTCTAGAAGAAAATAAAACCCCTGATTCATAAACATACCTAATTTCTGTGGTGCAAACCATGGCCAATTTTAAATTACTATCAATTTGACATCACTCAATGAAGACTGGTTAAGAGATGGTAACAATCAGCTCGTATTAACTGGTATAAGTCAGTTCTAGCATGCCACTACCTGTATCTAAAAAAGAAAATTAAATTGTTATTAAAAACCTTCCAAGAGCCCTAGTCATTGTGGCTCAGTTGGGTAGGTATTGTCCAGTGAACCAGGAGGTTGCCAGTTCAATTCCCAGTCAGGGCACATGCCTGGGGTTTTGGGTCCCATCCCCCGTAGGAGGAATGCAGGAGGTAGTTGACCCATGTTTCGCTCTCACATCAACTGTTTCTCACTTTCTCCATCTGCCTTCCTCTTTTTCTGAAAAGCAATAAAAAAAAAAAACCTTTTAAAAAAAGGAAGACATTTATGGGGAGAAAAAAGGAGACATATGTAATACTTTCAACAATAAAGAATTTAAATAAAGGAGGACATTTAAAACACACACACAAATTTCCAAGAAAACTCTAGGCCCAGATGTCTTCATTAGTGAATTCCATCAAACATTTAAGGATGATATAATACCAATTTTAACCAAACTTTTTCAAAAAGTAGAGGAAGAGTTCTCCTCTATATATAATGGAGCCAGAATTACCCTGATACTAAAACAAACCCACTACAAGAAAACTAAGACCGCCGAAACCGGTTTGGCTCAGTGGATAGAGCGTCGGCCTGCGGACTGAAAGGTCCCAGGTTCGATTCCGGTCAAGGGCATGTACCTGGGTTGCGGGCATATCCCCAGTAGGAGATGTGCAGGAGGCAGCTGATCGATGTTTCTCTCTCATCAATGTTTCTAACTCTCTATCTCTCTCCCTTCCTCTCTGTAAAATATCAATAAAATACATTAAGAGCAACTAAGATGGCGGCATAGGTAAACACCGGGAAATTATTGCCTCACACAACAATTGAAAATTACCCCAAAGGACTGAGCAAACATCATCCAGAACAACAGGAAGGCTGGCTGAGTGTAAAGTCCACAACTAGAAGGAAAGAAAAGCACGCTGAGAGCCAGAGGCGCTGCGGAGGTGAAGTGCAGAGGTACGGCGGCGCGTGCGCGCGAGGAAAGGGGGTGGCACCTGAGGACGCGGCTGTCTTTTTGAATCACAAACTCCCGACGGCTCTGAACTCCGGTTCCGGGAAGTCTCTGGGGACCCAGGTCTCACACGGGGAGAAGCTGGTCTGTCCGGCAGCGAGCGAACTTGAGGGCGGCTTTCCCTCAGAGGTGCTTGCAGCCGTTACCGGAACACTGAGACGCGCGACTCCGGGCGGAGAATCGGCCATGGCCGCTTTCTCCGCCCTCTGACTCCCTGAGACCCCGCCCCACCCAGGCTGCCGCAGAGGCTTTTGCATGTGAATGTACCTAACTGCAGCCGAACCAGGCAGACCTGGAACTTCCAAGAGAAGGCCCAAGGCCCCGCAGCGGCTTGCATTGCTTCACAGCTGAGCCTCTTCGTGGCTCCTGCTGTGTGGCCTCAGGCAGAGGCTGAATTAGCACCTCCTTAGATCCAGGAGCCACTGTACCCAGTGGTCAGAGGGGGTCCATCCAGACTACAACTCCTCAGATCCATAAGGGACGCACTCAGGGAGCAGACTCAGTGAGCACCAAAGCCCCACTGAAGCAAGTCTTGCCCCAGAAGGGTGTCTTCAGCACAGAAGTTCTCCCACTTTAGACACAGCTGATTCTCACAGCCAATTGGCCTGGAGGTCAATTCCTCCCAGTGATTCTACAACAACCAAGGCACCAAGAGTGCACCAAGAGTGTCCACCCCAGGTAACTGGGGAGGCTGAGCTACTGGGCCCTACAGGACACCTGGCGCACAGGGCCACTCTATCAACACAGGGAAGCTGCCAAAATGCGGAGACAAAGAAACAGGTCACAAATGGCAGAAATGGAGGAAAGCAAACGATTGGATATAGAGTTTAAGGCCACGGTTATAAGGTTTTTCAAGAATTTTATGGAAACCGCCGATAAATTTAATGAATCCCTCAATAAGTATAGGGAGACCATGGAGGACATGAAAAAGGACCAACTAGAAATTAAGCATACACTGACTGAAATAAAGAATAATTTACAGAGATCCAGCAGCAGAAACGAGGATCCCAAGAATCAAGTCAAAGATTTGAAATACAAAGAAACAAAAAATACCCAACCGAAAAAGAAAAAAGAAAAGAGATTCCAAAAATATGAAGATAGTGTAAGGAACCTCTGGGACAACTTCAAGCGTACCAACATCAGAATTATAGGGGTACCAGAAGGAGAGAGAGGGCAAGATATTGAAAACCTTTTTGAAGAAATAATGACAGAAAACTTCCCCTACCTGGTGAAAGAAATGGACTTACAAGTCCAGGAAGCGCAGAGAACCCCAAACAAAAGGAATCCAAGGAGGACCACACCAAGACACATCATAATTAAAATGCCAAGAGCAAAAGATAAAGAGAGAATCTTAAAAGCAGCAAGAGAAAGACAGTCAGTTACCTACAAGGGAGTACCCATACGACTGTCAGCTGATTTCTCAACAGAAACCATGCAGGCCAGAAGAGACTGGCAAGAAATATTCAAAGTGATGAATAGCAAGAACCTGCAACCAAGATTACTTTATCCAGCAAAGCTATCATTCAGAATAGAAGGTCAGATAAAGAGCTTCACGGATAAGAAAAAGCTAAAGGAGTTCATCACCACCAAACCAGCATTATATGAAATGCTGAAAGGTATTCTTTAAGAAGAGGAAGAAGAAAAAGGAACTCTTACCATTTGCCACAGCATGGATGGAACTTGAGAGCGGATAAATACCACAGGATCTCACTCATTTGTGGAATATAATGAACAACATAAGCTGATGAACAAGGACTGATCCAGAGACGGAGAGGCATTGATTGGACTGTCGGGACTTGGAGGGAAGGTAGGGGAGGGTGGGGGTAAGGGGGAAAGATCAACCAAAGGACTTATATGCAAGCATATAGGCCTAACCAATGGACATGGACAACGGGGGGGTGAGGGCATGAGCGGGGGTGGGGGGGGGGTGGGGGGTAGAGGGTAACGTGGGGACAAGGACACATATGTAATATCTTAATCAATAAAAAATATATTTAAAAAAAATAATAATAAAAAATAAAATAAAATATATTTAAAAAAAAAGAAAACTAAGACCAATATATTTCATAAACATACATTTTTAAAATTTTGGGAAACTGGCCCTGGTCATCAGTTGGTTGAGCATTGTCCCCTGTACTGAGAGGTCGCCAGTTCGATTCCCAGTGAGGGCACATGCCCAGGTTGCAGGCTCAATCCCCAGTGGGGGTTATACAGGAGGCAGCGAATTGATGTATCTCTCTCTTTAATGTTTCTCTTTCTCTCTCTCCCTCTCCCTTTCTCTCTAAAATCAATAAAAAACATATTTTAAAAAATTTGGGAAGCTGAATCCAGCTGTATATGAGTATAATAAATACATCATGACAAAGTGAGGTTTATCCCATAAATGCAAAGTTGGCTGAGCATTTAAAAGTCAGTTTAATTCAACAAATTAATGTAATAAAGGAGAAAAATTATCCTAAAGCAGTCAATTATCTATTGACTGTCTCAACAGATAAAGATAAGGCATTTGAGAAAAGACAATAATACCTATTTATGATAAAATCTCTCAGGAGACTATAAGTAGAAAGGAAATTCCTCAGCCTGAAATAAGGCATCTATGAAAAAACTACAGCTGACATCATACTTATAATAGTGAAAGACTGAATGCTTTCTTCCTGTAATGATGCAAGGATATCTGCTCTCACCACTGCTATTCAACAATGTACTGAAAATCCTAGTTAGTGCAATAGGCAAGGAAAGAAAAGGCATATAGATAGGAGAAGAAGTAAAACTTTTTTGTTGTTTATCTTCACCCAATGATATTTTTCCATTGATTTTTAGAGTGTGGAAGGGAGGGGGAGAGACACACAGAGAGAGAGAGAAACATCAATGTGAGAGAGATACATCGACTGGTTGCCTCCCACATGCGCCTGAATAGGTGCCCTTGACCAGAATTGAACCCACAACCCTTTAGTCCACAGGCCGATGCTCTACCCATTGAGCCAAACCACCTAGGGCAAGAAGTAAAACTTTTTATTTGCAGGAATATCATGAGTGTGTAGAATGCCCTAGAATCTATAAAGTTATTAGAACTGCCTGGCCAGTATCTCTCAGTGGTTGAGCATTGACCCATGAATCAGGAGACAAGGGTTCCATTCCCAGTTAGGGCATGTGCCTGGGTTGCAGGCTCAATGCCCAGTAGGGGGCATGCAGGAGGGAGCCGATTGACGATTCTCTCTCATCATTGATGTTTCTCTCTCTCTCTGGAATAAAAAAAAAAATTTTATAAAATGTTATTAGAACTAATAAGTGCATTTAGCATGGTCTCAGGATTAAAGGTCAATATACAAAAATCAAATATGTATATTATATATAAATAATTAGAAAATGAAAAAAAATTAAATACCATTTGCAATGGCATTAAAAAGCATGAAGTAATTTGGAATAAATTTTATGCATGACATGAAGACTATGATATATTGTTGAGAATAATTATGGAAGACCTAAAAAAAATGGCAAAGTGTACCATGTTCACATATCAGAAGACTCAATAGTGTCAAAGTAGTAATTCTTCCCAGATTAATCTGTATATTCAATATAATTTCAAGTAAGATCCCAGCTGGCTTTTTGTGTGAGAATCGACAAGCTGATTCTAAAATCTGTGAGGAAATCCATGGGAATTGTGGCAGTTAAAACAATCTTTAAAAATAACAATATCAGAGGACTGACAATACCTGACTTTGAGCTTCCTATAAAGTTGCAGTAATCAAGACAGCATGGTATTTGCAAAAGGACAGAAGAAATGCAATATGTATGTCTGCCATTCTCATTGCCTCACTTGCATACTGCATTCCCCATGCCCCATAAGCGCAAAATTCCAATACACTCTTGATGTACGGGGAATCTGGCAACACTCAAACATGTAAATGGTAAGCCTATTACTTTTATGATTGCTGACAGACAGGAAAGGCCACCCTTTTGGTTCCATTCAGAACTTACTTCCAACACAGAATCTTATTTTAAGAAAGACAAATGACCAAGAAACCCAATCATATCATTTCTCAAATGTGTTACTTCCCCGTATTTGCCAACCACTTACGTTGAAAATGATGACAAAGAAGGGAAAGATAGAGCAACCACAGTTCCTTTTCCTTTCAGAATATGCACACGTGCATGTATCAAGAAGTGAAATAAAAACAGTTGAGTTAATTTTGTGCAGCATTTCCACTGTTCTGGTAAGAAGTAAATATGCATGTATGAGCTACAGAAATATGAGTTGTGCAAATCTGGTGATTCTGCATGAGTCAGATACTCTTATGTTTGCATTTAAAATTGGCATTGTAGGCCTAGCCGTTTTGGCTCAGTGAATAGAGCGTCAGCCTGCGGACTGAAGGGTCGTGGGCTCGATTCTGGTCAAGGGCACATGCCCAGGTTGTGGGCTCAATCCCCAGTAGGGGGCATGCAGAAGGCAGCTGATAAATTATTCTCTCTCATCATTGATGTGTCTATCTCTCTCTCCCTCTCCCTTCCTCTCTGAAATAAAAAAAAAAAATTAAAAAAAATAAAATTGGCATTGTACAATTAATTCATGTTAATAACTTAAAATTTTAATTTTTCTTTACTTAGAATAATATTAAATGATAAATAAAAAGCACCATAACAAGGGCAACATCAATGGTCATAAATCATATTGATAGCATGTAGCCTTGATATGATGTGATGAAATAGCACTTTATCTCTGTGCTCTTCCTCCCCAAAACCCATAACCCTAGTCTATCCAAGAGAAAAACACCAGCCAAATCCTAATAGATGGGCAATCTACCAATACCTGACTAGTATACTCAGAATTGTAAAGGTCATCAAAATCAGAGAAAGTCTGGGCCCTAGCTGGGTTGCTCAGTTGGCTGGAGCATCGTCCCATACACCAAAAGTTTGTGGGTTCGATACCTGGTCAGGGAACATACCCAGGTTGTGTGTTCGATCCCTGATCCCGGAGCGTGCAGGAGGCAACTGATCAATGTTTCTCTCACATCGATGTTTCTCTCTTTCCCTTTCTCTCTCTCAAAATCAATTAAAAAACATATCCTCAGGTGAGGATTAAAAAAAAAATCAAAGAAAGTCTGAGACACTGTCACAGCCAAGAGGAGCCCAAGGAGATGTGACAATTAAAAGCAACAGGGTATCCTGGAGAGGATCCAGGAGAAGAAAAAAAGGGCATTAAGTAAAAACAAAGGAAATATGAATAAAGTATAGACTTTAATAACAATATATCCATATTGGTTCATTAATTATAACAAATGTACCATACTATTGTAAGATGCTACTGGGTGTGGAGTATATGGGAATTATTTATTGCAGCGGTTCTCAACCTGTGGGTCGCGACCCCTTGGGGGGTCAAATGACCCTTTCACAGGGGTCGCCTAAGACCATCGGAAAACACATATGTAATTACATATTGTTTACAGTAGCAAAATTACAGTTATGGAGTAGCAACGAAAATAATTTTATGGTTGGGGGTCACTACAACATGAGGAACTGTATTAAAGGGTCGCGGCATTAGGAAGGTTGAGAACCACTGCTTTATTGTATCTTCTCAATTTCTCTGTAAATCTAAAACTGTTCTAAAAAATGAAGTCTATTTAAAAAAACATGAAAAGTCAAAAGAGAGATGATAGGAGAAAGAAAAACTTTATACTTGTATTTTAGTACTTTTGATGATATTCTTGTTTTTTAAAAAGTATTCCACAGCCTGGCCGGTGTGGCTCAGTGGTTGAACATCGACCTATGAACCAGGAGTTCACAGTTCAATTCCCAGTCAGAGTACATACTCGGGTTTCGGGCTCAATCCCCAGTTGGGATGCGTGCAGAAGGCAGCCCATCAATGATTCTCTCTCATCATTGATGTTTCTATCTCTCTCTCCCTCTCCCTTCCTCTCTGAAGTCAATTAAAAATATATTTTAAAAAGTATTCCACAATAAAGAGTTTATTTTTTATTCTTTTGGCTTTTGAACAAGAGGCCTCGCATTGTGATTTTACACTAGCCATGCAAATTATGTTGCCTACCTTGCCTCTGTCCCACCCTGTCACCCAGACATCAGATTGGTGTCTAGGCCCTTTTGAGTCTCTGAAAGGCTAAGAATAAAGCTGTGAGTGTGTCAGAGTCCAGCAGAGAAGGCCAGCATATGATGAGGTCTGTGCTCTGAGCTCTTCTAGATCCTGGGAAAGGCAGCAGCAGCCACAGAATACATAGGTTCCCACTCAGCCCTAATGGTGTTTCTACGAGAAGCCCCTCCTCACCACAGTGGACAGCATGGAGTTGTAGCATCCTAGAGCTGGAGGGGATCTCATTCACTTTTCTACCACAACTCCTTGCTCTACCTTTTAGAAAGGAGAACATAGAAACACAGAGAGGGGTAGAAGACTCCCAGGCCTCCAGAGCCCTCCAGCGAGTGAGTGACAGCCCAAGTCCTGCCCAGCCCAGAGCCTGGTATTGCCTCCCTTTGACCCAGATTGGCCCTGCTTTCCCCGGGCCTGAGTATTTCCTAGAAGCCTGAGTTGCTATCCCACATTTCCTCAAAGACCCTTCCTTGTTTCTCTGGGCATGTACAGGGTGTGTGTGTAAGCCCTGGTAGGATAAGGCCAGAAGCAGAAAGAGAAGGCTCTAGTCATTGCATTTCGCACTTGACTATTTCCCCTGGGGTGGAGGTGAGGGGAGGAGAGTCTGAGAGCCACAGTGTGGACAAGGCCTGGTGTAGCCCACATTAGCAAGTCTTGAGACCAAAGAACTGCCGTGGGTGTCACTAGGAAAGAATGCAGAGGCAGCGGCAGCAGGAGAAACTTCAGGGCTGGAGAGCAGAACTTAACTCCAGGCTGACTGGCCCTGAAAAGTGAAATCAGACCTCCAAGGAGTCTGTGCTGTAGAGCGGCTCAGAGGGAGGAGGGCTCTGATCATGCTGCAGAAGTGTAGCCTCACCAGGTTACAGGAATCCCTGAACTAGAAACCTGTGGGCTTCCTCAGATCCCTTATAAAATGGCCACGCCCCTGGAGACTGTTGTCATGGCAGCAGCTGCCAGGGCTGACTGTCTTTCCCCTGCACCCTGGCTGCCTTGCCAGCCTTCAGCTCCCGTTACATGCAAAGGCCTGTGCTGCCCACTCCAGCTGCACATAAAAGTGTCTGGAGCCCACTGCCCAGGAACAGTTTTTTTTTTTTTAATATGTATGTGTGTGTGTATGTAAATATATACATACATATATATGTGTGTGTGTGTGTGTGTGTGTGTATACTAGAGGCCCGGTGAACAAAAATTAGTGCACTCCGGGGGGAGGTGGGGTCCCTCAGCCCGGCCTGTGCCCTCTCGCAGTCTGGGACCCCCTCGGGAGATAACGACCTGCTGGCTTAGGCCTGCTCCCGGGTGGCAGAGGGCAGGCCCAATCCCTAGGTGCAGCCCCTGGTCTGGCTCAGAGCAGGGCCGATTGGGGAGTTGGGGTGCCGCCCCCTGTCATGCACAGAGCAGGGCGGATTGGGAGGTTGCGATGCCACCCTCAGTCACGCTCAGGGTAGGGCCGATTGGGGGGTTGGGGCACCGCCCCCTGTCACACTCAAGGCAGGGTCGATGGGGAGGTTGCGGCGCCACCCCCTGTCACGCACAGAGCAGGGCCAATCCGGGGGGTTGGGGCTCCGTACCCTGTCACACACAGAGCAGGGCCCATCAGGGGTTGGGGAGCTCCCCCCTGTCACACACAGAGCAGGGCCAATCAGAGGGTTGGGGCTCCGCACCCTGTCACACCCAGAGCCCGCAGGGCAATCAGGGGGTTGGGGCGCTGCCCCCTGTCACACTGATCCCGGGGCTGGGAGGCCTCTCGGCTCCGCTGATCCGGGGGTCCTGAGGCCTCGAGGTTCCGCTGATCCCGGCAGGGAGGCCTCTCGGCTCCGCTGATAACCCGGGCTGGGGGGCCTCTCGGCTCCGCTGATCCGGGGGCCGGGAGGCCTCTCGGCTCCGCTGATCCGGGGGTCCTGAGGCCTCCCGGCTCCTCTGATCCCGGGGCCGGGAGGCCTCTCAGCTCCACTGATCCCAGGGCCAGGAGGCCTCGTGGCTCCGCTGATCCTGGGCCGGGAGGCCTCTCGGCTCTGCTGATCTCGGGGCGGGAGGCCTCTCGGCTCTGCTGATAACCGGGGCCGGGAGGCCTCTCGGCTCCGCTGATCCCAGGGTCCTGAGGCCTCTCTGCCCTGCCGCTTCAGGGCTGTTTGGCTTCGCTCTGCTTGGAGCCTGAGTATGCAAATTAACCGCCATCTTTTAGCTTCTATAATTGAAACATTGTATCTTTTGGAGTTGTTGCTTCAGGAGCTCAGAGCCCTGCAGCTGCAGATGCGGAACCTTGGCTTCCTCCATCGCTGGGGCAACCAAGCCTCCTGTACTCAGCTGCCTGGCTGCCAGCCGCCATCTTGGCTGACAGTTAATTTGCATATCTCGTTGATTAGCCAATGGGAAGGGTAGCGGTCGTACGCCAATTACCATGTTTCTCTTTTATTAGTGTAGATATATATATATAATTTTATATAGAGAGGAAGGGAGAGTTAGAAACACCGGTGAGAGAGAAACATCGATCAGCTGCCTCCTGCACACCTCCTACTGGGGATGTGCCCACAACTAAGGTACATGCCCTTGACCAGAATCAAACCTGGGACCTTTCAGTCCACAGGCTGACGTCTATCCACTGAGCCAAACCGGTCAGGGCCCCAGGAACAGTTTTACAAAGTGGTTAGAGGTTCAATTTCTCATGTCATATTGCTGGGATTTAAATCCCACCTTAGCTACTTACTATCATCTGTGTTTCTGTGGGAATAATCTGTAACCTCCCAGAGCCTCAGTTTTCTCACCTGTAAAATGGAGCTCCTTAGACTTCAACCCTCACCAGCAATAGTGAGCCCAGCAACACATCGTCACAGGACCTTACATCAGCAGTAGCAAATCAAATCTATCAGAAGGATTATTTCACAGCCCCCACCCTGATCACATACAGACAAGGGGCTGATCACAACTCATTTGTAACAAATGGTTGTCACTATCGCAGGACCACCTTCACCTAATCCTTGTTGAGAGCCCTTCTTCTCAAGGGAACCCCAAATCAGCTATAATCAGGCAGAGACTTAGAGCCAATACCAAGACACTGTCTTCCTTTCCTCCTTTCCTGGTTCTAATTCCTTCTACCTCCCTTGTCTGCCCACCCCCCATATTTACCAAGTTCTCATCAAGGACTAATTTATACTGGTTTGAGAGCTTTCAGGGGCAACTGTGTCTTCTATCAGCAGCACTAGAAAGTAATCCTATCCTGAGACGTCACACTGAGAGAGGAAATGAAGGGAACTGGCCCAGCAGGGCACACACTCCTGGCTGCCACACTCAACAGGGAAAAGGAATTTTCTATTTGGAGTCAGAGCTCTTTGCTGAGATCTCCCCTAGATCTTTCCTGAGATTGGTGTGCTTTAAATTAATATCGTGTAGCTAATGTACTGAATAACAGAACCTGGATTCAAAGAATGAGAGAGAGAATCTAACAAGACAACATTTAACCCAGAAAAATAGAAGCTTCTGTACTTGGGTTAAAATGGACTTATAGAAGTGCGTTAACAGGGATGTATGAAACAGATCTGGGGTGGGGGAGTCTCAGTTGACTGCAACTTAAACTGGATTCAACTGTAACCCTGTCAAGGTAGTTCAGTTGGTTAGAGCATTATTTAGCTACACCAAGGTTGCTGGTTCGATCCCCAGGGCACAAACAAGAATAAACCAATGAATGCATCAATGGGTGACAAATCAATGTTTTTTTTTTCTCTCTCTTTCTCAAATCAGTAAAATAAAAAAGTCCCTAAATCAGTTATGCAATTTGGTTTTTTTTAAACATATTTTTATTGATTTCAGAGAGTGGAAGAGAGAGAGAGAAACATTGATGATTAGAGAGAATCACTGATCAGCTGCCTCCTGCAAACCCACTACTGGGGATCAAGCCTGAAACCTGGGCATGTGCCCTGACAGGGAATTGAACTGTAACCTCCTAGTTCATGGGTCGTCACTCAACCACTGAGCCACACCAGCCGGGCGATGCAATTGGTTCTTTGAAAAAACACACACAATTGGATTCAACTGTGATATGGCATCCACAGTATCTGCTATGATCTTAGGATGCATGTATAGACATATAGTGGCTATTCTAGAATGAAGGATGTGATAAGATCATTCCATTCTACACTAGTCAGAATATTTAGTATTTTCAGAGAAATTTACAAATTCAGGAGTATATAGGATGGTGAGTGACTTTGAAAAGATATATCGCATCAGAAAAAGATGAAATAAGAGAGGAGGTTTTTTGTAAGAACATAATTGTTTAAGGATTAAATGAGATAACATATTGAAAGTGCTTTGTAGAATGCCCAATGCAACTGATCAATTAATGTTAATAAAAGAATGATAATTAGTAGTGTTAATAGCACTATGTCATACTATTATTATTATTACTATCATAGTTAATGCTTATAGAGTGCTTTCTATATGCTAGGTACTCTTCCAGGCCCTTCACATATACTGACTCATTCCTCTTACCAATCCTATAAGGTAGGAACTATTATGATATCTCCAAGTTTGAAGATGAGGAAGTTGAGTCACAGGTCAAGTAGATTGTTTTACAGATGGGCAGGGGAAAGAACCAGAACATTGACTCTGGCGTGTCAGGCTATCAAGGGTAAGAGGCACTTTTGTATTTTATACTTGTACCTTCCAGAGGGCAGAACCAGGATCAATTCAATGTGTGTAAACTATTGGGAAGAAGATTTCAGCACAACAACATCAAAAACCCATTCTGGACAGAAGCTCTCCCACTGCAGACACAGCGGATTCTCATAGCCAGTTAGCCTGGAGGTCAAATCACCCCCGGTATTGCCGACAACAATCAAGGCTTAACTACAAGACTGCACACAAAGACCACTAGGGGGTGGACCAAGAAAGCATAAAAAATGCGAAGACAAAGAAACAGGACAAAACTGTCAATGGAGGATATTGAGTTCAGAACCACACTTTTAAGGTCTCTTAAGAACTGTCTAGAAGCTGCCGATAAATGTAGTGAGATCCTCAAGAAAACTAATGAGACCCTCGATGTTATGATAAAGAACCAACAAGAAATTAAGCATACACGGACTGAAATAACGAATACTATACAGACTCCCAACAGCAGACCAGAGGAGCGCAAGAATCAAGGCAAAGATTTGAAATGCGAAGAAGCAAAAAACACCCAACCAGAAAAGCAAAATGAAAAAAGATTCCGAAAATACGAAGATAGTGTAAGGAGCTTCTGGGACAACTTCAAGTGTACCAACATCAGAATTGTAGGGGTGCCAGAAGATGAGAGAGAGCAAGATATTGAAAACCTATTTGAAGAAATAATGACAGAACACTTCCCCCACCTGGTGAAAGAAATAGACTTACAGGTCCAGGAAGCGCAGAGAACCCCAAACAAAAGGAATCCAAAGAGGACCACACCAAGACACATCATAATTAAAATGCCAAGAGCAAAAGACAAAGAGAGAATCTTAAAAGCAGCAAGAGAAAGAAACTCAGTTACCTAGAAGGGAATACCCATACGACTGTCAGCTGATTTCTCAACAGAAACTTTGCAGGCCAGAAGGGAATGGCAAGAAATATTCAAAGTGATGAATACCAAGAACCTACAACCAAGATTACTTTATCCAGCAAAGCTATCATTCAGAACTGAAGGTCAGATAAAGAGCTTCACAGATAAGGAAAAGATAAAGGAGTTCATCACCACCAAACCAGTATTATATGAAATGCCGAAAGGTATCCTTTAAGAAGAGTAAGAAGAAGAAAAAGGTAAAGATACAAATTATGAACAACAAACATGCATCTATCAACAAGTGACTCTAAGAATCAAGTGAATAAATAATCTGGTGATCATAATAGAATCAGAGACATAGAAAGGGAATGGACTGACTATTCTTGGGGGGGAAAGGGGTGTGGGAGATGCGGGAAGAGACTGGACAAAAATCGTGCACCTATGGATGAGGACAGTGGGTGGGGAGTGAGGGCGGAGGGTGGGGCGGGAACTGGGAGGAGGGGAGTTCTGGGGGGAAAAAAGAGGAACAAATGTAATAATCTGAACAATAAAGATTTAATTAAAAAAAAAAACAAACCCATTCTGAATTATTAGAATTGTCTGAACTTTCAATAGGGGGTCTTTTAATGTAATGAGTTCTCCATCACAGGATGTAAGGAAAAAAGGATAGAAATAAAGAAATGAATGAAATGGGGCTCCTCTTGTAAAGAAACCATACATATGCCGAAACCGGTTTGGCTCAGTGGATAGAGCGTCGGCCTGCGGACTGGAAGGTCCCAGGTTCGATTCCGGTCAGGGGCATGTACCTGGGTTGCGGGCACATCCCCAGTGGGAGATGTGCAGGAGGCAGCTGATCGATGTTTCTCTCTCATCGATGTTTCTGACTTTCTATCTCTCTCCCTTCCTCTCTGTGAAAAATCAATAAAATATATTTAAAAAAAAAAAAAAAAAAAAAAAAAAAAAAAAAGAAACCATACATATGATGAGCCAAGCCTTGGTGAAAAAAATAAACAAGGTATAGTGCAGTGCAACTTTATGGAAAATATATAAAGGTGAACTAATATCTGTCTTTCTGCTATCTCAGCCCAGAGTAAATTAAATGTTGGACAAAAAGTTACAAAATGGAAAATTTCACGTATGAATTTGTTAGGAAACGTACTAGATGGTCACACTGGATTTGAGAGAAGCAATCCCAAGATCTTCACAGATCTGATTGCCACCTACCCTGAAAGTATAAAATTCAGAGAAGAGAGGTATAGTCTGCTCTCTGGAAGAAAGGGCATCTGCATGAGAAAGTAGCATCCAGGCATGGGGGTGAAGATCATAAAACCCAATTTGATCCCAAAATACAGACTTATAGTGACAATTGAGTATGTTAGCATGATTTTAATCCCACTAGTCAGTGTGTGGTCAACAGAATTACTGCACAGTTTAATATGAATGTGCTCTGTGCTGAATCTATCTTTTTGGGTCTAGCAGTCCCACAACCCAAATACTTGCTAATTTAATGAATTAATATAAACTTCCTCAACCAGCAACACCGAGAGATGGCTAGTAAGGATCTGAGTTCCAGCAAAATCTCTTGCTTCTATTATGAAAAATGACTGAATAGTATATATATAGTTATGTTATTTACATTAATATATATAAACACACACACACACACACACATAAATACTAGTATATATGTAATGTCATATTCTTCACCAAAAATGTTCCCATTTCAGATAAGTTTTCAGACTATTTGTACTTGGACAAATACATATTTTGATTTATGAAATTCAAAGTATTCAGTCTTTTTAGAATTACATACTTTACAAACTTAATTCTTTCTAGACTTCTAGAACTGAATGATAACCAAATTGGACTAGAGTTTCTATTTGTGATATAGGTATGGTGGCTCACAAAAAAATAAAATTCTTAAGCAATGGAAAAATGAAAGGTTATCTTTCGTGAAAGTGACAAGAGATGCAAACCATGTTGACAGAGCCTACATGGACATGATAGAGTTATGGGTGTGGATTTAAACTGGGAGAGGTGACATATGGTATTGATTCATTAAGGAGAAATAGTCAAATTTCAGTGCAGGATCTGGAGTGTAGGGGAAATAATGGGCCTTGGTGACTGATGACGTGAGAAAGGGGGAGAGGTGGGTATCAGGGGAAGCTGCTGAGAGGAAGAGTCAATAACCCCCAAGACTGGATACTGACTGTCCCTGGTAACCAGAAAAAAAGGCAAATATAAACAAAGAGAGGTGAGTGACGATGCCTAGTGCATTGGGGATCTGGAAACACTGGCAGAGCTGCAGCACCGCCGTGGGTCAAAGTGGTAACTGGGGATCTGAGCTCGGCGGTGACGCGCGGCCCTCACGTGACCAGGAGCCTATGTCTGCCCAAGTCCCTCTCATCCTGGTCCTTTTTGCCAGTCCAGACACCGTCTGCCCTTTGGTCGAGGGGAAAAGCAGAAGGAAGGAAGTCCCCGAGGTCCTCTGAAATCGGTGTGAGTGTCAGTGCTGCCCAGTAGTCCCAGGGATCAGGATGGCAGAGAGTCCAAGCCTTTCCCTGTGCCAGCCCCGCGCCAGCACTTCGGTGCAGAAAATGGTGGTTTTGGGGGTGGGGAGGTGAGTGGACCAACCCTGAGAGGGAGCCACAGACACTTAGATACAGTTTCTAAATAATCCTTAGCTTCCACATCCCGCCTTAAAAGAAATGACGAGCACCGAAGGGTGGGGGTGGGGGGCACGAAGGACAAAGCTTGAGGTGAAGGGAGACATGGAGGGAGGTGGGGGTGCCTGGCTGACGGGGAAGCAGAGCCGCTGGCGCGGGGTGGGCGGCTGGTGCCCAGAAAGGGGCGCGAGTGTCAGTCCTTCCTCCCTACCCTCTCCCTTACCCCTACCCTGTCTGGCGTCCGTCTGCAGGTCTGCAGGTCACGGCGGAGAGAACGCCTGGGAGCAAACGGCCGGGAGAGGTCCGGGTCCAGGAGGGGTGGGCAGGGGCCGCGGAGGGGTGCGAGGGAGGCCGCCGGTGGGAACCGAGTCGCGGCGGCGTTCCCGCCCCGCCCCTGCCGCTGCGGGAGAGGCCCGGGGCAAGGCCTGCTGGGAAAATGGTGGGCTTTCGGGAAGGAGGGGGGCGACCTGGGCGGGGTCCCGGGGATCACGGCCTCTCGGCCTGAGTAGGTGGGAGGACCTGTCCCCGAATCAGGAAAAGGCAGCTTTGAGAACTCGGGGCCGGGGTTTTGGTCCCGCCACCAAATATGCTGACTCGGACTGTCTTGCTTGTCTCTTCTGAATGACTGTGCTCACGAAGGCCGTTCCCAACATGGACAGATCCTGCCAAGCAAATGAGCAGCCACAGGGTTTGCCCGAGACGGACGAGGAGCAGCCTCGGGCAGAGCCCTCGCCCGAAGAGCCTCGTCGGGAGGAGCCTTGTCGGGAGGAGCCTCGTCCGGAGGAGCCTTGTCCGGAGGAGCCTCGTCCGGAGGAGCCTTGTCCGGAGGAGCCTTGTCCGGAGGAGCTTTCTACCGAGGAGCTGTCTTCGGAAGAGCAATCCTCCGAGGACGAGTTCTTTCCCGAGGAGCTCCTTCCCGAGCTCCTTCCCGAGCTGCTGATGTCCGAGGGGCGCCCCCTAGAGGAGCGCCTTTCCGGGCCGGACCTGTTCGAGGCGCGCCCTCCCATGGAGCAGCCTCCTTGCGGAGTGGGAAAACATAAGCTGGAAGAAGGAAGCTTTAAGGAAAGGCTGGCTCGCTCTCGCCCACAGTTTAAAGGGGACATACACGGCAGAAATTTGAGCAACGAGGAGATGATAAAGGTAGCAGAGGAGATGGAAGAGATGAAAAGAGTACGAAACAAATTGATGATCATGCACTGGAAGGCGAGACGGAACCGTCCTTATCCTAGTTAATGTGCCCGGCTTTTAATGCTGGTTTGCCTAATTTCAGTATTGCCACTCGAATCCCTCTCGCCATCTTCTTAATTTTAACTTTTTTTTGCATGGCTTTATTTAAGGTGTTTCGCTTGTAACTGGTGTAAAATTGGGCTTCCTTCCCCTCCCATCTGCAAGACTCCCTATCAATCATGTGTCTCATCCATATGCATGGAAAGATGGACATTATATATTGTGAAGTGAAAAAAGCATTTTTCAAAAAGTATATGTAGTATCCCATTTTTGTAAAAAAATGTATATTTATATATTAATATGCAAAGTAAAACAAAGTATATACTTCAAAGGCTTAACAGTGACTGTTTTTGTGGTAAGATAATAGGTGTTTGTTTTACATTTTTGCTTTGTTGGAACTTCTCATTTTTTCAGGACGAACACATTTTACTTGTGTTGCAAAAAATTCCACACCCCAAAATAATGGGGAGAATGTCAAGCAATTTATACACTATCACCTTATAAAGACAATGTAGCACTTAATAAATACTTGTCAGAACTTTGAAAAAGTAAATCCCATGTTTCTTCTGAATCTCAGGCAGAAATATATATTTAAGGGTCAATCTTTTCCCATTTAAATAGAAGTAATACTTGACTCACAGGGCTGCTGTGGAACCAAATGAGGTAAAAATCATGTGAGCTGTGTGTTTTTCCCCACCTGCAACATTCAGGACCCCAACCCCTAGAGCAAGCATGTCAAACTCAAGGCCAGGAAGGAGGGCTCATTTGCACTCACAATTCCTCTGAGATTCCAGGTGAATGCCACATTTTATTCCTGCCCTGCTATTCTCTTCCTGTGGATACTGTCATATCTGCTAGGCACAGTTGTCCTTCTCTTGGGTCCTGCTCCTTCCATGACCCCCACCCATCACTAGGTGCAAAGTCTCACTAATCGCTCTGGAGTCCCTACTGAGCCAAAGCTGAACTGTGTCTCCTACAAATATTCAGTGAATGCCCCTCCTCCAGCTTTAATATTATACTTTCCCTGGTGGATACCATCCCAGTGCTGCTTAAACCTCAATGTCTTAAAGAACACTTAGCAAAATAGTCCTATTTTTTTTCTGAAAGCTTCCCTTTTCTCCATTGGACTCAAACATGAGTTCATTGTGAAAGGGCGAGTCATCACGGGGCCTACACGGGGCCTACGTGGGCCGGCCGCCAGGCCCCATGAGGCACAGCCTGACCACGCTGCTGGTGGCCTCGGGCACCGACTCCCCAGCCCACGGCGGGAGCCGCCACCTGCCTGCCGCCCCCAGACAGGACCCGCGCGGCAGCGGTGGCGGGGCGGGGCGCGTGCCCTCGCCCGAGGAGATGGAGGAGGAGGTGATCGCCGGCGCCCCCGGGGACGAGAGGGAGGACGTGGACTTCCTGTCTGGGCTGGAACTGGTCGATCTGCTGGACCCCCGGCAACCGGACTGGCCCCTGGAGCCCGGGCGAGGACTGCGCCCTCCATCTTGCCCTGGGTCCTCCATTTTTGGGCAGAGCCATGTGCTCGGAGGGGGCTTCTTCCTGGAGGCCCAGGCCCCTGCTGGCCACGCCCAGGATTTCTCTGGACTAACCAATGATAATCAAGAGAAGTGCACGCCATCAATATGACTACATCCTGTGTAACAAGACCCGACTCGCGCCTGGCCAATCGGCAGGGCCCACAGTCCCCTCTCCTGCCCTTACTCCACCCTCCTATAACCCCCCCCCCCCCCCCCCCCCCCCGTCCCATCAGGCTTCGCTCTCTCTCGGCCACTGGGCTCACCATTGCATCGGTGAGTGTGGTCAGGGAGCCGAACTAGTTCGAAATGAGGGACTCTTTGCTTTTGCATCGGACTCGCTGGCTCCCTGGTGGGCTTTTTGGGAACCTTGAAACCTGGGCACAACAATTGGATCCTGGCTAGGAAGCAAACTTGTGAGCCAGACACAATGATGTGTACTTGGAATTGAAACCTCCCTCCCAAATAATCTCCAACGATTTTGGTTTTAATTGCTTAATACTTACTTTAGGCTGAGCTCTCTCTGGCAGACTTGCCTTAACAATTCAGCTGACTTGCTCAACTTGTTTACACTAAAGAGGAAAGTAAGGCCCAAGCTTGGACTTTTCCTTTCTACCCCACCCATATCAACTATCAACAAAAGTGCTTTATAAGTTGTTAAAATTATATATATATATATATATATATATATATATATATATATATATTTAACGTAAAAAAGAATTCAGACCTGTAAAGAATTTTTGTGAATTTATTTGAGCCAAACTGTCGACATATGCTGGGAAGCAGAACCTCAATGAATTGAGATAATGCTCCGGAGAATGGAGGGTTACATCTGTATTTATACATTGCAATCAAAGGAAAGGGACTTAGGTGAGTTACATGAAATTCATTGGTGATAGATTAAGGAGGTGGGATAAAGCAAAGCAGGGAAACCTCTGGGATAGGGTAAAAAGTGAAATGATGGACATATGCTTCTTTCACACAGATGGATACAGGATAGTTTTACAAAGTTAACAGTTGATAACAATAACAATGAGGGAATGTCCTGGTGCCATTTGTTGTGCCCTGAGGGGTCCAGAAAAAAAGGAAGTTACAAGTTACCCAGACATCTCCCAGATATGTTATCTTAGAGGCAAAAAGACAGAGGCTCAGTTAAGGTAAAGGTTGACCTTGTTCAGGGAGATATCAGCCTAGGAGGTAACTACCCACCATAACTGCTTTTAGTTAGTTTAATTTCAGACCATTCTTTGTGGTTATTTTAGGTCTCTGAGTTTGCAAGACTGCCACGCAGGCCTCCCCTGAGCTTGTCAGGTTAGCATGTAGCCCCTTTCGTCCACTATATATATATATACTAGGGGCCAGGTGCACGAAATTCGTGCACTGGGTGTGGGGCGGGGGGAGTGTCCCTCAGCCCAGCCTGCCCCCTCTCACATACTGGGAGCCCTCCAATCACCCTCCAATCGCAGGATCGGCCCCTTGCGTTGACCCCCATCACCCTCCAATCGCAGGATCGGCCCCTTGCCCAGGCCTGACGCCTCTGACAGAGGCGTCAGGCCTGGGCAGGGGACCCTCATTTCCCCCCATCACTGGTTCTGCCCCCAGTCCAGGCCTTATGCCTCTGGCCCAGGAGTCAGGCCTGGGCAGGGGACCCCCAGACCCCTCCGATTGCTGGCTCTGCCCCTTGCCCAGGCCTGATGCCTCGGCCAGAGGCGTAGACCCCCATCACCCTCCGATCGCCTGATCGGCCCGTTGCCCAGGCCTGACGCCTCTGCCAGAGGTGTCAGGCTTGGACAGGGGACCCCCATCTCCCCCCGATCACTGGCTCTGGCCCCCGCCCAGGCCTGAGGCCTCTGGCCCAGGAATCATGCCTGGGCAGGGACCCCCATCTCCCTCTGATCGCTTGCTCCACCCCCTGCCCAAGCCTGATGCCTCTGACCCAGGCTTCAGGCCTGGGCAAGGGGACCATCATATCCCCCCAATCCCCGGCTCCGCCCCCGGCCCAGGCCTGATGCCTCGGCCAGAGAAGTTGACCCTCATCGCCCTCCGATCACTAATCACCGGATCGGCCCCTTGACCAGGCCTGAGGCCTCCAGCAGAGGTGTCAGGCCTGGGCAGGGGACCCCCAGCTCCCCGAGGTTGCAGGCTCCGCCCCTGCCCAGGCCTAATGCCTCTGGCCTAGGCGTCCAGCCCGGGCAGTGGGGACCCGCAGCTGCAGCGGCCCCGCGATCGTGGGCTCCGCTTTAGGCCCAGGCAAGGGACCCCTAGCTCCCGGGACTGCCAGCTTCGACTGTGCCCAGCTCCCATCGCTGGCTCCACCCCTACTTTCTGCTATCACTGGCCAGGGCGGCAAAGGCGCCTGATTCTCCGATCATGGCTGGGGGGCAGGGCAAAGGCAGCCCTGCCCCCCAGCTCTTAGCTCCCCGCTGGGTTTCCGATCACTGTCAGTGGCAGGGGGCTTCTTCCTGCTTTCCCTTTCGCCTCCCTGCATTGTGCCTACATATGCAAATTAACCGCCATCTTGTTGGCAGTTAACTGCCAATCTTAGTTGGCAGTTAACTGCCAATCTTAGTTGGCAGTTAACTGCCAATCTTAGTTGGCAGTTAATTTGCATATAGCCCTGATTAGCCAATGAAAAGGGTAGCGCCGTATGCCAATTACCATTTTTCTCTTTTATTAGTGTAGATATATATATATGTATATATGTATCAGATATTATTTTTCCTCTGTTAAACTACGTTTATAAAACCTGTGATTTTGTTCTATTAATCTTGTTCATTCTAGTCACACAGATGGTGGTTAATAATTCCTTAAAAGTATGACTCGGGCCCGGCCAGCATGGCTCATTGGTTGAGCAAGCGTCCACTGGGCCTATGAACTGGAAGGTCAGGGTTCAATTCCCTGTCAGGGCACATGCCCAGGTTGTGGGCTCGATCCCTGGTGTGGGACGTGCAGGAGGCAGCTGATCAATGATTCTCTCTCATCATTGATGTTTCTATCCCTCTCTCTCTCCCTTTGTCTCTGAAATCAATAAAAATATGTTTTTTAAAAAGTATGAGTCATGAACCCTAATTTCTGTTTGACTAATAAGCTTCCATGAGTGTTAACTTCTCCAGAAGGTATACTTTGCAGTTTCAAAAGGATCACAGTGGGGTGGAGGGATTGTTTTCCCTGATTTAACATTAAAATTGGTTATATATTCTATATATCAGTGTTTCCCTTATTAAAAATTCAGAGACCTGGGCTCTACCCCAGACCCACTAAATCTGCTTTTCTGTAAATTTGCACACAAATTACAGAGCCACTGCTGTATACAATATACTCCTGATTTTTTAAAAAAAATGTTTTTATTGATTTTATAGAGAGAAGGGGAAGGAAGAGGGAAAGATAGAAACATCAATGAGTGAGAAACATCAATTGGCTGCCCCTGCATGCCCCCTCCTAGGGATGGAGCCCGAAACTCAGGCATATGCCCTGACCAGGAATTGAATCGATGACCTCTTGGTTCATGGGTTGATGCTCAACCACTGAGCAACACCAGCTGGGCAATATACTCCTGATTTTAGTATAATAAACTATGACATAAATAGAAGAAAATACATATGACTGTATCAAAATTAAAAGGGTGAAAATCTTGTTCAAGCACATTTTAATTTTTATTATTTATTTTTTTAATATATTTTTATTGATTTCAGAGAGGAAGAGAGAAGGAGAGAGAGATAGAAACATCAATGATGAGAGAGAATCATTGATTGGCTGCCTCCTCCATACCCCCTACTGGAATCGAGTCTGCAGCCCGGGTATGTGCCCTTGACTGGAATCAATCCTGGGACCCTTCAGTCTACAGGCTGATGCTCTATCCACTGAGCCAAACCAGCTAGAGCAAGCATATTTTTAAAGAAATGAAAAAACCTCATCAATTTTACTACATAAAATTGAGACTCCTTGCAACAAAATAAGACCAAAAAGCTAACAGAGATGACAAAATAGCAAGATATATTTTCCATGGCAGACATGATATAATGCCTTGCATTGCTTCCTTCCAATATGAGTAAAATGCATCAGAAATAAATTCAAAGTTCTTTGTTGTAGTCAGCCCACAAAATGGTAAGCCAGCCCTATGCCCTTGACTTTTTTAAAAAATATATTTTTATTGATTTCAGAGAGGAAGGGAGGAGAGAGAGATAGAAACATCAATGATGAGAGAGTATCATTGATTGGTTGCCTCCTACATGCCCCACATTAGGGATCGAGCCTGAAACCCGGGCATATGCCCTGATTGGGAATCAAACCATGACTTCCTGATTCAGAAGGCCAACTCTCAACCACGGAGCCACGCCGGCTGCGCTTGACTTTGGTTTTAATTTTTTCACTGTGTGATGCCATTTGGGAGGGTTGTCATGTCTCCAGAGCAGTCTTCAAGGTTATGGCAGCCAGGTGGATGCTGGTGGGTGTAGATTCCAGCTGGGGTGAGATGAGGGTCCAGGGCTCACTGTGGCAGTTTTACAGACAGGATGAATCCGCCCCCCTGGTGCTCTGAGGATTAGAAGGACCCACCCCAACCACACTCATCTCCAGGCTGTCTGGCTTTGGCTTCTCTGCTCCAGCCTGCGGCAGGCACCAGACCCTCCTAAGCTGATGGCCAGGCAGTCCTGGACATACTAGTACTTACCTGGAGGACGATGACTGGCCCCATCTGAAGGCAGAGCACTTTGCCTTTGCCTCCTTCTGTTTCTCTTTCGGAGAACTTTGTAGGGGAGGAGATAAAGCCCCTAGGATTTCTAACTGGGAACATTGGTTGGGATCATCTTTGAGCAAGAAGATGTCTAACTGGGCCTGACCAGGTAACTTGGGGCTGAAGCAGGAGAGACTTCTAACAAGACCTCTCTCATCACTCCCCTATCCACTTTGCTCAGACTCCAAGAAGGGCCTTGAATGTGTCCCAGCCTGTTTGGATGGTTTTGTGGTGACTTGAACTGTGTGTGTGCCTGGTGCAGTACTTGTGATGTCTGCATCAGCCCAGGCCCAGCGGCACAGGAGACCCCAGGTAAAGGGAGCTTGCAAAACCATGTGGTCCTTCAATTCAGGAGAAAAGAGGTGTCACTACCTGTGTGAACACCCCTATGCACTGCAAGTCCAGCCTATGACTTTGCGCCAAGGAGGTCAAGCTGTGAATTGGTGTGAAGATGCTGTTGAAGACATTGATGGTGGAGGATCAGCAGCATCCAGACCCTGGTTCTCGGTTCCCTCACCATCTCCCAGCCCAGGTAGAATGCTGTATCTCCATCGCATGTCCAAGAGGTGACTTGCCCGGCCAAATCCAGAGCAGAAAGCATTAAGGGTCTAGGACTTTGGAGAGAGAGCCCTGTGCTAACCAGGATGCCCTGGCTTTTAGAAGACAGTGCATGAGAGCCCTGTGGTGAGGCAGTGGACTGGGATCAGTTTTCCGGTCCTTGCAAAATACCCAGAGATTCCTCTCTCTCCAATTCAGAAATACTAACAGAAACTCAATTACTTTTACAAAGGACGAATAAGCTTTTTTTAAAAAAATTAAATCTTTATTGTTCAAATTATTACATTTGTTCCTCCTTTCCCCCCCATAACTTCCCTGCTCCCAGTTCCCGCCCCACTCTCCGCCCTCACTCCCCACCCACTGTCCTCATCCATAGGTGCACGATTTTTGTCCAGTCTCTTCCCGCATCTCCCACACCCCTTTCCCCCCCAAGAATAGTCACTCCATTCCCTTTCTATGTCCTTGATTCTATTATAATCACCAGTTCATTCTGTTCATCAGATTATTTATTCACTTGATTTTTAGATTCACTTGTTGATAGATGCATATTTGTTGTTCATAATTTGTATCTTTACCTTTTTCTTCCTCTTCCTCTTCTTGAAGGATACCTTTCAGCATTTCATCTAATACTGGTTTGGTGGTGATGAACTCCTTTAGCTTTTCCTTATCTGTGAAGCTCTTTATCTGGCCTTCAATTCTGAATGATAGCTTTGCTGGATAAAGTAATCTTGGTTGTAGGTTCTTGGTATTCATCACTTTGAATATTTCTTGCCACTCCCTTCTGGCCTGCAAAGTTTCTGTTGGGAAATCAGCTGACAGTCGTATGGGTATTCCCTTGTAGGTAACTGAGTTTCTTTCTCTTGCTGCTTTTAAGATTCCCTCTTTGTCTTTTGCTCTTGGCATTTTAATGATGATGTGTCTTGGTGTGGTCCTCTTTGGATTCCTTTTGTTTGGGGTTCTCCTCGCTTCTTGGACCTGTAAGTCCATTTCTTTCACCAGGTGGGGGAAGTTTTCTGTCATTATTTCTTCAAATAGGTTTTCAATATCGTGCTCTCTCTCTTCTTCTGGCACCCCTACAATTCTGATGTTGGTACACTTGAAGTTGTCCCAGAAGCTCCTTACACTACCTTCATATTTTCGGATTCTTTTTTCATTTTGCTTTTCTGGTTGGGTGTTTTTTGCTTCTTTGTATTTCAAATCTTTGACTTGATTCTTGGGATCCTCTTGTCTGCTGTTGGGAGTCTGTATAATATTCTTTATTTCAGTCAGTGTATGCTTAATTTCTAGTTGGTCCTTTACACAACATCGAGGGTCTCACTAGATTTCTTGAGGATCTCACTACATTTATCGGTGGTTTCTAGAAAGTTCTTGAAAAACCTTAAAAGTGTGGTTTTAAACTCTATATCCAGTAGTTTGCTTTCCTCCATTTCTGTCATTTGTGTCCTGTTTCTTTGTCTCCGCATTTTTTATGCTTCGCTGTGTCGCTAGAGTGGCTTTCTGTGCTAAGTGTTCTATAGGGCCCAGTGGCTCAGCCTCCCCAGTTACTTTAGGTAGACACTCTTGGTGCACCCCCTTGTAGGCTTTGTGCACAGTCTTGTTGTAGTTAAGCCTTGATTGTTGTAGGTAACACTGGGAGGATTTGACCTCCAGGCCAATTGGCTGTGAGAATCAGCTGTATCTACGGTGGGAAAACTTCTGTGCTGAAGACACCCTTATGGGGCAAGACTTGCTTCAGTGGGGCTTTGGTGCTTCCTGAGTCTGCCCCCTGAGTGTGTCCCTTATGGATCTGAGTTATAATTGGATGGTCCCACTCTGACCACTGGGTACACTGGCTCTTGGATCTAAGGAGGTGCTAATCTAGCTTCTCCCTGAGGCTACCCTGCAGAAGCCAGCTGTAAAGCAATGCAAGTTGCCCTGGGGCCTTGGGCAGCTGCAGTTTGTTAAGTAATTTTCAGATTACAAAGGGCCGGGCCTTTCATATACAAAAGCTTCCGTGCAAGGCTTGGGCGGGGCAGAGTCCCAGGGGATCAACAGAGCGGGCGGAGCAAGCAGTATGGCTGCTCTCAGTCCTGTCCTCAGAGGCCCTGGCAATCGCTGTGTGTGCCTCTGAGAGAAAACTGCCCTCGAGTTCCGACCGATGCCAGACAGTCCCGTTTCTCCCGTATGAGTCTGGATCCCCAAAGACTTGCCCGGAACTGGAGCTCAGAGCCTGTGACTCCCTCCTGATTGAAAAAGACAATCGTGACCTCAGCCGCCAGCCCTCTCTGCATGCACCTCTGCACCTTTGTATTTTACTTCCGCACCGCACCTCCTCTGAGTCTCGGTATGCTTTTCTCTTTGCTTCTAGTTGTAGAATTTCCACACAGACAGCCTTCCTGTGGTTCTGGATGATGTCCATTCTGTCTTTTAGTTGTATTTTTGAAGTGGTTGTACGAGGCAGCAATCTCCGGTGTTTACCTATGCTGCCATTTGCTTTTTTCCGAGGAATAAGCTTATACAGATTAATAAGAGGCCAATCTTGTGTTCTAACTCAGATTTGTCTGAATAAAATTCTGTCTTCTTCCCACTCTACCACACTGCTTCCAATTTTTATTGTAGTTCTTCAGGGTTTAGGGAATATGTAGTTAAGTATTATATCCTTGTTGGTTTGTGCATTTGGGTGAATTTTCACATTATATTTACCCAAGTAGAATTTTCCAGTCAGCAGATAGTTATTGTCCAGATAGTTAGATATAATTATCAAGTTTGGAAAAGATATTGGCCTGGAAATATGGATTGAGGCTGTGGATACCTGGCACATAGTAAGCACCCTATGAATGAATATTTGTTGAAATAAATGAATGAATTTAATTGTATTTCCTTCTAGCCTTCAATATGAATATATATTTTTCTTTTTTTTCCTTTTTTTATTGCTTAAAGTATTACAAAAGGTATTACATATGTGTCCTTTTTTTCCCCCCTGCCCTTGACAGTCCCCTAGCCTCCCCTATACCCCAGTGTCTTATGTCCATTGGTTATGCTTATATGCATGCATACAAGTCCCTTGGTTGATCTCTTACTCCCCTCCCTCCTGCCCCCCAACCCTCCCGACCTTCCCGCTGCAGTTTGACAATCTGTTTGAGGCAGCTCTGCCTCTGTATCTATTATTGTTCAAAAGTTTATAATGGTCTCTATTATCCATGAATGAGTGAGATCATGTGGTATTTTTCCTTCATTGACTGGCTTATTTCACTTAGCATAATGTTCTCCAGTTCCATCCATGCCGTTGCAAATGGTAAGAGTTCCTTCTTTTTTATAGCAGCATAGTATTCAATCGTGTAGATGTACCACAGTTTTCTAATCCATTCATCTACAGATGGGCACTTAGGCTGTTTCCAGATCTTAGCTATGGTGAATTGTGCTGCTATGAACATAGGGGTGCATATATCCTTTCTGATTGGTGTTTCTGGTTTCTTGGGATATATTCCTAGAAGTGGGATCACAGGGTCAAATGGGAGTTCCATTTTCAGTTTTTTGAGGAAACTCCATACTGTCTTCCATAGTGGCTGCACCAGTCTGCATTCCCACCAGTAGTGCACAAGTGTTCCTTTTTCTCCACATTCTCTCTAGCACTTGTCGTTTGTTGATTTGTTGATGATAGCCAGTCTGACAGGTGTGAGATGGTACCTCATTGTTCTTTTGATTTGCATCTCTCGGATGATTAGTGACTTTGAGCATGTTTTCATATGTCTCTTGACTTTCTGAATGTCCTCTTTTGAAAGCTGTCTATTTAGGTCCTTTGCCCATTTTTTGATTGGATTGTTTATCTTCCTTTTGTTAAGTTGTATGAGTTACCTATAAATTTTGGAGATTAGGCTCTTATCAGATATGACATTGGCAAATATGTTTTCCCACACAGTGGGTTTTCTCGTTGTTTTGTTAATGGTTGCTTTTGCTGTGCAGAAGCTTTTTATTTTTTTTTTTTATTTTTTTATTTTTTAAATATATTTTATTGATTTTTTTTTACAGAGAGGAAGGGAGAGAGATAGATAGTCAGAAACATCGATGAGAGAGAAACATCGATCAGCTGCCTCCTGCACATCTCCCACTGGGGATGTGCCCGCAACCCAGGTACATGCCCTTGACCGGAATCGAACCTGGGACCGCAGGCCGACGCTCTTTCCACCGAGCCAAACCGGTTTCGGCAGAAGCTTTTTATTTTGATGTAGTCCCATTTGTTCATTTTCTCTTTAGTTTCAAGTGCCCTAGGAGCTGTATCAGTGGAGAAATTGCTTCGGCATATGTCTGAGATTTTGTTGCCTTTGGATTCTTCTAGAATTTTTATGGTTTCCTGTGGTACATTTAAGTCCTTTATCGATTTTGAGTTCATTTTTGTGTATGGTGTAAGTTGGTGGTCTAGTTTCATTTTCTTGCATATATCTGTCCAATTTTCCCAACACCATTTATTGAAGAGACTATCTTGGCTCCATTGTATGTTCTTGCCTCCTTTGTCAAATACTAATTGAGCATATTGGTTCGGGCCGATTCCTGGGCTCTCTATTCTGTTCCATTGATCTATATGCCTGTTCTTGTGCCAGTATCAGGCAGTTTTGAGAACAGTGGCTTTGTAATACATCTTGATATCTGTAATTGAGATCCCACCTACTTTGTTCTTTTTCAGGATTGCTGCAGCTATTTGGGGTCTTTTTTCATTCCAGATGAATTTTTGGAGAGTTCGTTCTAGATCTGTGAAGTATGCCATTGGTATTTTAATGGGAAGTGCGTTGAATTTATAGATTGCTTTGGGTAGTATGGACATTTTAATGATGTTGATTCTACCAATCCATGAACACGGTATGTTCTTCCATCTGTTTATTTCTTCCTCTATATCTTTTTTCAATGTCCTGTAGTTTTCTGAGTAGAGGTCTTTTACCTCTTTAGTTAAGTTTATTCCTAGGTAGCTTAATTTTTTTGGTGCGATGGTAAATGGGATTGTTTTTATAATCTCTCTTTCTGAAAGTTCACTATTGGTGTATAGAAATGCCTCAGATTTCTTGACGTTAATTTTGTATCCTGCTACATTGCCAAATTCATGTATTAAGTTTAGTAGCTTTTTGATGGAATCTCTAGGGTTTTGTATGTATAATATCATGTCGTCTGCAAATAAGGACAGTTTTACTTCCTCTTTTCCAATTTGGATGCCTTTTATTTCTTCTTCTTGCCTAATTGCAATGGCTAACACTTACAGTACTATGTTGAACAGGAGTGATGAGAGGGGGCATCCCTGTCTTGTTCCTGTTCTTAGGGGAAATAGTGTTAGTTTTTGTCCATTGAGTATGATGTTGGCTGTGGGCCTGTCATATATGGCTTTTATTATGTTGAGGTATGATCCTTCTACTCCCGCCTTACTGAGAGTTTTTATCAAAAATGGGTTTTGAATTTTGTCAAATGCTTTTTCTGCATCAATTGATATGACCATGTGGTTTTTTTCTTTCAATTTGTTTATGTGATGTATCATGTTTATTGATTTGCGGATATTGGACCATCCTTGCATCCTTGGGATAAATCCTACTTGGTCATGGTGTATGATCTTTCTGATGTACTGCTGGATCCTATTTGCTAAGATTTTGTTGAGGATTTTGGCATCTATGTTCATGAGGGATATTGGCCTGTAATTCTCTTTCATTGTGTTGTCTTTACCTGGTTTTGGCATTAGGGTGATGCTGGCTTCATAGAATGAGCTTGGAAGTGTTCCTTCCTCTTGGATTTTTTGTAGTAGTCTGAGGAGGATAGTTTTTATTTCTTCCTTGAATGTTTGGTAAAACTCCCCTGTGAAGCCGCCTGGTCCTGGGCTTTTGTTTGATGGAAGCTTTTTGTTGACTGCTTCAATTTCTTCCATAGTTATTGGCCTGTTGAGATTTTTAGATTCTTCCTGATTGAGTTTTGGAATGTTGTATTGTTCTAGGAATTTGTCCATTTCCTCCAGGTTGTCTAGTCTGTTGGAGTAGAGCTGTTCATAGTATTTTTTAACAATCATTTGTATTTCTGTGGGGTCTGTTGTTATTTCGCTTCTATCGTTTCTGATTTGGTTATTTGGGTCCTCTCTCTTTGCTTCTTGGTGAGTCTGGCTAGAGGTTTGTCAATCTTGTTTATCCTTTCAAAGAACCAGCTCTTGGTTTCATTGATTTTCTGTAGTGTTTTTTTGGTCTCTACGTCATTTATTTCTGCTCTAATCTTTATTATCTCCTTCCTTCTGCTCACTCTGGGGTTTTCTTGTTGCTCTCTTTCTAATTCTTTGAGTTGTAGAGTTAGATGATTTACTACCATTTTTTCTTGTTTTTTGAGATAGGCCTGTAGAGCTATCAACTTCCCTCTCAGAACTGCTTTCATTGTGTCCCATAGGTTTTGGATTGTTGTGTTTTCATTGTCATTAGTTTCCAGGATGTTTTGAATTTCTTCTTTGATTTCATTGGTAACCCAATCAATATTTAATAGCATGCTATTCAGCTCCCAGGTGTTTGAGTATTTTGGGTTGTTTTTATTGTAGTTTATTTCTAATATTATGCCATCGTGGTCTGCGAAGACACTTTTTATGATTTCAATCTTCTTGAATTTGGGGATACTTTGCTTGTGACCCAATATATGGTCTATTTTTGAATATGTGTTATGAGCACTTGAGTAGAATGTATATTCCGTGGCATTGGGGTGAAGTGTTCTGAAGATGTCTATTAAGTCCATCTGATCTATTGAGTCATTTAGGATTGCTGTATCTTTGCTGACTGTTTGTCTAGAGGACTTATCCAGTGCTGTCAGTGGTGTATTAAAGTCCCCTACTATGATTGTATTGTTGTCGATCTCTCCTTTGATATCTTCCAGGAGTTTTTTTATGAATTTGGGTGCTCCTGCATTGGGTGCATATATGTTTACCAGGGTTATATCTTCTTGTTGTATTGATCCCTTTAGAATTATGAAGTGGCCTTCCTTATCTCTTGTTATGGCCTTCACTTTGAGGTCTATTTTGTCCGATATAAGTATTGCTACCCCAGCTTTCTTTTCCTTTCCATTTGCCTGAAAGATATTTTTCCATCCTTTCACTTTCAGTCTGTGTGAGTCCCTTCTATTGAGGTGGGTTTCTTGTAGACAGCAGATGTATGGGTCATGTTTTTCATCCATTCAGCCACTCGATGTCTTTTGTTTGGAGCATTTAGTCCGTTTACGTTTAAAGTTATTATTGAAAGATACTTGTTTATAGCCATTTCTTTTTTTGTGTGGCTGTTTTCTTTCTGAGCTTTTTATTTCTTCTTTTTATACCAGTCCCTTTAGTATTCCTTGCATTGCTGGCTTGGTGGTGATAAACTCCCTTAGCCTTTTTTGGTCTGTGAAGCTTCTTATTTCCTCTTCAAGTTTGAATGATAGCCTTGCTGGATAGAGTATTCTTGGATTCAGTCCTTTGCTTTGCATCACTTTGTAAATTTCCGTCCATTCTTTTCTGGCCTGATTTGTTTCTGTTGAGAAATCATTTGATAATCTAATGGGAGATCCCTTGTATCTAACTTTCCGTCTCTCTCTTGCAGCCTATAAGATTCTCTCTTTGTCCTGAACATTTGCTATGGTAATTATGATGTGTCTTGGTGTGGGTCTTTTCGGGTTCACCTTGTTTGGGACTCTCTGGGCTTGTGTGACTTTTTTCTTCCCCACCTCAGGGAAGTTTTCTGATATTATTTCTTCGAGTAGGTTTTCTAATCCTTGTTCATCTTTCTGTTGTTCTGGCACCCCTATTATTCGTATGTTGTTTCGTTTCATGTTGTCCCAAAGCTCCCTTAGGCTCTCCTCCTGTCTTTCAATTTTTTTTCTCCAATTGCAGTACATTTTGGGTGTGTTTTGCTTCCTTGTCTTCTAATTCACTAATTCGGTCCTCCGCTTCTCCTAGTCTACTGTTGATACTTTCAATGGTGTTTTTTTATTGCTGCTATATCACTCTTCATTTCTTCTTGGGTCTTACTTAAGTTGTTGATTTTTTTCATCTGTTTCTTCTAGCTTCTTCTATATGTTATTGATTTTTTTCATCTGTTATTTCTTGCTTCTTGCATAGGTAGTTGACTTTTTCATCTGTTTCTTCTAGCTTCTTGCAGAGGTTGTTGATTTTTTCCTCCATCCAGTTTATGCACTCTAGGACCCTTATTCTGAATTCTTTTTCTGTCATGTTGCATGCCTCTGTGTTACTTAGCTGCTTTTCTGGAGAGTCCTCCTTCTCTTTCCTTTGGGGGTTTCTTTGTCTACCCATGTTTGATCTCACTGATATATCTAGACATTGAGTCATTCAGTGGCTGCTCCCTGGGTGGCAGTGGCTCCTTGGTCTGTGGTTGCTCCTCAGGCGGTTGCGGTAGCAGCTGCTCCTCAGTTGGCAGCAGCTCCTCTGGTGGGTGCTGTTCACAGCTGTGGTGGCTCTTCTGGCTGGTGGGGGGAGGCTTCACATAGAGCTGCTGTTCCTCAGCAGAGGGTGTGGTGCTCAGGATGCTGCTGTTGCTTGGATCTGCTGCATTGATTTAAAGGCACATAATACAACACAACAAGGTACCACGTACCAGGCACTAAACACAAATATATTCACGATATTAATAACCCCAAATAAAGGTGACTACCCGAATTAAGAGAATTAGGGGATAAGGAAGAAAGAAGAGAAAAAGAGAAAAGAGGAAAAAGAAAAGAAAAGAAAAGTAGGGAAGAAAAAAAAAGGAGTGCAAAAATGAAATTGGGAAAAAGGAGAGGGAAAGACAAGAGATAAAATAAAGAGAAGAAAAAAAGAGAGATAATGAAGTAGAAGAGGGGAAGAGACTATGTCTATGAGGAGAAAACTCCTATAGAACCACCACTAATCCCAACAAATTCCAGCAACAGCTCCCTGGAGATGAATGCAAACTAGAAACAACCAATAATATCAAGAGAGGCAAGGGAAAACAGAAGCACGAAAATAACCGGGGCAGAGGGGGGCGGTGGAGGGAGGGGAAAACCCAACAGAAAAAAAGTAAAAGAAAAAGAAAAACAGCCTCACAACCAGCCCTAAAAAACACACACACACACAGACACACACAAAAACAAACAACAACAACAAAAAACAATATACTCAACAATCAAGCAAACAGCAACTAAACAATAGAAAGATAAAAGAAGAAAAAAAAATTTGGATAGTGAAGAAAGATAAGCGATATGTGTATAAGGATTTAGAGCAGTGGATTGGAAATAGGATATATAAGTAGGGTGAAATTTTGACAGGAGGTAAACAGAAGGAATAGGGAAAATCTAAAGCAGGAATAGGGTAAGAGAAACAGGACAACAAAAGGGGAAAAGTGAGGGAGAGGGTTTTAGCATACAGGTAAAATTGAGGTAGGGAAAATTGATGCTAAAGGAATGATGAAAATAGAATGGAGAACACTAATCCCAAAATAAAATAAAGCGAAAATAAAATGCACTTTTAAAAATGGTAAAATGGTAGCAGTAATAATACTTGTTAAAAATAAAAATGTAGTAATTAAAAGGGTAAAATCAGGTGATGGAAAAAGAAGAAAAAAAATTGGTTTCTTAGTTAAAAGGTGAAAAAAGAAAAAAGAATAAAGAAGAGAAAAAAAAATTTGCAGTAGCAAAGGTCCTTCGGTTCTTCTACTCGTCAGTCTGGCTCGCCTTAGTCCTGTCAGGTATTCAGGAGAGTGTTGAATTTCCCTGAGATACACTGTTCCTCCATCCTGATTTTAAAGCAGGCCGTATTTGTTTCCCAGACTGCCTTTATTTGTATTTAGCTAAGAGTCAGTTTGTGGCTCAGCCTCTGGGTGGCAGTGTTTTGGGTTGGCCTCTGAGGCTATAGGGCCTCTCTGTCCAGTAGCTTGGGTTTATCGTCTCTATTGCACTTAAAACTGGTTTGGGGGAGTCCACTGCCCAGAGCTGGTTCCTTAATAGTTACCAGCTCTGTGTTGTTGCTGGGATTGAAAATCCCTCTATAGGCCAGACCCTGTTAACTCCCAGGGACTGATCAGATTATTTTAATCCTTGATCTCCTTCAGGGTGGAATCTGGGTGTGGCTGTGGTCCTTGCCTGGGGGCTAGGTGGGGGAGAGAATGGCTGCCCGGTTCCTGGGCCCAGGGATGTCTCAGCACTCAATTCGCTGCCACCTCTCCTGCCCCCCCCCTCAGTCTCTCCCCAGATTCCACTCCTCCGCACACTCTCCCTCTCTTCAGCACAGGTGAGTGTCTGTATCCAAAATGTCCCATGAAGAGGATTCAGTGAAAACAAACAAACGCTGGCCGCGGAAATGGGGAAGGCTTAGTTTCTGTAAACTCTTCTCTTACCGGCACTGCATGGTCTGGTTAGCTCTTCAGGCTGCCCCCTTTAGGCTCAGTCCTCCGTGATCACAGAACCCAGATCTCAAATCCCCTGGCGCCAGGAATCCCGAAGATCTCCTTTCCCCAGTCAGGGACTGTGCCTGTCCCAAGGGACGCGGCTGTCTGCCACGCGGTCTCCCTCCGACCCTTTGGGCTCAGAGGTCTGGCAAACTTTCCTGCCCAAATCCCTGTTTGTTTGTTTTTACCTTTCCAGGGGAGTTCTGCCCTTCCCAGCTGCAAACCGTCTCACCAGCTGAGTAATTTCGCCAATTCGGGGTGGGTGTTATTAGTTTCAGCTTCTCACTCCATTTGCTCCTGAATATATATTTTTCAAACTAAAGTGGGATTGTATTGAATGGACTGATTCAAAACCTATGTGTAAAAATCAATTTTTTTCTTTAAACCTTCCTTTTACCAAGACAATACCCTGTAAAAATATGTTTTTACTGATTTTTTAGAGAGAGAACGGAAGGGAGAAGGAGAGAGAAACATTGATATTGGCTGCCTCCTGCACGCCTCCTACTGGGAACTGAGCCACAGCCTGGCTTTGAAGAGTATTTAGAAAATAGGGGTCAGCGCGCCATCTGGTGACCAGAGCGAGAACTGCGAACTGAACGTAGCTAACAAAGGACAGAGGGAAGGGACAGAAGAAGGTGGATGGGGGGAGAAGACTTGTTATTATGGAGCCAATGCCTCCACCCTGACCCACACTGGCCTCTTCCTGGGGTGAGGGGTGAGATGGTATAAGAAGCAACATATAGTAGTTAGGTGGTTTTTTCTTGTCTCAAGTCAAAATAAGTGTGTGTGTGCATGTGTGTTTAAATTGAATGGTCTTATTTTCACTTTTTCTCTGACTGTGGAAATTATATGTTTCTACTAGAAAATATCAAATGTAGAAAAGTATAAAAGAAGATATAAATTACTTATAGTTCCTTTACATGCAGAAAATAATTGTTAATATTAACATACATGTAGTCATGTTGTATGTTTAAATATCTCCTTTATATGTTCTATCAATGTACTTTTATATAGTATATATGCATATTACTTTATTATACACTCAAATACCTTTATGTATTTACATATATAGGGTGTATATAACAAAAATGTGTATAGAATGTCCATAAATTCTATTACATTTTGAAAATTAAATGTATTTTAATAACACTGCCTTTATAATTATTCAAAGTGTATATACATTTTTGGGGATACCCTGTACATTTGTAGTTATATCTTTTTATATATTTTTATTGATTTTTAGAGAGAGAGAGGAAGAGAGAGGCAGAAACATCAATAGGTTGCCTCCCATATACACCCTAAATGGGGATCAAGCCTGAAACCTGGGTATGTGCCCTGACTGGGGATCAAACCAGTGACCTTTAGGTGCATGAGATGATGTTCAATCAACTGAGCCACACCAGCCAGGGCTGTAGTTATAGCTTATATAGTATATATTTTATTTATTCGTGTCTGTTTTCTATGCACATGGTATTCATTCATATGGGTATTACATCAACCACACCCCTTGATGAGAGAGACAATCTTACCTAGTCAAACTGGCTAAAATTGAACAAATTAATTTTAAGGGTTTTAAACATAAGCTTTAATGTCAATAGTATACTTATATAAAACTAAAACTTAACTTTCTTTTTCTCTGTTAGAAGGACAATGTCTTCTGGACTATTGGTCTGTTCTCTTTTTAACATATTTTTTAATTTTTAAAATATATTTGTTTATTGATTTCAGAGAGGAAGGGAGAGAGAGAGATAGAAACACCAATGATGAGAGAGAATTATTGATTGACTGCCTCCTGCATGCCCCCTAGTGGGGATTGAGCCCACAACCCAGGCATGTGCCCTTGGCCAGAATCGAACCCAGGACCTCCCAGTCTGCTGGCCAACGCTCTATCCACTGAGCAAAACTGGCTAGGGCTGATCTGTTCTTGATAAGAGATTGTGAAAGGTTTTCTTTTCTTTCTTTCTTAAAAAATCACATATGAGTGTTTATTCCAATAGTGCCAGCAGTATGGGAGAGCAGAAGGTCATCCACAAAAATCTGCTCTGCCTCTCCCCATAAACCAGCTGCTTATATTGGGTAGGACAAAGATTACAAGGGGAATTAGGCAAAAGGGTATGCCAAATGGGCAGTTTATAGGTATTACAGGCTGGGCTGGAGACTTGCAAAGGTCTGTTGGCATGCAAGGGCTGGGGGTCTTCAAAGGACTTAGTAATATGCAGAGAGCTGGGGGTCTTCAAAGGGCTGGTGATTCTGGTTTCTGCAACAAGGATGTTAATCTTGCATGATAATCTGCATTTCCAAGTGAGGTCCTAGGTCCCACTTGCCCGGCCAAATCCAGAGCAGAAAGCATTGAGGGTCTAGGTCCTTGGAGAGAGAGCTCTGTGCTAACCAAGATGCCCTGGCTCTTAGAAGACAGTGCATGACGGCCCTGACTCCCAGCCAGGTTAGAATGTGCCTTCTTTAATCAGAACAAAACAATCACAGTTACCAGAGCATGGTTAATATTTCTTTTTTTGTTTGTTTTAAAGGTTAATATTTCTTATAATTACAGCTGGTCCCCAACATTCTATTTCTGCCCCTACCATTGTACAGAAACTTTACTCCAAGAGAGAGGAAAACTTAGATGGGTAAGGTTAAGAACAGATGAAGTAGCCCCAGTATCTACAAGACTTAGTAACTTCCCCTTTTATGATAATTTCAGTTTCTCCTAAACTATTAGTAAGGAGAAGGGGAAAATACCCTCGCATAGTCCTGGAGCAGCCCTATGTTTGCTTCTGTTTTCCCTTTGTAAATCACACTTCAGTGTTGCTGTTTTCTTTTTTTAAAATATATTTTATTTATTTTTTCTACAGAGAGGAAGAGAGAGGGATAAAGAGTCAGAAACATCGATGAGAGAGAAACATCAATCAGCTGCTTCCTGCACACTTCCTACTGGGGATGTGCCCGCAACCAAGGTACATGCCCTTGACTGGAATCGAACCTGGGGCCCTTCAGTCCGCAGGCTGATGCTCTATCCACTGAGCCAAACCAGTCAGAGCAGTGTTGTTGTTTTCTACTGAAGTATGGTAGCAACCATCTCAGGTAGAAACTATAGTTTAACTGTAACCCTGCTGTTTGGCTTCTGTACTTATTTGATTTGTTTAACAATAGAAAAGTTACTTTGATTTTCTGAATTGTATAAATCATCCCATTCGATTGAATGCCTTATTGATTGTGATCTTACTGGTTTTAGAAAGCAAATTTCTCTGTACCTGGGAACCAGGACAGCACAATTATCCCAAGACCTGAGGTTTCCAGATAATGTTTCCCTGTCAACTCAGTGGTCCCAAGACCTGAGGGCTCTAGATAATGTGTTCCTGTCAACTCAGTGATCCGGAGACCCAAAACTATAATTAAACTATAATTAACATGCTTAATTCTGCTTCTGTAAACTGCTTTTTTTTTGTGAACCAGGTTCCTCATTCCAAACCCTAGGATGTAATCAATACCTTTGTGATTTTTGCCTATATAAATCTGGTGTTGCGGCCATCTTATCACTGCGAGATTTGGGAGAGCGAAATGCCCCCTCGTAGTCCAGGATTTGCAATAAATATGACTCCTTAATTCGACTTCTTTCTTTCTTTTTTAAATATATTTTATTGACTTTTTACAGAGAGGAAGGGAGAGGGATAGAGAGTTAGCAACACTGATCAGCTGCCTCCTGCACACCTCCCACTGGGGATGTGCCCGCAACCAAAGTACATGCTCTTGACCAGAATCGAACCTGGGACCCTTTAGTCCACAGGCCAACGCTCTATCTGCTGAGCCAAACTGGTCAGGGCTTAATTCGACTTCTTGAGGTGTCCTTCTGTGATTTGCGGGGTACATTACAACACTACAATCTTTCTTATGGTGACCTGGCTTTTTTTTTTTTTTTTTTTTTTACAGCAGTTAAATTTTTGTGAATCCATCAGGATCCTGGATAAAGTGGGGAACAATTGTTGGGTCCTCTCTAGCTGAGACCAGCTTTTTTCCAAAGGGATTTGTTAGAATTCCTATTCTCATTTTCCTTCAAGTCAGTGGTGTAGAGGAGATAGAAGGGGAAGGGAGAAGGAAGAGGAAAGGGCAAGTCCGGACAAAGAAGCTCAGAAAGGAAAGGGAGGAAATGGGGTGTAGACATTTATTAGCTTCAGAATAGTTCTCAGACAGTCTCTAAAATGTCTTATTAATTTCCTTTTTTTTTTGAAGAATTTTTTTCTATGCTTCTCTTTAGAAGCTTCTAATTTTCAAATCAAGATACGTGTTCCATATAGTCATTCAGTTTAATTTTAGAGCGGCATTTTTATTTTATTTTATTTATTGATTTCATAGAGGAAGAGAGAGGCAGAGAGAGATAGAAACATCAATGATGAGAGAGAATCATTGATTGGCTGCCTCCTCTATGCCCCACACAGGGGATTGAGCATGCAACCTGGGCATGTGCCCTGACCAGGAATCAAACCATGACCTTGCATGAATTTTCGTGTATCAGGCCTCTAGTATATATATAAAAGCCTAAGCGACCATCCGACCGTCCGATCGTCCAACTGATAGATCAAAAGTGTTCAAAGTAAAAGTAATCTTTTATGTACCATGATAAATGATGAAATCAGACATAGACTGCAAACAAGGCGATGGGTCCACAGTGCTCTGAAAGAATCCTCTTCCCCTTTTTTTGGTATCTTGAGGAGACATCAGTGTGAGACAGATATTGATTGGTTGCCTCCTTCACCCACTCTAACTGGGGCTAGGGATTGAGCCTGCAATGGAGGCATGTGCCCTCAACCAGAATTGAACCCAGGATACTTCAGTTCATGGGCTGATGCTCTATCCACTGAGCCAAACCAGCTAGGGCAAAAATCCCCTTTTTGATAGCCTGAGCTAAACTATCTCTCTCCACAAGTAATGATGGTGTGAAGTCTTTGCTGTCATTGGACTGGCTACTTAATGGCTCTCAGCACCTCTGGTCTATTTTTATATTCCTGAAATATTCCTAGGAGCAATTCCTTTATGAGATGTACATTCCTTTATATTATATATTCCTATTCCTTTATAGTACCAGTTCTGGGGAAATTACTCTTTCTAAGACAATAGCACAGCAAGAGCACAGAGTAGGTAAGTATAAAGTATGTTTGGGTCACACTGATTTGGAGTCTTTGGGCTAGAACATTGGAAAAATAGTCGACAAAGCTTAGAATATGTGACTCAGGCTGGATCCTATAGAGCCTTGAATGACAGGAGAGGGAACCTAAGATTATTCAGTGGATTGTGGGGTTACCATCCAGAATCTTTGAGCAGGAGAATGGCAAGATAAAATCAGAAAATAAGATAAAATGATCTGATAATTTACTTGTTTGAATTTTTCTCTAATAACTCCAGTCCACATTGGACATTATCATCTCCAAATTCCTATTGACTGCTAATAATCCCTACCTCACAAACTGGTAAGGGGGCACATGGGATAGCCCACTGGTCTATACAAAGCAACCTGTCCCCATGTGGGGACATAGCAGGCACAGTAATGATGACATTCCCAGAAGTCTCTAGAGGGCAAGTACCATTTCCTTGTGGGTGGTCTTTGTGTCTTTCCAAATTATCTCCCCTCAACTTAACACACCCTGATGACATATAAAAAATCATGGCTGCCTTTCATTGCATGTGCAAGGTGTAAGGCTCTATTAATCTCTGAAGCAAAAACAATCCAGTTCAATTCAGTTTGGAACTTCTGTTAAATTGTAAGCAGTAACGAATCCATGATCATGTATCAGTGAGGTTTGGGGGATTCACTACTAGCAGAATACAGTTGTTTAGGTGCGGGACCAAATGTTAGGTTAGGTGGCTCAGGGGGCGGTGTAGGAAATAGAGTCCAGTGAATCAGAAAAAGAAAGAAAAGGAAAAGGTTTATTGCGTCCCCGGGAGACCCACGTACCCCAAAGACAGGGAGGGGGGTGCTTTTTTTATACTGCAGTGGGTGAGAGGTGGGGACATGAGCTGAGGTATTCAGCTGAGGAAGTTTCCACTGCAGGGGGTCAGCAGGGGTATTCAGGAAGGAGTCAGTATCTGTGTGAGGGTCCTGTTGATTCAGGGAGAAGCCTGTATCTGTGTCTGGCACGCTGATCTTTTAGAAATGCCAGGGGGAGTCCATTATCTCATCACATGTCTGCATGTATCCGATCCTGGGCTCTCTCCGACCTAACAAAGTGAAAAACTCTGAATGGGTACAGAAATGCAGAGGTGAATTCACCTTGAAGCTAATGAAGCTTAAGCTTCATGGCCTTTTCATTTGAATGGGTACCATCAGGCCTCTAGGAAGAGTTATGGTAGACAGAGTTCTAAGGTGATCCCCAATGGCCTTTGCACTTGTGTAATTCCCTCCTCTTGATTGTAGGTGGAACCTGTAAATATGATATCATTCCCGTGATTATGTTACGTTATATGGCAAAAGGGATTTTTCAGATGCAATCAAGTGCCCAAATCATTGAGTTAATTAAAAGGTCCATGACCAAATCAGAAGAACCCTTAAAGAGATGGCCTTTCCTTAAGTCAGAGAGATTTGAAGCATGAAAGGTATTGAATGTGAGGGAGATTTTCCACTTTTGGCTTTGAAGATAGAAGGGCTGTGTGGCAAGGAATGTGGGTGATATCTGAGCTAAGAGTGATCCCCAGTTGATGGACACGGTGAAAACAGGACCTCAATCCTACAACCACAAGGAACTGAATTCTACCCACAACCATGTGACCTCGGGAAAAGACTCTAAGCTCCAGTTGAGAGTGTAGCCTGGCTAATACCTTGACTTCAGTCTTAGGAGATCCTGAGCAGAGAACCCAGTCACGACATGTCTGGACTGACTTACCCAACTGTGAGCTAAATAAATGGGTGTTATTTAAGCTAAGTTTGGTATTTTGTTACATGGCAATATAAAACTAATGTAGGAGCTACACCACATCTCATATTTTTGTAAAGTTAGCTAAAATCACAATTTGAGACAACTATCTTTTTCTACTCTGACTTCTCTTGTTGTTGGTACAATGGATGTGTGGGCATGTTTGGGATCCAGCTAAGGGGAAGTTGACTTGGAATTACCTATAGTTTGGGTTTAATTGGATAGTTTATTCATGGGTTTCTCATTCCCTTGCATGTGTAATTAGTAATTACTAGATTTTCACAGGGTAGTGAGTAGCTCCAGGATTCAAACTAGGGCTGTCTGACTCTAATGCTAATGAGTCTAAGGCTACACTCTATTGTCTTTCATATGTTTAGTGAACTATGAACATATCTCATGGCTCAAATTAAGAGCATGATAGTTTAACATCAGCCACTTACCACAATTTGATACTAACTCCAACTTCATTACCTGATTTCAAGATATTTTTGTAGTCTTGGCTCCCATTGCTGCCCCATAAATATAATATGATTAATCAAAAATGGACCTCTTTATGAATACCTGGAGGGGAGAGAATGGAATGTGATCACTGCAAGTGAAAAGTGGTCTTCAGCAAAGGGAATGTCCGAGTGAAATGTCCTGAAAAGCCAGTTCCTGGGGGAGGGGTATCAATTCAATTGCTTGATTAAACCTAACAGGTTGATAGTAATAACTAATCCTATCTAATAAAAGAGAAACATGGTAATTGGCGTACGACTGCTACCCTTCCCATTGGCTAATCACAGCGATATGCAAATTAACTGCCAACTAAGATGGCAGTTAACCGCCAACAAAGATGGCGGCTAATTTGCATACTGCAGGCAGGATGGGACAGCGCCATCCTGCCTGCCCCTCCGCCATCCAGATCTGCTGTCTGTGACCTGGATGGCGGGCAACCCAACCCAGGGCTGGCGGGGCGTGACCGCAGCTGTCCCCTACTAGCCAAGACCCCAACCGGCTCTCCCGCCGGCAGACCGGGGCTGGCGGGGCAGGCGGTCGCCCCCGACCCGCTTTCGCCGGCAGACCCGGGCTTGCCGGGTGGCTGCGGCGTCCGCCTGCAGTCACGCCCCCAACCCCCGAGAGCGGGTTGGGGCGTGAGTGCAGGCGACGCCCCCGACCCGCATTCCCGCTGGCAGACCGGGGCTTGCGGGGCAGCTGCTGCGTCTGCCTGCAGTCACGCCCCCAACCCGCTCTCCTGGCAGTCCAGGGAGGTAGGGGTCCCTTGCCCAGGCCTAAAGCCTTGGTCAAAGACGTTAGGCCTGGGCAGGGGTGGAGCCGGCAATCCGGGGAGCTGGGGGTCCCCTGCACAGACCTAACGCCTTGGCCAGAGGTGTTAGGCCTGGGCAGGGGCGGAACCAGCCATCGCAGGGAGCAGGGGCGGAGTCAGCGATCCTGGGCAGCTGGGGGTCCCCTGCCCAGGCCTAAGGCCTTGGTCAGAGGCATTAGGTCTAGGCAGGGGCAGGGCGGGAGATCGCGGAGAGCTGGGGGCCCCCTGCCCAGGCCTAATGTCTTGGCCAGAGGCGTTAGGCCTGGGCAGGGGCGGAACCAGCCATCGCCGGGTGGAGTCAGCAATCCTGGGCAGCTGGGGGTCCCCTGCCCAGGCCTAATGCCTTGGCCAGAGGCATTAGGCCTGGGCAGGGGCAGAGCCTGCAATCGCAGGGAGCTGGGGGTCCCCTGCCCAGGACTAATGCCTCAGCCAGAGGCGTTAGGCATGGGCAGGGGCGGAACCAGCCATTGCGGGGCAGAGTCAGCGATCCTGGGCAGCTGGGGGTCCCCTGCCCAGGCCTAATGCCTTGGCCAGAGGCATTAGGTCTAGGCCGGGGCAGAGCAGGAGATCCCGGGGAGCTGGGGGTCTCCTGCCCAGGACTATTGCCTCCACCAGAGGCCTTAGGTCTGGGCAGGGGTGGTGCCAGAGATCGTGGGTAGCAGGTGCGGAGCCAGGGATGGTGGGAGCTGGGGGTCCCCTGCCCAGGCCTGACACCTCTGCCGGAGGCCTCAGGCCTGGGCAAAGGGCCGATCCGGGGATCAGAGGGTGATGAGGGTCAACTCCTCTGGCCGAGGCATCAGGCCTGGGCGGGGGGCAGAGCCAGCAATTGGAGGGGGTTGGGGGTCCCCTGCCCAGGCCTGAATCCTGGGCCAGAGGCATCAGGCCTGGGCCAGGGGCGGAGCCGGCAATCGGAGGGGTCTGGGGGTCCCCTGCCCAGGTCTGATGCCTAGGCCAGAGGCATCAGGCCTGGGCTGGGGGCAGAGCCAGTGATGGGGGAAATGAGGGTCCCCTGCCCAGGCCTGACGCCTCTGGCAGAGGCATCAGGCCTGGGCAAGGGGCTGATCCTGCAATTGGAGGGTGATGGGGGTCAACGCCTTTGGCCCAGGAGTCAGGCCTGGGTGGGGGGTGGAGCCGTCAATTGGAGGGGTGTGCGGGTCCCCTGCTCAGGCCTGATACCTGGGCCAGAGGCATCAGGCCTGGGCGGGGGGCGGAGCCAGCTATGGGAGGGAGATGGGGGTCCCCTGCCCAGGCCTTATACCTCTGGCGGAGGCATCAGGCCTGGGCAAGGGGCTGATCCTGCAATTGGAGGGTGATGGGGGTCGACGCCTCTGGCCCAGGTGTCAGGCCTGGGCAAGGGTGGAGCCCGTGATTGGGGGATATGGGGTTCCCCTGCCCAGGCCTGAAGCCTGGGCCAGAGGCGTCAAGCCTGGGGCGGGGGTGAGTGGGGTGCCAAGCCACAGATTGGTGTGAACTACAGAGGAAACACCTTTTCTGACCGCTCATTGGTTAAGCTCCCTGTATGCCACTGGTAATATTCTTAGTAACTTGGGTAATAAGAATCCAAAACGGTGATCTAGGGTTTTTCACCACACTCCTGGTGAAAAAAACGAAGGTCTGCTGCTGGAGGGCTAAGAAATGTCATATCCTGCCCTAGCCACTTTGGCTCAGTGGATACTGCCTTGGCCTGCCGATGGCAGGGTCTGGGTTCAATTCTGACCAAGGGCATGTACCTAGGTTGCAGGCTCCTCCCTGGCCGGGCCCAGGTCAGGGCTCATGCAGGCGGCAACCAATCAAAGTGTTCTTCTCAATTTGATGTTTCTCTCTGTCTTTCCCTTTCTCTTCCACATTCTCTAAAAATCAATGGAAACATATCCTCAAGTGAGGGTAAAAAAATAATAAAGAAATTATTATTATATGAAAGACACATCTTGAAAATGCCTAAAAAAAGTTGCCATTTTTCATGGTGACGGGACTGGAGTCCGTGTTGATGAAAAAACCTTGCTAGCTGCGGTGACTGGCAGTGGTAATGGGGCTGGTGCCTTCCCCTGATCAGCCCGGTCACCTCCCACAAAGGGAGGCCAGACTGCGGCTTAGGCCCGCTCCCCAAGGGGAGCAGGGAGTGGGCCTAAGCCATCACTAGGACATCCCCTGAGGGCTCCCAGTATGTGAGAGGGGGCAGGCTGGGCTGAGGGACACCTCCCCCCCCCCCAGTGCACGAATTTCGTGCACCGGGCCCCTAGTAATAATAATAATAATAATAATAATAATAATAATAATAACCATAAGGAACTGGACTGACAAATATTAAAAAGAACTGGTAAAGGTGTTTCACTCTTACTCTGAGCCTCATTTCCAGAACCCTATTTCAGTGCTTGGACAGGACTGCAAGAAAAATGGTAGACCTTCGGGTCTTGGGGGAGGAGAGGTGTATGGAGAGTCTAGGGAGCAGGAGTTAAAAAAAGGGGACATGGTGGATTGACGGGGGGGGGGGGGTGGGGGTGGGGGGTGGAGGGGGTGGAGGGGGGGAGGGTAGGGGCTGATCCTCTGATAATCTGAGAAAGAAAGGCAAATAGAAATTCCTGGGAGATGATAGTTTTCGTGTTTCTGGCAAAGACTGAAAAGATGGGGTGAAGGATGGGCCAGGAGAGATCACCGGCTCCTGTGGCAGCGCTGTTGGGTTAATTTAGGACCCAAGCTCACTGTTAATACGGGCCTCGCTGGACAAAGGGCTGATGTGAATTAAAGTCACTGTATAGCCTGAGTCCTTTCCCACCCGAGCACCATCTTATTACACCTTGGAAGCAGGCGGGCACGCTTCTGGACACCAGACTAAGAGGAGGGCTACCTGCCTGCCGGGAGTCTGAGGAGGTCTGAAGGAGCAGAGGTTATCCGAACGCGAAGGCCAACACCAAAGCGGGCCCAGCACTACACTGACTACCTCCCTTTCCTGCCCCTGCTCCGGTCCATTTTGGGGAGGAGTCGAGAGGGCCCGGCGGCACGAACTCACTATTGCAAGGAGACCAGGCTGGCCTCAGACCCAGAGAAACGGGAGGCTTCCTGAAATTGGATGTGAAGGTGAGAGCCACCAGCGAAGTACCGGAGTGGAAAAGGAAGGCGGCGAGCAACGCGGCACAGCCACGCCCCCTACCATTTTGATTCACAAAATGGTGACCAATGGGGAATGCTGGGGCCTGCGTGCGCGCCAGCTTCCTGTTGCGGAGGATGTGGGCGTGTCCGAGGGAGGAAGATGGAGGAAGAGAGGTAAGCACTAGGGATTCCACTGACTCGGGCTGAGTAGCTAGTGCCTGCAGCTCCCAGGGGTGGGAGCGGGCAGACGTGGATGCGAATCCTTCCCGGGAGTGCACCCCCCCCCCCGTCCCGCCCTGCCGTGTGTGTTGTGTGTACGGTGCCACGCTATTGACCTGCTGCGTGGCTGTGTACGTTTTCTACACCCAACCTGCTGCGTGTGCATTTCTCAACGCTGCCCTGCTGTGCGCGTATGTGTGCATTCCCCACTCGCTTGCCCTGCCGTTCGCGTGTGTGTGCATTCCCCATAATCTCGCCATGCTGTGTGTGTGTGTTTGTGCATTCCTTACAACTCGACATGCCATGTGCGTTAGTGTACTATCTAAACCAGTGGTTCTCAACCTTCTGGCCCTTTAAATATAGTTCCTCATGTTGTGACCCAACCATAAAATTATTTTCGTAGCTACTTCATAACTGTAATGTTGCTACTGTTATGAATCGTAATGTAAATATCTGATATGCAGGATGGTCTTAGGCGACCCCTGTGAAAGGGTCGTTCGACCGCCAAAGGGGTCACGACCCACAGGTTGAGAACCACTGAAAACCATTTTCCCTGCCGTAAGTGTGCATTCCCTACACTCTCGTCTTGCAGCGTGTATGTGTTCCTTACACTCTCGCCTTTCCATGCGTGTGCACTCGTCACTATCTCGTCCTTATATGTGTATTACATACACTTTCATCATGTGTGTATCTATTCGCCACACTCTTGCCCTGCCATGTGCGTGTGTGTGCATTCCCCACACTATCGACCTGCCATCTCCATTTGTGCACGTTTTCCATACTCACCCTTCTGTGTGCGTGTGTGCATTTCCCCACGTTCTCACCCTGACATGTGTGCATTTCCCAACTTTCAATTCTGCTTTGTGGATGTGTATTCCTTACACTTAAGCCATGCAGTGTGCGCACATGTGCATTCCCCACATTCTCATCCTGCCGTGTGTGTACATGCCCCACATTCATCCTGTCTTGTGTGTGTATATTACCCCCACTCTCACCCTGCCATGAGTGCATTCCTCATACTCTTCTTCTGCTGTGTGTGTGCATTGTGGAAACTCACCGTGCCTCGTGTGTACTCCCTACAGTGTTGCTGTAGGGAGTACAGTGTAGGGCCTAAACTGTTGCTTTGCCTTGATTTTGCACTCCCTACTCTCTTCGCCCTGCCATTGTGTGTGCATTCCCACACTCTCACCCAGCATGTATGTGTGTGTATTCCCCAAAACTCACGACCTGCCGTGTGTATACATTCCAAACACATTTGCCCTGCTGTGTATTACCCACATTCTTGCCCTGTTGTGTGTGTGTATTCCCACACTGTCAACCTGCCATGTGCATATGTGCACTTTCCTCACACTCTCACCCAGCCATGTGTGCATTTTTTACAATCATGCCCTACTGTATGCATGTGTGTGCATTCCACACATTCTTACCCTGTTGTGTTATGCACACTCTTGGCCAGCTGTGTGTGGGTGCATTCCCCACACTCTCATCCTGCTGTATGTGCATTCCTCATACTCTCACTCTGACATGTGTTTGCATCCCCTACACCCTTGCCCTGCTGTGTGTGTGTTCCACTCACTACCTGCCATGTGCACATTCCTCTCTCTCACCCTGCTGCTGTGTGTGTATCTTCACTTCCCATGGTCTCATCCTGCCATGTGCATGTATGTACTTTTCCCACACTCTTGCCCTGATGTGTCTGTACATTCCCCACACTCTTGTCCTGCTGTGTGCATGTGTGCATTCCTTACAATCTTGATGTGCCATGTGTGTTAGTATTCCTTCCAAACCATTTGCCCCGCTATGTGTGCATTCCCACACTATCAACCTGCTGCCTGTTTGTGTTCCCTACACTCTGCCTTTGTTTTGTGTACATATTACACACACTCGCCCAGCTGTGTGTATGTACATACCTCACACTCTCGCCCTGCTCTGTGCGAGTTGTGTGCATTCCACAGTGTTGCCCTGTTGTGTGTACATTTCCATGCTATTGACCTTCCGTGTCCAATTGTGCGCATTCCCCACAGTCTCTCCATTATGTGTGTATGTGTGCATTCCCCACACTCTTGCCCTGCTGTGTGTGCACATTCCCCAACACTCACCCTTCCATATGTGTTTCTATGTATTCCCCCAAATCTCACCCTGTGGTGTGCATGTGTATGCATTTCCGACACTCATACCCTGTTGTGTGTGTGAATTCCCCATACTCTTGCTGTAACGTATATATGCTTTCCCTACACGTTCACCCTGCATTGTGTCTGTGTATTCCCCACACTCTCACCCTGATACGTGTGTGCAGTCCCCATACTCTTGCCATGCTGTGTATGTGTGTACATTCCAAATTCATTTGCCCTGCTGTGAGTGCGCATTCCCCACACTCTTACCCTGCCATGAATGTGAATTTCCTGTACTCTCTCCTCCTTCTGTGTATGAGTATTAAACTCTCACCAAGCTGTGTGTATGCACTCCCCACACACTAATCCTGCTGTGTGTTCATTCCTCACATTTTCCCCCTTTTATGTGTTTTTGTGCCTTCCCCACACTCTCACCCTGCTGTGTGTGTGCATTCCCTACACTTTTCACCCTGCCATATGTTTATTCCTGCCTTGTGTTTGTTCATTCCCCACACTCTCCTCCTCTTGCCATTTGTGTGTGTGCATTCCCTGCATTCTCACCCTGCCATGGTTGTGTGCATGTCCCACACTCATCCTGCCATAGTTATGCATTTTCTACTCTCACACTGCTGTGTGCATTCCCTATAGCCACCCTTCCCCATGTGTGTGCATTTCCTGCACTCTTGCCCTGCCATGTGTGTGTGTATGTACAGGAAGTTCACAAAAGTAGTACTATGGGTTCTTTTTTTCATTCCTCTCCTGTAGGAAAAAGGTCTTTTTCCACAAGAAAATTTATGCCATAACACATCAGAAGGTTAACAAGGTATCTCTGAGAGTTCTGGATTTTTATCTTTCCTCTTTGCTGTGCCTTCTCATTTTTCCAAATAGAATATCTGTATCTGTGTAACAAGTCTATATGTATAAAAAGCCATTGACCAAAACGACCAAATGAACGGTCACCAGGAAGTGCATGGAGCACCTCTGCCCCCCCCCCCCCCACAGCCCACAGGCTCCTATCACAGCAAGGCTGGTAGGCAGGGCAGTGGGCAGGTGGGCTGTGGATCAGGCCCAGAGAGAGAGGCAGGGCCTGATCAGCAGCTGCTGCGAAGGCTGCAGACCAGGCCGGGAGAGAGAGACAGCTGTCAGCGAGCTGTCTGGATTTCCCAGAGGAGCCACTGGCTGCCTAGGAGGTGGAGCTTTTGACACTGACTGGCATGGAAACTGACCAATCAGAACCAAGTCTGGGTGAACTTTGAGGAGCCAATGGCTGCCTAGGAGGCAGAGCTTTTGATGCTGACTGGCCTAGAAACCGACCAATCAGAACCTAATCTGGGTGAACTGCAAAGGCAGAACCTAAGGTGGGGGCTGAGGAAGGGTTTTAAGGACAGCAGGGGCTTAGTGTAAGGTATAAGAAAGTGGTTCAATTTTTTAATAACTGGTTTGGCAGTATAGTGCATATGGCTGGCTATCAGTTCAGATATAGGCGTTATGTATTTTTGTCTGCCAAAAGCATCTCCTGCTGAAAAAGGCCTCCCATTTAAGCAACCCTATCCTATATAATATATCTATACTAATAAAAGGTTAATATGCTAATTAGACTGGGTCAACCGGCCATCTTCCAGACGTCCAACTTCCTTCTGAACAAAGCCATGGTGGTGGGGGCTGAGGCAGAGGCACTTAGGGGTGAGATCAGGCTGGCAGGGGAGAGCAATTAGAGGCGAGATCAGGCCAGTAGGGGGTTAGCGGTGATCAGGCCAGCAGGGGAGGGCAGTTGGGGGCGACCAGGTTGGCAGGGGAGGGTAGCTGGGGGCAAGATCAGGTTGGCAGGAGAGGGCAGTTGAGGGTGACCAGGCCTGCAGGGGAGGCCAGTTGGGGGTGACCAGGCCAGCAGGGGGCAGTTGGGGGCAGACAGGTGAGTTGTTAGGAGCCAGTGGTCCTAGATTGCGAGAGGGATGTCTGACTGCTGGTTTAGGCCCGATCCCTGCGGGGTCCCAGATTGGAGAGGGTGCAGGCCAGGTTGAGGGACACCTCCACGCCCTCCCCCCCATGTATGAATTTTGTGCACCAGGCCTCTAGTATTATTATAAGGTTAATAATGAAAAAATAAAATATTCTAAAGGATATGTAAATTAGCTGATAATTGAATAATTCTCTTACATCATCACTAATCCCTGTCTGTCCCCCCATATATTTTCATCATGCAATATACATTTTAACACGTTTCTCAGGTGACTCTATTACACTCTAAACTTTGAGAGCCACCACTGAGTTTGTCAGGTTAAGCTAATCCTGTGCTGAGGTAACAACTTCTAAACCTCAGTGGTTTAACACAGAGGAGGTGTATTTCTATCACAATAAATGACCAACATGTGTTGATAAGGTCAGGAGTGAGGGGGACCTACTTCCCATAGTCTGTCAGGGATACTGGCTGACAGAGGTTTCACAACCAGAACATCGCTGGTCACTGGCAAGGAGAGGGTGTCCTGGAAATCTCACTCACTCTTGTAAAGTAACTTTAGTCTATAAGTAACATATAAATCACTGCTGTGCACAGCTGATTGGCCTAAACTTATCACATGGCCTCACCTAACAGCTAGGGTTTGGTGTGGCTATGGGCCTAGGAAGTATAGTTTTCTGTGTGCTCAGAGGGAGTGTAAACTATAGAGAAAAAGAAACTATGAAAAAAAGATTCATAAGAATTCAAGGGGAATGCCTTTCTAAAGTACTAAACCCAAAAATTAAAAACTAAAAAGTGACAAGTGTAATACAAGAAAATTAGGTATCTATGAAGCAAAGCAAGATTGGCAGCCAGGTGGATGCTGGTGGGTGTAGATTCCAGCTGGGGTGAGATGAGGGTCCAGGGCTCACTGTGGCAGTTTTACAGACAGGATGAATTCGCCCCCCTGGTGCTCTGAGGATTAGAAGGACTCACCCCAACCACACTCATCTCCAGGCTGTCTGGCTTTGGCTTCTCTGCTCCAGCCTGCGGCAGGTACCAGACCCTCCTAAGCTGATGGCCAGGCAGTCCTGGACATACTAGTACTTACCTGGAGGACGATGACTGGCCCCATCTGAAGGCAGAGCACTTTGCCTTTGCCTCCTTCTGTTTCTCTTTCGGAGAACTTTGTAGGGGAGGAGATAAAGCCCCTAGGATTTCTAACTGGGAACATTGGTTGGGATCATCTTTGAGCAAGAAGATGTTTGACTGGGCCTGACCAGGTAACTTGGGGCTGAAGCAGAAGGGACTGGCCCTTCCTCAGAGTACAGTGAAGTGACCCCACCTCCGACTAAACTTCACCCATCACTCCCTTACCCACCTTGCCCAGACTCCCAGAAGGGCCTTGAATGTGTCCCAGCCTGTTGGGGTGGTTCTGTGGTGACTTTAGCTGTGTGTGCACCTGGCATAGTGCTTGTGATGTCTGCATCAGCCCAGGCCCAGAGGCACAGGAGATATGCCATGTCCTGAGGGTAAATACTAATGATTTTGCTTTAAGTTTGCTACACCAACTTTCTTTTGATTAATACTCTTTGCCTATATATTGAACTAGAGGCCCGTTACACGAAGATTTGTGCAATAGGCCTTCTTTCCCCTGGCTGCCAGCACCTGTTTTCCTCTGGCACCCAGGACCCAGACCTTCACTCTGGCCACCGCCTTCCATCTTTGCTCTGGCCATAGTCTTCGCTGTGGCTGGAGCCTTCAGTCTTTGCTCCTCGCTCTGGCCGGAGTCTTAAGTCTCTGGCCAGAGCTGCTCCTGTAGCTCCTTCCGCCCCCCACCCTCCCCCTCATAGCTTGATGGCTGCTTCGCCTGCAGACCTCGCTACTGGGCTCCTGGGTCCCAGGGGGCCGCCTTGCCTGCGGCCCGGCTTTCCGATCAGGATCATGATTATGGGCTGCAGGCAAGGCGGCTCCTGGGTCCCGGGAGGCTGCCTTGCCTGTGGCCTGGCTTTCCGACAGCTCCTGGGGTTGCACACGGGGGCCTGGATGGCGGCTCCCGGTGTCCCGCCCTGCCTGCAGTATGCAAATTAGCCGCCATCTTTGTTGGTGGTTAATTTGCATATTGCACTGATCAGCCAATGGCGATGGTAGCAAAGGTACGGTTAATTACCATGTTTGTCTATTATTAAATAGGATAGAAAATATACACTATATATTTTTCCATTCTTTTATTTTGAACTTTTCTGGATAATTTGAGAGCATCTCTGAGAAAAAGCATGAAACTGGATTCTGTACTTTGAAAAAATCCCATCTGAGGTTTTCCTTTTAATATGATTTTAATGCATGTACATTATGACTACTGACATACTGTAGATATATTTCTACCTTCCTCCTTTGTGTTTTCTATTTAACATGTTTTTTTTCTCTTTGCATCCTTTTCCTCCTTGCCTTTCCTGCTTGTTTGGCCAATGGAGTTTTTGTTGGTATTTAGGAATTTATATATCCTATTTTTAATCTTTTAGTGCTTATCATAAGAATTTATTAAATAGTATATCTTTTATATTTTAAACAAAATTGTGACTAACTCCAGCTTCTCTTTCTTATTCAAACTTTCACATTTTGAAATTTTAAAAATGTACACAACTTCTGATAATTGGCATTTCTACAAGCAAGCAAACTGTTAACCATTATTATAGTTCACTGTTCATTTGATTGTGGAGAAAGCTCAGCTAAGTGTTACCTTCATAATGAATTAGGAAAAAAAGAAGAGAAGAGAAAAAGCTCTTTAATTTTTTTTTAAAATATATTTTATTGATTTTTTACAGAGAGGAAGGGAGAGAGATAGAGAGCCAGAAACATTGATGAGAGAGAACATTGATCAGCTGCCTCCTGCACATTCCCCACTGGGTATGTGCCCCGCAACCAAGGTACATGCCCCTGACCGGAATCAAACCTGGGACCCTTGAGTCCACAGGCCGACGCTCTATCCACTGAGCCAAACCGGCTAGAGCAAGCTCTTTAATTTTTAATGGTACCTCCTTAAGAGTGTGTGGACTTCAGGTTGAGAACCACAGATCTTAGGCATGCATTTTTCACCCTTTCCTTTTGGGAAGGGAGAATTATAATTTTTGAACATTGATTCTGTGCCAGAAGTTTGTCTTAGGCAAGACAAGCCTTATAATTAATGGCCACCTTCTTTACTTTTTGGGTGTTTCATGGTGTCATGACCGTTATTTCACATGCTTCTGTACCAATCCACATACATTCTTTTGAATGGAAAATGGGCTCATTTATGTCGGTAATGATATTGATGAAAATAACAATTATTACAGCTGTTTATTGTGGACCCACCTTGTCAGCTGTGTGCTGAACCTCATGGGTAAAATATACAGTACTTCACTTATACAGTACTTTAAAACCACCCTTTATTTTTAGAAGGGAAGCCATTTAGGCATCTAGATGGTTAGATGAAATTATATCATCTGTGTAGTTTCAGAATCGGGAATCTTGCTAAATCAACAGATATTTAAAAAATACATATATTTTTATTGATTTCAGAGAGGAAGGGAGGGAGATAGAAACATCAATGATGAGAGAGAATCATTGACCGGCTGCCTTCTGCATGCCCCCTTCTGGGGATCGAGCTCGCAACTCAGGCATGTGCCCTTGATCATAATCGAACTTGGGATCCTTGTCTGCAGGCAGACGCTCTATCCACTGAGCCAAACTGGCTAGGGCTAAATCAACAGATATTTAGGTAATAGTTTGGGAACACTTACTATAATTGTTTTCTTTTATCAATAGGATGGCCTGATTTAGATCCTAATAAAGTACTTTAGGCTTCTCTTGAATAGTGTAAGGCATTTTTAAAAAAAGGAACTAAGAGAAGAAATCAGCTAAAATAAAAAGAAACCACGTAGGAACTTAACTGGAAAATACTGAATTATCAGTCATTGAGATGTTAATGTGTATTGTGTTCTTATATTTTCTCTTCCTTCCATGTCCTGCAGAGATCCAGGAGAGGGAGGTTTGTGGCAGAACTGGAAGTAGAAGCTGCTGGAAGCCAGTGGCTTTTACATTTTGAAAAGGATTATATTCCTTGACGAAATCAAGCCAGATGTCCCTGGATGGGAATGGAGGGCATTTGAGAGCATGAAGAGGAGAGGTCAGGATTTGCAGGTCCTTCCAGTAGCAGAGATAAGAGTATTTCTACCATGTCAGGACCCAAGGGAGACTCTGTGGTAGGCTCAGGTAAGCTGGGCACCTAGTCTTGCCAAAGATTCCCCTACCCAGAGACTTGGATAGAGGCAGGAGGGACAAGGGAGCTAAAGATACTGTAAATGAGCATCTCATCCTTAACCAGTGTGGACAGACATCTGATAACAGTGGGAATCTACTTGAGATCTGGTGCTAACACCATAGGATGTTTGTACAGCTATTGGAGATGAGGATCCCCAATACACCAACATGCTATGGTTAGATCTCAAGGTCATTTTATGCTCAGTTAAAGGTAGTTTTAAAATGTGGTATTTCTAATATGCGAGCTAAGATCCATCTGTTTGCTAGACCTCCTATTCAAAGTTTTAGTAACAAAGGAAACAAACTCTTAGAGTGTTTCATGAGTATCATAAGCTATTTTACAACTGTCCTCTGAATTGATGAGTTCTTAAGAACTCATGTAGTTGCAGGCCCTAGGTCCCACAGAGGACAATTCTTCTAAGAATATATGGTATGAACTATGGTTATTTCAGGAATATGTGTGCTAGAAACCTCTCAATTGTCTCCCTGATCTACTTTTCCTCCCTGCTCTGTCTATATAAATTACATCAAAGGTCTTCCTTGCCCTTTGGCTTCTAGTTTGGCCAAAGGGAAATACCCAGTAGGAGATAGATAGGAGGGAAGAGTGAGGTCAAGTACATCCCTGCCTCCTGGATTCTCCCTTTGATTCTCTTTAAGCTGACTACATCTGTATGATCACAGCTGCTATTAGGTGGCCCATTCCATACAGCTGTCTACCATTCCAGTAAGCCCTCACTGCTCCCACTTTCTTTCTTTACCCTGCTCCTTCCTCTCACCTCCACTCGTACTCCTCCCCTTCTTTTCCTAGAGGTAGTAACACCATATTACAGGCTGAATTGTGTCACTTCCGAATTTGTATGCACATGTCCTAACTTCCCAGTACCTCAGAATGTGACTGTATTTGAAGATAGTCTTTACAGAAAGAATCAAATTCAAGTGAGGTCTTCAGGGTGGGCCCTGATCCAATGACTGGGTTCCTTATAATAAAAGACTAGGACAGATAGGCAAAGAGGAAAGACCATGTGAAGTCACAAGGAGGTGGCCTTCTATAAGCCAAGGAGAGAGGCCTCAGAAGAAACCACACCACTGACACCTTGATCTGACTTCTAGCCTCCAAAACTGTGAGAAAATAAATTCTTGTTATTTAAGCCACCCAGTCTGTGGGGCTTTAATGTGGCAGTCCTAGCAGACCATGACCCTCCTACTCTTCTGCTGACAGCTTGGGAAAAATTCATTATTAAGCCTCTTATATCATCCATTTTGAGTCTCACTTATTTCCTGCTGGGACCCTGAACTGATCCAGTAGGAGTATATGTGATTCTTACTTCTATATTTGTTCTTACTATAAATTTCCACATAAGGTAGACTCATAAGCATAGGCATCCACTATCACCCCTCTCCTCCACAGATCCTCTACTCTAGGATTCACAATGCTGTGTCCAAGGGATCATAAAAACAGGAAATATGACATTAATGCTGAAACTAGGGAAAGCTGCTTGTTATCCTTGCCCCCAAATCTACAAATACTTCTGATAGAGGTAATACAGAGGGGGCTGCCCATGCTTCCTCTTATGGGAAAGAGCAAAGCATAAGTTTAAGGGACTGTTGTAATACCCACAAAATATCCTATTATACCCAGCCCAACTCATAGGGGCAAGAAGCAGAGACCAAAGATGGCTCTTCCAAGCAGCACTATAAAGTGATCCCACCTTAAGAAGCCACACTGAGAGGGGCAACTGGCTTGACAGGGCACACTCCAGGCTGCCACACCCAACAGAAAAAGGAATTCACCAGGAGTCAGAACACTGACACCACCCAGGTCTTTCCTGGGTCTGCTGACGAGTCAGTTTTAGTAATATTAAAGGCACAATGCAAATTACTTGCTTTGAAATTTAGAAACAAATTTTATTTAAGATCTGAAATACAGTTCCTAAAATATCAACTTCTCCAGAAAACCGTGGCTACACAATAATGCATTGCCTCTATCATGTTAGAACGTGCATTAGACTCAAATACAAAAACCATGAGACAAACCACCATCCTTCAACAATTTGAGCAAAGATAGAATGCCTAAGGAACAACATAGATGGACTTGCAGAGGATGGGCTGTTTTACTTCAAGCACCATTAAAAAAAGAGCACAAATGCATGGGTTTTCAGGTATATACATTAAGTTGAACCTTTGGCACTAGGAATCAGGGCATTTTTATCACGTAGCATTAACACATAATTAGAAAATTGTGTAGTGTCAAAGGGATAGAACCACCAGCATTCAAGCAATGTTGTCAACTATGCAAGAAAATGTTCTACTGAATGTTTCTTTTTTTGTCTAATTACTGCGTACACTGGTAGCAATGTTGAAATGAGAAAAGGAGCTTGTACTCCTCCTTTTATTTTCTGTTTAAAACAAAACAGAAAAACTGAAATATAAGCCCTGTTATACAGTAACAATTTTAAAGGACATCAATTATACAAGAAAAAGACTAAGAACAAAAAGAGTGTTTACAGATACCAGACATAATAGTGAGTGGTCAGTAGACCCTCACAGGGCTTTGCGGTGGTACTCAGCCGAAGCTACTTTGTAATCACTGGCAGTAAACAGAGATGCAGCATTCTTTGCCAGATATTTTAGGAAATCATGCAAATAGCCCAACAATAATGCAAGGCTCTTCTCATCAAGGGGTGTATACGCCAGCATTGCTCCGATTCTTACAAATAATCTCAGTAGGTGTGGTGCTCCATAAACCTGGGACATGGGTGCATCAGGGTGAGCCAAGAGGATTTCAGCATACTGGGGCCTCTCAAATTTGTAGAGCAGCTGAGTGCCCAACATCACGTTGAAGTATTCTTTTATTCCCGCAACAACTTCATTCACTGCGTATTCCTTATTGTCGACATTTCCCTGCGATTTCTTGCAGCTTGCATACTCTTCTAGAATGGCATCTACATTTTTCTTAGCAGGAAGTTGAAACAGCTGCTTCTGCCTGGTAACTAAGTCCCAGTCCTCAACAAGCCATGGTTTTAATTCTTCAGGAATCTTCACTTTAACTTCCATTCTATTCTTAAATGCATCCTCGCTTTCAACAGTGGGGTCAGCCCGGGCTCTTTTCTTCCGAGGTGGCTGAGGGGCTTCGCTGGTACTGCCACCATCCCCATTTCCAGGAGTCTTCTGCTTGTTTTTTCTGGTCTTCCTCATGGATCCAGAAGGGGGATTCTCTGCAGAGCGACCCCCCCATCTACCCGGGAGGGCCGGTTCCAGATTCTTCTGCTGTGGACCAGCTGTCTTCTTTCCTGATGAGGCTCCCCTCATCTTACTTCTCTGCATATTGCTTCTAGTTGGTTTTTTGAAGTTGTCTTCTTCTGCAGGTTGTTGTCCACGAGTTTGAGAACCCTGCTTTCTGGAACTCATTCAACCCTGTTTTTATTTCAACCACTGTAATATATAAAGTATTTTACTTGGTTGTTTTCTATAGTGACCTTTAACACACTATGCTTCATAAAGGCCCATCAAAGCACAGTACATGCTGCTCTCTTGGAATTTGAATTTCAGAACCATTTCTAAGTGACTTACTACCCCCCTCCCTTTATCCTCACTACCACCCACTACCTCATCAGACCTGCCCATAAATTCTTTTTTTTGATACCACCCAAGACAAAGGAATATAATTTTGGAGAAGAAAATAAATTAAGTGGGGAAGAAATTACAAAAGGCAGTGGAATTGAAATTCAAGACTTTTCAACAGGAAGAATGACAACAAGAAAGAAATAAGAAAGATTTACTTAACTGGAGGCAAAATGAGTAACAGTATAGGTTTCTGTAGAAGTCCAGGTAGACCTGAACTAGGATGATGAGTCAAGAGAAACTGAATATAGAATTTGGTAAATGAAGGAGAGGGAGGAGTCAAAAGTGGCTCTGCAATTTTAAACCTGGGTAATTAATGAATTAATAAAAGCACTGACTTTTAATGGTTACTTTGGAATCAGCAATAAAATAGGAAAAAGGTAATTCATCCATTCATTAATCTACTCAGTCAGCATACATTACTGCATATCTGCTTCAGAACAGGTACTATGCTATGTGCTAGGGATTCAAATATTTAAAGTGACAATTATAAAACAAGGATAGTGGTGGGATTGCATAGTGGTGCAGCTACTATGGAAAACAGTATGAAGATACCTCAAAAAGTTAAAAACAGAACTACCAGGTAGCCCAGCAATTTCACTGATGGGTATTAATCTGAAGAAATGGAAAACACTAATTTGAAAAGATATATGTATTTCTATGTTCATTGTGGCATTATTTATAATAGCTAAGATATGGAAGCAACCTAGGTGTCCATTGACAAATGGATAAAGATGTATATATATACCACATCTTTATTATTCAGCAATAAAAAGGAATGAAATCTTACCATTTGCAACAGCTTGGATGGATCTAGAGGTTATTATGCTAAGTAAAATAACTCAGAGAAAGACAAATAACATGATTTCACTCATATGTGGAATCTAAAAAATAAAATCCATGAACAAAACAGAAAGAATCTCATAGGTGCAGAGAACAAACTGATGGCTACCAGATGGGAGGGGGTGGGAAGATGGGTGAAAAAGGTGAAGTGGATTAAGAAGTACAAATTACCAGTTAATAGGGAATATAGTCAGTAACTATATGTATGGTGTCAGATGGGTAGTAGACTTATGGCGATCACATCGTAAGGTATATACCTGTTTAATCACTATAATTAAAAAATAAATTAAAAATAAAAACAACCAAGGTTAGTACAATAATAGCTATAAATAGGCTATTTCGGGAGCAAACAATAAATGGTGCATGATACACTTTCATGATAGCTTGTTGGAAGAGATGATAAATTGGTGAGGGGGAAGTCAGTGATGATTCCAGGTACTGAGAATGGTCATTAGTATTATCACCAAATGAGACTACATCCAGAGGAGAAAATGGATTAGAGAAGAAAGAAGTTCAGTGTTGGATCTATTAAGTGTGAGGTATTCAGTAAACATATGACTTTAAAGCTCAGGTGAGAGGTCAGAGCCAGAAATGGAGATGTGAGCCAAATCACTACACAGATGGTAGCAGAAATTATGAGAATCAATGAAATCATTCATGGAGAGGAGAGGAAGAAAAACTGAACCAAGTATGGGATTCTCAGAAAAAACACACAAAAAACTAGGAAAGAATATTTAAGAGGTGAGCAGAGCGAGAGAGACCACAGGTGAAACAAAGTGGTCAAAGTAGCCATAGAGGAATTAGGAGAATGTTGTTTTAGAAGCCAAATAGGTTGAGTTTCAATAAGGAAAAGGGACAATCTATAGTATAAAATGCAGCAGCAAGGGCTAGTAAGATATGATGAAAAATAGTGTTCTAAGATTCTTATAGTGTGACAAATGCAACAATTTCTTTGACTTACATAATCCTCTTTCTTCTTGGTCTTCTAAGAACTTCTAATGCTTTTCCAGATTGAATCTTATAGATCTTCTGGGATGGTATAGAAGGATGAGGTGGGAGACAACCTAGAAAGGAAAGCAAGTATCTGCAATGAAGACGAGTTTTTGTGAAACACAGAAAATAAAAATAATCTAATTATAAACACAGAGTTTACAATTGTGGTATCAGGGAAAAAAACGAGTTCTGCTGTTAGACATCTATTTTAATTAGGCTCCACCTTATATGAGTAGTCAGGCCTTAGGCAAGATATGTAAACTTTTTCTCATCTATGGAATGTGGCAAATTACCTATAGCCTTCACAGGTTCATGTTAAGAATTTCATAAACATGATGTGATTAAACAGCTATCATATTACCTTGCAGGAATACCTGCACATGTTAACAAGGACATAAAGATGTTCATTGCAGGGATGTTTTTAAATACTGGAGAGCTGAAATACCTAATTATTCTTCAATAGGGATATGGCAATTTATTTTTATTTTTAATCCTGACCCGAGGATATTTTTCCATTGATTTTTAGAGAGAGTGGAAGAGAGAGGGCAAGACAGAGAAAAATCGATGTGAGAGAAACACATTGATTGATTGCCTACTGCATGAGTCCTGACCAGGGCCCAAGCGACACTCTATCCACACTGAGCCAAACCGGCTAGGGTGGGACGGCAATTTAAATTATGTATGCACACTATGAAAGAACATTCAAATGAATTAAGCAGAGACCCATGTACTGACATGGAAAGATGTTCGATTATATATTACTAGATGCCCAATGCATGAAATTCATGCAAGGGGCTTGGCCCCCACCTGCCCTTGCAGCCCCAGCTTCATCTGGAAGGATGTCCGGTCTAATTAGCATATTACGCTTTTATTATTACAGGTTAGGTAAATAGGTAGGTTGCATAATAGGTACAATAGGATCCCAAAGAGACAGTACAGGGAGAGAAATAAGCATCAGTCTCAATTCTAATATACAGTGTGATCCAATTTCTGCTGTAAGTCAATGTGTATAAGTGCATAGAAAAATATCTTGGTAGAGAAATACCAGACTGTTACGGTCAGGGTAACCTCTATGAAAGAATGGGGGATGGTGGACCAGGTTTCTCTGGTAACTACAACTTTCACCCACAGAAAAAGCCCTCTAGCCAACCTCTAGTTCTATTTTTTATTGTTTAAAGTTTTACATTTTTTACAAGTTTTCCTTTTCCCCCAATTGACCCCCCTCCCCAGCCTTTCCCACCCCGGGCAAGCCCCCACTGCCCCAGTGTCTGTGTCCATTGCCAACCTCCAGTTCTTAAGACAACATGGGCAGGTGTCAGGAAAGACCCGAGGGGGAAATAAAGATATAAGCAATGCTAGAAAGCTACAGCTCTGAATCAGGGAAGCCAGTTATTGGGAAGAAAGGCCTGGTGCTAATGCTTTCATTAAACAAATGATATCTGAAAGGGCACAAAGTTCTGAGCAGAAATTAAAGGGCAACTGTGGGCCTCAGCATCAAAATCTGTGAATACAGAAAATGACCCTCTGGGAATCTGTGAAGGATCAGTGACCAGTGTGGCATGACATTATATTGTAAACTATCATGCTTACAAAATAATTTTTTCTAAAAAGAATTGTGATGGGGACATAGTTAAGTAATATAGGTGAAATTCAAAAAACCACCTAGGGGCTAATATAGTACAGAGCTTCTATAAACAAGGGAATAGTTAATCTATAAATTAGAGAAAAGAAGATGGGCCAGTGCCAACCAGACTGTAGAACACACAGAAGTAAAGCCAGATTGGACAGTAAACGGTTTTGGAAGGCACATTGGTCATCCGCAATTACTTAGTGAGGAGGAAGTTAAGAATGATAGCTGAACGTATTGGTATCTATTATGTGTGTACTGGTATGCATAAAACTACAAAAAGAATTCTACCTGGCTCTCATTAAGTGGGTGAGTTCTGTCATTCTCTACAAATGCTTCTATCTTTTACATACAGTCCCAAGTTGAATGAAATATCTGACACTGCACAGAAAATAGCTGTACCACTAGTCAAGGTTTGTGCCCAGTGAATAAATCCAGGGAAGCTGCCTTTCTAAAGAATTGTCTCAGCACCTTTATTTTCACCTGAGTATCCTACAGATCAAGCAATTATTATTACCTGTGAGCTAGAAGCCAGGAAAATATAAGGAATACCCATCCTTTTGATTGACTGGTTCTTACTTATCACAGAAGTTTATGGATAGCCTTACTCAGGTCACTGCACTCTACCTCTATGGATCGGTGACAAATGTGCTGGGCACATCCTTCATTTAAAAAGTTGGCACTTTATGCCCTAACCGGTTTGGCTCAGTGGATAGAGCATTGGCCTGCGGACCGAGGGGTCCTGGGTTCGATTCCAGTCAAGGGCATGTACCTTGGTTGCGGGCACATCCCCAGTGGGAGGTGTGCAGGAGGCAGCTGATCAATGTTTCTCTCTCATCCATGTTTCTAACTCTCTATTCCTCTCCCTTCCTCTCTGTAAAAAATCAATAAAATATATTTTTTTATAAAAAGACCATTTCTTTAAAAAGTTGGTACTTTATAGTGTTTTATTTTGAAGCAACACCTATGTCCCCGGTGGGTATACTATAGTGAGTCAAAGTGAGGTGATTCAACTAATGGGGGGAATGGAGGCACAATTTAGGGATAAGTTGTCAAATATTTTTTTACTTATCTTCTGTAGGTCAAGCTCAGGCATTATGAAAACATATCTGTATGTTTGCCTTAATTGTCTATCTTAAATTTTTGTGTAAATACTCATTTAAACAGAGACGAGCTCCTACTGGACATCAAATCTCAGATCTTCCCTTTAAAAAAATTTGCTATTTCCGCCCCCTCAATTTATCCTGTAATTAAAGCATTTCATATTATTCCTGTAAGTTTCCCAGATGCAAATTTACTGGGTCAAGAGGTAATATGTTGCCAAATTACTTTCCCCAAAAGTTTTCCCAATTTCCCATCTCATACTCTGGTCAAATAGCACTGGCTATTTGGCTATTTTCATTTAATTTGTAAATTTGGTAAAGAAAATGGGTTTAGTTTTTCACTTTGCATTTATTAATGTTTTAAACATTTAAAAAATGTGTCTATTGGCCATTTATATTTTAGCTCTTGCTCTTTGCCATTTTTTCTTTAAAAAAATATTTATTGAAAGTATTACGTATGTCTCCCTTTCCCCACTGACCCAATTATTAATGATTCCAACACTTATAGTTCAGACATTTTACGTCTGATGTTGGTTAAGTTTTATATGATGAAATATGTAGTTTTCCCTTTCATTAAGTTTAAAAATTAAGATGCCATACTTTTATGGATTTTATATATATATATTTTTAAATATATTTTATTGATTTTTTACAGAGAGGAAGGGAGAGAGATAGAGAGTTAGAAACATCAATGAGAGAGAAACATCGATCAGCCGCCTCCTGCACACCCCCTACTGGGGATGTGCCCGCAACCCAGGTACATGCCCTTGACCGGAATCGAACCTGAGACCCTTCAGTCCGCAGGCCGACGCTCTATCCACTGAGCCAAACCGGTTTCGGCGGATTTTATATTTTAATTCCTTAATCTACCCAGAATTTATTATGTAAATTATGGACTGAAAATCTATATACTTTTCCACAATTTATTTTGTGGCACCAATTATTGAGTAATCTTTACTTTATACACCTATGAATACCAAATACATAAAGATGCAGGCATTCTCCTTACCACATCCCCTCCCCAATCCCAGAATGATTTCATATCTTTTTATGTACACATTTACACAAATAACATACCTTTAAAACTAAGTGTGTATGTTATACACATAAGTGGACATATATCATGCATTAACTTGGTCTTGACAAAGTGAAATACATATTGCTCTGCAACTTTTCTCATGGACCTCCTTCTGTCTGCATATACCTAACACATGCTTTTTAATATCCCCATAATTCTATAATTTCTACAGAGCATAATTTTATCAGTCCCATATTTACATACAGAGCATACTTTAACCAGTCCCATATCAATACTTCATTATTATAGAAATGCTGTAACAGACATCAGTGTACAGATATATTAGAGCATTAGGAAGTGGAAACTGTTCAAAGGATTTGCTAATTTCTTTGATGAGATAGAGGCAAATTACTTTGTAAAGAACTGCTTTAATTTGCACTCCCAGCAAAAATGTAAAAGTTTGTTCATCCACATCTTCAGCAACACTGGATAAACATTTTAAAGAAAAATTTGTTTTTTGGGGGGAACGGACGATCTAAAAAGATATTTTATTTGAATTTGTGTGATATTGAGCATTTTTTCATATATATCCTTTTCTTATGTAAATATTTGGCCCCTTTTCTACTAGGTTGTTTCTTTTATTGATTCGTAATGATTAAATACTAAGTTTCTTTTGGTATGTTGGAAATATTTTGTCCAAACTCTCAATGTGTCAACCTTTTCATTTGTGAACTTTGGCATTTATGTCATGCCTAGGAAAAATGCTCCCAAAGAGTGGTTTAAAAATAATTTCCTATATTATTATTATTTTTTAGTTTCTTCCTAATATATAACAAATTTTCCCCAATATTAGAGTCCATCCTTTCCCAACTGATTTGATATGCTATTATAACATTCTAAATTCCTGTAGGTATATGGGTCTCTTTTAAGGTACTCTCTTCCCAGTAATTTTTGATTGTTCAATTAAAAAATATTTTTATTGCTTTCAGAGAGGAAGGGAGAGGGAGAAAGGGATAGAAACATCAGTGATGAGAGAGAATCATTGATTAGCTGCCTCCTGCATGCCCCATACTAGAGATCAAGCCTGAGCCCAGGGCATGTGCCCCGACCAGGAATCGAATTGTGACCTCCTGGTTCATAGGTTGACACTCAACCAATGAGCCACACCAGCTGGGCTGATTATTCAATTTTTAAAGTTATCAGTTTCTAGGTTATCTGTTCTGTCACAGCAATATGTCTGTTCTCACACCAGTATCACATTGGTTTGATTATCATAGTTTAAAGCCATAAATGTTGCCCTAGAGCAGGGGTGTAGGGAACCCTGTTTTTGCTAAGGGCCATTTGGATGTTTAGTAGTATAACACCATTCACTCTATATAAATTTATGTTGCTATGAAAAAAAAGCTCCTAGATTTATTGAATTTCAAGTCCTCCCTGTGGTTGCTTTGGCAGGGCCAGATCAAATGATTTTGCATGATTTTGTAGGCCTCACACAGCCGGACGTTCCCCACCCCTGCCCTAGGGTAACATTTGTAAATGAATTCCAAGGATGTTCCATGCAGTATTATTTGAAGTAGAAAAACACTGGACTTTAGCTAGAGGACTATCAATAACGATTTGGCAAAATAAAAGATGGTTTATCCATTATATGGACTATCATGCTAGTTAAAGGAATGCCACTATGAAAGGAATAAAATAGAATTCTATGAATGGACATGAAGACACCCTAAACAATTTGATTAAAAATAGCAAGTTGCATCCTAGCCTGTTTGGCTCAATGGATAGAGTGTCAGCCTGTGGACTGAAGGGTCCTGGTTTGATTCCCATCAAGGGCACATACCTCATTTGCAAGCTGGATCCCCAGCCCTGATTGGGGTGCGTGGGGGAGGCAACCAATCAATGAGTCTCTCTCACATGATGTTTCTCTCTCTGTCTCTCCCTCTCCCTTCCACTTTCTCTAAAAATCAATGGAAAAACATCCCCCGGTGAGGATTAACAACAACAAAATAGCAAGTTGCACAACAGTACCTATAGTGTGATAGCACATTTAAGTAAAACAATATTTTATATATATCCATACACATTTTAAAACAGGTATATAACTTAGAGATCTAGAAGGAAATATAACAACTTAGAGATTTAGAAAGAAACAGAACTGATAATAATTGTTAATTCTGGGAAGAGTAAGAGAATTGGGGTGGTGAGAAAAGGAAATCTCAATCTACTCTGCAATATTTAAAATTTTTGTATTAAAAGGAGAATGTAATCACATATAAATTCTGTGACTAAAAATTTATATTTAAATATACATATTTAATCCAGTGTTTTTCTGACCTATTCTTATCCATGGATTTCACATATAGCTAGCCTTTTAATTATCATGGTGTACCATGTATTTTGTAGGCATAGCATTCAGACTGGTTTCCCTCCCTCCTTATAGTCTTGCCCATCCTCAAAGGCCAGGTCAAGTTTCTTTTTCTCCTAGAGTCTTTCTCCATTTCCGGCTACTCTGGCTCTTGCCCTCTCTGAGCTCCTACTGGCCTAACAGTCCACCTCCCTCCCTTTATCCCTTAATCATTCTCAAATGGCATCCTGTAAAGGGGTTTTGTGCCCACGCATCTATTGCATGTTTTCTACCAGGTAGTGCCCTCCTCTGTAACCTAGCTTTCAGAAAATAAAAAAATAAAAGGAATATATAGTGATTCCATAGGAAAATGAAACTGTTGAGACTGAAAAACCTTCCTTTATCCCTTCATGCAAGTGATGGCCCATTCAGAAATGAAGACTCCAAATACTAACATTTTTATGTATGGGTCTAAAGCCAAAAACGAGTATGAACATCTCCAGTAGTTTGTTGGAATAAACCTTTAAATGCACCTATATGTGTCACTTACATTGATATCAAATCTCTCCTGGATCTTGGGACTACTTTATGTGTCACAGATTTTTTTGAATCTGAGACAAAGGAGGAGTAATATAAAAGCTGCTAGTAGACTGAATATGGTTATAATTTTCTGGTTAAAATTATAGTTTCTGGAAATGCCCTTATCAATATACTCAATATCTTTCTGGATTGTTAGGATGAATCAGAAGTTATAATTTCAGAATTCAGTTCTAGTAACTACCGCTTTTGGGAAATCAGGAGAGAAACCAACAGTACTAATTTTTTTTACAATTCCAAAAAGAGGTATCCACTGCTTTTAGAAGTATACCAGAAGTACTAATAGAACCATAATTATTAATAAATCAAACACTTAACTAGTGTCAAGCATTGTCCTGATACTTTATATGTAATTCCCTTAACAATCCTATGAAGTAGGAACTATTATTACCTTTTTTTACTTTTGAGGAAATTTAGGGATAAAGAGAATCAGTATCTTGCCTAAGATCATATAGTTAAGTGGCAGAGCCAGGTTTTAAATTCAGGAATCAGTATTTGTTCTTAACCACTAAATTATGCTGCATACTGGATGTCACAAAGAAAAACAATACATAAATGTATGGAACTATTAGGGATCAACTGTAGTATCTTTTATTATTAAGGAATATAAGATTACACAGCCCTCTTGTTTTTTAGGTACTTTATGTACTGGAAGCACCAATGGACTCAGCTCCATCTGTCCCTTCTTAGAATGGAGTGCTTTCCCAGATAGATACTTACTAATATTTAAAATATTCCTGGACAGTAAAGAAGGTTATGTGGAATTATCTTGTTTGAGAACAGAGGCCAGGAGAAGGGAGGCACTTACCCAAGATTCTGTAATCAGGATCAGGCCTTCTGATCCTTACTATGCAGCAAACTTAGCTTTTCTGATAATGGCCTAGAAGGTCAAACAAGGGGACAGGAAAGGACATAAAAAAAGATATGAGATGATGGTTTTCTCCTCCTCCATCAAGCATTGCATTTTATCACACACAAAGGACAGCAAAGCTGATAAATAATGTACAAGTGTTTCTTTTTCCTTCCTTGTGGTTACATTTTCAAATGTACTTTAGTGTACATTTATCCTGATTTTTGAGAAAGTAATTTGTTTTTGCTTTTTTTTTTTTTTTTTTTACTTTTTATTAAGGAAAATTTCAAATGGTTAAAAATGTACAGGGAATATTATAAACCCTTTCAAATCTATCATCCAGCTTCAACAATTACCAACTGAAGGCCATCTTGTTTCATCCCTAACCCCACCCACTGCTCCCCCTAACTCCGATTTTTTTTAAAGCTCACAAAATAGCTGACCTTCTGTATTTTATTATGGAAAATTTCATACATATACCAAGGAAGACAATAGTATAAGGAACCCTATATGCCCATCACTCAGCTTAAACGATTATTAATTTAGGACCAATTTTGTTTTATCTATACCCCTCCCCACTTCTGGGATTATTTTGAAACAAATCTTAGTCATCAATGTATTTTGATGCCCATCCCTGACATTTTTAAAATTTAATCCGTATTTTCATTTATATCTCTGTAAGATAAAAGACAATTTGAAAACATAACCACCATACCATTATAACCTCTAAAAAATCGGCATCAATTCCTTAAAAGCACATCAAATATCAAATCCATCTTCAGATTTTCCCGATGTATTTCAAACAGCTTTTTATTTTAATGTCGGTGTGTTTGAATCAGGATCCAAACAAGGCCTACTCATCGCATGTGGTTCATCTCCAGCTCGCTCTCCTTCTCCATCTCTTTCTCCCCCCTCCCCCATTTTTTTTTAAACTTTTCAATATGGAAAATTCCAACCCCCGCTATTCTGAGCTAATTTCCAAATAGTACATTATTTCATCAGTAAAGACTGATATATCTCTCTTATAGCTCTAATTTCTTCTAGGAAAGAAATCGATGGGCAAGAAAAGCACTATAATGAACGAATTTACATAATTTATGTTTTTTTCCTCATTCTGTTACGCGGATTTTTCTCTCCACAATAATACCTACTATCTTTTGGAGCTAGGCTTCCTATTAAATGCCTTATACTCTCTAACATACAGTACACGCTTCTGAGGTACACGCTTCTGAGGTACACGTCTCTGAGGTAAAGACTTATTATCACCATTTCACAAACATGGAAACCGAGACACAGAAAGAACAGGAGCCAGCCCGAGCTGGGCGTTGGCGTCGGAACCTGAATTCAGCCTTGCCCTATCGTGAAACCATTTGTTAATCTTCTCTATATACACGGCGAGAAGAGAAAATCGTCAACCCTTTCTCCCCACCCCCACCCTGAAACCTGAAATGGGAATCCACTTCTTCCCAGCAGCGGACGTGTGATCACCGCCGTCCCTCCAACAGCCATAGTAAAGCCAGGTTTCTCTGGCAACTGATATCCATAGGCAGACACGTCATCCAGGAGGCGGGCTTATACCCTTCAGCCAATCACAACCGTCTTGTCTAAGTTTTAGAATGTTCCATAACCAAATGATTGGACGAGGCCCATACGTCACAACGTCACAACGATACTTCGCCGCAGTAAAGGGGGGGGTGCTAGCAACCTGCTTCTTCACGGTTAAGGATTGAAGCAAACCAGTCGCCATCCTCCTTAGTGTGGGCCCTGGCCAATGACACTCGTCCTCTTAGGTTCTTAGCCCGCCCTCCAAAAGCGCGACAGTCGGTGGGTCAGAAGTCTATAGGGCAGGGTGTTCACGTGGCCTATTTTCACGACCCAGAGTTCCCCAGAACAGGTTTTTTGTTTTTTTTTTTTCCTGCAGGGAGGCATTATGGGGGCTTTTTTCCCTATTGGGAAAGGAAGTGTCTACGTGGCCTACGGAAACAGGATGGGCGGAAATGAGCTATGCTTCCCGCGAGTGGGGAAGCGCGAGGTCAAATCTGGGGCCACACCCCCGAACCACTTGCGCAACTCTTGGGACTGAAAAAAGGCAGAGTACGGGTTTTGATGTGTGTGTGAGTGGGGACGGTGGGTGCTGCGGGCGCGTGGGGGTGAGGCCAGTGGGTGCGCGGGCGAGCTCGCCAGGCCTTGGGGATGGGGTGTGCGCGCCAACCCTCCTGGCGCTGAGGCGGTGGGTGTGCGCAGGCGCGCGCCGCTAACGTTGGGGCCGGTTTGTGTCCGGGAGCGAGGGCGTGCGTTTGTGCGTGCGCGTGCGTGTGTGTGCGTGTGTGAAGGCGCTCATGCGTGCTCAATAGGGAGCGTTATGTACTTTTATTTTTGAAAATTGTTTTAATGAAAAACATAATCATTAAGCCAAGGCGATCATACCAGAAGTAATGGGCCTTTGGTAGAACTATTTCCATCTCCCCTATAATTTAATTTTAGAGCCTAAAAATGCACTTTCTTCCCACATTCTTCTTTTGTGCCACAATCCTGTTCTAAACCATAGCTTTCCGATGGATAAGAGCCAAATCCTCGCATTCACATCTTAGCAAGTCCAAGGAGCAGCTTCTTTCCTGTTCTCTAGTATCTTTATCCTCCCTCCGTGCTCCCTACCCCTCCCCTTCTTGCAAAGTTGCGTGCAATTATGGCACAAAATTTTCTGCTGAGAATATCTACTAGTATATAGACAGCCTTCCCCTCCACTATGGACTCCGAATTCCTATGGGGGCTGAAGCTTTCACTTTTTTGTCCTGATTTTCAAGCACAGTGCATTTCAGGCAACTACGCACTCAGTTAATTTTCAAGATAGTTCTGTGAGGTTTATACCTCTTGAGTTTGCCACCAGATGCCGCCAAACCCCAGCAAAGGATTGGTTGTTTGGTACCTGGAATGATGGTGTGTGTGTGTGTGTGTGTGTGTGTGTGTGTGTGTGTGTGTGTATAGTCATTTATTGCTAGGGAAAAATCAAACTAACTTCCATAAATAGTCCTACCAGGCAGGGGACTATGGCCCCTATATCCAAATGTTTTTCCTGGTTTCTTTTTTTAAAAAATTTCTTTATTGATTAAGGTATTACATATGTGTCCTAATCCCCCCATTACCCTCTCCCCCAACCTATGCCCTCACCCCCCTGTTGTCTGTGTCCATTGGTTAGGCTTATATGCATGCATACAAGTCCTTTGGTTGCTCTCTCCCCCTTAGCCCCACCCTCCCCTACCTTCTCTCTGAGGTTTGACGGCCTGACCCATGCTTCTCTGTCTCTGGATCTGTTTTTGTTCATCAGTTTATGTTGGTCATTATATTCCATAAATGAGTGAAATCATGTGATATTTATCTTTCTCTGACTGGTTTCTTCTTAAGAAAAGGAACACCGTTCCTCCTCCATCCTGTCTTCTTTTTTCTTTGCCTTTTTTGAGGGGGAGGGTTCACCCCAGGGACTGATGCTGATGAAAATTCTAACCCTTTCTGTGCACCTTTTCAAATACCCAACCCCCATCCACACTCCTCTCCCCACCAAATTGTTTGGTCAGTAAAGACATATAAGAACTTGGACCCTGGTATTGAAAACTGATCTTTTCCTCTTGAAAATTTGTATTAGATATGAGTTTATACCCTATATTCTGTAGTGGTACTGCTAAACCTTATTATGTCTTTGGAGTCAGAGATCTAATTTTAAACCCCATTGCACCACTTACTAGCTTTGAGGCTATGGGCAAATGGTTTCTGTTCTGTGATCCTTAGGTTGTTGCATGCTTTATATATTTTAGGTGCTGTGTCATATCCTTCATATGGATATTCTTTTTATTACTCACAAAATTCTTATTAGATGGGTACTAATACTTCACAATCAAACAGCAAAATTTATATCTCTTAGTTATCAGTCATATATGTGTGCATGTGCACATACACACACACACACACACACACTCACTGGGGAGGGGAGCTGGATTTAGAACCGTGGTTCAGAAGTGTTTTCCAGATACCTCAGTAGTATCATTATCACCTTTCAGGAAGTTATAAGATTCAGATTCTTAGGCTCCACCTCAAACGAAATTCTAGGGGTAGAGTGTGGCTGTGTTCTAATGAATTTCTGGTGATTCTAATGAATACTGAAGTTAGAACCACTGCTTTGGAGGGCAGAGATGCAATGCTTATTTTGTATGCTCCACTAGAGGGTGCTATAGAATGTAAAGTAAAATAATAAATGATCTATATGTTTTATTGAGACACCTTGCATATTATCAGTCCTGATACACAAGTTAAGAACTAATGTGTAGAGGTGTCAAATTATTTTCTCAGTGCAGTATGAGAACCAGGATATGAATTTTACCTGCTTCTAGAGCCCAAACCCTTGACAGTACTCTGTTGTTCAGCCATAATAGCTCGTCATTCTGGGTATCAAAATACATTACAATACCCTTGTTCTCTGCTTTGGCTAATGTTGACTAGAGTGTCAATAACAGGGTAGGAAAGAAAACTAAATAAATGGAAATAGTTTGATGATTTCATACCCTTCCTCATATCCATTCTCCAATAAGATATCACATAAAAGATCATGTTTCCCTTCTTGCTTTAATATTTCCCAAATCTCTCTCTCTGCCCTGCATTTATTTTATTTTATTTTTAATTTCTTTATTGGTTAAGGTATTACAAATGTGTCCTCATCCCCCCATTAACCCCCAACATCCACCCCCCCGACTCATGTTCTCATCCCCCTGTTGTCCATGTCCATTGGTTTGGCTTATATGCATGCATACAAGTCCTTTGGTTGATCTCTTCCCCTTAGCCCCACCCTCCCCTACTTTCCCTCTGGGGATTGATAGTCTGATCGCTGTTTCTCTGTCTTTGGATCTGTCCCTGTTCATCAGACTATGTAGTTCTCTATATTCCACAAATGAGTGAGATCATGTGGTATTTATCTTTCTCTGACTGGCTAATTTCACTTAGCATAATGCTCTCCAGTTACATCCATGCTGTTGCAAATGGCAAGAGTTCCTTCTTTTTTACCGCAGCGTAGTATTCCACTGTGTAGATGTACCACAGTTTTTTAATCCACTCATCTGCTGATGGGCACTTAGGCTGTTGAATTGTGCTGCTATGAACATAGGGGTGCATATATCCTTTCTGATTGGTGTTTCTGGTTTCTTGGGATATATTCCTAGAAGTGGGATCACTGGGTCAAATGGGAGTTCCATTTTTAGTTTTGTTTTTTTTTTCCGGCTGGTTCTCTCTTTTTTTTTTTTTTTAAATTAAATCTTTATTGTTCAGATTATTACATTTGTTCCTCTTTTTCCCCCCCCCTTAACTCCCCTCCTCCCAGCTCCCGCCCCACCCTCCGCCCTCACTCCCCACCCACTGTCCTCATCCATAGGTGCACGATTTTTGTCCAGTCTCTTCCCGCATCTCCCACACCCCTTTCCCCCCCAAGAATGGTCAGTCCATTCCCTTTCTATGTCCCCGATTCTATTATAATCACCAGTTCATTCTGTTCATCAGATTATTTATTCACTTGATTCTTAGATTCACTTGTTGATAGATGCATATTTGTTGTTCATAATTTGTATCTTTACCTTTTTCTTCTTCTTCCTTTTCTTAAAGGATACCTTTCAGCATTTCATATAATCCTGGTTTGGTGGTGATGAACTCCTTTAGCTTTTCCTTATCTGTGAAGCTCTTTATCTGACCTTCAATTCTGAATGATAGCTTTGCTGGATAAAGTAATCTTGGTTGTAGGTTCTTGGTATTCATCACTTTGAATATTTCTTGCCACTCCCTTCTGGCCTGCAAAGTTTCTGTTGAGAAATCAGCTGACAGTCGTATGGGTATTCCCTTGTAGGTAACTGAGTTTCTTTCTCTTGCTGTTTTTAAGATTCTCTCTTTATCTTTTGCTCTTGGCATTTTAATTATGATGTGTCTTGGTGTGGTCCTCTTTGGATTCCTTTTGTTTGGGGTTCTCCCCGCTTCTTGGACCTGTAAGTCCATTTCTTTCACCAGGTGGGGGAAGTTTTCTGTCATTATTTCTTCAAATAGGTTTTCAATATCTTGCTCTCTCTCATCTTCTGGCACCCCTATAATTCTGATGTTGGTACGCTTGAAGCTGTCCCAGAGGCTCCTTACACTATCCTCGCATTTTTGGATTCTTTTTTCATTTTGCTTTTCCGGTTGGGTGTTTTTTGCTTCCTCGCATTTCAAATCATTGACTTGATTCTTGCGCTCCTCTGGTCTGCTGTCGGGAGTCTGTATAATATTCGTTATTTCAGTCCATGTATGCTTAATTTCTAGTTGGTTCCCCAATATAACATCGAAGGTCTCATTAGTTTTCTTGTAGATCTCATTAAGTTTATCGGCGGCTTCTAAACAGTTCTTGAGGGACCTTAAAAGTGTGGTTCTGAACTCTATATCTTCCATTGACAATTTTGTCCTGTTTCTTTGTCTCCGCATTTTGTTATGCTTCCTTGGTGCACCCCCTAGTGGTCTTTGTGCGCAGTCTTATAGTTAAACCTTGATTGTTGTAGCTAATTCCAGGGAGGGTTTGACCTCCAGGCCAAGTGGCTATGAGAATCAGCTGTGTCTGCAGTGAGAGAACTTCTGTCCTCTAGAGAGGTGCTAATCTAGCCTTTGCCTGAGGCTATCCGGCAAATGCCTCTGTGCAGGGCTTGGGCGGGGCGGGTCGCACAGGATCAACAGGGTGGGTTGGAGAGAGCAGTTATGGCGGCTCTCAGTCCTGTCCCCAGGGGCTCTGCCTCTCTGAGTCCCAGCACCCGCTGCAAACCTCGGAGAGAAAGCTGCACTCGCTCTGACTGAAGCCAGACAGTCCCGCTTCTCCCGTTTGAGTCTGGGTCCCTAAAGACTCGCCTGTATCTGGAGCTCAGAGTCTGCGACTCCCTCCCGATTGAAAACGCCAACCGCGCCCTCCGCTGCCAGCCCGCTCCGCGCACTCCGCACCTCAGAATTTGACTTCAGCACTGCGCCTCCTCTGAGTGTCCGTATGCGTTTCTCTTTCCTCCTAGTTGTAGGACTTCCACTCAGCCAGCGTTCCTGTGGTTCTGGGTGATGTCCGTTCCGTTTTTTAGTTTCACTTTTGAAGTAGTTGTTCAAGGCAGCAAACTCCGGCGTTAACCTATGCCGCCATCTTGGTTCTCCCCATTTTTAGTTTTTTGAGGAAACTCCATACTGTTTTCCACAATGGCTGCAGGAGTCTGCATTCCCACCGGTAGTGCAGAAGGGTTCCTTTTTCTCCACATCCTCTCCAACACTTGTTGTTTGTTGATTTGTTGATGATAGCCATTCTGGCAGGTGTGAGATGATACCACATTGTTGTTTTGATTTGCATCTCTCGTATAATTAGTGACTTTGAGCATGTTTTCATATGTCTTTTGGCCTCCCGTACTTCCTCTTTTGAAAAGTGTCTATCTAGGTCCATTGCCCATTCTTTTTTTAATTAAATCTTTATTTTTCAGATTATTACATTTGTTCCTCTTTTTTCCCCCCATAACTCCCCTCCTCCCAGTTCCCACCCCACCCTCTGCCCTCACTCCCCACCCACTGTCCTCATCCATAGGTGCACGATTTTTGTCCAGTCTCTTCCCCATCCCCCACACCCCTTTCCCCCTCAAGAATAGTCAGTCCATTCCCTTTCTATGTCCCTGATTTTATTATAATCACCAGTTCATTCTGTTCATCAGATTATTTATTCACTTGATTCTTAGATTCACTTGTTGATAGATGTGTATTTGTTGTGCATAATTTGTATCTTTACCTTTTTCTTCTTCTTCCTCTTCTTAAAGGATACCTTTCAGCATTTCATATAATACTGGTTTGGTGGTGATGAACTTTAGCTTTTCCTTATCTGTGAAGCTCTTTATCTGACCTTCAATTCTGAATGATAGCTTTGCTGGATAAAGTAATCTTGGTTGTAGGTTCTTGGCATTCATCATTTTGAATATTTCTTGCCACTCCCTTCTGACATGCAAAGTTTCTGTTGAGAAATCAGCTGACATTCGTATGGGTATTCCCTTGTAGGTAACTGAGTTTCTTTCTCTTGCTGCTTTTAAGATTCTCTCTTTATCTTTTGCTCTTGGCATTTTAATTATGATGTGTCTTGGTGTGGTCCTCTTTGGATTCCTTTTGTTTGGGGTTCTGCACTTCCTGGACTTGTAAGTCTATTTCTTTCACCAGGTAGGGGAAGTTTTCTGTCATTATTTCTTCAAATAGGTTTTCAATATCTTGCTCTCTCTCATCTTCTGGCACCCCTATATTTCGGATGTTGGTATGCTTGAAGCTGTCCCAGAGGCTCCTTACACTATCTTCGTATTTTCGGATTCTTTTTTCATTTTGCTTTTCCGGTTGGGTGTTTTTTGCTTCTTCGTATTTCAAATCTTTGACTTGAATCTTGCGCTCCTCTGGTCTGCTGTTGGGAGTCTGTATAATATTCTTTATTTCAATCAGTGTATGCGTAATTTCTAGTTGGTCCTTATCACAACATCGAGGGTCTCATTAGATTTCTTATACATCTCATTAAGTTTATCGGCAGTCTCTAGAAGACTCTTGAAAGACCTCAAAAGTGTGGTTTTGAATTCTATATCCAGCAGCCTGCTTTCCTCCATTTCTGTCATTTGTGTCCTGTTTCTTTGTCTCCGCATTTTTTATGCTTCACTGTGTCAATAGAGTGGCTGTCTGTGCTAAGTGTCCCAATCACCTGAGGTAGACACTCTTGGTGCACCCCCTCGTGGTCTTTGTGCACAGTCTTGTTGTAGCTAAGCCTTGATTGTTGTAGGTAACACTGGGAGGGATTTGACCTCCAGGCCAACTGTCTGTGAGAATCAGCTGTGTCTGCAGTGGGAGAACTTCTGTCCTGGAGACACCCCTCTGGGGCAAGACTTGCTTCAATGGGGCTTTGGTGCTCACTGAGTCTGCCCCCTGAGTGTTTCCTTTATGTTTCCATGGAGCTGCAAACTGGATGATCCCACTCTGACCTCTGGGCTTCCTGGCTCCTGGATCTCTAGGGCGGCGCTAATCTAGTCTCTGCCTGAGGCTATCCAGCAAATGCCTCCATGCAAGGCTTGGGCGGGGCGGGTCTCAGGGGATCAACAGGGCAGCGGTGTGAGCAGTTATGGCTGCTCTCAGTCCTGTTCCCAGAGGCTCTGCCTCTCAGTGTCCCAGAAACTGCTGCAAGTACCTCGGAGAGAAAGCTGCCCTCGAGTTCCGACCGATGCCAGACTGTCCCGCTTCTCCCGTTTGAGTCTGGGTCCCTAGAGACTTGCCCGGAACTGGAGCCCAGAGCCTGAGACTCCCTCCCGATTGAAAACAACAACCGCGCCCTCAGCCGCCAGCCCGCTCTGCACGCACCTCTGCACCGTTGTATTTTACTTCAGCACCGCACCTCTTGTGAGTCTCAGTATGCTTTTCTCTTTCCTTCTAGTTGTAGAATTTCCCCTCAGCCAGCCTTCCTGTGATTCTGGGTGTTAGTTGTATTTTTCAAGTGGTTGTGCAAGGCAGCAATCTCCGGTGTTTACTTATGCCGCCATCTTGGTTTCGACATTGCCCATTTTTTGATTGGATTGTTTATCTTCCTATTGTTAAATTGCATGTGTTCCTTGTAAATGTTGGAGATTAAACCCTCATCGGTGATATCGTTGGCAAATATGTTCTCCCATGCAGTGGGCCTTCTTGTTGTTTTGTTGATGGTTTCCTTTGCTGTGCAAAAGCTTTTTATTTTGATGTAGTCCCATTTGTTTATTTTCTCTTTAGTTTCCATTGCCCTAGGAGCAGTATCAGAGAAGAAATTCCTTCGGCATATGTTTGCGATTTCGCTACCTGTGGATTCCTCTAGTATTTTTATGGTTTCCCATCTTACGTTTAAGTCTTTTATCCATTTTGAGTTTATTTTTGTGTATGGTGTGAGTTGGTGGTCTAGTTTCATCTTTTTTCATGTATCTGTCCAATTTTCCCAACACCATTTATTGAAGAGATTGTCTTGACTCCATTGTATGCTCTTGCCTCCTTTGTCGAATATTAATTGGGCATAGTACTTTGGGTCAATTTCTGGGTTCTCTATTCTATTCCATTGATCTATATGTCTGTTCTTGTGCCAGTACCAAGCTGTTTTAAGAACAGTGGCTTTGTAATACAGCTTGATATCTGGTATTGAGGAAATATCCATGTGATAAGTGCCCTCCCTTCTCCCGAGGACTAAGAGACAACCTCATCACAAGAGTTAGAAAATCCATAGTCAAAAAAGTCTATATAAACAGACCTTATAAAGTTTTTAGTAATTTACTACCTAAGCCCAAACCTTGCTTAGATTCCTTGCTAATGAGCACTAACTTTTTTGTCCTGTCAATTGTTTACAAATTTATTGTTTCTTTGTGGGAAAAGGTTAAAAGGTGCCTAATTTGATCATTTTTTTGAGCCTCATTTTATGATCTGAGCATCATAATGTGATTATCCAATGTGCAAATATTATATCTTTTGTTTCTTCTGTTAATGTAGTCTTGTGTCAATTTTATTATTGTCCATCTGTAAGAATTAAAGAAGGGTAGAAGTGGGGAATCCTTCTCCTCCCCAACAGTATTATATTAGATACCAGTAGATACAGAATATTCTATTACAGAAAGTTCTATGGGAAAGTGCTAATTTAGAATATATGTTATGTAAAAGGGCCAAGCACAGTGCATATTCATGGCAAGTGCCCAAGAAAAGTGATTTCCTGCTCTTTCCTTTCAGTATCAGAGCTAAGCATGTTCTCTTGTTTTATTGATGGGGTCAGGAGTTGGGAGTAATTTACCCAAGGTGATGTGTCTGGCATTGGGACTGACATCTCTTGACTCTTGTTCCCATATTCTGTCTAGTAGACTCCTTATAATCTACTAAGTAAGGTTTCAAGGCCAAGGGTGTTAATGTGCATTAACTTTGTAGTCAGGGTAGTAGCAGAAAAAGACATAAAAACTGAATGCCTTCTATGTGCCAGACAGCACTGTGCTTAGCTCTTTACATCTATTATCTTAGTCTTCTGAAACCCCCAGAGAAGTTAAATACTTAAAGTTGCCGGCTAATAAATGTCAGAACAAAGATTCTGACTCCAAAGCCCATGTTTTCCCCCCTTTATGCCATGCAACCCTCATATATGTGAGTACTCTCCTGTCCCTTCCACTTATTAGTGGGATCATGTTTCAGCAGATTCCTGAGTCTTAATGGGTATTCAGAAAATGGGAGTTACGAACCACTGTCTTTACTGTGTTTCAGCTGGAAGGGAAAGATAGCTTAGGTCAGTGCTTGTTTGGCTTCAAGACCCAAAGCCAGACAAAGACTACTTATGGCCCTAGCCTTCACAGAATGCCCAATGGCTACAAGATCTCTGTGTTAATTTTCAAGGCCAACATTTGCTCATACAATGTCTTTGTGCTGATTAGAAACATGTGCCACCTGGGGGCAGATAATTTGCAAAGAAGTGTCCACTCTAGTGGAACAAGGAGAAAAATACTCTTCTTTTTCGGGGATGTTGGAACTTCATCAGGACAGTTGAATTAATTTCAGCCTCCACTTGTCCCCTTTCAGTTCAGTAACCTTATACAGGGTGCAAAATGCCCTGTCCAATAGTATCTGCTGGCCTTGCCTATCTTGTTGCTATGAGAGCCTTCCTGGAAAGTAGTGGTCAGTCTGTTCTGGATGATGGAGAGGGACATTATTGTCTTCCCATGACTTCCGGGTAGTAGATAAAATTGCTCCATTCTAAAGTCAATTTGATATTTTTTCATTTGGTTCTGACTAATTTATTGGATAATGTTTAAAAGAACATTTGGTTAGTTTAAAAGTTAAAAAACCCTAATATTTCAAGGCTAAGCAAAATGCTATTTCTTTAATAAGTGTTTTCCTATCTATTTGTACCTGCCTCATTCCATAGGGATTTCCTAAAACCAGTTCAGCAAATTAGTCTGGATCAGTCTAGTTAGGTAGACAGGAGGGAAATAGTAATGGGAAAGTTTTATATCCTTTTAGGGGTATCTATTCTCTTCTATCTCTCTTCTCCTCCTCTAATCAACCTCTTCCCTTCCTGCTCCAACTGACCCATCTATTGGCAGAAATAGGTTACTTCAAATCACTGAGAACTTTAATTTATTGAATGTAGTCCTTGAGTGACCTTGGGATGCCAGACTTGCACATAATCCCTTGTTTTCCTCTATCTCAGTCAGTAGTTTAGTATGCAACTTACAGAATTTGTGGCTTTACTAACCACAGACTTCACTTGGAATGATCATGTTAAATCATCTGTGTTACACATCAACCAACAGAGATGAGTACTGATTTCTACCAGTCTATGCTGACTCCTGCAATACAAGCATTGCCTAAGAGGCTGCCTTAAGCCAGTTCTCCAGAGGTAACTTTGTTCATGCTTATACCCTGCACCCAAAGTCCCCATTTTACTGAAAATCTTAAAAGCTATACCTTTCAGAGATTTAAATTGTCATATTATTGAAGAGGACAAACCAGGAGTACTTAAAATACTGCATCTTTGGTCTAAATCATCTTGTAAGTAGTGGAGCCAGGATGGGCGGAAATGAACTATGCTTCCTGCGAGTGGACATCAGTTATACAAGGAAAGCACTAGCACCGGAGGTCGCCAACTGGTGGTTCGCAGACCACTGGTGGTCCGTGAGGTCTGGAAGGTTGGTGACTGCTAATTTAAGGAAACCAATTGTTGAAGCTTAATGATGGCTACATAGAGAGTTCATTATACGATTTTTCCTACTTTTGTGTATTTTCGAAGGTTTCCACAATAAAATCCTATATAATAAAAGCCCAGGGACCGAAATGGCAGAATGACCAGAACAACCAGAGACCAGAATGCCTGCGGCCCCTCATCCCGGCTGGCCCTGCCCCCTAGCAGGGACCCCCACCCTGATTGGGGGTGGGGCCAGCTGGCAAACCACCCCGGCCCCTTGCCCCAGTCGGCCCTGCCCCCCAGCGGGGACACCCACCCTGATCTGGGGCCCCCATCAGGGTAGGCCGGCCAGCCCCCACCAGTGCACCGGGCCTCTATCCTATATAATAAAAGCATAATATGCAAATTGACCAAATGGCAGAACAACCGGTTGGTGGGGGTTGGGACCAGTGAGCAGGTGGTGCCAGGCCAGCCAAGGCACATGCCAATAGGAAGAGGGAGGGGATGGTGATGGGAGGGGGTGGCAACCAGCAGAGGGGCAATGGGGGCCAGCACCATCCCCTGATCGCCCTCCCAGTTGCCTCCTGCAGAGGGAGGCTACCAGTGACCACAGAGGAGCGAATGGGGGCAGGGCTGGCCACTTGATGTCCCCAGATTGCCTTGCCAGGGTTGCCTCCTGCAGAGGGAGGCCACCAGCAGTGGTGGCACAATGGGGGCATGGCCAGCGCTTGCCACCCTTGCCATCCCCTGATTTGCCCGCCAGTCACCCCCCGCAGAGAGAGGCCAGACTGCAGCTTATTTGGACATCCCTTGAGGGCTCCTGGACTGCGAGAGGGCGCAGGCTGGGCTGAGGGACACCCTCCCGCCCCCCCGCCGAGTGCACGGATTTTCGTGCACTGGGCCTCTAGTATTTTATAAAGACACAAAATTAATGTCCTGGGGAGGAGAACACACGTGGGTTTCTCTTTAGAAGAGTACTTATTAACCAAGGGGTTGGGTGGAATGCACACCTCTTTAGTAGCAATGTGCCATGTAAAAAGCTGGGGAGGGAGGTGTTTTAGGTTGAAAAAGCCTCTGTGCCAGAAATTCTAAGGTCTCCTAGAAGGGGAATCATCTCCAGCCTGTAGTTCTCCTCCACCAGACCCCTGAAGAAGCCTTGCTCTAATGAGCTGCTGATAGTGAAAGAGGTGAATTATTCCTTGGGTGTTCGGGAATTGGGGGAGGTTGAAAACCACGGAAACAGGCCCAAGTGAATGGGTGAAAACTCGGTTAGACAGCAGGCAGAGAAACATGGGCAAAGGGAAGCTGGGGACAAGAAGCAGTTAGTGTATCAGGCCTTAATTCTCACCTCAGGTGAGTGGTGAGTGCCAGAGGTGGCAAAGTTATTAAGGAAGGAGTAGACCAGGGAACAGAACGGGGCAAAGAGGCTCTCACTTGGGATCTCAAAGGATATTCTTTGAAGGCCTCAGGACCCATCTGATTTGTATGTCTCCAGCATGCCCTCCACTGGGGATCGTGCCTGCAACCGGAAATCGAGCCCCCCATTGGAATCGAACCAGCTACCTTTTGGTGCATGAGACCACCCTCACCTAACTGAGCCACGACAGCAACAGGTTTGATTTGAAGGTTTAAAAACAGTGGAAAAGCTGTCTGAAGGCAAAGATTACACATGCATGTGCACAGCCCAAGGACCTGAATCCAGTCTACTCAGCTTAGAAAGGCAGGCTCCATAAAGTAAACATTGAAAACCGTGGTTTGGTCCTTTTATGTGGTGATTTACTATGTGAGCAAATGAGAGTGTTGGTACACTGCCGAGAGTGAGAAGATATGGTTGGAGACATGGGGTATTGTTTAGGGTGAGGGGACCTAGGAGAGCATGTTCATGCGAGGCTCTGAGGTTGAGGTAACATGATTAGAAACTGGGGACAGAGAAGAGAGTAAGGGCAGTTCCTAAAAGGTACAAAGCTGAGATTCACCAAGCTGCTCCCAGGCCAGAGTTGTGGATGGGACATCAGTGAGACCCAGGCGGTGTAGCCAGCTTTCAATAGAGCTGGTCTGTGAAACTTGGCTGAGAGGACAGAGGAAGATTGATATTTGCTCCAGAGTGGGGCTGTCAGCTGTGCTCACCGCCTCACCATGGTCCCAGCTGTAAACAAAAGTCCTGGCCCTTCATGGCACTGTGGAGCAGTCCTGGCTGGTGTAAGTCTCTGAGGACAGCTAGACCATTTTCTCTTTCTGGCTGACAACCAGAAGACAGAAGAAACAATAGAAGGTGGTGGTGGTGGGAGGGGGCAGGATTGTAAGGGGGTGAGAAGCAGTGACCAGTGAGAAGGGGCTATTGACTTCACATCTTAGGACTTTGGATGCAAGTAGTAGAATCTTTTAGGGAAAGCAGACCCCTTTTCCTTGTCAGTTTCACAGATAATAGTGAATCACTAAAGGAGGCCTGTAGGGACTCTAGGGCCTCATTCATTCATTTACTCAATGAGCACCTTACTGATCAATGCCTATCACTGTGCCAGGTACTCTGGCAATGCCAAAATAACTGAAGACAGTTCATAAATTCAAGGCGCTCACAAGGGGTTTGGGGCTATGCATCGAGTTAAGTAATAACATTACTTAGTGTATTTTAAAAAGCTAAGTGACAAATATGGAATAGGAGTCTAGAAACAAGAGAAACCACATCTGGGTGTGATCAGAAAAGGTGGGATTTGAGAGGGCCTTAGAGAGATAGACATCATTTGGTTAGAAGTAAAAGGCACATGACATTTCAGGTTGGCACTAAAGCATTAGCAAAAATGAGGAGTGTTTGGCTAAAGCAGAAGGTTACTGTGCTGGAGCCCTCTTCAGTCCCCCTGCCCGCACCACACACACACCTCAAACTTCTTACCATGGCTGACCCAGCCATCAAGTCTCAATTGAAATGTCCCTACTTTGGGGAAAGTACCCTTGCTTACTACTATGTTCCCCTAGGGGTGGGCAAACTTTTTGACTCGAGGGCCACAAGGGGTTCTTAAACTGGACCGGAGGGCCAGAACAAAAGCATGGATGGAGTGTTTGTGTGAACTAATATAAATTCAAAGTAAACATCATTACATAAAAGGGTACGGTCTTTTTTTTTTTTTTAGTTTTATTCATTTCAAACGGCATCCGGCCCGCGGGCTGTAGTTTGCCCAAGGCTGCTAGCATCTACTACTTTCATCCTTTTAAGCCACGACCATTTTCACCTAATGACCTACTCTTGTCTCCCTACAATTTGTTCTCCACACTGCACTAAGAATGTTCTTTGCAAAATGCAAATCTGTTACATCACTTCCCTCTTTAAAACTCTCCTATGCCTAATCCCTTCATTCTTTTTCTGCATCCCTTTATGTCCTTTGTGCTTCCTTTCCTCTTACTTATTTTAAGAATTCTGTTTAAAATATTTAAATATTTTAGAGAGAGGAAGGGAGAGGGAGAGGGAGAGGGAGAGGGAGAGGGAGAGAGAGAGAGAGAGAGAGAGAGAGAGAGAGAGAGAGAGAGAGAAACATCAATGATGAGAGAGAATCATTGATCAATCAACTGCCTCCTTCACGCCCCCCACTGGGGATTTATCTCATAACCCAGGCATGTGCCCTGACCAGGAATCAAACCGTGACCTCCTGGTTCATGGGTTGGTGCTCAACCATTGGGCCACATCAGCCGGGCTCCTTGAGGTTATATCTTAAATGTCTCTGTCTCAGACAAGCCATGATATCCCTCCCCCAACTTCTACCACAACTAGGTCAAGTCCCCCTCATATGTTTCCATAGTACTTCCACATTTTCTCCATTTTACTATTCTCCAATAGTTTAGTCCACATTTGTCTTCCCCACCAGGATATAAGCCCGTGGAGGCAGTGGCTATATTTCTTCTTCACTGTGCTGCCCTTATATTTAGTATAGTGCCTGGCATACTTTGGTAGATGTGCCACAAAAATATGTGAATTAATACAAGGGAAATGAGGCAATATTGGTTTGTGAAAGCCAGCCTGAAGAGATTGTTTTTACATTTGTGGGCAAAGGGAAACCTTTACAAATTTTTGATTATGGGATGAAGAAATCATTAGACAACACTGACTTTTGAAAAAACAAACAAACAAATAAACAAAAAACCTCCCAACTCAAAACCAAGAACTCCATCCTCAGCTTACCCCAAACCTTAGCCTCCTAATTATTGTGTGGACTCATTTTCTCTCTTTATCTCTTCCCACCATCACTCCCTCCTCCAAAAAATAAGAAAACATTGGTTTTTGTAACCAGACAGATTTGACAGTAGGACCAAATGCACTTACTTCTACATGTGCAATTGTTCATTCAGTAGGCATTTATTGCCCACCCCCACTGTTTCAAGCACTTTGCTCTTATCCACACATTAAGAAGACCTTTTTGTCCTGCCTTAATGGAGTTCAAAATTGAGGGAACCCCTCTTACCGATTACTCACTTGATGACTTCACATTTCTGGTGAAAAGCTTTGCCTTATCTGGACTCAGTTAGGGAGACTTTGCAGGGCACTAAGTGACTAAAAGGACCTAAATGTCAGGGGTAGGTCCTCTGTAATACTGAGCGTTCAGTGAGACTCAGAGGATGGATGCTTATGCCAATTCACTAGACTTTTACACTTTCATGAGGAGGCTAAATGGCAGGGTGGAGATTGTCTGGAAGGGTGTTCAGGCAGTAGCCATTCCTTAACCTTATGAGTCTGGGCCTAATAAGGTGATTCACCACTTGAGTGAGGCAGAGTGGAGAAACTCAAGGAATGACAGGAAAAGGAATTAGATTTCTCAATAAAAATTGAGCACCTGTCCTGAAACAAAATGTGGCTTCAAGAAAACTTTCTAAGATAGTCAGAAAGCACCCAACTTCACCCTTGGGTAGACATTAATGCCAGGGGATGGTTTCTTTTCGTTTTAGATCCAGATCCCATATGGCTATAGATTTCAATTGAGGATGTCAGAGAGGCAGTATACCCCTTCTCCCTCCCCAAGGAAGGGTAAAGGGAAGAAATGTGTACTATTTTGTAGCTGCAGTCCTAACTGGTTATTTCTTGATTGAGGGCTAACATCAAACATGGTATCAGTTATACTTTGAAGATATATTCATTAGTCTTATCCCTCTCTCTCCTAAATCCTTTACCCTGAACTCAAATCCACCACCAGGATACCAGGGAGAGAAGTTACATAAGTAGTAAATAGACAAGAATGAGATTAATTTTCATGATTCATTGCTCTACTCTGTTAGGAAGCATTGGGTGAAGAGGGTTCATACACCTGGAATGTGAAATCCTGAGAGATGGGACAGGAAGGGTTGACTCCCAAATCAATAGAGTATATTTCATAGAAGGATAACAATGTATTAATGAGAAACCACATTGTGTCCTCCCTTAAAGGAACAACCTGAAGCTTAAGCCAATCACACTATGATAACAGGTTATGTTTCTATTAGGGAAAGGCTAGAAGAAGTATAAGTCTAAGGGATTAATAAATAAATTCCCAAAGGAACTCTGAAGAAAGATAGCCTGAGTTTGTAGAATTTGGAGATTAGCACGATGATTTCACACCTGTAATATAATAACTGTTGCCAAGAATTGTGATATCCTCTTTCTATGGGAACTGTGGACATCTAATATGGGTATCAGCCAACAGATTAACATGGCAGAGATTGGGGACTGAATGATGATCACAGGAAGTTTTCTTAGCTAAAGCCTTGAATCTGTCACAATCTATGTGTCAGACCAGTCTCAGAAGTGAGACTTTGGAGCTAATAAATTATGAGACACTTTGGTTTTTCACTTTCTATTTCATTCTTTCCTTTCCCAGGTTCAACTAAGTTGCAAAAATGAAGGAGTTACACTTAGGGCCTAAATCATATTCCCCATATTGTGTGATGAGCAGATCAGACTAAAAGATCTGGGAAGGCCCTTTCAGTTCTGGTGAGCCAGGTTTCAGAATTCTAAGACATTGTGATCCATTGACTCAGTTGCCTTATGGGAATCCCATCAGAGATTAGTTTTCTAAAAAAGCCAATTATTTGTTTCTCTGTGTGAGAATAGTGGTACATGCAGTCAAGAGAGCAAATGTTCTGCTGTGACCAATGGCCCCAAGCAGTCGTGCCCTTGTGATGGTCAGGGATTTCTTTATAACAATGATTCTCATGGCCTGAAGTAGTAAAGGATTAGTGTTAAATTGGGAATGATAAATCAGGAAGGCAATGTTAGTAAGTGTAAGGCAAGGGATGCTGATAGGATTCAGGACTTATGTAGGTTGATAACTTGAAGAAGAACTTCATATAAATGTTCAACTTTTAGATTCCTTTGTTATTATAACCCTTCATTTTGGCTTATTCTCAAAAAACCAAGATCTTTCAATACTATTATCCAAATAATACAGTTATAATAGTCATTGATCTAATAAATGGATTATCTCTGAAAGTTGTAGATGATGCAGTATTTTTTCAAAAATGTAAAAGCAGCAATAAACTCTCCCTTTGCCCCCCCTTCCCACCACAAACAAAATATTATGGTGAAGGAAATATATCAGCTTACAGTGACTCTGCCTGAAAAGTGTGTAGTGTGTGTGTGTGTGTGTGTGTGTGTGCGCGCGCGCGCGCGCGGGGGTGGGGGTGGGGGTGGGGTGGCTGCCTGTTCTAGGACTCCTTGAAGCTGACTTTGAAAATCCCTTGCCCAGTAGATAAGGATTGAACTGAAAAATAGGAAACCTGGATTTTGGTTTTGCAACTGTCACTAACTCGATGTGAGATTTGGGTATGTCACTTGGCTTCTTTGAGCCTCACTGCCTCATCTTCTGCATGGATACATGGTTATTTTACTCCTAAGGTTTGCTTTGAGGATGACATACCACTTAAGTGCTTTGAAAAGGAAAAGAATACAGGATGCTTGTTACCTTCATATTATAGTCTTTCATGACACAAACCTTACAAAATAAGTATAGTTGGTGAGGACCAATGTTGCAATTGGGTGGTTAAATTTTTTTTTGAAGAACAACAGCACTCACTACTTAAAAAAATTAACATACACTAATTCATTTCATGCTATGAGCTTGGTATGGGGAATTCAAAGGTAAATACATTATAATCCTTTACCTCAAACTCATGTTTATATGTGAAGGAGAGGCAAAAGAACACTATATAATCTCACAAATACAGATGTAGAATTATGTACAGGACATTATTAGAGAACCCAAATCTATCTGGATGCTGAGGTGACAGGGGTTTGAGAAAGCCTTACAGGAAATGTGATATCTGGTTAGAGTCTTGATAGATGAGTAGAGTGAAAGAAGCCAGAGGAGGGCATTTAAAGCTAGGGAATAGCATGTGCAAAGTCACAGAGCATTAGACAGAATGAGTTATTGGGTTCAGGGGTATGTAGGTGGATCAGCATCACCAAATGCAGGGTGAATTTAGGGGAAGCAGGGGAGTGATGAGAGAAGAAGCTGGAGGCACTGGCAGGAGCCAGAGCAGAAAATCTCTTGGAGGTCAATTTAAGGAATATGGACTTTCCCCTGAAGACAATAGGGAACTATTGAAGGATTTGAAGCAAGGAAGTGTCATAAATAGATTTATGTTTTAGAAAGGCCAAATTGATGATACTGTGGAGGATAGGAAATGAGGCTAGAAAATCTGAACCAAGATGAGGTCAGGGAGGATAGAGAAGAAGAGACAGATTTCTGAAATGTAGACTCAATAGGACTTGGTGCTTGATTTGATTTGAGAGCTGTGGAAAAAAGAAGTTATCAAGTCTGACTCCCCGTTTTCTGTCTTAGGTGACTGGGTAGGTGGAAGTGACACTCATCAAGATTGGAAAGATTGGAGGATGGGGTGGTGGAGGAGGAGGTTTGAAGGAGATGATTGTGAATTGTTTGGTTCTAGACATGTTGAGTTTGAGGTACTTGTGGGATATTCAGGTGAAATTATTCAACAGAGAATTAGAAAATAGGACTAGAGCTGTGGAGAATCTGAACTGATGGTAGAAATTTGAGAATTGTCATATCACATCCATAGAAACAGTTGACAACAGCCAAGCAGTAAGTATATAATGAGGAGAGGTGAAGGGCAAAGATGAAATCCTGGAGAATAAGAACATCAAAAAGCAATGGCCAGAGGGGCGAGAAAAGAAACTGGAGAATGAAAACCAAGGGAAGCCCTAGCTGGTTTGGCTCAGTGGATAGAACATTGGTCATGTGATAGCTAATTTTTATTGAGCACTTTGTGCCAAGCACCGAGTTAAGCACTTTATCTACATACTCTCATTTAATTCCCACAACAACCTTATGAGGTAGGTACTGTATCACTTTCATTTAACATATGTGAAAAATGACCCACAGAAAGGTTCAATGATTTGTTCAAGGCCACGTAGTTATTCTGTGCTAGATTTTCAGAGCCTTCAAATGACCCTTTAGTGGAGGAAACTGAGGCCGAGGGAGGTGAAGTCATTTGTCCAAGAACCCATATCCAGTGAGTGTTGGACTTGTAATGCAAACCCAGGCTCTGCCTGGTACCGTAGCCACACTCTTAATCACTACATTGTCATGAATGAAAGCTATTAAAATAGAGAATATGTGCATATTTTTCTAGATTCAGCTCTGTAAGACAAAGCATTCCCTGCACTTAAGGGATGTTGACAGCATGTACTCCCTTGGTAATGCACCACCCAGTATAATGCAGCCAGGACATTTGTAGAAAGCCACATGGTGAAAGCAGCAACTGAGAAAAACAGCTACTCAGGCAGGACGGCAATAGCTGAATTCTCATGTGAGTTTTTCACATGACTTCATGACAGCAGCCGTACTTCATTCTTCCATGGAAAAAATGTTCTGAGTGAGAAAGCCCCTGAATCAGCTGTCCTTCCTCCCCCTGGCCCAGGATTTTCTAAAATGCTGTTCTGATATCACCAGTCCACGTTTGTAGACTTGTAAATGTTATCCTATATGTGAAGTATAATGGAGCAAGGAGTGTGAGGCTAGGAAGAATAGCCTAATTGCCACCCCTTCAGGGATGACAGGCTCTCCAGTGGGAACAGTATGTGGATCAGGGAGAGGCAGGTGGTTGTATTGACAAAAACCCCTCTACTGTACTCCCTTGTCACTTCCAGAGTTTTCATTGGTAATTGGTTTTTGAAATATAACTCGATACTAGTCTTCATATTTGGAATATGATTAATGTTTAATCAGATCATTATTGTTCTTTATTCAAAAATGTAATTTACTGGGTTTTGATGTCTTTTTAACTTTGGTTCTGTTATACCCAAGGAACAGCCTGTATATGTGTGTGTGTGTGTGTGTGTGCACACACATATGCACGTGTGTACATGCTATCTGATTTTATGTTTCCTTCCAGGTCTGTTTTTCTGTGGTGAATAGCTGAGTGGAAAAAGAATGAATAGAAATATTGTATATATAATAAGCTATGCGAGAAGTATACCTTTATTTTATATATATATATATATATATATATATATATATATATATATATGTATATGCGCTCTGTATCAGGAACTGTGTGGACTAAAATGTTATATAAGAGCCCTGGCTGGTATGCACAATGGTTAGAGCATCAGCCCATGCACCTAATTGTTACGGGTTCAATTCCCAGTCAAGAGCACATACCTGGGTTACAGGTTTGGTTCCTGGCTCCAGTTGGGGCACCTGTGGGAGGCAACCAATTGATGTGTCTCTCTCATATCAATGTTTCTCTCTCTCTCTCTCTCTCTCTCTCTCTCTCTCTCTCTCTTTCCCTTTCTCTCCTCTTCCCTCTCTTCCCCCTTGCCCCCTCCCTCGCTCCATTCTACTCTTTCTAAAAATCAATGGAAAAAGTATCCTCAAGTGAGGTGTAAAGAAAAAAAAAATTATATAAGATGCAATCTCTACTCTCAATGGGCTGATTCTACACTTCTTCCATTCAGCAAGTGATCATACTACCTGGGTTCCTAATTCCTTGGTGGATCCAATGCTTGGCTCATTTGTCTTTCATCAGCAGGGCAGCCTGGGAAGATCTTTAATCCCAACACAGTGACTTGGAATTTAAGGTTTTGAAGCCAGAAATGATAAGATAATAATAATGAACACAACGCTAATAATAGTAAATAAAAACTGGAGAGAGGTAAGTGGAGACACATATAAAGATTTTCAAGAGGTGATATGTTCTGGACAAAGTTGGGATATTTTCATGGCTCAGTGAAAATGGAAAAGAGCTTCAAGAGTCAACATTTCAACTAGAAGAGTGTCGGTTCTTTGGTGATAGGTGGGGGAAATACTTGTGGGAGAAAAATAAAAGGAATAGATTGTATTCCTTAACTTTTCTTCCACACAGAAAGCTCTGTTTGATTTAATTGTGAATTCTGGGAGAGGAAGAGGCCCTGCTAGTGCTTTGAAGGGCAAGAGGAAGACAAATCACTGGTTTTTCAAAGAGTAGAGAAAGTTGAAGAAAAGATGGAGGTACTGATAGCCTCAACAACTGAAAAAGCATTTTCTATGGAAAAATATATGTATAAAATATTTAACTGGCATTAAATATCAACAGTGAATCAATTAAAACACCAAAAACACTTTATTTATGTAAGAAGTTTTTTTTGTTTGTTTTAGAAAATATGCTGTTTTAAAACCTCAAAATCACTTCATATGTAATCCAGGCAAAAAGTAGTGTGGGTCTCTGGAGGGGTGAGTACTATAAGAATGAGGAATAATGGACGTGATCTCCAACTGAGTCTTATATTACTTCCTGCAACTCACTATGGTGAGAAGGGTCCAAGTTCAAGAATTTAATGATCAAATGGATTTATAGGTATCAGATGTTTCCAGTGGAACCCAGTATTCCTCCCTTCCCCAATACATGTGTAGGAAAGGTGAAGAAAATGAAAGCCATTTGTACCTGATTCTGATACCATGTGTCTCCCTTCTCCACTTGGGAGCACTGATGGGGAGGGAGAATACCTTCCACCTGGCATATCCTCTGAGTAGCTTTGTGAACTCCTTTGGACTATTATGTTGGTTTGTACTTTGGCTTCTTTGGCTCCCAGAACCAGCTGATGGCCTGATCTGAGTCCCAGTTGGGCAGGCTCTTTTGCTCAGTGCTATAGCTGTCTCCAGGGCATTGTTCTTGAGACTTCCAACAGGGCAGATTTGTGCAGTTGGCCCATCTGGACAAGATCTATAACAAGTAGAGCTCTGTGCAATAAGCTCATCTCCATAGTCCACCCCCTACTACCCCCGCTTTCGGGCTGCAGCAGCCTGACACCCCAGCCCTGCACAGAGAGTATCAAAGAGACACTCTCTGCTTCTTTCAAAAGGGTATTGCTTGTGGCATCTCATTGATTGGCACTACCTTGGCAGAAATGGGAAAACAGGGACTCTCTGCCCCTTAATTCAATCTCTTCCCTTCATCTGGCCCTTTAGTTTTGAATCTCCTTGGCACCAGAGTCATAATATCATCAGTAAGATTAACTTCTGGTCCAGCTATCTTGGTCAGCTCAGAATGCTCTCTTCAAAGTCAAGAGATGGGCAAGAGATGTATCTCAGTGAACAGGAAAGAGCAGGCAAGATCAATAGGAAACAGGGAGAGGGAGTGGGAAACTGAGTTCTTGGTTTTAATATAGGATTTACTTTGGTTACTAGATTTATTGACTTTTAATTCTGAACACTATTTTGAGGAAGAGAGGAAGGAAAGAGAAGGATGGAGAGAGGGGGGAAGGAAGGAAGGGAGAGAGAGAGAGAGAGAGAGAGAGAGAGAGAGATTGGACTTACATAGTTATTTATTTTAGGTCCAGGGAAAGGTCAAGATGTTTAAGAGATTATTTGATCACCTTTGCCTTCCAACTGTTAGCTCTGAACTTTAATATTGCATTTTTTATTCTCACCACAGTTGGGTCATTTCAAAGGACTCAGTGTACCAGATCCATGCTTCCCCATGTCCATATGGTATATCAGGCTCAAAATGGACTCTCCTACATCCTCTCTATTCTGACATTTCTCCTACATCCTCTCTATTCTGACATTTCTGGTATCTTCAAATGACTGCTACCCTTCCTCATTGTAGAAGGAGAAAGAAAGCAAGAGAAGGGTTAAGAAATAATTCCAACTTATGGCTGTCTAACTTCTATAACTGCTACCCTAAGGTTGGCCAAGTCAATGTTTGTTCACGATAGGGGTCCTCTATCCTGGGAGGATAGAGTTCCTCCCAGGCAAATCAAAACCCACTTTATCCTGGAAAAGGTTGCATAACACTATTGTTTGCTTACTAAAAGGAAGTAATGGGGCAAGTTGGAAATGAGGGGCCCTGGGAAATAATGAGACTTTGAAGAAAAGAAACAAATGAAACCCTAGCCAACAAAAGACCTCTCTGAGGATAGTTTCTCCTGGGTTCTACTACCTTAGATTTCACTTTTCTTAAAAGTTTTCTAACATCAGTGGGTAAATTCTTTAAAAAGTAAGCATTTTTAATACTCTCCAACAGCTAAACATGCCCTGTCACCATGCTAGTTAGGGAAAAAACATATTTCGGAGACCAGGAAGTTCAGGTAGGTCTGGAAGGATGGTCTTTTTGAAAGTCCAAAATTCCTGATCTCATTCTGACAGTGTTGAGCATCATAGGAGATCTGAAGACCTCTCGTTGGCTTGTATAGCAATGCCCTACCCCAGTGCAGCCCATGACTGTTCCAACTTTGCTGAGAGGTGGGGAACCTGTCACCTTGCCTTCCTCCTACAGTCAATAAAACCTGACTGAGTCATGCAGGGCAGCACCTGTGGATGGGAAAGACTTATTATTTGCGCTTGTGGTAGGAGGAGGGCAGAGGGCACAGTAAAGGCCCGGCTCTGGGTGGGAGGTCGCAGAGCAAAGAGTGGTGCAGTTTAAGATGATAAGTGTCGGAATCTAGTAGCAGTGATCTGTAATCTCCACTAGAGAAATGGAAAACAGAGGCTTCAGCAAGGGAAGGTCATCCAAGAGTATGTCCAAGATTTACTTTCATGAGCAACAGGATAGCATGGAGAAAATCCAGATTAGAGTAGACAAACTATCTTGTGCAGCCACTGTTGGCATTATATAGTATAGATCCACATAGTTTTGGGATTGGCCAATGAAGTTCTGTGTGGCAGATCATGAAGAAACTGTTTAACCTCCTGATGGAATCTAACAGAAGGGGAAAGTCCATCCATGAGGAAGAAGGAAGCCAACAGTTAGACTCTCTAGTCCTGATCCTATTCACAGTGCCTGGTGGATATCTTCTGACCGTAGTACTTTATAGACAACCCAGTAGAAGATGTTGAAGATGAGGAAAGTGAAAGGGAAGACAGCCCGAGAGATGGTGTCAATCCTCTTGGCTCGGTCCACGTAGAGTTTCCGCATGGTTTCTCTCTCCCTTAGAAGAGGGGCTGGAGGCTGGGAGCTATAAATGCTAGAACCTTCTATTGGACCTTCATCCCTTGCCTGCAGGAAGTGGCCCAGGCCATAGCCATGGAAATAGAAGCGACTTTCTTGGATGATGTCTTCCTCCTAGAATTACATGGGAGAAAAGACAGAATGTAAGGACACGGCTCTAAGGCAGAAGGATAGAGAGCCATCCATACAAATATCTCACAGGTGAGGCTATGCAGACAAGGTATCTGGGTACACAGGCCCTTTGCATGCTTTTTTTATGGCCACAAAACTACTCATGAGATACATATATGCTCAGTATCATATGGTATGTTACGATTTCATTTCCATTTGCAGATAAGCCCCAAGGTGCTTTTTTAAAATGCATAACATCATTTAGAGCCATCTAAAAGCTAGTGAAGTACCAACCCACTGTGGGAGGAACATTTCAATGTTAAATTATCTCTGACTGATAATAAACAGAATAAACAAAAACAATGAAATCTTTAGAAAGCACAGTTGAGATTTTTAGACTTGTTGAATTTGAATTCAGTGACTTTCAAGAGCTACATAATTAATTCTCCATTTACATAGTATCTTTTAAAAATTGTTTATCTCCACTCAAAGATAAAAATTCCAAAAATTTAAATAACCTGGTAGGTTATCCAAATGAGGGTAAAGCTGATTACTCTTTTGCAGATACATGTGTTTCTCTGCAAATCAGATGATTTAGACATAGGGATCAGTACATCTAGGGCAGGGGTGGGCAAACTTTTTGACTCGAGGGCCACAATGGGTTCTTAAACTGAACCGGAGGGCCGGAACAAAAGCATGGATGGAGTGTTTGTGTGAACTAATATAAATTCAAAGTAAACATCATTACATAAAAGGGTACAGTCTTTTTTTTTTTTTTTTTTTTTTTTTAGTTTTATTCATTTCAAACGGGCCGGATCCGGTCCGCGGGCCGTAGTTTGCCCATGGCTGATCTAGGGTAACATTTCTTAACCAGTACACATTCTTTTCTCTATGCTACCTGCATTATGACGAACACATTAACATTGAGGAAGTAAATTTTATATAAGCACTAAGTAAGGTAGCAGACTATGCAAAGTTCATTTATCTAATCTTCAGCTGACAACTTTGCATAGCTATAACACAGCTGAGAACCAGGAAGTAAGGACAGAAATATAGAGTTAAGAGTAGAGATAGAGAGAAATATAGAGATAGAGAATGAGAGAGATAGAGGAGGGGGGGAGAGAGAGAGAGAGAAAGAGAGAACCAATGCCCCTGGATGATGAATAGAGAGAGCTTTACTCATATAAGAGCCTTTCAGGCCCCCCACTCAGATCCTATTTACTCTTTGTTTATATACAACTCAAACACGCCTAATTTTGTCTACAGTGCTATCAGAAATGATAGTTTACAGCTTTGAAATTAGACAGAAGACAAGTAAATATATACCAGAACCTAGAAATACTTCATTCAAAGATGGTTACAATTGTTAAGAGTATTGATGTTTACAAGAGTAAAAGCTTCAGCTAAGAAAACACCTGAAGTGAAATGCCCTCTTGTGTGATGATGCCAACTACTTTCTGGGTTTGCCCAGGACTGAAGGCTTCCTGAGACTGGGGGATTTCAGTGCTAAAACAGAATAAGAAATATGCTTGTTGAATGGATGTGACATAGATATACATAAAATGTGAATACAGTAGATTTTTTTATTTTTTTATTAAATCTTTATTGTTCAGATTATTACATTTCTTCCTCTTTCCCCCCACCCATAACTCCCCTCTTCCCAGTTCCCACCCACCCTTCGCCCTCACCCCCCACCCACTGTCCTCATCCATAGGTGCACGATTTTTGTCCAGTCTCTTCCCGCATCCCCCTCACCCCTTTCCCCCCCAAGAATAGTCAGTCCATTCCCTTTCTATGTCCGATTCTATTATAATCACCAGTTCATTCTGCTCATCAGATTATTTATTCACTTGATTCTTAGATTCACTTGTTAATAGATGCATATTTGTTGTTCATAATTTGTATCTTTACCTTTTTCTTCTTCCTCTTCTTAAAGGATACCTTTCGGCATTTCATATAGTACTAGTTTGGTGGTGATGAACTCCTTTAGCTTTTCCTTATCTGTGAAGCTCTTTATCTGACCTTCAATTCTGAATGTTAGCTTTCCTGGATAAAGTAATGTTGGTTGTAGGTTCTTGGTATTCATCACTTTGAACATTTCTTGCCACTCCCTTCTGGCCTGCAAAGTTTCTGTTGAGAAATCAGCTGACAGTCGTATGGGTGCTCCCTTGTAGGTAACTGAGTTTCTTTCTCTTGAGATGTGAATAGAGTAGATTTTTACACATGCCGTGCAATTAGAAGGACATCATAGGGTTCTTATAATGGGACCTCTGAAGTTGTGATAACATATTGTAAAGTGGCTTCATAGATGAGATGTTGGTCTGTTGGGTCCCAATAACCTTTAATTATTATATCACTAGAAGGCCTAGCTTATCATCAGGCATCAAGGAAAGGCAAGCTCAAAGCAGAGATTCGACAACAGATCCCATTTCTTTTCCCGCTTCCTATGGGCTCCTGGTACCAACTTGGGAAAAAGCATTAGTCCTGTTCACTGCTGTGTCCCCCATGCCTAGCACAGTATCTGGCATCTAGTAGGCATCCAGTGGATAGCAGTTGAATAAATGAATCATCTGATGAGCCACATTCTTCAGAATATAGGACAGGGAATGGATTTGTTCACATGGAGGCAGATCTTACTCAGTTACAAGTCCTTGCCAGAAAAAAATTACTCCTTGCCCCACCTCCGCACAATGTCCTCATGCTCTCAGCCTCTAGAAAGGGTAGCACCTTTGGCATAGGGAAAAATCTCTCTTAAATCTGCCCACAAGAGAGCTTTGCTACCCAATCATTGATTTTGCCAGGTTTTGTGGAGATAGTTGTATGAATAGTAGGCCAGAGACAATTCACAACTGTGGTTTTGCTTTGGCCCTGAGTTGTTACAGTGGGGCAGCCTTAGCTCTCTGCTCAGTTATTTATGTAACCTTAGTTACCAAAGTCCCTGGCTCACCTAACCTGTATTTTCAAATTCATTTCCACATTATTCCTACATGAGAGATTGTGCTACATCCATTTTAGAGATGAAGAACCAGAGGTAAAGAAAATAACCCCCAAATAATTGAAAAATAAGGGAATAAATAAAATGATTTTCTGTTTTGCTTTCCAGTTCAGGTTCCCCATATCCCCCATTCCTCACTGCTCATCTTGATCCCCTCAGCGCCCCCCCTCCCAGCAAGAAGATACAAGCATGAACTATATGTTTGCAAAAAGCTCTGAAAGAGAATTGAATCCAATGGCTGTTTCTATAGATCTAATTATTTACCCCTTTCTGCAATCACAGTAAATTTAAAGGGAAATGTTTCCAAGGCTGAAAAATGCTATTTTACACAGGAGAAAAAATGTGGCTAATATAGAGTAAGTGGTTCTTGGCTTTAAGAAATTTTTAAAAATGTATTCTACCATTTGTAGTTGGGGGAGCAAAGATAAGTGGACTGAAATCCAAGGGCGGGGGTCCTGGATTTGGGTATTATCTATTTAGGCCCAGATTCTGAAGTGTGTGTGTGTGTGTGTTGGGAGGGACAATGGAGACTTACACAACACATTATTGCTTCCACAGTTATTGAAATAGAATATTTTTTGTTGTAGCTATATATAGGGGAGGAGGGCTGGGGAACTAGAGAGGGAGGATATTCCAAAACCAAGCTGGTAAGGGAATGCACAGTGTGGGAGGTGAGGTGTGGAGATGGGAAAGGGTGATAGGTATTGAATGATAAGTATTGAAGTGAAGAGAAGAGATTGGAGAATGGAGGAGGGTGCTGGGGAAGGGACAGAGGCAAGCAGCATTCTGGGGCCAAGTCCCTGAGAGGACTTGGCAATATTTTGAAATTTCTTCCATTTCTCAAGATGTTCTATTGATAATGCCAAGGCTTCCTCTCTGTCCAGCTTGAAAAATAGCCCTCACCAGTCAGCCTACAAAGGTTGGTGAACTGGGTTAAATGGTACTGTGTCCAGAGCCTGGTGCTAGGCTTCAGTGAGGTTATAAAAACAAGAGAGACAGACCCTTCCCTGTGACACTTAGACTAGCTGGGAAGACAAATCAGAAATATATGGGAAAAGGGTAAACTACTTTAGACAGTGACATGGAAGAAGACCATCATGCAGTGGAATTTGGTGGTTGAGGAGAGAGTAGAGAAGAACAATATTAAGCCTGGAGTTGGGTGAACAGCTGGCCAGCTCCTAGAACACACCTAAAATTCTCTTGGCTATGGGTTCCCTGAAAAGCATATGGATTATCTTCCTTCCCTTAAAAGGGCTTCTCTCAGACTAAAGACTGCTGCTTCTCCAGCAGGGCCCAGAGAGAGGTTCCAGAAATGGATCAACTCTGCATCAATTTTTCCAGCCAGCTTAGTGATTTCCAGGATCCCTGCTACCATTCCTCTGGGATAGCAGTAGCTTTAGGAAACTTGAAGTGGGCCATGGACTAATGGTTTGGATTTTCAAGTTTTATTTACATTAATAGTAAGCCCAGCCCACTTTCAGGCAGGATCCATGAGCCTAAGCAGGGCCCAGGCTACTGTTATAACTGTCATAATTGAGCACTGGTTATGACAGACTCCATTATGAGATCAGGATCCACCTATATACAAGTAGGAGGGGATAGGCTGTGGGCAGTTTGGGGAGGGAGAGGTGAAGGGGAGATGGTGGGGCTAGTGTCAACCAGTAGCTCTACATTAACTGCAGCAGTCTTATGTTGCTAGGACACTCACACAGGCAATTGAGCTGTAAAAAGGAATCTGGAACTGTTTGGAAGTCTACTCTTTTTTTCCAAGGTAGGCATTGAGAAGGCATCAAGATCAAAATTCCTATAACAATAGGATTTTGGTAGCTGCAGGAAGGTTTGACTTAGCTAAAGAGGGGGTAGGGACAGTTATATTAGACAATAGTGCACCCTCTTGCCCTTATGCCAAGTCTGTATATTTTTTCTATCCTTCAGCATGGGATAGGAAGGGCTTATACCAGTAGGTCTGTTGAAGAATGGGTCTTACTCAAGGAGATGCAGTTATGAATAATTCCACTAGAGGGCGGAATTCCCAGGTCCCAACCAAAGGATTAAAGCAGGGCAAGAATTGATAAATTCCTAAAAACCGGAAGATGAGACAGGAGCCCTGCCTTCATCATGACATATGGTAGGGGTACCTCGGGAGCAGCTCAGGTGGGAGGTGGGGTGTTAGGAGGAGAGGAGCTTTAGTGCTAGAGTTGCTTCAACAGTGGGCTCAGAACATCATTTTTCTCCCCCCTTCCCTCTTCCTCCTCCCCAGAGATAATATGTGCTTGCCCGTCTGGCTTTTGAGCATCCATACTAGGCAGAAAGCAATGAGACAGACCTGAACTCTGTGTGTGATGATTAAGCGACTAGTATGTAGATCAGCAAAGCTTTCAGCTTTGCTCATACATTGGCATTTGTTTCTGTGAGTGGCTCAGGCACCTCTGTTGCCATGACAACGTACCTAACACCTACTGTCTGGGCAATGGGGGTAAACTGCCTCCGTTGTCATGACGACAAGATCCTTACTCAATTTCCCCAGGTGATCACTCTATTTTAGAAGATACGGGGTTAGCAAGCAAGAGTAAGAGAGAACAATTCATATCCAACAACTCTGATGCATCCAATGAAGATCAAGGCAAAGAAATCTAACAGCTAGAAGAGGCAAGTGATGGCTTCTCAATTACAGCATAGCTATGAGAGCCCTTATAAAATCCTCCCCTGGACTCAAATTCTTTTGTTCTGTTTTGTTTGTTAATCCTCACCCGAGGATATTTTTCCATTGACTTTTATTTATTATATTTTATTGATTTCAGAGAGGAAGGGAGAGGTAGAGAGAGACAGAAACATCCATGACGAAAGAGAATCACCGGATCAGCTGCCTTTTGCATGCCCCCTATTGGGGATTGAGCCCACAACCCGGGCATGTGCCCCTGACCAGAATCAACTTCGGACCCTTCAATCTGCAGGCTGATGCTCTATCCACTGAGCCAAACTGGCTAGAGCTATTGAATTCTTAATCAGTATATGACAACCTGGAGTACCTTTCTCTTGGGTGGAAGGAGAGCCAGGAGCAACCATTACTAATTCTCAAAGCAATCTCATATGAACTAATTTGATAAGGTTCTAATACTGGCTAACATTTTTTTCTGTGTTTATGTGCCCAGCCCTGTGCCCATGCTCTTAATCACTCTAGGAGATTGCCCTATAGGCATTAGTGTTCCAATGGACAGATAAGGAAATGGAATCAAAGGGATTAAAGTACTTAACTTCTCTGTGACCACACGGGGACTAGAATCCAGGGTTTCTGATTGCCTGTCTAGTCCTTGCAGACCTAGGTTTGGTCTAGTTTGTGGGAGTAGTGGTAGGGAGAAAGGAGTCCTGGGAAGAAAGGAAGTTGGCCCCTCCCTAATTATACACACCATGTGCTGGCGCCTCTGCCTTCTTCGAAGTCTTATAAATTCTTTATGCTGACAGGAGACAAAATTCACAGCAGCGTACTCCAGCAGGGCAGCGAACACGAAGAGCAGACACACAGCCATCCAGATGTCGATTGCCTTCACATAGGACACCTGTAACATCCATCAACAGAACAGTCAACCTTTCTAGAGTTCTTCCATGGCCTATCCAGTGGGTTGTCAGCCCATATCAACTACCTGCTATTCTTCAGTTTTATCTTGAATTTCTTCTGGTTTTTAAAGAAGCTTTTTTACCATATGTTCCATTGTCTGAAGTCCTATGTCAGATTATCCTTCACCTCTCTACACTGTTCAACCTCCACTTCCATCTGCTTTTCCTCCCTATACCTCTCTCTCTCTCTCTCTCTCTCTCTCTCTCTCTCTCTCTCTCCCTTCCTTCCTTCCTCCCTCCCTCCCTCCCTCCCTCCCTCCCTCCCTCCCTCCCTCCCTCCCTTCCTTCCTTCCTTCCTTCCTTCCTTCCTTCCTTCCTTCCTTCCTTCCTTCTTTCCTTCTAATTCTGATTATTCTTTTTATTCTTATCTTCTTCTGATGCTTTTTTTTGTTAAACCTTACCCAAGGATATTTTTTCCCACTGATTTTTAGAAAGAGAGGAAGGGAAGGAGGGAAGAGAGAGGCGGGGAGAGAAAAAGAAACATCAATGTGAGAGAGACACATAGACTGGTTGCCTCCTGCATGCACCCTGACTGGGGCTGGGGATCAAATCTACAATCCAGGTACGTGCCCTTGACTGGAAATCGAACCTGTGACCTTTTGTTGTGTAGGCTGATGCTCTAACCAGTGAACAACACTGACAAAGGCATCTTCTGAGTCTTTTCTTTCAATAAATAGCAAACAACATGAGTGTTGCATTTGTTGGCCCTTTTCTTTTTTTCCCCTTTTATTTTCTAGAGTTCTCACAAACATGGTGGTAATTGGTCAGGGTTCGTTATTCCCCTATGAGACATGTGAGGACAGTTGAGACCTAAGAGAAAAAGTCTTAGCCAAGATCACCCAGTGAGAAGGCATAATCTTGGAGTTAGGGGTTCTGAGCTTTTGATTCGGTGACACTGCCATTTACCTAGGCTGAAGTCTCAATATCATATTAGGAGTTCCTCCCTTTTCCTCCTCCACCCCTGTTCTTCCCTTGACATTGTGGTTTTTCCTACAGCTCTTTGTGAGAGTCCTCTGCTAAGGAATTGAGCTCAGTGGCAAGTTGGGGCCTCATATCCTACACAGTAGAGCAGAACAAGGAAGGGGTCCTCAGAGAGTGCTACCCACCCCGGCTATGGAAACTTCTCTATGCTTGCCATCTCCAATCTGTTTTCAAAACAGTAGCTAGAGTTTTGTTTTCAAAATGTAAATGTGATTATATCACTCCCCTGCTACCAACCCTTCATTAGCTCTTCAGTACCCTTACAATACAGTCTATACTTCCCATAGTGTAACATCTTAGTTACCTCTGCCTACTTCTTCAGTTCCATCTTACCCCTTGCAATCTATGATCCTGCCATGGTGAACTATTTCAGTAGTTTCTCCAGGAGACAATATCTTCCTGTCTCTCTTACCTCAATAACTTTTACTCTACTATTCACTTTAGATACCACATTCTTTGGGAAGCCTTTCTTAAACATTCCAATCTGGATTGGTTGCCTCTGCTCTATGTGCCCATGTTACTTAAAATTTCTTAGCATCCATCAAATACAACTGGCCATTTCCTTCACTAGACTGAACTCTTGGATGGCACGGACTATTTCTATCATATCCACTGTTCAATCACAGTGCCTAGCTGAGTGTCTGGCACATAAGTACATATTTTTTGAAAGAATGGGTGGATGGATGAATGAGTGGGTGGTTTAGCAATGTATTTTTCTGTACTGGTTTCTTTTTCCTGTTTTTGTCCTCCTCACTACTACCTACCCCAAGAACTATGGGCCATTTAGATTGCAGGATCTTGAGAGAATTGGGTCACTTCTCCAACTGTTGTGGCTTTAGGTCTAATCTTTCAGTCCCTGGTAGAATATTCCATTTAGCCTTTCAATTCTACACTGAGCCACCTGGCATTGTATACATCAAGAATGGCAAGGAGACAGAGATCAATGCCTTTGGGAACCCCCATATGACAATGAAGAAGTAGTTTCCTGGGGACATGAGGAATGACTATCCCAGCCGAGTTCCTTCACAAAGTGAGCCTTTGCTTCTCTCATCCTCCACACTAAAGTTGTACTGGGGTGGTATTGGCGTGGTTTTCAGAAGCCCCTGACCTGGCCCCACCTCTTTCCTTGGGGCTTCCACCAAATTTAATATTGCACAAACTCAAGAATGAGCAGAAGCTCCCTGATTTACTCAGTCCTTTGTTCTGTGGGGCTGGTCAGTGAAACTATTTTGTTTGGGGTACATGTCTTCATATTTTGCTTACTGGATAATAGGTCAACAAAAAGGTCATCAAAATCTACCCAGAGGGCAAGACAGAATGAGTTAGAGAAGAATCTCTTTGCATGGCTGTGGCAGTAAACTAGGGCAGGGCTCTTAGGTCTGAACTACTTTTCTGCCTCTGATCTTCATGCAAGGCCATTAGCACAAAACGGCCATCATAGACCCTCCTTAATACCCCTGGCCATTTAGAAAACATAATCATAGGAAAAGATCTCTGACAATTTCCCCTGGGACACTTGATACTAATTTGAACTTTGTCACCTATTATCCCTAAAGGTGTTGGTCCACCTCAAATATTTACTGGTATCTTAAAAATAATTGGGATCATAACCAGTTGCTTTAGCTCTAGGTCTACCACTCAGTTATTTCTACCCTGACAACTAATAATTACAATAATAGCTAGCATTTATTGAGTGGTTACTATTTGCCAAACACTCTTCTGTGTTAATACATTGTCTTATTTATTTTTTAATAACCCTCTAGAAGAGGTAATATTTTTTAACCCTTGTTTTTGGAAGAGGTAATATTCTTATTCCCATATTACAGGAGAGGAGATTGAAAGGTTTAGAAATTTCCTAAGGTCACCATTAGTAAACGATAATGCTGGGACTTTAAGCTCAAATATGCCTGACTCTAATCCCTTTTAACCACTACTCACCCTCATTTAGCAAATTGGTAAATTTACTATGGATCTTCAGATTACTCCCTTTTTAAGTCCCCAGTAAACTTATTAGGAATGAGCACTAGGAGATGAGAGATCACAGGTCCTGGTTCCCATCAAATCAGAACAAGAGGGAATATGTTCATTGTAAAATCCACAAGGAATTCTGTTGTTTTTGCTTCCCATGATTTCTCTGTGGCCTAGTGCAGTGTCTGGTACATAGTATATGCTCATTAAATATTTATAGAATGGATAGGCTTTCTCCCTAATTTTTTTCAGAGACTTGCTGACCATAAGGACTTTGAGGTGACCTCTAAATTCCATACATGAAGACACAAGGCAGGGAGATCCCAGCCCAGTCCCATCAGCACAAATCTTTTAGCGTAATCAAAATATCATCGGGCCCCAGATGAGCAGAGTCCACTGATTTTAATCACTATTTGCTACCTCAACTTTTTCACACCCCAAAAGAACAGACATTGTCTCTAGAGCTCTTTGTAATAGTATCCGATTTCTGACATAGTGAGAGACAGCTGTTGGTTTAAAATGCTTATATTTCTTTGTTTCTTATGGGCTATGACCTTGAGAAGGTCATTCTGTATTGGGCTGTATTGTCCTCATCTGTACCATGGGGGAGGGAAACTTCCTACTTGCTAAGGGTCTTTTGATTTTAGACATGCTTGTATTTCCTGGTGAAAGTCAAAGTAAATCAGGCACTATCTCTACTTGTTCCCTAGCCAGACAGCATCCATGACCCCAGCTTCCACAGTTAGCCGTATGTTATGGAGGAAGAGAAAGAAGCCACTTGTTCTTGCTCAATGGCTCTTCTCTACCTTAAATCCAAGGAAAATAGTGAGCAGGTGGGACTTGGGATGAATGGGAAACAGGGAACTCTATGGCAAGCAAGTTCTATTGCACGTCTCTTCACCTTTGGCAAAGAGGCTCGGGAGCCAGAGCTCTGAGTGGTCATGGTGAGCACGGTCGTGATTCCTAGGCCCACACGGGCAGGTGCAGCATCCATGTTGATCCAGAAGGAAACCCAGGACAGGATGACGATGAGTAGGCTGGGGATGTACATCTGAATCAGATAGTAGCCCATCTGCCGTTCCAGGTGAAACTTTACCTCAATGCAGGTGAATTTCCCTGCAAGGAAAGAGGTGAGTTATGAGGCCCCAGGTCTCCAGCCTGCAGCTGAGCCTGAGAGGCAGGACTGGGGGAGTCTTATCTCCGAGGGATAGCCTCTGAGTTCCTCAGCTGGACCAATAAATGAGTCTTCAAAATGGTCCCAGGGAGTGCCAAATGTGTTTTGAGGAAGCTCTCAGAGCAGCCATCAAGGACTTGACCTCCTGCTCCCAGCATTTTAGTTTCCAGCAGAAGGCCTTCCATATGATATCACTACAAGAGGATTAAGGGCAGGAGGGCTGCAGAGACAGACTGCCTGGGCTTGAATTCTGAATCTTCCATTTACTAGTTATATGACCTCAGGGAAAACACCTAACCTTTTTGAGTTTCAGTTTCCTTGCTTGTAAAACAGAGTAATAACAATATCAACTTCATCACTGGGCTATTGTGGGAATTAAATGAGATAATGTATTTTTGGTGTTGAGCACATAGGTAGCTGGTACTACTGTCATTATTAAGAAAGCAATGAGCTTAGACTCCACTCAAATCTCAGCAGCCTTGCTGGTACTCTAGAAACTTTCTAACAATGATTCACTGAAATAAACACTATCCATGTCTTAAGCAAGTGAGAGCAGCTGACTAGCACACATCTGGAAACAATGTCCAAGAGAGACCAGCTGTGGAGAGCATGCAGCGGGTTGGTTCCTACAGAGTATTGAGCAGCAGCATTCTAGTCCACCAACAAAAGCTCCAGGCACATGTACCAATGCGTTGCCTTCTCTGCCAGCCATCTTTATTTTGCCTTGCTTCCCACACCCTGAGACTAAGAAAACACTAGCTCAGAGCTTCTCTTAGAGGCAGAGATTCAGAATAACCAAAGCAAAAAGCAGAGGATGTGTATACTGTTATTTTATTTTGGCTTAGGCTTGCTGTTATCAGGCCTGTCTTATTCCTCAAGGCTGGTGATTTCATGAGTGACTGATTATGGGTTTGGCATGCTGTGTGATGCTGTGATCTCCTACTGCTCCTCCCCTAGTCCAGCCCACCTCACCTCACTCTGGGCTTCTTGTCATGACATGCCTTTGCTAGGTATCCATATTTTCTTTTCTTCTTCAATTATTGGTTATAGCAGTTTTGTTTGTAATGACAAAATTCACACTTGTTTAGTACAGAAAAGAGTGAGAAGTAGAGAAGGAATGATATTCATAAGCTGACAAGCCCCTACTAAGTACTCTGACTTTACTAAGTTTGTCTCATTTAAATCCCATAGAAACTCTTTAGGGCAGGAAAACATTATTTTCCATTTTACAGATAGAAATACTGAGGCTTGAGGAGATCAAGTTATGCTTCTCAAGGGTACCCAACTGGTAAATGGTGGAGCCAGAACTCAAGCTCTGCTCTGACTCCAAAGTTCTTGCTCTTATCTAAATACATCACACTACTTTAAAAACATTTTGTGCTATTTCCTTCCAGAATTTTTAACCACGTGCTTTTGATTTGTTTCTTTTACCACAATATATTATTCTGTTTATATAACTTTGAATCTAAGCCTTTTCCACTTGTAATTTCCCCTGTTGCTATAAGCAACTTGCAAGCATCCTATTAAACATCTGGGTAATGAGGCATTATGTAATTTACTTAACCTCTTTCTTATTGGTGGATATCTACAATTCCATGTTTCTGCTAGTATAAACAGTGACCCAGGAGCCTTCTTGGGATCTAACGTCAATATGATATTTTAAAATATTTCCTTATAATAAATTCCAAAGAATGGGGATTCCTGGATCAACACGGAGGAAAACATTTTTAGCTTCTAAAGTTTCTCAAAACATGTCCCCTGGACCACCTGCATCAGAATGCTCAGGATGGTTTGTTCAAATGCAGACCAGAATCTCTGAGGGGGAGAGCCCAGGAATCAACATTTGAATAGGCTCCCCAGGGGACTACATACAAATTTCCAAGTTTCCCCCCTCAATAAGGTTATACCAATTTCCACTCCCACCAGCATTTAAAAAAATTCAATGGTCCATTCCTCTCTTCACTCCCTACACAGAAACTCACATATTCATAGGGTGGCACACCATAGGAGGTACCTAGGATCTCTCCTCTTCACCCTGTGATCTCTATCTCAGGGTCCTAAGTCTTAGCAGCGAAATTGCCAAGGGAATTGAGAAAGAAGCAAGGGGCAGATGATCTGGCAACTCCTCTCTACCCGCTAGCCCATATTTCACACCTGGGAAGACAAGCTAGTCCAAGAGAGTTAGGCAGTAGTAGGAGGTGTGGAAAAGAAGCTGGCAAGTGCCCTGAGGCCTGTTCCCTCCTGGTTCAGCCAAGTCATTGACTACTTCCAGAGGTATCTTCACCAACCTTCCCCATGAAGTTGACCCCAAGACAGGTGGAACGCTCCTTCCATTCAGTGGCACAGGCCCATTTGCTCTGTAGCATGTGACAGGGACAAGAACATGGGCTTTGGAATTAGATCAATCTGAATTTGAATTCTAAATCAGTCATTTAGTAGCTGTATGATTTGAGCAATTGATTTAACTTCTTAGAACCTCAGTTTGCCCTTTCAGAAAAATGGGGCTGATAACCCCTGCCATAATGAGATGAGGAATATAAAGCACTTAACACTATGTCTGACATAGACTGAACCTTCCATAGAAGTTGGCTGCTTTGCCCCCTTTCCTCCCTTCTGGAGGCCCTCCTGTGACTCAGCCAGTAAAGACCCTGGTTTTTTTTTTTTTACCTGTGTTGTAGTGTTTGGTACAATAGCTTAGATCCTTTTCATCTCGCAAGATAAACTGGGGCAGAGTCAGCCCCTCAGCCACTTGGACAGCAGGAGCATCTTCCAGCCACTCAAACACGAGGTCATTCATGGTATAGCCAACTGAAAGTGACAGAGATGGCAGAGGGTTGCAGATTGTGGGTGTTGGATAGGGGTAGGGCGAGGTTTAGAACTGGCCAGAAAGAACAGATGAGGAGTAAGGCCTGGATTTTAGGAGCTCCATGCTCATCTGGGGAAGGGAAACCTTTCTGAAGAGATTACTTGGTCAATTGTCTCATAGGCCCATCTAAGTGGACAAATCAGAAATATTTCCAGCTTCTCTCCTATCTAGTTCTCAGGCATTAGTAAGGCCCAAAGAGAAATTATTCTGGCAGACCTAGAAAGCAGGTCAAAAGGTTGGAAAGATGTCAAGGAACCCAGCTGGGAACCTCTTGCCATATCTCAAACCCAGGGAAGTAAGCATGTGTACCAACCACATGTCTCAAGCAGAGCCAGCCTTAGAGCCAAGGCTTCTGCTACCTCACCCCAGAGAGGAAGAGCTGTTTATGCCCTAACAGTTATGCGTGGGATAATGTGCACAACATAGACTTTTAGCTGGAGCCCTGAACTGAGGAAAATGGAGAGCTAACATAGGAACATGCCAAGTTGCTCACAGAGAGAAATTTGTGAAGGCTCCTGTTACATCTATGGCCATATTTACACATGTCAGATAGAAATGGAAGCAGAAACACCAAGGCTCACAAATGTCCAGAGTAGGGCCTTGACCCAGAGTAGCTTGTCATAGTAGGAAAGTCCCATCCCCTTCTGTAAAATGCTCTACCTACTTTTTAGAATTGTGAGAGGGTAATGGGAACCTGGTCATGAAATTGGTTTATGAACTCTAAAGAGCTGACCACATATGGCACATTCTAGCTGACAAACTTATTACATGCTGGAAACAGCTTACCGAGCCTTGTTCTCTGAGGACTGAGTGGATGCCTGCTGATCTCAAAGTCTCACCTTGCCCATGTGATGGCAAAGGAATGGACATAAGTGATGGTTCTACCTTGTCCTTTAGCTTCTCTGTACTTGGGGCAGCCCCTGTAGGCTGGAACCTCTGCCATAGAGTAGATCTTGGCTGACTTTGCCACCCTGGACACTGTCCTAAGCCTACAACTGTCCTCTTCCACCTCTCTACAAAAGTTATCTGCGTTCATGAAGTATTCGGATTCAAAGAATACCCCGCCCCTGCCAACTCTGGCAGTTTTACAGGCATCTTGAATGTCTTAACTCAGGAGGAGTTGAAGTAGAATTACTTCAGGCACTGTGAGAGGGAACGTATTTTGGGCAGAGGAAGTGCCCCTTAAATGGCCCCTCATAACAAGCATAAGGAAATTTGTATATAAGATGGGCCTTCCCATTTCCAGCTCCATGAAACAGCCAGGTCAGCAAATTGTGTGGGAATGGAAAAACACACTGGGTTGGGTGTTAGTGAGCCCTGGCTTCTAGTCTCATCTGTGTCAAGAATTGTGTGTGCTTGGCGATGTCCCTCCCCACTCTGGGATGCCCTTCTCCTGTCTGGAATATCATGAGATGGAGTTAACTAGCTGGGATCCCAGGCCTTCCTCTGTGACTCTCTAGGGACACTTATAGCTCTCCAGTTGCATTATGCAGGTCTGGATGTCCATAGGGAAGTTCTTGAGGTCCATTGGACAGGACAAAATGAGAGTCAGCCTGGCAGGGACAGTAAGAAATAAGTGACATTGGTTCACTGGGGCCAAGTACAACACAGGGGACCCCCTTCCACCCCTCAGATTCCACCTAGCTTCTTTTTGACCCAAACTCTCCCACATACCTGATGCTGTAGAGCACATTCCCATTCTTGAAGATGCGCAGTAACTTGTTGTCTGTGGTCACCTCATGGAAGTTGGCCCCTTTCTCATTGGCAAAGAACAGGTCTGGTTTCCAGATAGAATCCAGCATGGAAGGGTCAAGGTCCAGCGAGTCATCAGGATATTCTTGGTAGGCCAGTCGTGGGTCGTGCCATTGCTGCCGCAAGAAGACATTCACCCGATAGTCCTGCAAGGGTACAGATATGGGTCCATCTGAGGCAGTGATATTCCAGGAGCTCAGCAAGCCATACATGGACAGGAGGGACATGAGATAGAAATGCTGAGATCACATCTCAGAGGTAATGGGCATTATCCACTGGAGAAGGAGCCTGTCTTGCGCTGATATGGCAAAGATGGAAAGGTAAAAGACATTTATTAAGCACTTACTATGCACCAAGTTGTCTGCTAAGTGCTTTCTTTATGTGTTTCACCTCATTTAAATTTCACACCCACTCTGTGAGGAGGGTGTTGTAATGACCCCCATGTGACAGATGAGGAAACTGAGACAGAGATTTAAGTAACCTGCCTAAGGTCACACAGCTATTTGAGGTAGTCAGGATTTGAACATAGGCTTTCTGATTCCAAAGCCTGTGCTCTGCAGCAAGCTACCTCCCAATCTGGACCATCTGCTGCTTAGAATAGTCTGCCTTTATCACTGAAACCAGGAACTGGGGAAAGAATTCCTCCCAGTGACCAATTTTACACGTACCATAGCTTTAGCTATGACCATGAAACTGGAAGAGGACAGCAGAGGGAGAGAAGGCTTGCTATCTAGAGGGCTTCACCCATTCACATTAGAGTGGAAGTGAGTAACAGAGAGACCTTACCATGGTAGTCTCAGTGACAGAGCCAAAACTATTGATGAAGATGTTGCAGGTCACATTCACGGGTGGGCCTAAGGGAGCAAAGCACAGTCACATTGGCAGGGCATTCCATGTGGCTGGGAGCAGGTTCAAGGACTCCCTCCTTGAGCTTAAGGCTAGAACACTGCTAGGAGAGGGCAGTGCCCATGGGCAACAAGGAGGAGAAGCTCCTTCTGAATTTTAAGAGCTAGCCTTGTACCTCTAATTTCAAGCAATAGGAGCTGTCTTGGCAGTGTGTCCTCAAAAAGGTGAGGAAAGGGAGGGTTTTTTTTTTTTTTTTTTTTAGAATGAATGATTCTTACCTTTAAAATTGGGCCGAATCCTGGCATCATATCCAGATGTCTGCCCCATAAGCTTGTCAAGGAAATCAGAGGGCGACATGGTCTGGGACCCCTTGGTCCCAGATTCTATTTCCTCTTTTGCCAAGGCCACCCTGGACAGGAGAGATAACATGTCTGAGGCCAGTTGTATTCTGCCTTTACCACAGATCCTTTTTTCCCTGTTCCTAATCACCTCTGGCTGATCTTCCCATCAGGCAGAAGGATGGGACAGAATGCGTCTCTGGGTGCCACAGCCATAAACCAACATGGCAGTTCACCAGTTAGGTCTAGAAAATGGCTTTCACATATATTAGATTTTTTACTGTCACCATTCTCAGTGTCATGGGGGTGAGGACTATTATTTCCATTACACATGAGAAAACTGAGGCTTCCAAAAGTGGAGAGACTTATGGGGCTCTAAACTTGTGCAACCACTATGGAAAACAGTATGGAGGTTCCTAAAAAAAATTAAAAGTGGAATTACCATATGATCCATCAATCCCCACTTCTGGGTATTCATCCAAAGAAAACAAACAGTCATTTGAAGAAAGAGATATTTAGCCTTATATTTATTGCAGAATTATTTATAATAGCTAATATATGGAAGAAATCTAGGTGAACATGGATAGATGAATGGATAAAGAAGACACATACACTGGAATATCACACAGCAATAAAAAGGAATGAAATCTTGACATTTGAGACAACATGGATGGACCTAGGGTATTATGCTAAATGAAATAAGTCAGTTAGAGAAAGCAAATGCTGTATAATCTCACTTATATGTAGAATATAAAACAAATAAACAAATTGAAAGTTGACTGGCTTGCCCCAAATCTCACAGCTGGTGAGTGACAAGATCAGGACTCAAATCTAAGGCTCATCCGGCGTTCTCTTTCTGAAGATGCCTTGAATGCACTCAAAGAAGAGTGACCACTCACTGGAAATAATGTGGCCATGGCAACATTTTGCCTACCTGACCTAGCAAAGGATTGGAAGGGCTCAAGGATAATAGCATCCCCGAGAGTTGGTTTCAGTTTTTTGGCCTTCATGCTGAGCCACTCAGGCTTTATAACCTAGCTTCTGGAGAGGGAGGCTTGGCTTCTGGCATTTGCTCTGACAGGAAACTGTTTTGAGCTGGACTCATTTCAGGACTGTGGCAACTGCAGGCAGGTAAACATGCTTTGGCAACAAAACAGGTGAGGAAGCAGGGTTCTAGGAGCATGGGAAAGCCTCCCAGTAGGGTGGCTATGCTGAGAGGGTCAACTACTATCTTTTCTTCCTAACAGCTTGATTTTGAGGAAGGAGCCAGTGTGCTTGGCCTAGGCTAGAGGCCATCCTTTTTTTTCCCTTGACAAGTTTCCCTCTAAGAGCAGCAAAGACTCTTCTGCATGCCTACTTTTCTGCTTACCAGCCAACAGCTAAAGGAGGGACCAGGACCTCAGGAAAGCCTTGAGGGTAGGGGTGGGGCTCAAGGCCTGAGCTCAGGCTGTACTCCTGGATGGAACCTTTGCCTCCTGCTTCTCCTGCCATCACCACTGCTCCAGGTCTAGAGCTAGCTCCTCCACTGCTGCACCGTGAGGCTGGAGGCAGGGTGACTGCGGTTCTTCTGGGTCCGAGTCTCCTTTGAGCCAGCGGGCTCTTCTTTTCCAGTAAATCTATACACCCGTCAGTGATGGATACAACAACAAAAATAGCTAAGGCACCATGCTAAATGTTTTGCTCACCTTATCTAGTTTAGTTCTCACATCAATCTTCTCAATAAGTACTATTATTATCCCCATTATACAGATAATGAAACTGAATACCAGCAAGGTGAAGTCACTTGTTCACAATCAGAGAGCTAGTAAATGGTAAAGTTAAAACTCAAACCTAGAGCTATTGACTTCAAAACTAAGTGCATCTACCACAATACAATGATGCAAGCAGGTCAGGGTGGGCTTTCAAGGAACCAGAGTGGGGGAAGACCAGTGGCAGCTATACCCTGACCACCTAAAATCCTGCCTCCTTGAATCCCCTGAGTGGGAGGAAGCCCTTACCCTGACACAGAGGCTACCTTGGCCCCAAGCAGGGCCTGCGAGAGAAGGTGACCTAAGGAGACTGAAAATCCGAGAAGGCTGGTGGTGGTGCAGGAGTAAGCAGAAGTCCATGTCTTCACCACAGGCTGTCCACACCAGCCAGGTGCTACTTTTGGCCACCAGCCACCTGTCTGTGGAGCAACCAGACCCTTGCCACCCTCCTCAGCCCCACTCTCAGGTCACCTCTCCTACTAGCCCCAGCCCCAGGACCCTGGCACAAGCCTTGGTATTCACTGTCTTGGGCTCCAATCACTGTTTTAGCCCCTTTATTCTGGGGTTACCTTGTCTTTGGACCTGAGAGCAGAGTCACTGTGTGTAGCCACTCCTTCCTCCCTTTCATTCCTGGGAAGACCCAAATGCTGGCAGATGAAGAAGGTTGCAGAGCTGAAAATCTTGCTCATGCAAGGCCCTGCAGTGGGGTAAGAAGAGAACTCTGATCTGCTCCTGGGTACCTGAGTGACCTTAGACAGGTCATATCCCTTCTCTAAGCCTTAGTTTCCATATGTACAGTAAAGGAATTAGATTCAAGACTTCCTAAGGGCCTGTCTTGCTTTAATTACTCAAGCGGAAATGCTGCCACTGAAGCTTGGGCCTCCAGATAACCTCCCCTCCCCTCCCCTCCAGAAGGCCCAGCAAGGCCCAGCTGGGTTCCCATTTCTGCCTCATCCTCCTATCAACTCCAACTGAGTTGCCATTCCACTTTGGGCTGTTTTTCACTTTGCAGAAATCCCCCCCCACCACCACCACGATATTGCATCCCTGTCTTCCAGCCAGCCAACATGTATGCAAGCAGTAAGGCAGGAGGCTCCTCAGAGGCAAGCAGTTCTGGTGTGTTTATTGAATTAAGAGGAGGAAGAAAGTACTTGGTACTTTCATATGTTGTTCCCCTCTACCAAAGTACTCTTTCGTCCGCTCTTATTCACCCCCCTCCACTTTGGGAGGTACCGTTCTTATGACCAGTTCAGCCCAAGCTACAACAATCTTTCTTCCTCAGCACATCCTGTTCACCTAGACTGTCTCCTGGTCTAAGGAGTGGAAATGGGTTGGGGGACATTTATAGAGAACCTAAAACATGTCTTGCTCCCTAGCCAGGAAATGACTTACACTTAGTGCCCACCCAGGGACAGTGAGCAGCTATGTGCACACAGGCAGGGTGACTGCAGAAAGCCAAGGTTTGGTCAGCCTAGATTCATTCTGATGTTGTTTCAGGCAAGCCCCTGCTACTCAAAGCCTCTTGAGTGGGCAGCTGGCAGATGTTGGTGTCATTTTTAGGGATCTGAGCAGTGTAGGGGGATAGAATTGGATGACAGGACAGGACAGGACAGATGGCCTCTGTTCTGCGGCTTAGCTACCTACTCCCTTCCCAGGCCCAGAAAGCTCCCACCCATGCAGAATCCTTCTTATTAGCTCCAGGGCCTTTACCCACTTCATGAAAGGCTCCTGGGTCCTTATTGGGGGAATGTGTGTCCTCCCCTGGGGCCCTCCAGAATGTGGGGTTTTTGCAAACTTAGAAAAAACTGTGACAAATGCCCCTGCTGCCCCCGGCCAGAGTTTGCATGCACCTCCTTCTTACCCCCACTCAGCTCACCTGAGGAGGACCTGCCCTGGCAGGGTCCAGAGGAAAAGGAAGGAGAGGGTTGCAGGAACTCGAGTTGTCATTCTGCAGGGACCCTGGAGAACCCTTTCTCAGCCTGGTTGCCAAGGTGAGAGGGGATATCCTGAGGGGACTGCCGAAAGTACAGAGCTTTCCTCCAACTTGGTTAGCTCACAAGGAGCCTGCTGGGCCAGGCTAGGAGTTCTCTCTCTCTCTCTCTCTCTCTCTCTCTCTCTCTCTCTCTCTCTCTCTCTCTCTCTCTCTCTCTCTCTCTCTCTCCTCTTTTCCTCTGCCCTGCTGTTACCAGTCAGGGGCCAGAACTCTTTCCCTGGAAATGATCTTGACATAGATAACCCTAACAGCTCCTGCTCTGGCTCGCCTAGAGCCTGGACTCTGCTGGTGGCAGGAGCTGGAAGAAATTTTCTTTGGGCAGTAACTAGTCTCCAAACCCTGGGGAGTCTTCGAAGAGAGAGAGGAGGGAGACTGGGAGAAAGATGTTTCCCTTCCTCCCACCTTCCCCCAGATGCACCCTCTGAAAGCAGCAATTTAAAGATACAGTCACTTGCAGTTGGAGTAGGTTTTGGAGCTCATCAGTGTGTTAGGGAGGGGCTTGGGGCTACCGATGCTGCTCTGTCTAGCTTCTAACTCTCCAACTGAAGGAGTGTATGCTGGCTGCCCTGCTTTCTGCTCCCCAGCAGCTTCCCTTTTACCCTGGAGCTACACTGGGGCCCATACTGTACAGTCTTAATGATTTTTATAAAGGGGGAAAAGATCTGAGAGGCTTTAGGTGGAGAAGCCACTGGGTATTCTCAAGCTGACAGCTTCATGTCTGAGAGGAGGATAGAAGGAGGCAGGGGTGCCTTTTCCTCAATCCCCTTGGTGGAGGCACAGGGATGGTGAATACAGAACTTTGGAGTCCTTCACAAATTTGGTCTCCTTGCTTGGCAGTCTGTCTATTTGTCTGGTTGCTTCATATCCTTCATCCTTACAGATGCACATCCTTTTTCTGCTTTCATCCCTTGGGTCATCTCTTGCGAGCTTGGTGGGCCCTCTGAAGTTATCAGAATCCTCCTTTCCCTGACACCCTTTCTCTAGCCCGGCTCCACTGTGGAAGGGATAGGTAGGTGTCCCTGCCCGGGCCAGGGCAGAACTGACACACAGCAGGCTTTGTAAGCTTCAGAGGAGTCAAGAGGTCAAGAGCAATGACCCAGCAGCTGGCAGCCATGGACAGAGGAGAAACGCAGGGAGGGTGGACCTTCCCCACCCTCTCCTCTCCCTATTTGCTTACAAACATCCAGGTGGTTCAGCAGCTCCATGTCCTCTGCTGGATCCTTCCCAAATTCCCTCATGCATAATCTAACCTACTCTGGCACTTACCCAAGTACCTTGCCCTCCCTCACTCCCTCCATACTCTTCCTTCCTCTCTCTCTGGAGCTTTCCTTTATCCTTTCTCCATCTCCATTTCCCTCCCTGTTTCTTCTCTGTCTCACCTGTGTCTGCCTCCCCCTCTTATTTTGCTCTCACATTCTTTCCATCCCTATTTCTCTTTCAGTCTCCTGTCATCTCCATTCTCTCACGTTCTCTTCCTAAATTACAGCAGTGAAAAGCCAAGGGTTTTAATTTCTTCTTTATTGGAAATTCACACACCTGCTCTGCTGAGTTCTGAGTGTGTGTGCTTGCGGGGGGAGGGGGGAGTTTGGTGTCACTTTACAGGGGTCAATCACAGAGTTAACTGCAGCCTCCAGCCTCACCAGAGAGAAGTTTGTGGGGATTCTAAGCTCTTCTACGGACCCATTGGGTACTTAGAAGGGTTAATAATGACAAGACAATAATGGATGGGACTTGTGGCTGTGTAATTATTAAAGAGAAGGAATTTTAAAACCACAAATGAAAGGGAAGGAGGACAATTTTAAATAATACACACTGAAATGTTGATGGGGAAGTTGGGCTTTTGGAATTGGTACTGGGAGGATTACAAACCTCAAATAATGCTTATATGGCCCATAAGTACCAAGTACAGTATTAATTTTCCTATAAACATTTTTAGCAGCCTTTTTACCTGCTCTTCCTCCCTCCTTGCTTTCTTTTATCATCATAATCCTTACTCCAAAGGTAGGAACCAAGCCTACAGAACCTCCCAGGGAAGGGCTCCAGGCCAGGGAGCTAAGGGCAGGTGGTGGTGGTGGTGGGTGTTGGGAGGCACTTGGCTTCTCTGTTTAACTCCCTCCCTACAACAAACCTAATCATGCCCCTTCTGATGCCTCAACTGTTCCTTATTGTTCTCGGGCTAAAGTTCAAGGGGCCAGTCTGCTTGTCCCACTGATGTATCTAGACTTGTCTGTCTTTTCAGCTTCCAGGTACTTTCACATGTTGTTCCCCTCTACCAAAGTACTCTTTCGTCCGCTCTTATTCATTCTTCTAGACTAAGTTTTGCTGTCACTTTCTCTAGAACTTCCTGAACTCCCTCCGTCATCCCCAGGTCTGGGTTAGGAGACCTTCCAAGGTGTTCCCGCAGGATCCTTGCCTTCTCTCTTCCCAACATCCCTCACACTCCATTATAGTTGCCAGCTTACTTGCACTTTTCCCTCACTATACCACAAGGCTATACCATGAACTCCCTAAGGGCAGAGATGCATTATCCACCAAATCCCCAGGACCCAGGTCAGAGCATGGCACATTATTGGCAATTGGTGAACATTTGTTAAAAGATGCATCATGGGCACCCAGAGACACTTCCTCAAGCACAGTGCCTCTGTATCTTTCTCTGTCAAATAAGAATGAGAAGTTTGACATGCAGAGAGAGGTCCAGCAATGGAGTAATAGTAATAAGGAGAAAGGAGGAAGCAGTTTTCCTTCCCTTGTCCCTTAGGCCTATGGCATCACATTCAGTCATCTGGAATTCTTGGCTAATGGAAGGCAGGTTCATTGTCTTGGTGTCACCTCCTGTGTGCCCGTGGGATCCCTGAGTGCTGAGAGCAGAGCATGGTCAGCTTGCTGGAAGGAAAGATCCCTTTTTATGAGAGGCTGTAGCAATGACCAAATGTCTGTCTGTCATGAAAAAGGGATACAGCTTTCCTAAGATGCTGGAAGAAGACACTTGGGAGAAGAAGGGAGAAAAAAGAGGCAAAGAGCTGGGTAGGCTACTCCTAGAAGTTGATAAGCATCAGGGAAGATGCCCATTCAAGAGTTTCCTGTACCAACAGGAAACCATACTCTCTCAAGATGACCTCAGCATTCTGGTCTGGGAAAAGTACAAAGTTGTGTTCAGCCTTTCCTCATATCCTTTTGTCTTTTTAAAAAAATATTTTATGTTTTTATTGACTTCAGAGAGAGAAAGGGAGAAAGAAATAGAAACATCAATGATGACAGGGAATCATTGATTGGCTGCCTCCTGCATCCTCCCACCCCCACTGGGGATTGAGCCCAAAACCCGGGCATGTGCCCTGACCAGGAATCGAATAGTGACCTCTTGGTTCATGGGTCGACACTCAACCACTGAGCCATACCAGCTGGAACTTTTTTATCATTTTATTATCAAATTATGGTGTATATGAATCTCTATGTTCCAAAATACAGTAGGGCTTTGACTTACAAGTGTTGTGACTAACGAGTTTTCGAGATACGAGCCATCTCTCGGCTAATTTTTTGCTTTGAGTTGCGAGCTAAAATTCGGGTTATGAGCCAGCTTCAGATACCCCACCGCTAGTTGGCGCAGGGAATGTCACAGTGAACACCACAACATCAGCCCAGCATCACGTGTCTCACTTGTTCACTGTTGATTTGACATATGAGTAATTTGAGTTACGAGCTCTGTCACGGAACAAATTAAACTCATAAGTCAAAGCCCCACTGTATATTGTACCCATTTCCTGTTTTGCAATTGGCTGCCACATTGGTCCAAAGGCTGGTTGTATTGTGATGCTGAGATTGTGTAGAAGCTATAATAAGCAAAGTTTTTTCAGTATGAAAGATATTATTTCATAATGAAAAAATGATGGAGCTGCTAAAAATGGATTAAACATATTTTCATAAATGTTTCATTTTAGGAAAGAGTCTGTCATATTTCAGCCCTATGTAAGGCAAATTACAATTGTGCTTTCCTGACAAGCAGGCTTCCTGAAACCTCAGTCTGAAGAGCAGTAGGTCTATATTGGGATGGATATTATTTAATGATTTCTAGGGCTTAATTTTGGAGGCAAAGTTGGAGAATCACTTGGCATACCTTCCTGAACTCCTCCATATTGTCTATCCCACTATTGAAGTAGGAGGTGGTCTGAAGGGTACCTCAAAGAGGCAGGTTGTGTCTTCAATTTGAGGAAATTCCCAGAACATTAGCTACTTTTCAGAAGTGTTTGGGAGAGAGAGAGAGAGAGAGAGAGAGAGAGAGAGAGAGAGAGAGAGAGAGAGAGAAGATGACTTTTTAAAATCTGCTGAGGAGGACCCAGGAGTTTCAATTGGATCTCCAAGGAGCAATGCTGCATCTTTTTGCTGTGTGTATTTTTCTTTTCAGGGTCATTTTCAACCTCCAAATTTGTGACGGTTTACTTGAATGTGAGGGTTCAACCTTTGGTGCTGAGTGAATACTGCTGGCTGAGGCAGGGAGTCCTTTTGCCCTTCAGATTCAAGGAGACATACTTATTGTGTGGGGGTAGTGGTGACAGTGGGAGTTTCACAGTCCTTGACTCAGCTGGAGGAAGAAAGAACAAAATGGCAGATGAATTAGACATGTTCAGTGCTCTCCTAAGATTTTTGGAGAGTGATTGGTTTGATTAAGTATGATGTTTCAAAGATTTGCCTTCTTTCTTTTTATGGAATATTTCAGTTGGGTTTTGCAGACAAAACCTGGGGTAATCTAAACTTAGAGAGAGGGGAGCCTGTGAAGAGGTTAATTGAACTTCCAGTTCTCAAAGACAAACGAGGTATCAGCACCAGGATAGTACCAGTGAGCACTGGACCTGAGAGCCTCTGTTGCTAGGCTTTCTGTTTAGCGTCAGGGCACAAGAGAGAAGTGGGGCTCCAGCCAGGGAAGGTGTATTGACTAGCACCTATGTATGCACCATTTCTCCCCTGCTGGATCCTCAGAATCATCATTTATCCCATCAGCCACTTGAGAGTAATTCACTAGATATGTAGAAGTTTCATTAAGGTTTCTACAGTTTGCATTGACTCTCCTTGTCTCTTGGCTCTCATAACTCTGAAACATTGTTTTTTGGAGATGATAGGACCGTATCACGCCTCTCCTCAATGTAAATTGGTTTTTGCTTGTGATCATGCTCATGAATATCTTATTTCACTCATCTGGTGATTGTGATCATTCATGCTATGTAGAGGCATGAAGCCTTTACATAACATAAAAGTGACAGAACTTGGAAAGTTGAATAAACATTTACTGTGTGGAATGGATTGCTTTCCAGTAATTCATGGATGCACTCAACAAATATTTATTGAGTACAAATAATATGACATATGTTCTGGATGCTGGAGATACAATAGTGAGCAAGACAGATAAAGTTCATGCCTTCATGTAGCTTACACTCTAGCGGGATAGTAATGTACAGTTGACCCTTAAACAACATGGGGGGAGGAGTGCCAACCTCTCAGTGGAGTAAAATATTGTCATATAATTTTAAAAAATATTTATAATCATCCTAAAAGATACAAATACTTGTATATTTGTTTAGTTAATAAAAATTATCCATTGAAAATGAAAATACATAAACTTTAGATTGATACAGATATTATATCTGAGTTTATAAATATATGAGTATAGATTTGGTATTTGGATTGACCCTGTTCCCACAATAACCATCATGCTTCCTTCCCCAAATCCTATAAGCTACTGTGACTGGGTGATTGCCATGTAAAGCTATTATGTCATTTAAATTGTGGTGTGATGTTATACATTGGATTAACTTAAAATTCTGGCATTCTGGGAGCCAGACAGATTGGACTCATCTTGTTTAGCTTTTTACTAACTGGACAACTTAGGGAAAGTTTTTAAGTTTCTGATATATTTTTTTCATTATCCGAAGGGCTATAATGGAGAAAAATATATATAATGCATTTGGAATTACTAAAATAAAGTGGACAGTTAATAGATGTTAGTGCCCTTCTTCCCATTATCATTTCTATTCCCCCAATATAATGGAATAATCATGATATAGATACATAAAATATTTTTTCCTTAAGTTAAAACCCATTAAATCAAATCAGGCACAAAGGTGCCTGAGAAATCATATAAATGTCACTGTGAAGGACTGAGTGTAACTATGAGAATGAGAAGAGGTAAAGAAGTGCTAAAGTCAGCTCTAGAAAATGTTCCTTGAACCAAACCACCTCTGCATGCTAGACAACCTGAGCAATTGAAATTGTGTTCAAAAGATAAACTGTTTGTAGGATAGATAATCTATAAAAGAAAATGCCAATGTTTAGAATACAGGAAAAATAAGGAAAACAAGAAAATAGAACATAGGAGCAAAATGAGAAAAAAATGCTAGAGTGGCTATTTTAATAAACTCTGGGAGAAAGGATATATAGGAAGACTCCATATTAAGACGAAGCAGCATACTCCCATGTATACTTCATGTCAGTCTTGGAAGATGAACTAGCCCAGTGGTTGGCAAACTGTGGTTCACAAGCCACACGTGGCTCTTTGGCCCCTTGAGTGTGGCCACGAAGTTTCAATCGCACTGTATGTGCACGCCCGCATGTGGTATTTTGTGGAAGAGCCACACTCAAGGGGCCGCAGTTTGCCGATCACTGAACTAGCCCATGTTCTCTTCAACTAGGATAACTCAGGAGTTACTCTGGGATGTCAGAATGACTGAGCTGAAAAATATGTATGTATTTAGAGTTCTTAATTAATTTTTACCTTTTTATTGAATTTATTGGGGTGACATTGGTTAATAAAATTATATAGGTTTCAGGTGTACAATTCTATAATACATAATCTCTATATTGTATTGTGTGTTTACCACCCCAAGTCAAGTCTCCTTCCATCACCATTTATCCCCCCTATGCCCTCTTCTGCCTTCCCTGATTCCCCTTTCCCTCTGGTAATCACCATATTTCTGTCTATGTTTATGACTTTTTTTCTTAATCTCTTCACCTTTATCACCCAGCCCCGCAACAAACACTCCCCTCTGACAGCTATCAGTCTGTTCTCTATGAGTCTGTTTCTATTTTGTTTGTTAGTTTATTTTGTTCATTAGATTCCACATATAACTGAAATCATATGGTACTTGTCTTTCTTTGACTGGCTTATTTCACTTAGCATAATGTTCTCCATGTCCACCCATGCTGTCGAAAAGGATAAGAATTCCTTCTTTTGTACAGCCGAGTAGAATTCTATTGTGTAAAGGTACCACAGTGTTTTTTTGTTTGTTTGTTTGTTTTTTTACCAACTAATCATGGACACTTGGTCTGCTTCCAAATCCTGGCTATTATAAATAATGCTGCAATGAACATAAGGGTGTACATATTCTTTCAAATTAGTGTTTCGGGTTTCTTCAGATATATTTCCAGAAGCAAAATTCCTGGGTCATAAGGCAGTTCCATTTTTTAAATTATTTTTAAAAATTTTGTTTTATTGCTTAAAGTATTACAAAGAGTATTACATATGTCTCCTTTCCCCCCCACCCTTGACATTCCCCCGGCCTCCCTTACCCCCCAGTGTCTTGTGTCCATTAGTTATGCTTATATGCATGCATACAAGTCCTTCGGTTGATCTCATACCCCTCACCCCCAAGCCTCCCCGGGCTTCCCACTGTAGTTTGACAGTCTGTTCAATGCTGCTCTGCCTCTGCATCTATTTTTGCTCATCAGTTTATAATGGTCTCTATTATCCAGAAATGAGTGAGATCATGTGGTATTTTTCTTTCATTGACTGGCTTATTTCACTTAGCATAATGCTCTCCAGTTCCATCCATGCTGTTGCAAATGGTAAGAATTCCTTCTTTTTTACAGCAGCATAGTATTCCATTTGTGTAGATGTACCACAGTTTTCTAATCCATTCATCTGCTGATGGGCATTTAGGCTGTTTCCAAATCTTCGCTATGGTAAATTGTGCTGCTATGAACATAGGGATGCATATATCCTTTCTGATTGGCGTTTCTGGTTTCTTGGGATATATTCCTAGAAGTGGGATCACTGGGTAATAAGGCAGTTCCATTTTTTTTTAATTTTTTGAGGTAACTCCATAATGCTTTCCACAGTGGTTGCACCCATCTGCATTCCCACCAACAAGTGCACGAGGGTTTCCTTTTCTCTACAATCCTCATCAGCACTTATTAGTTGATTTGTTGATGATAACCATTCTGACGGGTGTGAGGTGATATCTCATTGTGGTTTAATTTGCATCTCTGAAGATTAGTGACATTGAGCATCTATTCATATGTCTGTTGGCCATCTGTGCATTCTCTTTAGAGAAGTGTCTATTTAGGTCCTTTGCTCATTTATATAATAGGATTATTTGGATTTTGGGTGTTGAGCTTTATAAGTTCTTTATAAATTTTGGATATTAACTCCATATCAAATGCATCATTGGCCAATATGCTCTCTCCTTTAGTGGGTTGTCTTGTCATTTTGTTGATGTTTTCTTTTGCTGTGCTAAAACTTTTTAATTTGAAGTAGTCCCATTTGTTTATTTTTCTTTTATTCCCTTGCCTGAGGTGATAGATCAGAAAAATAATATTGCTATGAGAGATGTCCAATATTTTACTGCCTATTTTTTCTAGGATTTTTATGGTTTCGAGTTTAACATTTAAGTCTTCCATCCATTTTGAGTTTATTCTTGTGTATGGTGTAAGAAGGTGGCCTACTTTCATTTTTTATGTATATATCTGTCCAATTTTCCCAACACCATTTATTGAAGAGACTGTCTTTACCCTCCTTTGTCAAATATTAATTGACTCTAAAGGAGTGGGTTTATTTCAGGGCTCCCTATTCTGTTCCATTGATCTATATGTCTGTTTTTTAAAATCCTCACTTGAGGATATTTTTCCGTTGATTTTTTGAGAGAGTAGAAGGGAGGGGAAGAGACACAGAGAGAGAAACATTGATGCGAGAGAGATACATAGATTGGTTGTCTCCCACACACATCCTGACTGGGGCCCAGGATCAAGCTTGCAACTGAAGTACGTGCCCTTGACCGGAATCAAACCCTGGACCCTTCAGTCTGTGGACCAACGGTCTATCTACAGAGCCAAACTGACTACGGCTATATATGTCTGTTTTTTATGTCAGTACCATGCTGTTTTGATTACGATAGCCTTGTAGTACAGTTTGAATCAGGTAGCATGATTCCTCCAACTTTGTTCTTTCTCAAGATTGCTGTGGCTATTCAGTGTCTTTTGTGGTTCCACACAGATTTTTGGAATATTTTTTCTTTTGTTGCTCTTTTCCTATGAGATGTATTGCCAAAAATTCTGCTATGTGAGATGTCTGAGATTTTACTGCCTATGTTTTCTTCTAGGATTTTTATGGTTTCATGGTTTACATTTAAGTCTTTTTTTAAAAAACATATATAATATTGATTTTTTTACAGGGAGGAAGGGAGAGGGACAGAAGAGTTAGAAACATCGATGAGAGGGAAACATCGATCAGCTGCCTCCTGCACAGCCCCTACTGGGGATGTGCCCGCAACCAAGGTACATGCCCTTGACTGGAATCGAACCTGGGACCCTTCAGTCCTCAGGCCGATGCTCTATCCACTGAGCCAAACCGTTTAGGGCTACATTTAAGTCTTTTATCCATTTTGAGTTTCTCCTTGTGTATGCTGTAAGTTAGTGGTCTAGTTTTATCTTTTTACATATGTTTTCCCAACACCATTTGTTGAAGATACTTTCTCTACTCCATTGTATGTTTTTGTCTCCTTTGTCAAATATTAATTGACCATAATTGTGTGGGTCAATTTCTGGGGTCTCTGTTCTGTTCCTTTGATCTATCTGCCTGTTCTTGTGCCAGTACCAGGCTGTTTTGATTACTATGGCCTTGTAGTATAGTTTGATATCAGGTAGCATGATTCCTCCAATTTTGTTCTTCTTTCTCAAGATTGCTGTGACTATTCAGGGTCTTTTGTGGTTCCATACAAATTTTTGGGATATTTGTTCTAGTTCTATGAAATATGACATTGGTATCTTTTTAAAAAAATATTTTTTATTGATTTCAGGGAGGAAGGAAGAGGAAGAGATAGAAACATCAATGATGAGAGAGAATCATTGATCAGCTGCCTCCTGCACACCTCATATTGGGGACCAAGCCTGAAACCTGGGCATATTCCCCGACCGGGAATCAAACTATGACCTCCTGGTTCATAGGTCAACACTCAACAATTCTGAGTCACACCAGCCAGGTTCCATTGGTATCTTGATAGGAATTGCATCAAATCTGTAGATTTCTTTGAGTAGTATAGACATTTTAATATTAATTATTCCAATCTATGAACATGGTATATGCTTCTACTTATATGTGTCTTCTTCAATTTCTTTCTTCAGTATCTTATAATTTTCCTAGTACAAGTCTTTTACATCCTTGGTTAAATTTATTCCTAGATATTTTTAAAGCAATTGTGAATGGGATTGCTTTCTTAGTTTCCCTTTCTGATATTCATTATTGGTGTATATAATTGCAACTGATTTCTGTATATTTATTTTGTATACTGCCACTTTACTGAATTAATTGATCAGTTCTGGTAGTTTTTTGTTGGAATCTTTAGGGTTCTCTATATTCAACATCATGTCATCTGCAAATAATGACAGTTTTATTTTTTCCTTTACAATTTGGGTACCTTTTATTTCTCCTTCTTGTCTGATTGCTGTGGCTAGGATTTCCAGTACTATCTCTCTATATAAAAGCCTAAGTGGCTGAATGACTGAATGACTGGTCGACTGGTTGCTATGATGTGCACTGACCACCAAGGGGCAGACACTCAACGCAGGAGCTGCCCCCTGGTGGTCAGTGCGCTCTCACAGCAGGAGTGCTGTTCAGCTGACTGACCTGTCCCGGTGGCCCACCCGCCTGGCAGCAGCCACTCACTCCCTCAGTAGTCCTGCAGGTACAATCTCCAGAGAACAGGCCAGGCACCAACGGACTGGTGCCGCCAGCATGATCCTGACATCACTGTGGCCACTTTCCCCCCCTAGATGCTCCACAAGGAAGAAATGATATAAAAGCAGCTGCCAGGTGGCTCCTGACAACCGGCATGAACATCAGCAGGATGGATCCAGATCCTGGGCCGGCAAGGGCAACCCACTGCCTGCCTGGAGGGCCAATTGTGTCCCTGGCCTCCCCACCCCCCCGGAACAGGCGCCAGACTCAAGGCTGGCGAGTGCAACTATAGTGGTGCAAGCCTCTCCAGATCAGGACTGACTGGGCGTGGGCCCATGTCAGGTGCAGTGGTGCCAGGATGAGTGGGAGCGTCAGGCAGGAGTGGCAGGTGGCGTTGGACTGCCGGTTTCGACCCAATCCCTGCAGGCCATGCGAGGGACCCCACCCGTGCATGAATTCATGCACCAGGCCTCTAGTATTGAATAAGAGTGGTGGAAGCAGACATCCCTGTCTTATTCCTGTTTTTAGGGGAAATAGTTTTAGTTTTTGCCCATTGAATATGATGTTGACTGGTGGTTTGTCATATATGGCTTTTATTATGTTGAGGTATGCTCCCTCTATTCCCACTTTGCTGAAAGTTTTTTTTTTGTTTGTTTGGTTTTTTTTGTTTGTTTGTTTTTTACCATAAATGGGTGCTGGATTTTATAAAATGTCTTTTTTGCATATACTGTTATGATTATGTGGTTCTTATTCTTCATTTTGTTTATATGGTGTATCAAACTTATTGATTTCAGATATTGTACTAACCTTGCATCCCCAGAATAAACCCCACTTGATCATGGCGTATAATCTTTTTATATAATGTATTGTTGTATTCAGTTTTCTAACATATATATTTTTAAATTATAAATTTTAAAAAATCATATAGGCCTAGGCCTGGCATGATCTTAGATGATATAGTTCTGGCAATTCATAAGTGTCTTTTATAAAAACATTTTTTTAAAATTTATCATTATTGTTGAAAGTATTACAGATGTCCCATTCCACCCCCCCCCCCCGCCGTTGATCCCCTCCACGCCCCCCCCCCCCCGACCTTTGTTGGGGATTTAAGCAACTATGTTCATCAGGTATATTGGTCTATAATTTTCTTCCTTTGTCATGTTTTTATCTGGTTTTGGAATTAGAATAATGCTGACCTCATAAAATGAAGCCTGGGAGTCTTCCTTCTTCTTGAATTTTTGGGAATAATTTGAGAAGGATAGGTGTTAGTTTTTCTTTGAATGTTTAGCAAAATTCACCTGTGAAGCCATCTGGTCCAGGACTTTTGTTTGTCCAGAGCTTTTTTTTAAATTACTGCTTCAATTTCAATAGTTGTAATTGGCATATAATTTTTGACACCCTAAGAGCTTAACTGCTAATAGCCTACTGTTGACTGGAAACCTTACTAATAATATGAAGAGTAGCTTAACACATATTTTGTATACTGTATGTGTTGTATACTATATTCTTACAATAAAATAAGCTAGAGAAATGAAATATTATTAAGAAAATAATAAGGAAAATAAAATACATTTATAGTACTGTACACATTTATTGGAAAAAAAATTCATGTACAAGTGTAATTGCAGAGTTTAAACTATGTTGTTCAAGGATCAACTGTAATTACTTCCCAAATAAGGTTCTGCATGAGTCATCAGCAGTGCTGCAGGGTCTCAGTACCTCTTACAGCATTTGAGTTAGGCATTTATTACATGGCTTATAAAAAAGGCTACTTTACAGCAGGCAGGAATTAATTTCATTTCCATTCATCCGAGAACCTGTTTTCTAGTCACAACACAGAGGTCATCACCTTCTAGATACCCTCCCAAGAAGCTTATCCTCCAATAATCCAATCCCAAACTGGATACACATGGTCAAGTCCCATGGGTATCTCTGGTGCATACATGTTTGTGACTGCTAATAAGCACCTTTCTCACTAGGAGAGTTCAGGAGATTAATGGCACTCTTAATCCTCTTGCTATGGTGCTTCTCTAAGTGATCTCCAGTTATTTAAGATTCTCTCTCTTCACCTCTCCCTCTCCCTTCTTTCCTCTCTATCTTCCTTCTTCTCTTCTGTATTTCTTTTTTTTGGTTTTGCTATGAATGAATTTAATGTCTGCTTCAATAGGACATTGGACACTGAAATAAGGAAAAGTTTAGTTGGTGACTACATATAATTATACAGAAAGCTGAATTTATATTAATGATAGCAATCATATAGTTATAGTTAAATCAGCAAATTTTATATGGCAAGAATTAGAAATTTAACATTAAGTGTACTAGTTTAATTGCCATTTTATAGTATTCATCGTCTGAGTATACTCATGTGTGTGCAAGCAGACAAACCCACAAACACAGAGTTCTTCCTGATGACCCAAAGATGATGCCCCTGCTGCCAGTAATTATTATTCAAGAGTGTGACTATGGGGTGTAATGAAGTTGGGATGTGATGAGTAGTCCTTTTCATCCTGAGTCCAGGTAGATCTTGTTCTTTGATTTGTGGCGGTGGCTTCTACATGTACTGGACTAATGAAGCCCTTTTAGCCACAGTCACATAGAAAAATTGGAATCTCTAGGTAAGGTACCAAATTGAATCACTTCTCTTTGCACAGAGTGGGTTAATTCATTTTGTGAAAGTTATGCTGTATTTGGCCCAAAGTGATAGATTCTAATTAATGACAGGTGCTCCCAGAGACACAAGAGATGCTAATCAGGCAACAGGCTACTCCAAACCTTAGCAGCCATTCATACCAACTTTTTGGCCACCCACTCCTGCACATCATCTTTCAACACCAAGAGAGTGTTACTTTGAGAACTCTGAATTCTCTTTTCTGCCCATTCATTGTCAGTTTCTTTCTGTAACCTTCACATTGCCTTTCTGATAGGGGGGCTTATAACTTGATAGATAGAGTATCTGAATTAATCTGAAAAATAATCATATTATTTTAAATCCTAGAACATATATGTTTATGTGAATAGGGGGTTAAGTTTCTCATATGTGAACAGGGCGTTAAGTTTTTCTTAAGTTTCCTTTTCAATGCCTGTGGAAGTGATTGAGGAAGTGACTGAGCTGTGAATCCAGCAAGCAGAACTGACAAGCATGATCAGACTAACCCACCAGGAGTCAAAACATCATCTCATCAACATCATCTCATCGCCTGCTGACTAAAGACAATAGCTAATGTCTGCGGACCCCCAAGACTGCATGTCGCTGCATTCCATTCCCAGCCTCACCTTAGCCCTTTCCCCTTTGTAATCCTGCCCCCTGAACCTTGCTGAGAAACAGGATTTGAATTTAAGCGCCCTGTCTTCTTGGTTGGCTGGCCTTCTCAATAAACACCTTATATGATTCTACCCTGCCTTTGTTATTGGACCCAGCAACAGGCAGCCTGAGCCCAACTGGGGGTTTCCCGGTAACATATTTACCATGCATTACATACCACATGTTTTGTAATCTCCTCACTTTCCACAACAGTGTGCCCAGTGCTGAGTCAAAGACAGGTGCTGTTTCACAACTGCAAACCCAGTTTAACCAACCTCAATTACAAGCCAGTTTTAGGAGAGACAAATAAGATGCTGAGGTCTTCACATCTTCAGGCAAGCAGTGGCACAGAGTCAGGGAAGTCTCTTCAGTTGCATCACCTTCAGCAAAAGTGTTTGGGAGACCAAATTATTTTCCATGCATAGAACCAGATCTATGAAATGGTACAATGGAGGAGAAGAGGACCATTTAGATAGCTCACTGAGTAAGAAAGAACATTTTCACATCTCAGAGAAGCACCCAGGAGGAAGCTGGAAGCATGGGTAGGGGAGCTCAGCTCATCCTGAGCTGCTAGAGCATTTGAAGTGGCTCTTTTCTGATGGCTCAGATTCTGGCAAAAAGTTCATTGAGATTCCATTCAAGGTCAAGTAGCAACGAACAGCAGTCAGAAGATTCCCAGAGAAAACTAAACTAAAGAATATGTCTCAGACAGAGATCAAATTCTGGAAAAGCTGTTAATCAGTGCTAAGAAGGCCAGTGCCTGTGGAGTCTTAGCTCATGTTAGTTGCATCGATTGAATCCTGTGGTAGAACTGAATCTACCATAGACTAATGACACCAAAGGAGCCTCCTTTTCCTCTTCCTATGAGAGGATTTTCTTGTACCCATAAGACTGGAAAGGAGTTCTCATTACAGTGGAAGAGAAGTTTCTGACATTCAACTGCTTCCAACTGTCAGAGTAAAAGAAGTTTTGCTTTTTTTTGTTCCAAGTTGGTGGGATTCATAATTATTATATACATTTCACTGTTTTTGCTTTAACTCCTAATTTCAACCTGATCTATTATTTTTGGTCCTTCCTAGATCCATTTTCAGATGGGAAAATGAAGCCCACAACACTGTTCATCTGTTTCTCTGCCTCACATCCTGTACCTCCACTCTCATTCCACCTGTTTACAAGTTGGTGAAAATCAAACCAAACAATAATAGAGACTGAAGCAAAGATGACACTAGGCTTCTTTACATAGTTAGTGTCTAGGAAATGTTTAGATGTCTGTCTCGTGTCCAATTCCATATTCAGTTCCTGGCTTCGCTACTGCTCTGCACCTACTCAAATTTCTTCTCACCTGCACATTCAGAGTGTCATCTTCCCAAGATGAACTGAAGTCTACTGATGCCTAGTAAGGGTCAGGATAGGTCTCTTATTTTGAAGAATGGGACAATAAGAATTATAGAATGATTGATTCATCATGGGACTTGATTCTGTCACGTAGCTCCCCTGGGTCTCAGAAGGTGAGTGGAGAGTAGAGAAAGGACAATTGTCCTATTTTCCTAGGAATCAAAGGCCACTTTGGAGACTTTGTAGGAAGAAATAACACATTCTACAGTCTGCATTCTACAGAACTTGGTCATGGAATAAGCCTTTTCCCCAAATGGTCAAACAAGTTGGCTATGAAGACAGGAGACAAAGCCAGGCAGGCCTATCTCCCAATTGGCTGCTCTAGCCAAGTGAGAGCAAACTTGATCCTTAAAACATTAAGGATTGGTGAACAGTCAGTCCACATTCAAAACTTCTTTCCAAATCAAAATTTCCTGTGGTTAGTGGTAAAGTTGTCTCCATCATAGTGAGAGAATTTTTCCATCCATCAGATAAATTATAGATCAAATATATTTTATTTGAAAGGTATGATTCTTCTCTGCTCTGCTCCACTGCTTCCTGCCCCATAACCACTCCTCTTCAACCCTGCTCTGTACTTAAGTTGAGTAGGAGAAAAATGTTGTTGATTCTCAAGTTCCCTCTAGTGTGCATGCAGACAGTTGGCCCAGCCTACCATGAGCAGAGATAGCAGCAGCTTTGACTGCACTCACAGGTGGTTTATAAAGGCCTTATGGCTTCCATTTGGTGCCTGAAATATATTGATTTGGTAAAGAATGGGGGAAAGACTAACATCCAATAGGAGAGACTTTAATGGAACAAATGAAAAAGGGCTAGAACCCCCCTAAAAATTTCATGCACAACGAACAAGTCATAGAAAATTAGAAATGACTATGACATTATGGGTCAAACCCACTCCCCTCCTTTTGAAAGCCAAAAAAGGATTAAAAGGGTGAAATGACAAGCTGAAGGTGATTCAGCTGTTTGGTACAGAGCTTGGAGTAGCTCTCAGACAATTTGCTCCCCAGTCAGCTGCTCCCCATCACAGTGCTGCCTTCCACTAAAAGTCCAAACTGGTCCTCTGCTATCCCCATTATTATCTGCTTTGGGTTCTGTGACATTTCCCATAGGCCCCCTTCCACCAGGCATCATTGCACATCTACACTCCACACTGCACCTGGTAGCCAGGAGCTCTTCCTGGCAGAGCACAGGTCCAGGCAATAAAAGTTCAGCAGCAGGGCCAAGAGAGTCCCTTTATATTAAGCCACAAGTCAGCTAAATTATGCACATGCAAGCTGCTTCCTCCACTGTTTGCTCAGTAACTCATTCTCATAAAAAACAAAAAAGAATAAAAACAAAGAAGCAGAGGAGAGAAATGAGAAATGAGGAGAATAGATGAGAGAGCAAGACAGGGGAAAAGAAATGAGTGGATTTCCTTAGAATTTCTTGGCACCTCCCTCTCCTTAGCTAAACCATTTCTGTAATCCCCATTCTGTGGTGCCAACTTCCTTTGCAATCCTGGGCACACATCATCCCATTATAAAAATGATAATGCTAAAAAAATAATATTGCCTCGGCAGTGTCTTTCTTTACTCAGGGACCTTATTAGCATAGAAGATTAGTGTCAGAACCAAATGCTGTATTCTACAGAGGGCTAGGTTTCCTTTGACCATAAGAAGTAAGCCATCTGGAAGAGGAAGCTGTGTTTTCCAAGAGGCAAATAGGTACATACCACGGGCAGCCTTGGGTTCTCTTGTTTTGAGAGACCCCACTCCTAAGAGAGTTGGTACAGGGTCCAGCACCCATACACCTATCTGATCTCTGGGAGAATTTGGCACCATTCCCCTTTGTTTCAGGTAGAACTTCCCCATGTAGAAGTAATTCTGCCTCTACAAAGTTGACTGTGTCAGGCACCATGTTAGATTCTTCTAGAGTCATGGTTTCTATCAGCTCAGAGATGGCAATTGGAGAGCCAGGCCTCATAAGCAGGGTTACAAGCACCCAACAGTATTTCCACAATAACACTGAACCCTGTGGATAGGCTGAGTAGGGCCTAGCTCATGGGATATATTTGCTAAATGTGTTGAAAGAATGCCTAAATCAGGAATGGATAATCTTAAGAGAGAAGAAGCTCACAGTGAGGGCTCCTCAACTTCTGTGCTCCTCTTTCTACTCTAGGACCTAGGCAGAATGACAATGTATGTTATCCAATGCCTTATTATTATTATTATTATTTAAATATTTATTGTGTTTTTAAAAAATATTTTTATTGATTTCAGAGAGGAAGGGAGAGGGAGAGAAAGATAGATGCATCAATGATGAGAGATAATAATTTGATTGGCTGCCTCCTGCACTGGAGATTGAGCCTGCAACCTGGGCATGTGCTCTGACCCAGAAATGAACCATGACCTTCTGGTTCATAAGTCAACACTCAACCACTGAGCAATGTCAGCTGGGCTAAATCTTTATTGTTGAACGTATTACAGATATCTCCCCTTTTCCTCCCATTGCCTCCCTCCACCAGATTTCAGCCCTGGCCCATCCCATGCCTTCACTACCCTATTGTCTATGTCCATAGATAATGCATATCTATATATATAAAAGCCCAGCTACCAGAATGGTGGAACAACCAGAATGACCGGAACAACCGGTAGCTATGACGCACACTGCAGTAGCCAATCGGCCTTATCTGGGCCCCGATTGGGACCCCCCTACCCTGATTGGGGGCAGAGCTGTCTAGCTAACTTCTTGCAGCCCCTCCCCCTGCTGGCTGGGCCTGATAGGCTCCCATCAAGGTGAGCTGGCCAGACCCCACCCATGCACAAATTCGTGCACTGGGTCTCTAGTATGCATATAAGATCTTTGGTTAATCTCTTCCCACCACCTCTCCCCCCACTTCCATCTGAGATTCGTCAGTCTTGTCCATGTTCCCATGCCTCTCATTCTATTTTACTCACCAGTTTATTTTGTTCATTAAATTTCTTGTTCATTTATTTTGATTTTTAGATTCAATTGTTAATAGATATGTATTTATTGCCTTCTTTTTAAAAAAAATTTTGATTAAGTTATTACATATGTGTCCTTATCCTCGTGTTACCCCCCCATTCCCCCCACTCATGCCCTCACCCCCCTGTTGTCTGTGTCCATTGGTTAGGCCTATATGCTTGCATATAAGTCCTTTGGTTTATCTATCCCCTTACCCCCACCCTCCCTTACCTTCCCTCTGAGGTTTGACGGTCTGATCGATGGTTCTCTGTCTCTCAATCTGTTTTTGTTCATCCGATTATGTTGTTCATTATATTCCATAAATGCGTGAGATCATGTGATATTTATCTTTCTCTGACTGGCCTATTTCTCTTAGCATATTGCTCTCCAGTTCCATCCATGCTGTTGCAAATGGTAAGAACTCCTTCTTTTTTACTGTAGTGTAGTATTCCATTGTGTTTTGGTTTGATGGTAAATGGGATTGCTTTTTTAGTCTCCCTTTTTGTAAGTACATTATTGGTGTATAGAAATACCATATATTTCATGGCATTAATTTTGTATCCTGCTACATTGCTGAATTCATTTATTAAGTCTAATAATTTTTTGATGGAGTCTTTAGGGTTTTCTATGTACACTATCATGTCATCTGAGAATAAGGACAGTTTTACTTCTTTTCCAATTTGGATGCCTTTTATTTCTTATTCTTGTCTGATTGCAATGGCTAGTACTTCCAGTACTATGTTGAACAGGAGTGGTGAGAGTGGGCATCCCTGTCTTGTTCCTGTTCTTAGGGGAAATGGTTTTAGTTTTTGCCCATTGAGTATGATGTTGGCTGTGGGTTTGTCATATATGGCTTTTATTATGTTGAGGTATGATTCTTCTATTCCCACCTCTCTGAGAGTTTTTATCAGAAATGGGTGTTGGATTTTGTCAAATGCTTTTTCTGCATCAATTGATATGACTAGGTGATTTTTATTTCTCAATTTGTTTACGTGATGTAGCACGTTTATTGATTTGTGGATATTGTACCATCTTTGCATACTCAGGATAAATCCTACTTGGTCATGGTGTATGCTCTTTCTGATGTACTGCTGGATCTGATTTGCTAGAATTTTGTTGAGGATTTTGGCATCTATGTTCATGAGGGATATTGGCCTGTAATTCTTTTTCATTGTGTTGTCTTTATCTGGTTTTGCTATTAGGGTGATGCTGGCTTCATAGAATGTGCTTGGAAGTGTTCCTTCCTCTTGATTTTTTGGAATAGTCTGAGGAGGATAGGTTTTATTTCTTCCTTGAATGTTTGGTAAAACTCCCCTGTGAAGCCATCTGGCCCGGGCTTTTGTTTGCTGGAAGATTTTTGATGACTGCTTCAATTTTGTCCATAGTTATTGGCCTATTGAGACTTTTAGAATCTCCTGATTGAGTTTTGGAAGGTTGTATTTTTCTAGGAATGTGTCCATTTCCTCCATGTTGTCTAGTTTGTTAGAAGAGAGTTATCAATAGTATTATTTTTTTTTTTACAATCCTTTGTATTTCTGTGGGGTCTGTTGTTATTTCGCCTCTATCATTTCTGATTTTGTTGATTTGGGTCCTCTCTCTTTGCTTCTTGGTGAGCCTGACTAGAGGATCATCAATCTTATTTATCCTTTCAAAGAACCAGCTCTTGGTTTCATTGATCTTCTGTATTTTCTTTTTGTCTCGATGGCATTCATTTCTGCTCTGATCTTTATTATCTCCTTCCTTCTGCCACTCTGAGCTTTTCTTGTTGCTCTCTTTATAATTCTTTGAGTTGCAGAGTTAGATGATTTATTACTATTTTTTCTTTTTTTTTAAATTTTTTAAAAATATATTTTATTGACTTTTTACAGAGAGGAAGGGAGAGAGATAGAGAGTTAGAAACATCGATGAGAGAGAAACATCTATCAGCTGCCTCCTGCACATCTCTACTAAGGATGTGCCGCAAACCAAGGCACATGCCCTTGACCGGAATCAAACCTGGGACCTTTCAGTCCGCAGGCCGATGCTCTATCCACTGAGCCAAACCGGTTTTGGCTTTTCTTGTTTTTTGATGTAGGCCTATAAAGCTATAAACTTCCCTCTTAGGACTGCTTTCATTGTGTCCCATAAATTTTGGATTGTTGTGTTTTTTATTGTCATTAGTTTCCAGGATGTTTTTAATTTCTTCTTTGATCTCTTTGGTGACCCAATCATTGTTTAATAGAATGCTTTTCAGCTTCCAAGTGTTTGAATTTTTTTGGATTGTTTTTATTGTAGTTTATTTCTAATTTTATGCCATTGTGGTTTGAGAAAATGCTTGATGTTATTTCAATCTTCTTGAATTTGGGAAGACTTTGCTTGTGACCCAATATGTGGTCTATTTTTGAAAATGTCCCATGTGCACTTGAGAAGAACGCATATTCCGTGGCTTTGGGGTGAAATGTTCTGAAGATGTCAATTAAGTCCATCTTATCTAGTGAGTCATTTAGGATTGCTGTTTCTTTGCTGATTTTTTGTCTAGAGTATTTATCCAGCGATGTTAGTGGTGTACTAAAGTTCCCTACTATGATTGTATTGTTGTTGATCTCTCCCTTGATATCCTTCCAGGAGATTTTTTTATGTATTTGCGTGATCCTGCATTGGGTGCATATATGCTTATCAGGGTTATATCCTCTTGTTGTATCAATCCCTTTAGTATTATGAAGTGGCCTTCTTTATCTTTTGTTATGGCCTTCACTTTGAGGTCTGTTTTGTCAGATATAAGTATTGCTACCCCAGCTTTTTTTTTCATTTCCATTTGCCTGAAAGATATTTTTCCATCCCTTCACTTTCAATCTGTGTGAGTCCCTTATTCTGAGGTGGGTCTCTTGTAGACAGCATATATATGGGTCATGTTATTTTTTTTTTTTATCCATTCATCCAATGTCTTTTGATTGGAGCATTTGGATTATTTTATCTTTTTGTTTTTCTGATTGGGTGTTTTTTGCTTCCTCATATTTCAAATCATTGATTTGATTCTCAGAATCCTTTACTTAACTGTTGAATCCCTGTAAATTATCCTTTATTTCCATTAAGTGTATGCTTAATTTCTGCCTGGTCCCTTTTCATGTCTTTGACATTCTCACTAAGATCCTTGAAAGTTTCACTAAGTCCCTTGAAGCTCTCCTTGAGTCTCTTGAAGTTCTCATTAAGATCCTTGAGTAACCTTATAACCATAATTTTGAACTCTGTACTAGTAGTTCGCTTGCTTCCATTTCTTTTATTTGTGACATGTTTCTTTGTCTAACATTTTGGCTGCTTCCCTGTTTCCCTGTGTTTGTTTCTGTGTATTAGGTAGAGCTGCTCTGTCTCTGGAATTGGTAGAGTGTAGTAGTTGTCCTGTAAGGTCCAGTGATTCAGCCTTTCCAGTGACCTGAGCTGGGCATTCTAGGTGCTCCCCTGTGTGGGCTCTCTGCAATGTCTCTTGTTATAGTTGAGCCTTGATTGCTGTTGGCATCAATTGAAGGAATTGACCTCCAGGCCAATTGGCTGTGAGGACCAGCTGCAACTACAGTGGAAGAGCTTCTGTGTAGAAGACATTCTTATAGAGCAGGACTTGCTTCAGTGGGGCTTTGGTGCTTACTGTGTCTGCCCCTTGAGTGTGTTGCTCGTGATGTGTATAGTTGTAATCTGGTATGGTCTGAAGCTGTCCACTGGGTGCACTGCCTCTGGGGCCTCCTGAGAACTGCAAAGTCAGCCACTGCCTGGGGCTACCTGGCAGGAGCTATAGAGAGGCCGCAGATGGCTGCTATTTTTATTGGGCTTAGAAGTGACCAGGCGAAGCCCAGCTGTGAAGCAAGGCAGCTGGAGCTATTGCCAGGTCTTGGGCATTTTATTGATAGGTTTGGGGCACACTGATGCCAGCTGCTGCTTGTTTGAAAGATTTTAGCAAAATCTGAAGCCTGAGCCAGATTCTACGTCAGCCGTGGGCAAACTACGGCCCTCGGGCTGGATCTGGCCCGTTTGAAATGAATAAAACTAAAAAAAAAAAAAAAAAATACCGTACCCTTTTATGTAATGATGTTTACTTTGAATTTATATTAGTTCACACAAACACTCCATCCATGCTTTTGTTCCAGCCCTCCAGTCCAGTTTAAGAACCCATTGTGGCCCTCGAGTCAAAAAGTTTGCCCACCCCTGGTCTAGGTGCTCCCCTACTACATTTTACCAATTCCACAGTAGTGTGGAAAGGGAAGGCTTTGGCGCTAGACTACCTGGGTTAAATCTTTGCTCTACCACTTACTAGCTGTGTGACATTTTACAAGTAACTTAATCAGTCTAAGCTTCTGTTTCCTCTGTTTAGTGAGATAATAAATAATACGTGTGCCATCAGGGTGGTTATGAAAATTAAATGGGATAATAGCCACAAAGTTTTAATGTAGGGCCAGGCACATAGTCAGTACTCGACAAACTATCATTATTCTTAGCTCTGGAGCACCTTCTTTCCTTTCATCTGCTCTGTGGGCAAAAGTGGTTTTACTGCAGTGTGTCCCCAAGCTGGGGATACCAGAGTGGAAGATGTGGGCTTTGGAGAGAATACCACATAGAGCTCCCTCAGAGCAAAGACCAATGCTTACTAGACTGATAAAACTGCAGCTGATAAAACATCTTTGCTGAGGGTTTTGCTCTGGGAGAAGGGAGATGGTTAAAATATTGCTCCTAGGTGAGGAGCAGAAAATTTAGGGGACAGACAGAATAAACAGGAGATAGACAGCAGGGAGGGAAAGGATGGAAAGACAGGGGAAGAAAAGGTTTGGGAGAGACAGGGAGGGGTTGGAGAGCTGAGGAGAAGCTAAATTGCTACTGGAATATTAAGCATAAATGAGGGGAAATAAAATCAACATCTTTATTGAAAAGAAAACCAAGGAAGTAAGAAATATCCCTGTTTGGGGAAATCTTAGGGAGAAAGGAGCAGGTGCTGGTAGCCTTCAGTTTGTTGCCATGGTGATGCTATATGTCTTTTTTTCCCCCCATTACCCTGTGAATCTGGCGACTGATAGTTTCTTTCTGGTCTGGTTTCTAAATCTAAGGCTTACTCCTTGGTGAAGCTTTGGTGTTTCCATGTTGAGCATTTTGGTTATGCTGCAGAACCTGCTGGCTTATTGTCAGGGCTCCTTTTTGATATGAAAGAAAATGGAGAGAGGATGCATGCTGGGTTTTTGGAGGGAGAAGCACTTTGTGCAGCTCTTTCTAGATGAGAACGCAAGTTTAGCAGGTAGGAAGCACTTTAGTCAGAGGGATTTAGATGCAGGGGGGAATCTTTTAGTGACTCCTCCCTTTTCAGGGTGAATCTAGGTGGGCACTTTAAGAAATTAAGGTGACTAATTATCCTGAGAGGTTTCCTGGGACATGGAACATTCAATAATACAATGAAGAGAATCCCAGACAAACAAGATGGTTGGTAACCCTAAGAAAAAAACCTACTCGGAAAGTCCAAGATGAGGGGAGCCCACACTCTTTAGAGCCTGACATTAAAATATTGTATTCAGTGGCCAAGAAGGGTCTTGAGAGAGAGTCACTATTTAACCCAGGGTCATGGGCCATAATTTCATAGCTTGGTTTTTGCCATCAAATCATCTTCCTTGTGCTAGAGAATATAAAGAGGTTCCTCAAGTTCCAGTAACATCAGAACCATTTGGAGACCTTGTTAAAAATTCAAATTCTTGGGCCCTACACAAACCTGCTTAATCCAAGTCACCAGGGGACAGTGAGGCCCAGACATTTACATTTTATCTAGCTTTCTAGTCAACTCTGATGCATGCAGTCTGAGGGCTGGACATGGAAAAATCCCATGTTTCCATGCCTTTCATTCTACTTTATTCACCAGTTTATTTTGTTCTTTCTGACTGGGTGGCAGCAGTCAGAAAGTTTGACAAGTAAAAGCCAACAGTCATTCAGAGCACAGAGAACCTGACTCTGCCAAGGAAAAAGGGCTTGGAAATACCTTGGACTCAGGGTGGGGGGGTCACACCTCTACCTCCTGAACCCACCACTCTGCACTTTTTGCCTGGCTGGTGCCTTCTCTTCTTCAGGGTCAGGCCTAAACATCTCTGGCCTCTTACTTGATCTTAGAGGGATTCACACCATCTTGCTTTTTATTTGCTTCTGTTTATTACACTTTGGGATCTCACATTCATGTGTGTGGTTCTTCACAAATGCCACTCGCCCGCTAGACTGTAAGCTGCTTAGGTTAAGGACCTTGCCTGTTTTTCTCTTTGCTGAGCACCCTACAGCACCTAGTGCAGGGCCAGGCACAGGATAAGTGGCAGCTAAATATTTTGGAATTCATGCATGGATGAATAAATAAAAGAATTGATGGGAAGCACTGGTGGGAGCCCCAGATTGACAAACAATACTGAGTGGCAATCCTCCATGGGTCCAGTCCTAGTTGCTCTGTTGGCAAGGTTGCTTGCAACACCATCAGTGGCCTTGAAAGGTGACAAACCAGGGCCCCTTTTTCATAGGTTCCCAAATAAAGCCAACAGAGAAGCTAAGGCAGCCAGATCTGGGGTAAGAGACCAGTGGATGTGCTACATTTCCTGTTTGTTGGCTGGACACCTGGAGGCTGTGGGTGGGGAGGCCCTGGGACTTGCTGCCCACTTGCCCTGGCCCTGTTTCTGGCTCACAGGGGTGGGCATAGAAAGGGAGCAGAATTTGCCACCCAAAAATATGCCTCATAAGCATAAGGATTATTTTAGACTGATTATTTTAAAAAAGACAAAACAGTAGACATAAGAAAAACTCTGAAAACTGAGTAGGTTACCCTTTTGTTAGAGACCTTTATATTCAAAAAGGACGTCTCCATTTTTAAGGGTGTTTCCCTCCATACCAGGAAGAGGAGGATGACTAAATCTCTAGAAACTTATCAATGGAGAAGGCAGGGACTTAAATCTACATAACAGCCTTACCCTGTTCACTGTGCTTTGCCTGGTAACCTTCCATAATTGCCCCCCACACCAGCACCTTCTTTTGTCTCTAACTGGAGATATTTAAGGTGGCGGCTTGGGTAATTTGGGGGAGTTACTCAGATTTCCTGGGTCTTTTCCCAGTATACAGGAGGTATACATGTTGTGAAATTTTTTTTTTTTGCTTTTCTCCTGTTAATTTGTCTTTTATTATGGGGAATTTCAGCCAAGAACCTAGAAGGATAGAGGAAAAATTATTTTCCTCCCCCACAGCCCTTACTCTGCTGTATGCAGAATTGTGGGCAGGTAGCCTCAGGAGCCAGGGAGCATTGGTCTCTATGGCAGTGTTCCCAAGGGTGCTTGAAAATGAAGAGGGCATTTGCATGAAATCACACATGACGTGCATTTATCTGCATGTATTCTGAAGGGCTGTCTCAGGCAACCAGCAAACCACATCTTCTCACCCTCAGAATGTCATGCTTCCTCTGGAATGAAAAGCCAGGTTCCAGTGACTTGAACACTGGGCCCAATGACAGACCTGAAAGGTCACACTGTTCAACAGCTCAAACTCTGCAGAATGAGGATCTCTGATGAGATGCAAATAGCTAACGCTTATGGAGTGTTTCCTAAGGTTGCATGCTGACTGCTGTGCATGTGTTTGCAGCAATCTTTTGAGGTGGGCACTGCTGCTGTCCCTGGTTTACAGAGGAGGAAAGTGAGGCTTTGTAGGGCTAAATGATTTTGCATAGTGGGATCAGGCCTTTTTTGTTTGTCCAAAGCTTTTGAACAGCTTGACACAGCTGACCAGCACTGTGGTCACCCTGCAGTGAAGAGCCTCCACATGCCCCATCAGTCTCCTGCCACCTGGGTCTCAGGGATTCCCTCCCATAGGCCCTATAGGGAGACTACCCACCCCTGCTGCTATACCTCTTTCTCCCTTTGGCTTTCTCTCTGGCTGCTGTACATGTGTTTGCAGCAATCTTTGGGTTGCTGCGACTGGGTAGGTCACTCTCACCCAGGGCATTTAATGAGAAGTTGTGTCATTCCCATGCACCTGCCATCATGGACTTTAGTCTACTAATTTTCAATAAATGTTGAGTGATGAGTGAAGGCAAGATTCCACCCAGGCTCAGAAATCAACAACTCTAAGTTATTAAGGTTTTGGAAGTTGAGACTGAAGGGGAGATTATTATTTTTCAAGACTCTGGGACTCAGTTGCACACTAAAGGAATGGGAAGGGTGTTCAGATGGTATCAGGCACAGGGGAACATACAGAGGACAGAAGGCAATGTTTTTAAGGAGGAAGGAGTACCTAGTTCCTTTTGCAATAGGGGAAGCCAAACTCACTAAGAACAAATTGAGCAAGTAACCCTTCACTAGCCATGTACATGAGTGAAACTCCCAAAGGTCTCCCCTGAGACCTTTCTCCCCAGTGTGCTCCCTCCTGTTTTCTTATTAAAGCATGCATTAAGAAAGGGCCTAAGAATTAATCCACACAACCATGGTGCAGAGTCAGTGTAAGTTGCCTGGGGATCAGGCTTGGGTGTGATTTCTGAGTCAAGGCCCAGCTCATTTTGTGGGTCAGTGAATTTGTTCCAGGCCCATATCCAGCTCCAGCCTCAGTTTCTTTAGTAAGAGTGGCCAAAGAAGTTACCAGTGGGTCAAAACAACAATGAGGTACCATCTCACACCTGTCAGAATGGCTATCATCAACAAATCAACAAACGACAAGTGCTGGAGAGGATGCGGAGAAAAAGGAACACTTGTGCACTGCTGGTGGGAATGCAGACTGGTGCAGCCACTATGGAAGACAGTATGGGGAGTTTCCTCAAAAAGTTAAAAATGGAACTTCCATTTGACCCAGTGATCCCACTTCTAGGACTATATCCCAAGAAACCAGAAACACCAATCAGAAAGGACATATGCAACCCTATGTTCATAGCAGCACAATTTACCATAGCTAAGATCTGGAAACAGCTTAAGTGCTCATCAGCAGATGAGTGGATTAGAAAACTGTGGTACATCTATACGATGGAATACTATGCTGCTGTAAAAAGGAAGGAACTCTTACCATTTGCAACAGCATGGAGGGAACTGGAGAGCATTATGCTAAGTGAAATAAGCCAGTCAATGGAAGAAAAATACCACATGATCTCACTCATTTATGGGTAATTAATACCATTACAAATTGATGAACAAAAATAGTTACAGAGGCAGAGCAACATAGAACAGACTGTCAAACTAGAGTGGGAAGCCCGGGGAGGGTTGGGGGTGGGTGGGTAAGAGATCAACCGAAGGACTTGTATGCATGCATATAAGCATAACCAATGGACACAAGACACTGGGGGGTATGGGAGGCTAGGGGAAGGTCAAGGGTAGAAAAAAAGGAGACATATATAATACTCTTTGTAATACTTTAAGCAATAAAACAATTAAAAAAAAAAAAGAAGTTACCAGTGGGAGTTATAGAGCCTTTCATATGACTTGAAGGAATGCCTACCTTGCAAGTTGGCTGTCCATGCATGGAGTTTAGTGCTCTTTGCTAGATAGACTGAAGGAAATGAGGGCTGTGGTAATTAATGGTGCCTTTGGGAGGCCTGGCAAGGCGGAGTTGGAGGTCAGAGGAACCTTTCCTGAGGAGCATGCCTACTGTTTCTTCAGAGAGTTGCACTCTCACCAATGACCAGCTGGCTCCTGGGTGAGGTGAACATGGATATCCTACTGACTTTTACTTTGTCTCTTCTTTCTGCCTGTGGCCAAAGAAAGAGCATATCACTTTGGGCTGTAAAGAACTGACTAGTTTCCCTATACACTTATACACTGAAGGACTGCAGAGGTTTGCCTGAGGGGAATGGGGAAGAGAGTGGGAGGGCTGGCCTTCACTAGGACCTTTGAGGGTTAATGCAAGTTGGCATTGGACATCCTCCCCACTTTCCCAAGAGAGTTTCTGAGAGATGCTGCCTAATGGTAACCTGCCATTTCTCACCTCAGCTTTCCCTTTCCTCTCTGACACTTCCCCCTCCTTAACATCCACATCTCCCCAGGACCAGTTTAATTTGCCCAGTAGTGAATTCATCTCAGGCAAAGCAGCCAACCTTCGCTCTTCACTAACAACTGGATTGAGGACTGAGGAAGCCTGGAGGCTTACTGGTTGCCATGGTGAGGAGTAGGTCCTGAGAGTATTAAGGAACTGACAGCTTGAGTTTTCTTGTTTGTTGGTTTTGATGAGTTTTGTTTGCTTTTCTTCCCCTATCCAGCTTCCTCTATGTTCCCCTCCCACCCACCTCTCCATAGTGTCTCTCACCACTTAAGCAGAAGGTTGATTACTTGGAGCAAAATCAGTTCCTGATGTGGGCTATACTAAATACAGGCTGCCCTGCTGAGGATAATTGGCATGTACTTTGCAATGCAGACTCCTGGGAGGGTCAAGTTTGGAACATAAGCTATTACACCTTTGTGGTGTGACACAGCATCTTGAGGAAGAGGGGGACTGATGGTAGAGGAGGGTTCACTGAAGCTCTCTGAAGCATCCATAGTTTTTTCTTTCTGGCAGTCAGGGAACTCTTGTCCTCTGTTTCCCACATGCCAAGGTCCTTTAAAAATTTTTATTGATTTCAGAGAGGAAGGAAGAGGGACAGAGAGATAGAAACATCAATGATGAGAGAGAATCATTGATCTGCTGCCTCCTGCACACCCCACACTAGGAATTGACCCTGCAACCCAGGCATGTGCCCTGACCAGGAATTGAGCCCTGACCTCCTGGTTCATAGGTCGACAATCACTGAATCACGCCAGCTGGGCCCAAGGTCCTTTTTGACTGGAGTCCAGGCACCTGGTCCACAAATCTCCCTCCATCAGCTGCCTCTCTTCTCACTGGTAACAAAGGTATAGCATATTTGTGGAGAAAATGTGGGTTCTAGGAGGTCAGTGAGGGTATTATGTTATTATTATTTTATAAATAGTTCCTTTCAATTAAATCCATTGCTCTGAAAAGGGAGACAGCTGATTCAGGGAGATTTTGTGGACTGGGTGCTTGGGCTCCTGTCAAAAATGACCTGGCTTCTTTTTTAATTGGCACCCTGGGGCTGAAAAGCCATAGGAAGGGAGAAGCACGTGGGAAGAAAACCCTGAGTGCACCGGGAAGGCCAGATCATAGCAAATGATGACGTTGCAGTGGCTCCTATCTCCTCTTTCATTGTGGAAATAGCATAAAGCAAGTTTGTTTGGATGAGCATCTCAGAGTGAAGGTATCAAATGGTGGCCCAGTACCCCTTGTCAAATCTTTTTGTCCATTCTAACCTGGGAATAGAGTCCCTTCTCCCTTTTTAACACTCCAAAATTCTCAGCTTTCAAGGTCTTTATTTATCTTCACTTAGGTGCTGCTTTGTGTATACTCTCAAGTCCTTGTATCCATGTTTTATTTTCTCAGCTAGATGGCATGTTTCCTGAAGGCAGGTTCTATGTCACAAACTCCACTAGACTCTATCTTCAGGGCTTTGGATCACAATAGGAACTTGGTAAATAGATTTTTAAAAAATATACTTTTATTGATTTCAGATAGGAAGGGAGAGAGAGATAGAAACATCAATGATGAGAGGGAATCATTGATTGGCTGCCTCCTGCACGCCCCCTACTGGGGATCGAGCCCACAACAGGAGCATGTGCTCTTGATCAGAATCAAACCTAGGGACCCTTCAGTCCGTGGGCCCGATACTCTCTCCACTGAGCCAAACCAGCTAGGGCAGCAAATGTATCTTGAGTTACTGCTCAAGAATTGAGGATTACAAGAAAGGTCCATATGATGTAAAACAAGTGATAGTGAGAAAATTGGCTCTTATGTAGAAAAACTAGATTAAATGATTATCTCATACCATATATATAACAAACTATTAAAGACAGACATAAAAGGCAAAACAATACAACTCAGTAGAAAATGTAGGAGACTATCTTTGCAGCACAGGGGTAGGAAGGTTTCCTTAAGATGTGAGAAGCACAACTCATAAGGGTAAAAATGGTTAGATTTTATTGAAATCTATTAAAAGTAAAGATTTCTTTTCTACAGAGGACACAATGGGCAAATAAAAAAGAGAGGTAGAAAAGACTCGGGGAAAATATTTGTACTGTATATGAGCAAAAAATTAATATCCAGATTTTTGGCAAGAAAGAGACTGGAAATCTGATGGAGAAAACAGCAAATGCACAGATAAGCAACTTACAGAAGGGATACTTGAATAAGAAAGTCATAATTATCTGAAGAAATGTTCAACCTCATTATAATTAGGAAAAGGCAAATTAAAACAGCAGGAAGATACTCTTTTATAGCAATCAGACTAGTGAAACATTAAAAAAGAGCAATAGCAAGTGTTGGTAACAATGTAGGGAGACAGGGATCCTCACACATTACTAGAAATTATGTAAATGGATACAGGCATTTTGGAGAGAGGAACTTGGAATTTAAGTTAGTACATATACTATGATAGAACAATTCCATTTCTGGGTATATATCCTCCAAGAACTGCTCTCACAGGTCCACAAAGTGGCTTGTATAGAAATACTCATTGCTTTATTGCAGAAGAAAGGAATTGGAAACAATCTAAATGTCTATCAACAGCCCTAGCTAGTTTGGCTCAATGGATAGAGTGCCAGCCTGTGGACCAAAGGGTCCCAGGTTCGATTCCGGTCAAGGGCACATATCTCGGTTGCAGACTCCTCTTGGGCCTGGCCCTGGTGGGGGCTCGGGCAGTAGGCAACCAATCGAAGTGTTTCTCACACATCAGTGTTTTTCTCTCTCTGTCCCTCTCTCTTCCATTGTCTCTAAAAACTCAATGGAAAAATATCCTCGGGTGAGGATTAAAAAAAAAATGTCTATCAACAGGGGGATTAATAAAATGGAAATTATGTAAATCATGGAATACTATGCAGTAGTCAAAGTGAACACACTCGATCCATAGAAATTAACATAATTAGCTCTCTATAATTGTGATGCTGCAGAAAAAGATGTACAGAATAATATCATTTATGTACATTAATCACACAAGAGTGGGTATCCACCAGGAAAGGAGATGGGATTGGGAACTGTGTTAAAGAGGGAAAGCAAAAAAATGAGGTGAATAAAAAATAGAAATAAAAGAAAATGGGTCATACATAAACAAATGATAGTGTAACTCTAACAGAATTCCAATCAATGCCATTCTTTGTATCTGAGCCACAACTTCCCCACCCTCCTAAGAAAAGAACTGAAAGAAAGAAAAGGGAGAAGGTAGTGCCCAAGACAGTTCTTGGAAACCAATCCTAACTTAACAAATGTGAATTTCCTTTGTCCTGTTTCATATTTTTTCTTCTTTGAGAGGAAAGTGGTGGGAGTACAAAAAGCCCAGAAGCCAAACACACGGGCATTTGGATGCCAATCAGTCCACCTGGAGGATGTGTCCCTGTGAAAGACACCAAAAGTGAAATGGGGACACATGGTTAGAGACATGCAAGAGTCCTTGACATCCTTAATGCATCTCATTGGAATGTGAGCTTCCTTTGCTGCTCATGTCCCCAGTCCCATATCTTTGTACTGAAAATTTGATCCAAGGACCCCAATCAGTAGAGTTGCCAGCCTGGCAGTCCTAGATCCAATGAAACTAGCTTCCTTGTCTGCTCAAGGCTGTGGAGAAGCTTTACTTCTTCTCCTGAATGAGCCAACACTACACCTGCCTAGAGACCCCCTGGCTGCTCTGAGGAATGGGCTCCATAGCTTAGGAACCCAAGCACCAAGACACCTGACAGCTGGTTTAAAGAAACTGCTCTTCCTATATAAGGACACAGAGTATGAACCCCAAGGCAGTGACACTGTTGATTAGACAGCTCACACACTGAGCTGAAGGCTCCTTAGCAGGAAGGTGCTCAGAAAGCCTGCTTTTCACTTGCTTCAGTCTTGATTTTTACTGAAGGCCAATCAGTTTAGCCCTGTAGTCTGGCTCATCTTGAACAGGGCCAATTCTGGAGATAATAACATTCATGGATCTGCTGCCAAAGAAGAGAAATGAGAGAAGGAATGGGAAAAGCCTTGCTCCCAAGGGCATGGTTTAGGAAGAGCAATCTGTGAGACTTGAGTCGTGACAATGGAGGCAGCCAGACAGGAATGCCTGAAGTCTCAGTCTGGCTCTGACCTATTTTGTAGTTGAGGGATGGCATTCTCTCATAGAGGTCCCAAGACAGAATCAGGCCAGTGTTCTAAGAGCCAGGTGAATGGTATAGAAGGGAAAGGAACAGACAAGTAGACATGTGTAAGGGGGAAGGGCTGCTGGAAAAGAGCAATTGTGTATTATTTACTCTCCTCTTTTAAACCAAGCTCCTGCTTGCTGGGATTCTCACTGGGCCAGTTTCAGGACTTGACTTTGACCTTGGTTTTTGTGGTGCTAAGGGATATGCAGGTCTAGTCCTACCAAGCCACAAAGCTGCTTGGCTGTCTGTCTGGGGGGAAAGGGACTCAGGCACGAGGTGAGCATTTGTATTTATGCATACTTATTGCCTTGCCTTCATTTTATCTTCAGCTCCACCACCTCCCCTGCCCCCAAGCTGTGGGGCTCTTGGTCCTCCTAGCTCATCCCTCTACATCTGTTGTCTGTCTGTCTCTTTGCTTCCAAGGTCAGGCAATTGGGATTTGCTGATTTATTAGTTTTCTTAAAAAAACACACAACAACTTTGCATTTAAAGATTTTTCAGGCAGCCTGCCCAGGAACACAAATGGCATGGGGAGTGCCAGTCAGCTTTGAGAACTCTTTTGTGCACTGTCCTTGGGGGATGAGGGAGGGAGGAGAGGCTGGGGCCAGGTGATAGGGGAACACTGATGGTCATGTGTTCCAAACCTCATTTTCTCAGCTTTTGGTATCATCTTCCCCTCCCCCCACCTTCCACTGGACTGTTTCTAAAGAGAGAGGCTCTGAGGTTGTGGGGAAGGTTCAGAGAAAAAGGAAGATTTACTAGGAGTTATGGAATACTTAACTATGGGCCTTTGAGGTCAGTACTATTATCATTCCCCAGTTTATAGTTAAGAAAACTGAAGTCCAAAGAAGATTGATAACCCCTCTAAGGTCTCATGGACAGTAACCTGTGAAGCTCAGACTCAAAACCATGTTTGCCTGACTCCAGCTGTGGTGCCCTTAACCACTACCTTGCCTTGTTAGAAGCACTAGGTTATGCTCCTGGCTGTGCCACCAATATATGTGACTATTAAAGCAAAAATCTCTCTGTGCCTCAGTTTCTTCTGGTACAAAATGGAAATAACAGTCCTTGTCTTGCCCAACTCCTGGGATTGCCATGAAGATCAAATGGCTTTGGGTATATGAAACAATAAAGAACCATTCCCCCTAGAATGGGGACTAGAATGAACACTAGACTGCGAGTCAGGCTGCCTGGGTTCCAATCATGGTTGTGACTTTTTCTGGTTTTGTGATCTTGGGTAAATTACTTCAGGTTTCTGGGCATCAACTGTAGAGCCTGGTGGCTTGAAGGTCCCATCCAGGTCTATGGGTCTGTGATCATTTCCCCTCTCTGAAGTCTTTGGCCATCTGCCTGCTATTAGAGTGAAATAGTACTACTCAATCTTTTTCCTTCAATGTGATCACACTGACTGGGTCTGAAATGGTTTAGATTTAATACAGAGAGAGAACAAAGTCTCCATGCCTCTCACTGCCCCCCCCCCTTTCACTATCTACCACCACAGTATTGGTGCCAGGTATCACCCTCTCTGCACCACCTCCTTGTCATTAGTGGGAAGAAAGACTGTGCCTTTACCCAATCTCCTTACAGCCTAGCACAGCCCTACTCACACTGGACCTCTCTGAAGAATGATACTGGCTTCACTTGATTCTGCTATTGGGGATACAGGAAGGTCCTGGTCCCAGGCTTAAGCTGTGAAGCAGCTCACAGTAACAGAGACTGACTGCCATTTGCAGTCCTAAAATACTATGCTCCCACTCATATATTGAATTATGGAGCATAATTTTATTGAGTATTTTTATACACAAAATGCTTGCCTGGACACTAGGAAGGGAGCAATCAAGCTGGTGGGTGAGAAAAATGTGTCTTCTGGCACATGCAGCACTTTGTGTTCTCTACAAGAGCATTCAGAACTTTATCTCATCAGATTCTCAAAACTTACAGGATATACACAGGGCAGTATCAGCTTCATTTTACAGATGAGTAAACTGAGTCATGTAAGTACATGTGAGACCATGTGTCTATAAAAGTAGGGGAAGAGTAGGTGGCAACTACAGAGATGTGTGATGATGTGAAGTGGACAGGTTCGAAGGACAGGATGGTGAGCCACTGGGAGAGAAGCACTGTGAGAAAGCTTTGCTTTGTGTTTAGCAAGCAAGTTTATTCTTGGGGAAATAAGGGGTCAATCACCAGGGCTAAACTTTTATGCAGAGGTGTCAAAGCTTAGGGAACTGACAGAGCCTGAGTGCTCTCTTCAGATAGCCACCTGGTTGAGAAGATGGATGGGGTCCTGCAGGGTAGGTAGAGTCAAAAGGAAATGAAGCTGCCTCTGGATATCTCCATTGAGTCTGCCTTAGGGAGGTTCTAGAATGAAACCTTAGGATTTGATTGGGAGTTCAGGAGGCTAGCCACAAAGCTTTGTTGACAGAGTCTTGAATAAGCCAGTCCTGCAGAGCAGACAGTGTCTTCTTAGCATCTGCCCTCGCTAGGGGTGCTCAGTGAGCCCCAGGATCTCGGCAGGTAGCCCCCAGTACTCTAGCCTCTTTCAAAAGTGGAGCTGGAGGGCAAGTTGCCAATCTCCCTCACTAACAAGCAATCTCTTCTCTAGCAGCCCTGCTCTACCCTACTGGTGGAATAATTGAGCAGAGAGATATGTGAGTGTGAGTTTGTGCATTTGTGTGTGTGTGTGCGTTGGGGGGGAGGGGGACAATGGGGGAGCAGTTGTATTGCTTGAAGAGGGGAGGTGATTCTCTCCTATCTTCCAGTTATATTACTAGCTGCCTCCTCCTCCATACATCTGATTTAGCTACACTGTACCCTTTCCTTTCCTGGTGCTCCTAGGACTCCCAGAAAGGGCTCCCTGATCTGTACCCTAAGGCCACACTGACCAGGGCCTTACTATGGCAAAACACTAGAATTTTCTCTGAAGTAGATGAAGGCCCCAGGCATAGGAAAGTAGGTCCTGAGTGGAGAGGGCTAAATCAGAAGGTAGAGGGCAGGGGAGTGGGCTCATCTACACATGGGCACACTACTCAGACTGTGTGCATAGTGGTTAGGAGCATGGCATTTGCACGCAGACTGTCTAGGTTCAAACCTTGGTTCATATCTTATTGCTGTGTAACCTTTCTTTGCCTCAATGGTCTTGCCTTTAAAATGAGAATAATAAGAATATCTTCCTTATAGGGGTGTGTTATGAAGTCAATACATTATTATCTACAAATTAGATCAGTGCTGAACATACACTAAGTACTCAATAACTATGAGCTGTATTTACTATTTTCCTTTCTCCATTCTCCACCAATAGCCAAGGCAAGATGAGAATCATAATCTATCCCTTGGACAGCCATACTCTTTCAAGGCTGGAACTTGTCTGCCCTTTGGGAATGTGTTATTTGCTTCACCCACATCCAATTGCTATTGATGTCATTTTAGTCTGTTTTCTAGGGAACAGGCAGGAGCATCTATATATATAAAACCCTAAGCCACCAGTCAATTGTTCGACTGGTCGACTATTTGACCGGTCGTTATGATGCACACTGACCACCAGGGGGCAGACACTCAACATAGGAGCTGCCCCCTGGTGGTCAGTGCACTCCCACAGCAGGAGCACTGCTCAGCTGACTGATGGGCGTTAGGCGCCAGGCTCACTGCTGGTGATTGCAGCTGCAGTGGCCCAAGCCTCTCCCACCTTTGCAGCAGTGCTACCTAGTGGCTGTGGCTGGCATAGCAGGGTCAAAATGAGCAGGAGCAGTGCACTTGGCACCGGGCCCAGGCTCGGGCTCCTCCTCGGCCATCTGCTGCTACATCCCTTGGGGGATGTTGGACTGCAGGGGATCGGGCCGAAACCTGCAGTCTGACATCCCCCGAGGGTCCTGGATTGTGAGAGGGCACAGGTCAGCTGGGGGACCCCACTGGTGCACGAATCCATGCACCTGGCCTCTAGTTTGTTCATAACTACCAATGTGCCCTATTAGATGCATGCCCTGATGAGTGGCCATGACAGCTTCTTTCCAGTGATCCTTGGCTCAGCCTCAGCGAAGTGTAACTGGTCCTAAAGCCTTTAAGACCTCTAGAAGTGCTGCTTGGGTTAGCTCTAACATTGTCATTCCTTGCAGGCTTAAGACCTACTTGTCTACTTCACACATATGTGAAAGTTGTCTAGATTCTGGTGGTAAGTGCTCCTGAGCATCCCAGTCAAGAAGAGCAAGAAATGCCAGAAAGAGCTGTGGAGGAGGTCATGGCCTGCATGGGATGAGGGAAGGTTTTCCATTTCCCCAACAAGAGCATTCTGCCCACTGACATCCTTAAGAGGTTGATCAGCCAAATGGAATAAGCAAGTCTCAAATCAATGAAAACTCCAGCACAGAGGGAAGAGGTAAAAAACAGTTGAGAGATCCAGGCTAACTTTGAAGAAGCAGAGAATTAAAAATAGCTGATGTCGAAGAAACCAAGATGGCGGCATAGGTAAGCAGTGGAGATTGCTGCCTCACACAACCACTTCAAAAATACAACTAAGAGACGGAACGGACATCACCCAGAACCACAGGAAGGCTGGCTGAGTGGAAATTCCACAACTAGAAGGAAAGAGAAAAGCATACCGAGACTCAGAGGAGGCGCAGCGCAGAAGTGAAATACTAAGGTGCAGAGGTGCACGCGGAGCGGGCTGGCAGCTGAGGGCGTGGTTGTCTGTTTCAATCGGGAGGGAGTCTCAGGCTCTGAGCTCCAGTTCTGGGTGAGTCTCTAGGGACCCAGACTCAAACGGGAGAAGCGGGACTGTCTGGCATCGGTCGGAACTCGAGGGCAGCTTTCTCTCCGAGGTTTGCAGCAGTTGCTGGGACACTGAGAGGCAGAGCATCTGGGTACGGGATTGAGAGCAGCCATAACTGCTCGCTCTGCCCGCCCTGTTGATCCCCTGGGGCCCCCGCACCACCCGCCCAAGCCCTGCACAGAGGCATTTGTGGGATAGCCTCAGGCAAAGGCTAGATTAGCACCTCCCTCGAGGACAGAAGTTCTCCCACTGCAGACACAGCTGATTCTCACAGCCAGTTGGCCTGGAGGTCAAATCCCTCCCAGTGTTACCTACAACAATCAAGGCTTAGCTACAACAAGACTGCACACAAAGACCACAAGGGGGTGCACCAAGAGTGTCTACCTCAGGTAATTGGGACACTTAGCACAGAAAGCCACTCTATCGACACAGTGAAGCATAAAAAATGCCGAGACAAAGAAACAGGACACAAATGACAGAACTGGAGGAAAGCAGGCTGCTGGATATAGAATTCAAAACCACACTTTTGAGGTCTTTCAAGAGTCTTCTGGAGACTGCCGATAAACGTAATGAGATGTATAAGAAATCTAATGAGACCCTCGATGTTGTGATAAAGGACCAACTAGAAATTAAGCATACACTGACTGAAATAAAGAATATTATACAGACTCCCAACAGCAAACCAGAGGAGTGCAAGAATCAAGTCAAAGATTTGAAATGCGAAGAAGCAAAAAACACCCAACTGGAAAAGCAAAATGAAAAAAGAATCCGAAAATACAAAGATAGTATAAGGAGCCTTTGGGACAGCTTCAAGCGTACCAACATCAGAATTATAGGGGTGCCAGAAGATGAGAGAGAGCAAGATATTGAAAACCCATTTGAAGAAATAATGACAGAAAACTTCCCCTACCTGGTGAAAGAAATAGACTTACAAGTCCAGGAAGCACAGAGAACCCCAAACAAAAGGAATCCAAAGAGGACCACACCAAGACACATCATAATTAAAATGCCAAGAGCAAAAGACAAAGAGAGAATCTTAAAAGCAGCAAGAGAAAGAAACTCAGTTACCTTCAAGGGAATACCCATACGACTGTCAGCTGATTTCTCAACAGAAACTTTGCAGGCCAGAAGGGAGTGGCAAGAAATATTCAAAGTGATGAATACCAAGAACCTACAACCAAGATTACTTTATCCAGCAAAGCTATCATTCAGAATTGAAGGTCAGATAAAGAGCTTCACAGATAAGGAAAAGCTAAAGGGGTTCATCACCACCAAACCAGTATTATATGAAATGCTGAAAGGTATCCTTTAAGAAGAGGAAGAAAAAGAAAAAGGTAAAGATACAAATTATGAACAACAAATACACATCTATTAACAAGTGAATCTAAAAATCGAGTGAAAAAAAATCTGATGAACAGAATAAACTGGTGAATGTAATAGAATTAGGGACATAGAAAGGGAATGGACTGACTATTCTTGTGGGGGAAAGGGGTGTGGGAGATGCGGGATGGGGCTGGACAAAAATCGTGCACCTATGGATGAGGACAGTGGGTGGGGAGTGAGGGCGGAGGGTTGGGTGGGAACTGGGAGGAGGGGAGTTATGGGGGGAAAAGGAGGAACAAATGTAATAATCTGAACAATAAAGATTTAATTAAAAAAAAGAAAAGAAAAAAAAATAGCTGATGTCCTAGCTGGTCTGGCTCAGTGGATAGAACATCAGCCTGCAGACTAAAGGGTCTGGGGTTTGATTCTGGTCAAGGGCACATGATGGGTTACAGGCTCAATCCTCAGTGTGGGGCGTGCAGGAGATAGCCAATCAATGATTCCCTCTCATCATTGATGTTTCTATTTCTCTCTCCCTCTTCCTTCCTCTCTGAAATCAATACAAATATATTTTTAAAAATAACTGAGCTTTTTTTTCTTCTGTTGAGGGGGGATTGAGGAGGGTTCTGGAACTGGAATGCAAGAAACATTTGCTCTGCCAATGAGTTCATGTTAATTCTTTTCTGGATCACTGCCAGGAGTGGTCACCTAACACCACAGATCGATGACCCCCTTGCCATCAGAATTATCTTTGCAGTGGACACACCTCTCTGCTCCCCCTCCTCCAATCAACCCTCTTCCCACAGCTGTTGCAACTTCTTTCGGTCTTCCCTAGGCCTGGGCATGGAATTCAGTAGCACCATGTTGGCTAGTACTTGAAGAATACACATTTGGTCCCTACACACTGAAGTTAGTATTAGATGAGACACTAGAAATGGAGGGTAGCAACATAGCCCTAGCCCATCCCAGCCATGAAGTCAGCTCAGAGGGCTCCAGAGGAGGTTGGAGCTGAGCACTTGAGTCTGGAAAAGGGGCATTTTTCACCTCACCAAGCCCTTTAAAGAGGCAGGTCCTCAGTAGAGAATCGTTTCACTTGGGGCTTTGGCATTTATCTGAGTTAGGATGAGGATGGAACATGGACCAGCTCCTGAAGGTGAGGTAAAGGAAGGTGGTGCTAATAAGTCGCTGGCTGGGAGGGAGCTGGGAGGGTAAAAATCCAGACAAGGTACTTGCCAAATCCAGCCAGCCCTTAGGCTCTGGGGATGTGGGATGGGATTAAAGAAAGAGAACTACTATTTATGAGGTTCTTATGATTATGTCAGGCAGAGTTCCAGGATTTCCTGTAATGAAAATAGCTACTTTTTAATGAGCATCTACTGTGTGTCAGGCACTTTCTGTACACGGTTTCACTTAATCTTCACAGCTACTCTCTGAGTTTGGCATTATTATCTCTACTTTTAACTTTGGCAACAGAAACTCGGAAAAGTTAAGTGACTAGCCCAAAGTTGCACAGCTGGTGCAGAGCTGAGATTTGAATCTAGTTCTGACTTTGAAGTTGGTGCTCATACCACATAGGCATTGCTCATTGTAAACTCCTCAGAATCTTTGTCCCAGGAAATGTCCTAGGAAAAGATAATATTTTCATTATATTAATCAGGAGAGGGTAAGATAACTATTGTAACAAATAACTTCCAACGCTCAGTGGTTTAATGCAATCAATTATTATTTTTCCATGTTGTATTCCAGTACACCTTAGAGTCAGGTGGACTGGGCTGGTGGACTCTGATCTACAGTCACCCAGGGACCCAAGCTTATTTCATATTGTTGCTTAGCCACCTTTATGTCCTTGAAGTCATTTATTAGATCCTCTGCTAATAGGTGAGGAGAGAAAGAGAGAATATAGAGGGGAACACCCATTTTTAACTGCCTCAGCCTGGAGAGGACCCATATTACTTCTGCTCACATTCCAAAAGTAAGTACTGATCATCGCATTGCAAGGGAGTTTGGGAAATATAATTTGGTGGTGAGCCCTGTAAGAAGAGTAAATGCATTCAGTGACCATGTGTACAGTCTCTGCCACTCTGATCCCATACTCTGTAGTGCAATTCTCCAAAGTATCAGTTCTGCTAAGTACTAGCTTGTGACTTTGGATGAGTTACTTAACCTCTTTGTGCCTCTATTTCTTCATGTATAGATTGAAGAGAATAGTAGCATATACCTTATGTAATGAGGATTACATGAGTATTAATACAGGTGAAGCACTTAGCACATAGCCTAGGGTAGTGGTAAGTGTTTGATAAATGGCATCTAGCCACAAACTGTATTCCCTCCATCTTTTAGAGATGAGACTACACATCAGCATATTGGAAGTTCTGAGAAGAGTCTCAAAGTAGAAATACTTTTTATTTTTACCTTTGGTTAACCCAGCCTTTCCAAAACATATTTGCCCACAGAGCCCTCTCTTTTTAAATTTATTTTTATTGTTGAGAGTATTACAGATGTCCCCATTTTCCCTTCTTTGCCTCCCTCCACCCAGCTCCAGCCCTATCCCAGTCCTTCACCTCACTATTGTCTCTGTCCATAGGTTATGCATATAAGTTTTTTAAAAATATTTTTATTGATTTCAGAAAGAAAGGGAGGGGGAGAGAGAGATAGAAACATCAATGATGAGAGAGAATCATTGATTGGTTGCCTCCTGCACATCCCACACTGGAGATGGAGCCCACAACCCAGGCATGTGCTCCTGACTGAAGTCGAACCCGGGACCCTTCAGTCTGCAGGCCAACACTCTATACACTGAGCCAAACCAGCCAGGGCTGCATATAAGTTTTTTGGTTAATCTCTTCCTACCTTCCCTCTCCCTTTCCCTCTGAGATCTGTCAGTCTGTTCCATGCTTCCATGCCTATTTTGCTCACCAGTTTATTTTGTTCATTAGATTACACCTATGAGTGAGATCATATGATACTTATCTTTCTCTGACTGGCTTATTTTGCTTAGCATAGTAATCTCCAGGCCTATCCATGCTGTCTCAAAGGGCAAGAGATCCTTTTTTTTTTGCAGCTGCATAGTATTCCATTGTGTAAACGTACCACAGCTTTTTATCCACTCATCTGCTGATGGGTACCTGGGCTGTTTCCAGATTTTAGTTATTGTAAATAATGCTGCTATGAACATATGGGTGCATATATTCTTTCTAATTGGTGTTTCTGGATTCTTAGGATATATTCGCAGGAGTGGGATTGCTGGGTCAAACAGCAATTCCATTTTTAATTTTTTGAGGAAACTCTATACTGTTTTCCATAGAGCCCTCTCTTTTACATTACCCTTTCAACATCCAGTAGAACTGGAACCCTCTGAAACATGCTTTGGGAAACTCTCCTCTCTTTCCAGTGAGGGACTCCAATAAAATGTGTCTGTACCTGGAGATTTTTTTCATTGATGTTATAAATACTTTCCTATTCATTATCTTCTATTTGGAAGGGGGATGGAGAGTTGTTTATTTTATTTATCATTACTTTTTTCTTTTAAGTGTATTTTTATTGATTTCAGAAAGGAAGGGAGAGGGAGAGATAGAAATATTAATGAGAGGGAATCACTGGTGGGCTGCCTCCTGCACACCCCACACTGGGGATCAAGCCGCAACTGGGCATGTGCCCTGACCAAGAATTGAACCCAGGACCTCCTGGTTCATAGATTGATGCTCAACCACTGAGCCACACCAGCTGGGCAGGTTTTAATATATATATATAGATTTCAGGGAGGAAGCGTGAGAGATTGAAACATCAATGATGAGAGAGAATCATTGATCAGCTGCCTCCTGCATGCCCCCCACTGGGGATCAAGCCCACAACCCAGCCATGTGCCCTTGACCAGAATCAAACCTGGGACCCTTTAGTCCTCCAGTTGATGCTCTATTCCAAGCATATCAAACTCAAAGGCTAACATGGGCCAAATAAACAAGGTTTAAGTTTATGTGGGTTGCAAAAAAATAAAAGCTTCAATTTTCATAGAAACATAGGTTTATTTCGATAGAGACATGCTGAATACAAAGGACTGAAATAAATGAGTAATTGTTAGCATAAAATAATAGAACATTTTAATAAAAAGTAATATTTTTTCTTGAACATTAACTTACCAGACACTGAATAACTGCACAAATTAATAAGTGTAACACAAATAAACCTATTTTTCTTGTTCTCCAAAAGTGAAATATTTCCTGTTATGCACACCAAACAGGTCAGTATAAGACTAATGACGTGGTAATCGGCTGCTAAAATATTATCTGCTAGTATTAGTGGAGAGAAACGGTGCGCCTGCACATAAGGCGCGAAAGGGAAATGAATGCAACACGATTATAGTAATCAGTTATTAGGGAACTTTGTAGTTCATTATTAATAATTATGTATAACAGGATATTGTAAAAATCAAATTATGAATTTTTATTAAAATGTTTCTTACATACCGTTATATTGGCTGGATCGCAAAAATATTCATTGTGGGCTGCATGTGGCTCACGAGCCACGAGTTTGACATGCTTGCTCTATCCACTGAACCAAACCGGGGCGGGGTTTTGTTTTTTTTTAAATGCCAGCCTGTGTCAGCTGACTGCTGAGGACAGGAAAAGAGTCATTGTGTCTTTGTTGGGGGTGGGGCTTTCTAAGAGGAGTAGTAGAAACTGGGCTGGTGGCTCTGGTGACTCTGAGATAAACAAAAAATGGAAGTCCAGATAGCTACACTCCAGCCTTCCAGATCAAAGCTGGGAGGATCAAATCTCAAGAATACCATGGATCATTCCAATGATTTAGTTCCCTTCTTAAGTCTATGAGTAGAGATGGGAAAATGTTCTCTGATTATTTAATAAAGGCTAGCCATGAACAAAGCACTGCACCTGGCTAGGCCTTTGTGGGGAGAGGATATCTGGTCCTTATAGCCCTTACACGTGGACTATATACAGCACATCTTCTGCCCCTACCAGCCACAGTGCTCTTGTGGGAAGGTCCTACATATGGTCTTGGGCAGTTCATAGACAGGCATCTGAAATAGTTTGGCCCCTGCCGGTTCTTTCTCAAGATTCTAGACCCTCCTCCTTTGTCCCATCTCTCTTACCTGCTTGGCTCAGGGAAGGAGTCCCATTCATCACACCTGAAAGCAAAGGTGGCTGCAAACAGCTTTAGCTCTACCCTTACTGCTGTAAGCTGCCACCTGCTCACCAAGCCACCCTAAATGAAAGCATAATCTAAATACAGTACCCTTAAGCAGGTGCAGCCTTCAGGCAAACTCCCCTTCTCCCTTAACACACATTTCAGATCACTGTCCCTAAACCCCTGCTGCATAAAAATGTCTGGAACTTTGTTTCTGGTCTCCCTCCCTTTTCTCCCTCCTCCTCATCCCTTGAGACTTTTTGGACTGGTAATGATTTGAAAACAGACATGCTTGGGTCAATGAATGCTCCCACTTATTCATCATAGGGTTTTCAGGATTGTGTCTCTTGCCCACAACAGCCAGCACGTTCATCCCCTCCCCCTAAAAATGCTTCCTTTAGCATCTCAACACAAAGCACCAAATGGGAGGGAGAGAAGAGAAGGCAGGAGACAGTCTCATCAGAGGAGGCTAAGATAAGTTTCTTAGGGCAGAAGCCATATTTTATATTCCTTCCAAACCCCTCCTCCACCCTGTGCTCAGCACAAGGTGGGCAGGAGGCTGACAGCAGTAAGAATTCACTTTATTCTTGCTGGCTGACTGATGGCCTGTTCTCTGCTGTTAGCACTAAATAGTCAGAAGCTGTGCAGTTGGCAGCCCTGGCTCCTCCCTTCATGCTCCTTAGCAATTCCTGCACTGAGCTACCAGCCTCACTAGGTCTCCTCAGCTCCTCATCCTGAAAGGGGCCTGCAGATATGGTCGGATGATTCTAGTAACTATGGTATGTGCAGACCCCAAGACAAATCACAAGACACATCAACATACTACTGTTCTGCATTATCTGTGGGGAATATGTTCCAAGACACCCATACTGAAATTGTGGAGATATATCATCTATCTATCATCTATCTATCTATCTATCTATCTATCTATCTATCTATCTATCATCTATCTATCTATCATCTATCTATCTATCTATCTATCTATCTATCTATCTATCATCTATCTATCTATCATCTATCTATTTATCTATATACACAGGCTGCGGCCCCCACCCGGTGGGGCTTGATGAGGGATCTCAGGCCATGCCGCCCGCCCAAGCGCCAGGCTGGGGGATCTCAGGCCATGCCCCACACCTGGTAGGGCTTGACAGGGGACCTCAAAGCATGCCCCCCACCCTGGCCCAGGCTGCGGTACCTCAGGCAGCCCCCCTCACCCCAGGCTAGGGGACCTCAGGCTGCGCCCCCTGCCCTGGCATTGGGTCGGGGGACCGGAGGGTGCACCGGGTGACCTGAGGCTGTGCCCTGTGCCCAGCATGTGCCGGGGGCCCTGAGGCTGCACCCCCTGCCCAGTAGGGCTTGACAGGGGACCTGAGGCTGCGCCTCCCACCTGGCAGGGCTTGATTGGGGGCTTGAGGCTGCGCCCACCTCCTGACAAGGCTTGATGGGGGTGGGGTCGGCTGGGTCTGGGTCTCGTGCAATTTTGAGGGGTGTACAGGTGGGCGGGGATTTGACTCTGGGTCCCCCGGCGTGCCCCAGTCTCTGACAGGAGGAAGATTTTCATATACATTTTACTAATTTTCTTTCATCTCTGACATTTCTATTATAGAGAAAGGGCAAACAGCAATATTAAAATGTTTCCTCTAATTAATTCCCTTTTAATGTGCATGAATTTCCTGCACTGGGCCACTATATATATACTTTTTCCCTGTACATACCTACATCCTTTTTTAGTTAAAGGAAGCACTTGATGATTTCTCTTTGTCATATCCGAATTGCCAGCATCACTACTCCTGTGCTTTGGGAACATTATTAAGTAAAATTAAGGGTTACTTGAAAACAAGTACTAACAGTTGATCTGACAACCCAGACAGCTACTAAGTGACTAAGGGGCTGAGAGCATCTACAGCATGGAGATGCCGGACAAAGGGATGATTCACATCCCGGGTGGGACAGAGTGGGTTGGCATGAGATTTCATCATGTACTCAGAACAGCATGCAAATTAAAACTTATGAATTGTTTATTTCTGGAATTTTCCATTTAATATTTTGGGCCTCGGGTAACTGAAACTGTGGAAAGAGAAACTGCAGATAAGGGGGGACTACTTAGAGTGCTTCCCAACCAAACCACCTCCATACTCACAGACACAAACACACAGACAAAATTTTATGAGCCAGGGTTCTGTGCAATGTTAATGAGAGAATAATCAAGGTGGGGACGATATGCCAACATATCAACTAAGATGCAACATATTGGAAAATAGAATTTCTTATGGAGAATTGCCAGGAATCTAATAGAATCTCCCTTTAAAAGGCACTCTTTTGAAAGCAGCATGACATACCCCAAAGAATAAGTCCTGGGTTCTTGTGGGTTTCTCTGCTTACTAGCTGGGTAGTCTCAGTTTCATTATTTGCAAAAGGGTGATAATTATAATTTTTTCCTTGTGGGATAAAAGTGAAGTAATGTACATCATGCAGGTTCATGGAGCACTTCTGGATATCAACTTAAGGGATTTTGGAGTTTAATGAAATGGGGCTTTGCGCTGGATTGGATGTTGTCAGAAACCAGGAGTAATTCTATAATTGGGTACCTCAATAAATCTTATCTAAAAAGGGAATATTAGACCAAAGATAAGGATGTAATTAAAGGAACAGTAGTCACTCATATTAGGCAGAATAGAGGAAGTTTGGTCATTTCTATGGTTTAGATAATGTTCATGTTTTGTCTGTGTTCAGATCTGATTACATAGTGATTTTTTCAGTCTAACACTCTCCCAGCTGAGCTATTTCAGCCCACACAGTGGTCCTTTTTGGTATTGATCCATTATGATCAAAGGGTGGCCTTGTCTAATGTTATATTCTGTGAAACTTTAGTACCAGGCCAGGTTTTAGCTGTCAGGCACTGACTGCTAGTGTCTTTCTTAGTGCTTCCCTTATGGCCAAAGGTAGATGAAGTCAGGCTGCAGGACATTAATCAATGATGTCCAGATTTTCACCATTGCCAAGATTCTGCTGATTAGGAAGTTGTAGTCTATAGTAGGACTAGGGTTAGTCTGTTCTGCTCATTATATTGCAGGATGAGTTGTTGAGTCCTCTGATGTAACAATGGTTGTGCAGCAGCATTTGAAACATGAAACAGGATACTATAATACTAACAATTATCAAAAACAAAATAAATGATTAGTACTGGAAACAAGTGACTTCCCCACACCCCAGCTGTTTTACTTATCTTGTAGTATACAGGCATAGCAAGAAGAATTTGTTACAGCATAAATTCCCCTTGACTAATTGAGAGGGGTAATGTGATTGTCTGTAACAGCCCTGTTTATTGAATTTAGACTACTTTGTCAGGCTTTCAGAATAGAGGTTATGTTACTTATGACTTTTTCTAGGTCCAGAAACAAATTTTAGACCATATTTGCCAGCTGTATTATTCCTAATCATGGGAATCACAGTCAGATAGTATAGGTACATAAAGAGGCAATCAATTATTCTCCCCAGGAGTTTTCCAAAGTATCTTGTGTATGCCTCATTTTGGAGATAATTGAGTAATTTTGGGGTAATTTAAAAATTATTTCCAGAGAAGCATGATCCTCTAGTAAAGCGGTAATTCTAAACATCTAAAAATTATCCTGAACACACAGGATAGATAAGATAGTGTGTGACATTGATGTGTGATATCTAGATATGAAGCAGTACCCTAGTGGGGCACATATGAGCAAAAATGTCATTTGTGACAATATCAGTGAGCCCATTTTGTGTACTGTTAAGTTAACAGAGTTTTTTGAGTCAAGTTAAACAGTTTTTACAAAGCAGGCTGAAGTGTCTCTGAGGTCTCTATAAGATGAAAAATTCCCCAACAGAAGTAAGAAGAAGAAATGGGTTCAGTGAGCATCTGTACAGTTTCTGCCACTCTGATCCCATACTCTGTAGTGCAATCCACCAAAGTATCAGCTCTGTTGAGTACTAGCTTGTGACTTTGACTTAGCCTCTCTGTGCCTCCGTTTCTTCAAGTATAGATAGAAGAGAACAGTAGTATCTACTTTATGTAATGAGGATTATATGATGATTAATACATATGAAGCACTTAGCACATAGCCTAGGACAGTGGCAACTTATTTAATTCATAAAGCAAGTATAGGAAATTTAGGAAGTTTGAATTATGAGAAATTTAAATCTGGTCTTGAACAAAATAAAATAGTGTGCTAAAGACACTGACTCACACCCAAATTCTTTTAAAAGAAATATGTTTTATTTACTTTCAAGTGAGAGGAAGGGAGAGGGAGAAGGAGATAGAAACATCAATGATGAGAGAGAATCATTGATCAGCTGCCTTCTGCACGCCCCCTACTGGGGATCGAGCCTGAAATCCTGGCATGTGCCCTGATGGGGATTGAGCTGTGACCTCTTGGTTCATGGGTCGATGCTCAACCACAGAGACACACTGGCTGGGCAAGCCTCTTATTTTCTTACAGCTATAATAAAAGGCTATTCTGTAAATACACTTTCAGTGCATATAAAAATTAACACAGTTTAATAACAAAATATTTTAGACAAATTTGACATCTTGTCTAGAGTGTATACAAAATAACTAAATTATATTTTGATAAGTTAATATTTAAAATTTCACAAAAGAGGGAAAAAAAGAGAAAATGGGACAGGAAAAAATAAAAATGAAAGAGAGAGCTACTTACAGTCAAATATGTAATTACCACTGTAAAGGACTATGTTTCCTCTGCAAGGAGAAAGAAGAAAGTAAACATGCAGAAATACAGATTTTAAGCTATACATACACAAAAGAGAGTAGCATATAACTGGTTTTGACAAAACATGGACCCTTGACAAGTCTTTCAAGCTGTATAATTAAAAAGCCAGCATTTATTCATTCCCCAAATATGCAAACCAAGGAAATAATATTTCCTAAGTTTAACAAATTGATCTCTCTTTTAGACAAAGAAGACAATCTCATAAAGGTTTCTTTTGCTTTTTGTTCTTAAGTACTTCTCTTGTTTAGTCCACAGCTCCCCAAAGGGGTCATTGAAATTTTCTTTTTAATATATATATATTTATATATATATATATATATATTTATATATTTTTAATATATATTTATATATATAATATATATTTTAATATATATATATTTCTTTTATATATATATATATATATATATATATATATATTCCTCACCTGAGAATATGTTTTTTAAAAAATTGATTTTTTTTAGAGAGAGAGGAAGGGAGAGGAAGAGAGAGAAATATCAATCGGTTGCCTTCCGAACTCGCCCCAACCAGGGATCCATACTGAAACCTAGGTTTGTACCTTGACCTGGAATTGAATCTGTGACCCTTTGGTGCACAGGATGACACTCCAACCAACTGAGCCACACTGGCCAGTGCTGTATATATTTTAATGTAGCTGTGAACACATGGCATATCAAATGGAAGTATCGATATTTAAAAAAAATTAACATCTTATTTTAAAAGGAAAGCATACACATTATAGAAAACTTGGAAAATACTGAAATGTATAAAGGAAATTATATCACCTAGAATTCTACTAGCCAAAATAATCATACTTAATATTTTCGTATTTTCTCTTAGTCTTTTTCTATTAATTTTCTTCTTTACATAGGTAAGCTCATAATATATAAGGTTTTTAGTATGGTTAACAAAGATCTACGTGGATGATGACAAAAATGCTACTGCAATTTTAAATAGTCTCTGCTGAACTGTTCTAGCCAGAGAGATAAACATACAAGTTAGCATCATGGGGAGAAGACATGAAAGAAGCAGGTGTTTAGCCTGAAATAGGTGCAATTTTAGAAGGAGAAAACATCATCAGAACTCAATAGTCTGTAAAGATGATGATGGTAAACTTTGTGTCTCCAGAATTTGGCTAAAGGACAATCGTCAACAATTAGGGGCCAAACAAAACTCCTGATTCTGGGTAGATGAAACTAAGGAAAACAAGTCTCATGGAGAAAAACAAGATTGAGAAGTCTTTATAAGGTTTTTAAATGATAACCTGAGATAAATTTTGTCTGAGAAAACTGTCTGAACTCAGTCCCCAGGGCCAGCTCAAGAACAAGTTTATTGAATTTATGCCATCCTCTCCCTAAAGACTTTTCCTTTTATAAACAAATAACATTAAAGACACTAGACAAGCAGACAGACTATAAGGGCATGTATCAAAAGGCTAGAAAACAGTTTCATCAAAGAATAATACAAATCCGAACAGATAACCAAAATTAGCCCAAAGGGTCTCATTCCTAAGAAAGCAAAATAAATCCTAAGAGAAAGGACTAAAATGAAATATAAGAGCTCACTTCAGCATTAACTTACCTTGCAGATATGGGCAATTTGGCACCTCAAACAGGTAGGCATAAGGAGTCTCATATGTGATTACTATTACTAAGTAGCCAATCTGGGTCAAAGGCAGTGGGGGCTTCAGCTGAATCTCAGTGAACGTCCATGTCCCTCAATGCCCTTCAGCCAAAGACCACCAGGAGCGCACACCTGGGGTTGAGCAAGTTGAGTTTATTGCTCGTTGCTGCAAGAGAGAACACGCACCTTTGGGGACAGTAGGGTGTTGGGGTGTCTCCCTTTGCTGTAATGAGCAATAAACCCTACTTGATCAACCCCATATGTATTTTTGGTAATCTTTGGCTGAAGGCAGTGACAGCATCTGAAGCCAAAGAGCCTGCATTTTGGCTTCGGCCACTTATTAGCTGTGTGACCTTGGACAGATCATTTGAGTTTTCTGATACTCAGTTTGCTTGTTTGTAGATTGGACATAGTAACAGTACACACTTTCTTGGGCTGCTGTAAAACCTGGAAATAAAATTTGTTTTAAAAACAAAACAAAAGTGTGATAGTTAGATCGTGTCTGAAGTGGCTCCTAGACTGAACAACTCAGGAACCCAGTGGCCTAGTGAAACTCTGTGCCTGTGATTTTGCTGTAGACAGAGAGCACTGTTCTGCTGGCTCTAGAGCTAGCCTGAGGGAGACGCTGAGAGCCAGCAGGATACTCTTGACAAAGGTTTAATTTCTAAAATATATAAAGAATTCATAAAACTCAACACCAAACAAACAACCCAATGAAAAAGTGGGCAGAGGATCTGAAAATACATCTCTCCTCAGAAGACATACAGTTAATAGATATATGAAAGGATGTTATACCTCATTGGCAATTAGGGAAATGCAAATCAAAACTACAATGAGATACCACCTCACACTTGTTAGAGTGGCCATTATCAACAAGACAAGTAGTAAGTATTGGAGAGGTTGTAGAAAAAAGGGAACCCTCATCCACTGCTGGTGGGAATATAGACTGGTACAACCACTATGGAAAGCAGTCTGACAATTCCTCAAAAAATTGAGAATAGAGCTACCATACAACCCAGCAACCCCTCTCCTGGGTATATACCCCAAAACCTCAAAATCATGTATCTGCAAAGATATATGCACCCCTATGTTCATTGCAGCATTATTCATGGTGGCAAAGACATGGAAACAACCTAAGTGTCCTGCAGTAGAGGTCTGGATAAAGAAGATGTGGTACATATACACAATGGAATTCTATTCAGCCATAAGAAAGGATGATATACTGCCATGTGCAACAACATGGATGGATCTTGAGACCATTATGCTAAGTGAAAGAAGTCAGTCAAAAAAAGTCAAGAACTGTATGATTTCATTCATCTTTGGGATATAAAACTGAAACGTGTGAACACAAACAATAGTGTGGTGGTTTCCAGAGGGAAGGGGGTGAGAGTTGGTCCTAATATATGGTGACAGGAGAAGATTTGACTTTGGGTGGTGGGCACATGGTACAGTATACAGATTTTGTAACATAGAAACTCACAACTGAAACCAATATATTCATGCTAACCAGTGTCACCCCAATAAATTGAATTAAAAAACCATAATAAGCATGCTATTACCATACCTAGCAATTATAACAAAGTCCTTAGTATCATCTGATCTCCACCGACTGATTTTGAATCTCATTAATCCTACATACTGCATGCAACTCACCCTGCCTGGATTTCTAATCTTGGCCTCCTGCTTAGTTTGAGAAGTGCAGAGAGTTGGAAAGTCAGGCCACAGTAGTCTGATGCCTGTCCATCCTCACTCTGGATCTTCTGGCTTAGGGCAGAAGCTCTCTGTTCAAACATTCTTTTGGAGCGGAACAACCTTCCAAGCAATGTGAGTCTGGAGAGAGGCATTCTCTAGAGGTGGCTCTGTTCCTTGCCTGCTGGGTGGCACTGGAAAATCTGCCTCTGTACTCCATCAAGAAAATGGAATATATAACTTTGGTCCTCAGGAGTTAAGTGAGTATTTGACAGCCAAGGCCTGTAGTAGTATTTCTGCTGTGCTCAGAGATCATATCAAACATGTCACCTCTCTTCATGGGCCACTGTGCCACACCTACTCGTGCTTCCATGTCAGTGAATGTAGGTTATGTGGACATCTGTTTTCTTCACATTGCTAACAGCTGTTTGGTACTCCCCAGGCACTTCTTTCCTGAGCTTATTAATCTGATTATTTTGCATTCCTCTCTACCCTTCACTCTACCATAATCCATGGGCATCTCCCCCTCTCAAATAAACAGTCAACTCATAACTAGCCTCCATCCAATTTTGCACTTCTCCCTGAATCTTCAGTAGAGGAAGAAGAGCAGACTCCACTTACCCTGCTAGTACCAGCTCAAAGTATGTAACACCTCTGGACCTCAGCCCTTTTCTTGGCCAGAAAGACATGGTCAAGCCTATTGGCATGAAATTGGGTGTGAAAAGTTTTATTGGCAAGTACATAGGGCATAATATATTGCCTGCTTGCCAGCCAACCAGCCTTATGTGCCCAGGATAGAAAAGCTGTAAGAATAAATCACTTGCCTTCCTAAATTTTTTTCTGAGAGGACATTATCTTGTGGAGGAGAAGCAAAGCCTCAACTCCAGAAACCCAAATGCTGGCAGGTGACCCTTGGCTTTCACTGGTACCATGTCTTCTCTATTCCCCTTTGATGATCTATGTGGGCATAGAGAAGTAGACATGCCCTCAAGTGCTCAAATTGGGCACTTGAGACCTTATTTAGCTTTCTAAGAGGGATTCACTGGAATTCCTTGAGTTTCATAATTCAGTCTATATATGGAGCAAAGAGAAGCCCCTTGCCTAGTAGCCTTTACAAATCAGGTACTATGGGATCACAGAGCAAAGAATGGAGTTAAAATCCAAGTGTTTTGGACTTGTTTGCAAGAAAGCTGTATAACCAAAGCAAGTTATGATCAAGGGGGCCCAGATCCTCTGGGAACCCTCAGAATTGCATATATCAAGCTGTTTACTGGTTTCAAACAATCCTGCATTGTTCCCACAGGCACAAAGTGCAGGCAGGAGGCTGCCACCAAGAAAGCTGGTAGTGCCCTCTTGAGGAATCCCTGGGCACTGCCAGAGACCCAGCTGGACTCAAGAACATTTTGCTAAGGACACCCAGCAAAACCATTGGAAGCAGAATCACAGAAATTGTGGGGGTGGGTGGTTTAAAAATACCCGTGGGGACCTGGAAAGAAACCCTATGAGGTTTGTGGGAAAAGATCAGGAGAGGGGTGATTAGCGGGTGCTGTGGCAGAGTGTTAGGACTACAGAGTGGCTGCAACACACTAGATTCTGGGCAGCTGGGAATCTTAAGGCACTGAGGACAGTGAGCATGACACAATCACCTGGCTGAGCCCCTTTCTCATACCTGGGCATAAGAACAGGAAGACATGCTCTGTAAAGAAGTGCAGAGAGAGAGAAAAGAAAGAAAAAAGAGAACGAAACAAATACACAGAGAGAAACATAGACAGAGATGGAGAAACAGAGACACAGAGAGATTGATCCTTGGGGAGAGCACAAAATGTGTAGTAAGGCAATAGAGATGGAGGAAAGAAGAAGAGATATGTGTGTTAGGTGAATGTGGTTGAAAATTTGGTATCTTTGGGTTTATTTGGAACACATTTTTTTTTCTGAGTAGTCCCCAGAGCTGCTGCTGAGAATCCAGGGGCAGATTTATGAGAAGGCTCAGCCTGAGCAATCTCTCTTGCATTCAGGGCTACCTCATCTATTTAAGCTGTGAAAAACTATCTCTTTCATCCCTAAATCAGATGCCCCAAAGTTTGGACTCCTTTCCTTTTGTCATCTGAGGAGCTGAGAGCACACATTTGGGGACTTCTTGCTCTTGGTCCTCCCTCTCCTCCAGGGTCATTTTGACAAGAACCATCCAAAAGGTAATCTTTGGCACAATGCTATGCATGACTCAGCTTCCTCAGCAGGCAGAGTCTATGGCTGGAAAGCAGGGCTGGTGTGAGGTCAGGGGTCCTGGGACCTTCTGCCCTGTCATATGACCTTAGTCTCATCTGTTCTGAAAGCTACTTTTATACTGTTCTATAGTAGGAGCAGCACTTACAGGGATCTTTTCTACTTGGGGCTGGTATAAGAGCAAAGGATCTAGGGTTCTAAGATTTTGAACAAGCCTCAAACAGTACAGGACACAGGTGGACCCACAAGGGCATCTGTAGAAGACTCATCCTTTTTCTAACAGCAGAGAACATTTTTTCTGTTTCTCAGAAACAAGTCTAAGGTCACAGATCAAAGAGAAAACTGTGAGACACAATCTTGCCTTTCTCCCTCCAGAGGAAGAGTCTAGTCTAGAGACTCTGCTCTGCACCCCCTTCCTCTCCTCTCTGACTCCAAGGCAAAGCCATAGGAAAAATTCTGGAAGCCCGTACCTTCTTTCCATGGAGTCTTCCAATAGGTACTCCTCCAGTTATATGCCAAACAGTTTCCTTACAGGCCATCCATGGGAGGATGTAGACCTCAAGTTCAAGAGAACTATGCCTTTCTGAGGTTCCTGAAAGAATAAAGAACAATATCAAAGAGCCTATATAGACACTGGTTACGATTCATCTCTTTTAGAAAACCTTCCTATGCTAATCTAACTTGGCACTCAAATATCTTCATAGTCTTTAAAAACAACTATTTTTTATAAGGCAGGTTTCATATATTAGCCCCATATTTTTGCTGCTTTGCCATTTTTTCTTAGTATTTCTTTCCCTGAGGCAAGCACGATATTTCCTTTCCCCTTCTCTCCACCCTCACTGGCACCTGCTGCTTCAACCCAACCCACACCCTCCCTGCCTCTCACCAGCCTAGTCTCAGCTCTCTGATGATACTATATTCTCAGGATGGGATATTGACCTTCTGGTTCTCAGATAATGTTCCTAACTTTTCTCAAAGTCAATTATCCTCCTTGGAAATCACCCACATACCCAACTCTGACCTTTTCTTTAGTCTATTCTGTGAACCTGCACCGGTCTTGTCCCCTCTCTGGGTCTTTGTTATCCTCTCAATAAAATTATACAATGCTAGCCTCCTACTGCTTGTCACAATCTGTTTGTGGAAGCAATAGCTTGTATTTTGTCCTCATTCAGCTGGAGAATTTGGAGGATATTATTTAAAAGACATTTTTTTCTTCTCTATTGTGTTTCTAAAGCTAAGTGGAGTGGGGTGGGTGCTAATTTGCCAAGGAGTGGGGAGAGGGGAAATGTAGACAGGGCCAAGGGCAGCTATGAGTGAGGGTTGCGAGAATTGGAAGGACTCTGGAAGATAGCATCTAAGTTTTTGACCTTGACCCCCTCACCAAAGCTACCGCTTCTGTGGCTTCTGACACTTGTGCTGCCACATCCTGTAGCAAATAGATCTAAGTATCAGTTGGAGGCTTCCAGGACCTCTTTTTTAAAAAAACTTCCAGCCCCAAACCACATTTCCAGATGTCTCTGCAGCAAAGTAAAATTCCACATAGGCAAGTCTTAGAAAAAAAAAAGAGAGAAAGAAAAAGAATTGACAGTGAAAGGCAGAAAAGAGAAGATGGAGCCCTTAAAGAAGGGAGTATCCCTGAGGAGGTGGGGATAAGAGGAGGAAAAGGGGAGGAGGAGAGGAGGAAAGTGGGCCTGTCTCTTTAAGGGGGTTGGCTGTCAATCAGAAAGCCCTTTTCATTGCTGGAGAAGAGGACAAAGATACTCAGAGAGAAAAAGTAAAGGAACGAAGAAGGAGACTGGAGAGACCAGGATCCTTCCAGCTGAACAAAGCCACAAAGCAGACTAGCCAGCCGGCTACAGTTGGAGTCAGAGTCCCAAAGTCATGGGTGAGTTTAAAAAACTTTAGCATGGAAGATTTAAGCAGGTTCAGGAATATGCAATAGTATTTATGAGTTTGGGTTTTGGGGGCTTTCAATGGTTTAAATGAGTTGTGCTTTGGCACTTGTTTTTTTTTTTTTTTTATTAAATTCCTTAGCACCCAATTAGATGAACTCTGTCTCTGCTGTGTTGAGATTGATGCTTTATTGCCAAATAATTCCAGCAGCATGTGGACATTCCCACAGGTCCTTAGAGAGAGTGCCCAATGGGCTGGATGTGGTCATGTGTATTCCTACCTTCTCACTTCCTTCTACCTTCTCTTTTCCCTTGGTTCCTGGGTTCTGGTAATGACCAGGTCAGCTGATATCCCTGGCTCTTCTGGGGGAAAAATTCTTGTAGGGTACCCTTCAGATGTACTAAATAACTGCTTGCTTCATACAAAATGAACCATATTTGGCTATAGTGGGAAATTGGAGATTGAGGCAAGATGGATTTAGGATTGGACATGGCCAAGGAGGTAAATCTTAAGTTCAGAAAATAAAGTCTTCAGTGGCTTTACTATGGGGAATGGATATAAATAGGTGTGTGTGTATGTGTGTGTGAATGCACAAGCATGTATGGTTGGCCATGTTTAGCAAATATCACAGACTTAGCCTTCCTGAAGACATATCTCAAACTCTAAATTCCTCTATGACAAGGAGGCTTCTGGGACCTTAGGGTTCTGATTGACTTGGTTGAGTACCAAGGGCTTCTCCAGGTTTCATGAACAAAGAGAGAAGTGAGGAGGTCTTGTCTCTGGCAGTGTCTACTCAGAGCAAGGTATGACACAGGTGCCACAGATAAGTGTAGACATTCCCTACATGTGGCAAAAGCTTGAATGCAGCATAAGTAAAATGAGAATCGATTGCCCTGTGTATTCACCATCAATGTAGTATCCAGAAGATTCCAGTAACACCCAGGAAGATAGGTTTTCAACTCTATTAAGCTGTGTCAGCTTTTAGGTTATTTTATCCTGAAACATCAAGAAAGCTCTTTTCAGCATGTATTCAGGTAGGATAATTAAGAGGGCATATCACTGAATTAGAAGTAAATACAATCAAGTTTAAATCCCAGATCTGCCATATATATAAGCTTCATGACTTTGGGTAGGTCATTGTGAATTATCACTTTTTCATCTGGAAAATGGGAATCACAATAACTGTTTTGTATACTTTCAAGGTTGTGAAAATCAAGTAATAGTGATGTGAAAGTCCTTTGAAAATGGACAAGCTGTGTATCCATTATAGATCATCATAATGATACCCATACCCATTATTATACAATAGCTCATGTACAGGATGACTTATGTTTTCCAAAATGTTTGGTTTTTCTGTTTCTGCACTTTGTGTAGTTGGGTAAGAATCATTTGATCAATTGAATGTGGCCAGGTAAAAGGTGAAGGTTGAAGAAACTCAATTCTTGCCCAAGGTAATATTGGAAAACTTACCTGATATCATGGAAGCTGTTTGTGTAGGCTGTGATTTAAAAATGGAGAGGGGGTAAAGAAGGGTACTGAATATTACTTCCTCAGGGGATGAAAGTGTGTGGCTGCTTAACAATTTGGAAAGTAAATTGTTAAATTTACTTTGTCAGTGCTAGTAGATGAATTATATCATGAAATCTGTAGTTGGAAGGAACTTTAGAAGCTGTCTGAGCCACATCTTAATGCAGTAGTCCCTTTTACAACAGCCAATTAAATAATCCTACAGCCTCTTCTTTTTTTAAAATATTTTATTGATTTTTTACAGCGAGGAAGGGAGAGAGATAGAGAGTTAGAAACATCGATGAGAGAGAAACATCGATCAGCTGCCTCCTGCACATCTCCTAATGGGGATGTGCCCACAACCCAGGTAGGTACATGCCCTTGACCGGAATCAAACCTGGGACCTTTCAGTCCGCAGGCCGACGCTCTATCCACTGAGCCAAACCGGTTTCGGCCTACAGCCTCTTCTTAATCACCTCCAGGACAGGGACCTCACTACCTCAACCGTATAAATCCTGTAGGATTGGAAGCTTTCTTTCAAGATTAAGAGGAACATTGAACCCAGTAGTGCCTGCACAAAAGGTTTATGGGGGAAATGGTAGTTCTTTAAACCTTGTCCCAATTTTGGAGGAGGATATTCCAAATGAATCTTTGGGATAACAATGGAACCAGAAAAGAGCCAAAGAGCAGTAGCTGATTATTCTCTGCTCAGTAATACAATGCCATTACTGAACAGCAAAACATTGGCTACTGTACATCTGTTGTCTGAGAAAGTGGCTGTAACCCTGGTAACCAGACTGTGATGTTTCCTTCCAAAGGTGGCTGTTTGCTGAGCAGTGTAGTTTTGGCTGGCTCAGAGTGAGTGGGTGCAACTTAAGCAAAAAAAGTGGAGGCAGAGCAGGGGTCCAGTTTTACAAAATGCTTGAAGACTAACTGAATCCCACCCTGATTCCAAGAATGCTGCAAGAATGCCAGGAGCTAAAAAGAAACCAGATCCAAACCAGCATATTCACTTACTCTTCTTAGAGACACTTACTGAAATGATCACAGATAGCATTACACACCCCACTCCTCACCTTGGTCCTACAGAGCCAGAGGAGCTCTTAGAGAGCCAGGCAGATGTAAAAATCTTCTCTGCTTCAAGGGGCTTTCATCTTGGCTCTGCGCTAGGAAAGCCAGTTTACTCAACAGCCCGACAATTAGACCTATTCTCTCAAAGCTATATAAGTAGTAACAAAGCTCAAGAAACCCCTGGGATATGGGTTGGAAGGGAAATATAGTCTTCAAACCCATCAAGGCAGACCCTAGCCAGTGACATCTTTTTTCTCTTGTTGATTTTTTGTGTATTATCCTGAAGCCCTGAAACCCATCATCAGGGTATAGTTCTTAATCTTGAAAGAAAGCAACAGTAAAAACACCCTCCCTGCTCATAGAAATTCAGGTCCAGGGAAGATCTAGTCAGGGTAGTGACATGATCAGGAAAGGTCACATCAGTAATGGCAGGCAAACAGAGCAGCTTTTCCATCCCTTTCCACTGTCAGGGCCTAGCCAATGCTAAACTTACATCAAAAGCTCAGCAAGTACTGATGGATGAATTCCTCCTTGGCTATTTTTAAGTGGTCTTAAGAGTGTTCTCTTACTCTGTGCTGGTCTCTGAGCTCTCTTCCAGGATGGACTCTGAAAAAGAGTCAGTGATATCCCAAGGAAGACAACAGAGTTCCCCAGATCAGATTTACAATACAACCAATAAGAGAGGAAAAATTGATAGGAGACTGACCTAAGGAATAAGGTATGGAAACTGTAGTCTCTTAGCTTAGTGTCAGTTGCTTCTTTTTCACCTTCCCATATGTGGGCAAGATGAAGAGAGTGTCATGGATAGAGTTTAACAATAAAGCTTCTACTCCAGCCTCCTAATGTTTGGGCATAAATTGGTTGTGTGTGTGTGTGTGTGTGTGTGTGTGTGTGTGTGTGTGTGTGTGTTTTGGGAAACAAGGTGGTCCAGATGCTGTTGCCATGGTAATAGTAATACCTGTTCAAAGAGGAGGCTGAGATTCCTTTTGATTTAACTCTGTCCATATGCCTTGTCTATTTAGTAGGCTTGAATTGTCATGCCCCATTATTGCAGGGCCCCTTTCCAGCCTTTAAATGTGGTATAAGTGTTGATTTCATGTAGGAAAGACAAGATTATAGGCAGGGCCTTGTCTGACCAGGATAAGGCCAGAAGCAAAAGTCTTTGCCACTAGTACTTCCTACTGATTGTTGCTTTATTTCTAGAACCCACCCCCTGATCCCCATCCATCCCCAGTACCAGTCACGGCTGCTCTAGCATCTTGGCCTTGTAAACTGCTTATAGACCCTGATCAAGGAGGCCTCTGTTCATGGGGTGAGGTTAAGGGGTGGGTTCTGGGAGGAGGGTAAGTGCAGATTAGAGACCTAGGGAGATAGGGCCAGTTTTTTACTCAATGAGCCTGCCTGTTGTTTAGTTCAATTGTATAGGGTTCTATCTCTCCCTTTGTCAGCTGGATTCAAGGGACAGGCTGGGCTTGTGCAAAGCACAATTGGTCTCTTTCTACCATCGCTTTCGATGAGGCCCTTCCTCTCCTCCCTTTGATGAGTTCCCAGATTCACACTGAATTACCATCATGGAGCTGGTCCTTGAGGCGTGCCCAGGGCATGGGAAAGAAAGGAGGGCTTGGGAACTCTTGACTCCTGCTTAAAGAGACAGCATCAGGGTCAATACAGTCTTTTGGATGGACATGGACCTGAATAAGAGTCACAATAGTGTTGTCAACCCTTTTTCAGACTCTTTCGAAGAGCATTGGTGAGAAGGGCTTAAAGTTCTATCACAGATTGATTATACTAGTTTTGGGAGTTTGCAGATCAATCTAGCTAACAATGAATATTTCCCCTTTGCTTACATTTTGCCCACAGGGTTTGATTATATACATTTTAACATAAGATGATAGGTAGCTTTAGTCTTTGATTCACAGACATAAGTTTGTTTTCTCCAACAAGACTGAAAGGATATTGAAGAAAGTGACTGGGCCTTATAATTCCATTTTGTGTCTCACAGAATCTAGGTAACTGCTACTGTGCTTAATAACTACTGAATCTACATAAACAGAAATGAAAGGAAAACACTGGGTGTGGGTCGTTATTTTTCTCTATGGCCTCTAGTCAAAATTAGTTGGTTTAATCAGACTGAGTTGCATTGGATAATATTATTACTATATATTTTTTATGCTAACTCTACTATGTTGCAGAGTGTACTTACCCTGGAAAATGTGAGACTGTCTCTTGAGAAAGACAAGGAACTTCTCCAGAATTCCTCACAGCTTTCCTGAATCACATCAATACCTTTCCAACCATGAAGGATTCTGAAATGGAGAGCCTATAGCTTTAGGCTCTTGTTCCCACATTCCCATGGACATTCCTTGGGCTGTGAAAAATGAAATGTACCAATGGACCCTTTTCAGAATATTTTGATTGTCAACTACTTTGATGAAGGCAAAATTTCTTGCATGTTCTGAGTTTTTCCCAGTTGAAACCCAAAATTTGATGTTTTCACTTGGACAGATTGACAAACTCTTCACTTCTGATGAACTTAAATACCCCCAGAACAAACACTTCATTTCAGTTGTGAAGATATGGACATCTGATGCTTGTGCCAATATTGTTGAACTGTTTATAGCTCAACAATGATAGATTTATCTAGAGCCATTTATATTTCTGACTCCATGGTAGAGACTCATTAAAACCTATGTCATTTTTGCCCCTTGTTGAGTGCCAGTAGATCAGAAAAGGTCTTACTAAGTTATTTGAGCTCCAAGAAAACATGAAAAATGGATGTGAAAAGGAAGAATATCAGTTAGTGATTCAGAGTTGCTCCCAAGATTTAGCCCTTTATCACCCAGTAAGAACAGTACATATGATACTCGCTGGTTAGGTGGAGATGATCAAGGGATCATCTAAAGAGGATTTTACGACACACTAAAGAGGATTTTCCTTCATCTTTACAACATTAGAGTGGGCATCAGCTAAAACTTAGAGTAGAATTCTCTGGTTAGCAAGAGTTCAAGTTCTTCCATCCCTGATCACACCTGCACCATCATTTAGCTCTTCCCAGGGTAAAAAAAGCTGGGGTGAGTGAGTGGGCACAGGATAGTCACTTGCTAGGATGGATGGCTCTCCTTACTCTAAACAAACAGTTCTGCCATTGTTCTCTGGGCATGACCCCCTCCCCACCCCCAGGCCTATGGGCCCCTACAGAATACCAATGAGGCTCCTAAGATCTCTGGGAGAAACAAGGCTTCTTTGTTTGGGGGAGCTATGGAGGGCTCTGTCCAAGCCCTGACCCTGTGCTAGGGAGAGAGGGAACAGTGGGGTCACTGATCTTCCCCTCCCCCACCCCCAGGCTTCAGAGAACTTCTTTACTAGAAGACTCTAAGAGTTTGGGGGTGGAGAAGAGTCGGATAGACAGAGAAGGAAAATGGCAGCACTGTTTATTTCCAAGCTCCTTTTCTTGACTTACAATATGCATCTATTATCTTAACCTGCTGTGAAATTTCTGGAATGTTTCCTAAGAATATGATCAATTTCAAATGTGTTTTTGGTATACACATGCATATGTGTTCATATTTGCATGTATGTGTGTGTGTGTGTGTGTGTGTGTGTGTGTGTGTGTGTGCATATGCCACAGGCTCACTTTGATGAGACACTCTTACCGGGCACTATTGTAAAATTCACGCTAAGTAAACTCTGACTTCACTTATGGCATCACAGCTACAGATTGCTTCCAATAGAGGCCAAGTTTCCTGACAACGATTCTTGGAAAAGAAATTCAGTTCTGCTGCAAATGTCAACTACTTGCTTTGCTTGGCTTGAGCTTCCATGCCTAATCTCTGGTGTGATATATAAGAATCTTTGAGGAAGAGGCTCTTTGAGGACTAAGGAAGGGCTGTCATTTTAGGGTATGGTGGGTGTAGGACTCACTCATTTTGTGGCTCTGAGAACAGATAAATGCATCTATCTCAATTTTTCCATGATAGAGATCATTTAGTCTTTCAGAAAATGTTCACATTGATGTAATTCTGCCATGAAAATCACCAGATGGTTAAGCACTCAGGGCTAAAAAGAAGCTGTACTGGTATTAATAGGGTTGGGCAAATGACTTCTCTAGTCCCAGCTACCTGGTATGGACAAGTGAGGTTTGCATGAAAATCCAAACCTAAAAATTAATACAATTTACTTTCTTTTTGTAAGAAGTCCCAACATGCTCTTCTAAAATAACACTTTTCAGCACACTTGCTGATTATTTGTGTGTGTGTGTGTGTGTGTGTGTATACACAAATAATTCATATATACATATATAAAAATGTAAAATAATTCATATATCATATATATACATATGATATGATATATGAACAGATATATAAAATCTGTGTGTATATTTGTATATTATGTATGTATACATATAAAGAACTCTTTTCTAGCCGAGGCCGGTTTGGCTCAGTGGATAGAGCGTCGGCCTACGGACTGAAGGGTCCCGGGTTCGATTCTGGTCGGGGGCATGTACCTGGGTTGCGGGCGCGTCCCCAGTGGGGGATGTGCGGGGGGCAGCTGATCAATGTTTCTCTCTCATCGATGTTTCTGGCTCTCTCTGTCTCTCTCCCTTCCTCTCTGTATAAAAATCAATAAAATATATTTAAAAAAAAAAAAGAACTCTTTTCTAAAGAGATTAACATTTTTATTCCTTGTACCTTTTGGGAATCAGGCCAAGAGGCCAGAGGGAGCCATCCTCGCCCAAACTCATTCTTCTCAGTAAACAAGATTCCCATATGACTGAATCTGTCGTTTATGTCTTCACATCTCACATAACACCTAGCACAATGCTAGGCACATAGTAGGTACTCCATAAGAGTTGATGGATGACTAAAACAAACAAATAAGAATGATAAGAGAGGAGAGAATGATTGCATAATCTCTCTGGGTTGCTACTTGAATTATTGATTATTAATACCCCCCCCCCACACACACACACACACAAATTCTGGGAATTAAAAGAGAGGACTTATTTTCAAGAATGGAACAAAGTATGTTTCTGGGGTCAATCTCACATTCCAGAAGCCTAAAGTCCTAGACTCTCCTGATTTTGGACTCCTGGTTAACACTTCATCCATGCATGCGAGCTCAGAGCATGATTGGTCTGGCAGAGAGGTAAGAGTGGCATTACCTTCCTATTGTACATTCCTGATTGCTTCCCCTTCTTCTTCCCCAGGTTTGTTAGAGTGCTGTGCAAGATGTCTCGTAGGGGCCCCCTTTGCCTCCCTGGTGGCCACTGGATTGTGTTTCTTTGGGGTGGCACTATTCTGTGGCTGTGGACATGAAGCCCTCACTGGTACAGAAAAACTAATTGAGACCTATTTCTCCAAAAACTACCAGGACTATGAGTATCTCATCAATGTGTAAGTACCTGTCATCCCATAAAAACCCTTCTCTTTTTCTCTCTATCTTGGAGATATAGAACTCATACTTAGTGACAAGTAGGGGATTGGTGTGGCACCAGAAAGGATTCCTGAGTCTTTCCTCTCTGTGCTGATTCCACCTATGCCACAACTCCACATCTGAACCCCTAAATAAGGGAAAAGTGCCAAGTTCATAAAGTAGGGGTCTACCTGCTAGCCCGTCTCCTAGCCCTTGTTTTCTTCCAAGCATTCTAACTTTTGCTCAGTAGGGTTAACATTGACTGAGTTGGAGCTTCCAAAGTGGTAGGTATAGAGAATTTGGGGGAGGTAAAATGACTGAACAAAGTCGGGCCACTGCTCTTGGTTTGACACACCACTTGAGTCTGCACATACCCAGTCCTAGCTTCTCTTATTCCTAGAGCTAGTTAGACTCCTGTTTCCTCATCACTTTTATTGTCCAACTTCTCTCTCTTCTGAAGGAGCATCTTTGAAAGGTCAGGCAAAGGAGCCTAGGGCTCTGGTTGTTCAGGTCACAAGGTGGGCAAGGTGTGCATCGAAGAGCATGTGCTTCTGGCTGCACATTCCCTATCTTCCTTTACTTCAATCCAGACAAGGTGGAAGCATGGAGATGGAAATTTGTGATCCCTCTAAAGACTTCCTAATCTTGTTTAAGTGCTCACTTAAGTGTCCATCTCACTTATGCAGGAAGGGAACTAGTTCCTCAATTAATAAGATTCTCTGGTCTCATTTGTCTATCTGTTAATGCAGGATCCATGCCTTCCAGTATGTCATCTATGGAACTGCCTCTTTCTTCTTCCTTTATGGAGCCCTCCTGCTGGCTGAGGGCTTCTACACCACCGGCGCAGTCAGGCAGATCTTTGGCGACTACAAGACCACCATCTGCGGCAAGGGCCTCAGTGCAACGGTAACAGGGGGCCAGAAGGGGAGGGGTTCCAGAGGCCAACATCAAGCTCATTCTTTGGAGCGGGTGTGTCATTGTTTGGGAAAATGGCTAGGACATCCCGACAAGGTGATCATCCTCAGGATTTTGTGGCAATAACAAGGGGTGGGGGACAATGGGGCGTGAGTCTGTGGCCTCACCCTCACCCAAGGCTGGGAACTTTCTAGGTGCCTGGCCTTTTAGTGAGGAAGTGATGGCTACAGCCGAACGAGGTCAGGAAGAACGTGGTGCCCAGCTGGCTTAGCTTCACCTTTGAAAACTTCCCTAGAAAATTTCATCTCAAAATGAAAAGCATGAGTTTTGTGGGATATTTTATACAATCAGACCATTTCTAAGCCATCTGTTGATCCCTTTACTCCCCTCCTATGAGGGACCACAACAAGAGATCTGACTACTCAAGAGTCTACAATGCTACCCATAGAACTGAAATGTAGGTAGCTAATCTTAGAGGGGGGTGGATCATGGAAATTAAATAATTGACTCCAAGGTGGAATTCACAATATTCTGGGATCCTACACTGTTGGAGGTCCCAGAGGGAACTAGAATAAATCTACATATTTACCGCTACATCTTTGACTGGGGACTATTCATGTTTCTACTGAGGCACACATTGGTTTTCAGCCTCTAGAGTTAAAGGTTCCTTTGGGGGCTAAACATCTGTGGGTTGTGGTGATGTCTTTTGTGGCCAGCAGTTGGCTTAGAAAGGTGCTGGTTTTTTTTTAATCTGAACTTTAAATCTCCTATTGGCTTTGTTTAATGACTAGGGATCAAAAGTTCTGTGACAAGAAACTTTTTCTACGCTCAGCCTAAGGCAAGAAATGGCACGACTTTCTTTCAAGATCTATTTTGATTTTTTCACACCTTATCTGCCCAACAAATCTCCTGAAGCTTCTCTAACCCAGGGATCCTTCTCACTCCAATCCCCACCCATTCCTGCCAACCTCTGTCACACTCAGGGCCAGTTCTCTAGTAGATACTGCCAATGACATTTGGCAGAGATGCCCTGCTTACTAATTTCATATAGTGGAGATCTCTGGAATCTGGTTCCATTTCTGGCACATACCACTCCAGGATCTCCCAGTTTGTGTTTCAGTGTCTACAGGCTAATGCTCATTTCTAATCACACCATGTCAATTGTTTTAGTTTGTTGGCATCACCTATGCCCTGACCATTGTGTGGCTACTGGTGTTTGCCTGTTCTGCTGTGCCTGTGTACATTTACTTCAACACCTGGACCACCTGCCAGTCTATTGCCTTCCCCAGCAAGACCTCTGCCAGTATAGGCAGTCTATGTGCTGATGCCAGAATGTATGGTGAGTTAGTGCATGGGTGTCTTGGCTTCTCAACCCCCTTATGGAAGTGTATTAATTTAGTTTTTTATTTAGGGTAAGGAGGGTGATAATTATGGGGGGAAATAAGAGGGATGCCTAGACCTTAGTTTATTAAACCCTCACCACTGAAACTAGAGAGATGTCTTCCCTTCGAAAGAAACTTCTTGGAAGTGGGGGAAGATTTCTTGACTGTACACACTGCTCTACCCTATTTGACTGCTGTTCTCAGCAGTACATTTCAATAACAAATACAAGATTTCACAACTGTTCAATACCACCTTCTATTTTTTGGTAAATCTTTAGAAAAGAGGATCCTGATTGTTAGTAGGATCGAATTTTCAGCCAGGATGGTTAAAGATGGAAGAAAAACTCTGCAGGAAAGTCACCATGTAGCCCTACAAGCCCATGAAGCTCACCTTAGTTGATTTGTGTATCTTACTTAGGTGTTCTCCCATGGAATGCTTTCCCTGGCAAGGTGTGTGGCTCTAACCTTCTGTCCATCTGCAAAACAGCTGAGGTAAGTGATCCATTTGGGTTACTTTACAGTGGAATGGCTAGTACCATACAAGTTCCTTCCCACGGCCTTTAATTTTAACGACCACAGTTTCTCTTGCTCGATTTTGAGTTGGCAAATTGTTTTCTACAAAATATTGATTTAATGTGCCTGAGCCAATGAGCATAGGTGGTAAAATATGTATGTTCCATAGAGCTGCATAGAAAGCCTTCTATTTCAAGACTTCTTCCCTTAAAAGAGAAATTTGTAACTTAGGTATAGATAGAGCTTAATGGTAAAATCCCCCAAATGGAAATTTTTATTCTTTTAGTTAAAAAACATATAAAGAAAATGGGTTGTGCACAGAAATATTCATGGGTTTTACAAAAACACTTTCAGTTTGGAATTTCTCAGTCTTCAATGTGAAGTAAAAACAGTACATTTGAAGAAGGAAAACATTGTATTGAGACAGATTATTGCACACAAATGAATCAAAGGATTAAAAGTAATTCTGAGGAAGAAGGTGGGGAATAATTTCTTTGAAAACAACATGTTGATTTTAAATTTTGTGACCCTGGGCACAATGATAAGAAACCAGTTGATTAAAATATTTTTATGAGTGTTTTATGAGTATTCTGTGTTCTGAGTATTATGGTGTACATTTAGGAGTGGAAGGCTTACACTCAAGGAAGTGACAACTTAGTGATGCATAATTAACACACAAAGATATCAGCACATATTCAGAAAGCTGTGCTTATGATCTATAGCAGAGCATATTTTTGCTGTTGCAAGAAATAGTTCTTCCTTTTGCACTTTCTTGTAGTTCCAAATGACCTTCCACCTCTTCATTGCTGCATTTGTGGGGGCTGCAGCCACACTGGTTTCACTGGTAAGTTGCCTTTGGATTATCTTGGCCAATAAATGGTCCTGGGATAGCTGGTGTTCAGCTATGCTGCAAGGCAAAAAGATAGATTCCTTCTAACCTTGAAATGCTGGAGAGAAGCTACTGGGAAGTGTAGAGACTGTATATCTCTACTTTGGTTGGCAAGGCATAAAAACTTCAGAAATTAGCCAGGGACAAGAAAAGTGGTATGAGGGAAGAGGAGGTAAGAGATCCATAGATAAGAATTATAATATTTGGCATTTACAGAGCATGTAATATTGCCAAATGCTTTGCAATCCTACATTACAGTTAATTCTCAACACATCCTGGTCAGATCAGTTTCAAGAACACTGAAATATTACTAAAAATAATATTCTAAAGCCTGGAATTCTATATACTATGACTCTATCTTGTACACTTTCCAAGGGATTTAGTTACGCTCCTGAAAATATGGGAAGGATTCTCTGACAGTATGGGAACTGTTATTGCTATAATGTGATTCTATGTCCCAAGTTCCGTTGTTGGTGTTACAACACAGTGTTAATGTAGTGCATTCACGGTTCACATTAAAAACCTAGGGCAATGAAGGGTGAGGCAATTTATCTGAAGTCATTGAATAAGTGGTGAATGTGCAAGGATAAGCTCACAGAACTCCTGGCCCTTATTGCTGAGGTTTTTATAAAGTCTAGTTGTTTTTCATTTTGTAAAATAAATTGATGCACTGGCGGGCTGTGTTGCACAGTGTGGCTGTGTGTCTGCAGCAAGCCCTCTATGATTCCAGGTCACTCAGACATGAAAGTAAGATGATGGCAGACCTATGTATCATTTACTTTTCCCTCAAGAAAAGTCAGTGCTAGGCCAAGCATAGTGTGGAATAAATCAGGCCGAGTTGGTTCTCTGTACCTGGGACATTAGAAGAAAATGTTTCAGAAAGGACTTCTAGTCAAGTATATAGGACAAAAGCCTGGGACATGCTGCTTTTTATAGAACAGGGATTTTTCCTTTATTTAGCTATGATTTTATTTTATCACTTCTTTTTAAAAAATGTATTTCGATTGATTTCAGAGAGGAAGGGAGAGGGAGAGAGAGATAGAAACATCAATAATGAGAGAGAATCACTGATCAGATGCCTCCTGCATGCCTCCAACTAGGGATCCAGCCCACAACCCGGGCATGTGCCCTGATTGGGAATCGAACCGGTGACCTCCTGTTTTATATGTTGACACTCAACCACTGAGCCACCATGGGTATACTATTTCATCACTTCTTCATTCCCAAAAGGACTGGAGGAGAGAGAAAGCTCCCTTTTCTACTCTTACTCATATTCTCTCTCTGTTCCTTACAGCTCACCTTCATGATTGCTGCCACTTACAACTTTGCTGTCCTTAAACTCATGGGCCGAGGCACCAAGTTCTGATCGCCTGTAGAAACTTCCCTTTCTCTAACAGCAAGGCTCTAACCACACAGCCTACAGTGCTGTGTCTCCCATGTTAACTCTTTGCCTTTACCACTGACTGGCCCTCTTCTTACTTGATGAGTGTAACAAGAAAGGAGAGTCTTGTGGTGATTGATGTCTCTCTGTGGACTCTCCCCTCTTATGTTCCTTTTTTAGTCATTTTGCTTCACAGCTGTTTCCTGCTAGAAATGGGAAATGCTTAAGATGGTGACTCCACCACTACAAGTCACAAAGAAATGGAGGCTCTACTTCAACTTTCAAGCATCTTCTGAGGACCAGGGAGTGTTTTCTTCTCAAAGGGCACTTCCACTGATGGAAACAAAGTGGAAAGAAAGATGCTCAATTAGAGAGCAGGAATGTACCTGGCCCCATTAGATGATAAGGGACCAAATATATTCTCCTTGGTGTGCAAAACAGAGAGCTCAGTCCTGTCTCCCTATTACCACTGAAAATAGAAGACAAAAATGCCAGTAAAACAATAAGAGCATTTGCCCAAATCTACCTATTGCAGCTGGGAGAAGGGGGTCAAAGCAAGGATCTTTCACCCATAGAAAGAGAGCACTGACCCCAATAGCGAAGGACTATTTAAGCCCTAACTCAGCCAACCTTACTTACAGCATAAGGGAGCATAGTGTCTGTGCAGACAGAGGGGGCACCTGGCCTTACACCTCGTTAAAGAAGAGAAACAGGGTGTTGTCAGCATTTTCTCATTATCTTCTCCTTGAGAACAGCTACCATGACAACCCTGTGGTTTCCAAAGAGCTGAGAATAGAGAAAAACTAGCTCAGATGAAAAAAGACTGGCTTAAGTAACAGCAGTTGCTGGTGGCTAATGGTGTAAATAGAGCCAGCCCTCTGGTAGACACAGGATAGATAACTCTTTGGATAGCATGTGTTTTTTCTGTTAATTACTTGTGTACTCTGGCCTATGTCATACCTTCACAATGGTGCTCTTCTCATAGGGTATTATCCATTCAGTCATTGTAGGTGATTTGAAGATCTTGATTTGTTTTAGACTGATGCACATTTCACATTTTCCAGTTTGTTTATCACTTGGTCAGGGTTGTATCAGAAAGGTCTGGAGAATGATCCTTTGAATATGATTCTTTAACTAATGAAAATTGGACATTAAACATCACAAATGATATGTAAAATTGGCTAGTTCCATACATGTACTGGAATTTTCTATAAGTTATTCTTCCTTTTGCAGAAACAGATTTGGTGAATTTTAATCTCAATTTGAATAACCTATTATTTTAATAATTAGTTGGTTGTTCTTTCTAGCTAGTGGGGGATGATTTAATTTAACAATGTTACCTTGGTGTGTTAAAGAGTCAGATTTAACATACAGGTTATTCTTTCCTGGTATAGATCTCTAAACTGAATACACCAGCTGTCAGCTATTCGGTTGGCAAGTTTCCACAGAAAAGAAAAGGTGGAAAGATTTTGAAACCAGGTTTCAGTCTTCCCTTTCTCGTTTATTAACTTTGGGTTAAAATATAAAAGGCTGATTGGTCATTATTGAAGGAAAGGTTTTATGGGTCTGACTGTAGGCAGCTCTTTTGTTGTAAAGAGTTGTATATTTTTCTCCCAAAGTGGTTTCAGCAATGTTTGAGGTGTAAGATCTTTACAAAAAGACACTTGATATTTGTTTTTAGACCAGTATACCAGATAAGCTTCCAGGCTGCATTGAGGGAGGAGATGGAAAAAATTCTGTAAGAAACCAATCAAGATCAAGGAAAGTGAAGTAATCCATACCTTGTGTTTTGTTTTGATTTAATAGCATAACAAATAACCAACTCTTCCCTGAAAACCTCCCAGGCATACATACACACATATACACACAAAGAGGGTTAATCAACTGCAAGAGTTTCCTTCATTTCTGATATAGAATTTCAATTTTAACATACATAAAGGATAAACTTTTAGAAACTTATCTTACAAAATGTATTTTATAAAATTAAAGAAATAAAATTAAGAATGTTCTCAAACATTGTGTCCTCTGAGTGAATTGTTCTGTTTAACTCACAATTGAACTTGAATAATTGCACTTTATTTTGCTTTGTTCAAGGACTTCGTTCATTTTTTTCAGGTTATCCAAGTCATTCTCACAATTCTCTAAAATAGAGTCGATAAATCACTTCTGTTTTTATAGCTGGTGACAATAAGAAATAGAGGCCAAAAAAAAAATTAATCCAAAAAGTACATTTCTGAGCTTGGACTAGAATTCAGATCTTGATACCAATTCATTACCTGTTTTAGGGTTTCTTTTCTCCTAAGTTGGGTTTCAGAGTGGTCTGCTAATTCGGAGTCAAACATGGTTACTTTAACAAATAGTGCCCAGCTCTGGTGTCTTTAGAATTATGTTATTGTTAGCTCTTTGAATTTTCCAATGAATCCTTAATGTTTCATACGTGAGTAATTCTCATGTATCTGAGAAATACTGGATGAAAGGTTTAATGTCAAAGCAGAGCAAATATGGTAAGGGCAATATAAATTTAGTTTGTGGCAGGAAAGTATTAAAATGATTAATGACATCTACTACTATGATTGGCCAGCCCACTAGCCCTTGGGACACAGCATTAAATACCCAGCTAGCATTTGGTACTCTTGAATAGTACTCTAATGACCAGCCTAAAGAAAACTGGCTTAAAGTTCACTATAGATTCATTGTCTCATAGTTGCAGCTGGCAAGGAGCATGACTAGAGAGAAACCTAAGGAGCTCCGTTCAAAAATAGTTTCAATTTAATCTCCCGATTTCTGCTTCATTACAATTAATATTCTGCAAGCAAGTCTGGTTGGATGACTTTAAGACTAAAAGAATAAAGATATGACAAGGACTTATTTTTAGACACTGGCAAACAAGGACACAGCACCGTATTTTAGAGAATTGATTCAGAATGCTATAGAGTGAATGTATTTTTGCCTCAGAACAGCAGAAAGCCAGTTCCCAAGAAAGCTGTGTTTGTCTGCCATTATTTGGCTCTGCCCTCTGGGACTGATCTATAGATGAAGTTTCCAGGCTCTCAGAAGCTGAGAGCATCTCCAGTGTATCAATTGAGCCCATTGTTCTTAGCTCTCCCACACATCATAAACCTCCTTTCTCTAAACGGAAAGAGCTCTCTTTGTGCTTAGATCAGCCAAAGATCGAGATGCAGCAGTATAAACAAGAAACATTTTCTTACAGCGTCAGTTATGTTGCTTTTCCTATCTTCAGGGTCAGTACTGCATGCAATTATGCAGGGCGTGGAAGCTGCAGGTTTGGTCAGAGCAACATTGGTTCATTCATTAATTCAGTCTACAAACATTTATGGAGCATGTACTAAGCTTTGTACTAAACCCTGGGATCCTCAAGTTTTGGGGGGGGGGATGTGGGTAGAAAGGCGATATAGATATGATCTTACATTCAAGGAGGTCTACTAGGGTAGAGTGAAGTGGAGGCAAGAAGCATGCAAGAAGCAATCTGACCAGCTGACTGCAATGGGCATCTGAATTCTCCTCTCAGTATGTGGGAGAGGGGTGGTTAAGGGCCATGACTTCACGTGGGTCTGGTTCTCTTAGGCCCTGATAAAAACAAAACTTCAATTTAGAATCTTGACAACTTGTGACTTGCCCTTTCTATGTAACCCTGCTTCTGGCCTTACATGTGACAGTATTTATGCACACACTGTCACAATGCATGCGCATGCTTCCACCCACTCAGTCATTTGAGGAGTCAGAGGGCACATGGATCAGGATTTACACAAACATGGGGCTATTTATCATTGCTTTTTCTCTCCATCAAGGCTAAATATGAGAAGCTTTGGAAAGGTATGTGATGTGATAACGATACAAGGTACTTCTCTCTGAATTTCCTTACTGTGAGCACACAGAGTGTGTCTATTTTGACATTAACATTTGAATATTAAGTAACAAATGGAATAAGAATTGATTCTTATATAAACAAAATCAAATAAAAACTTGGCTTTTTCCTGTATCAATAGCAGGTAAGGAATTCAAGTCAATATCTACAAATTGGGAAAGATTTTCCTTGTTCACTCACTTGCATTGAAATAAGCAACCATGCTTTTCACAATTTTTGTTGTCCTGCAAAGTATGTTGTCTGTGTTCCTGCTCTGATACTCCTTGAACTGATCTACTTTATTCCAAAGGAAAGAAAAATTAGATAAAGGAATAAATATTTTTCCAGATTATAAATAACCAAAAGAAATCCAACCTTAACATTTTATTCAAACCTGCAACACATTTATTTAATAAATTCTCTGTGCCAAGTGTTATGTTAGGTGCTAGTAATACAGCAGTGAATAAAACAAACACAGTCTCTGCTCTCATAGAACTCAACTAGACACAAAAAGGGTTAGGGAGGGAGATAGGAAGTGTGGTGAACAATGAGACTAACATCCTTTGACTGGAAAAGTAGAAAAGATAGAATCGAGGAGAAACTTGTACAGTCCCATGAAAAACAAAGGGTCAAGTAAAAGAAGATGTAGGCATGCAATTCTATATCCAGAGAAAGAGGCCTGGCATGCTATGGTATTTAGGGTCAAAAGATGTTAAAAATGGCCTCTTACTCTTTTGCTCACCAGCGTGGACAGTAAGCCACTCTGGGCTTCAAAGGAATGAGCTTCATTAATAGTCCATGTACTACATGAAACTCTACCTTTCAAACATGAAAAGGGAAAACCACAAAGCTGAATTTGAAGGCTACAATTTATTTTAATTTTTGTTTTACTTTTTTAAAATTGATTTTATTGGGGTGATGTTGGTTTGCAAAACCATCCAGGTTTCAAGTATACAATGCACTAAAACACCATCTGCACACTGCATCATGTGTCCCACCCAAAACAAAGCCTTTCTGTCCCCTTTTCTCCCCCTTTATCCCTTTCACTTAGCCACCACCCCCTTTCCCTCTGGGTATCACCACACTGTTGTCTGTATTTATGTGTTATGATAAATGGACAATCAATGTGTCCATGCTGCCTGTCACTACTTGAGCCAATTAAGCAGAGACAGCATTGACTCATATACTAGTATGATCATTTATTCCAATACTGCCAGCAATATGGGAGAGCAGCGGGTCATACACAAAAATCTGCTCTGCACCCCACCATAAGCCAATTGCTTATATTGGGTAGAAGTACAAAGATTACATGGGGAAGTAGCCAAAGAGTATGCCAAATGGGCAGTTAACAGGTAAGCAGAGAGCTGGGGATCTTCACAGGGCTAGTGATATGCAAGGGCTGGGGGTCTTCAAAGGGCTGGCGATTCTGGTTCCTGCAACAAATTTGTTAATCTTTCCATGATAATAGGCAGCTCCCTGATAAGGAGGATGGGATGCATTTCCAGGTGAGCTCCCAAGTCCCCAGTGCAGCTGTCAGCCAGGTTAGAATGTGCCTTCCTAATCAGAATAAATCAATCACAGTTAACAGGGCATGCTTGATATTTTTTACAATTTTAGCTGGCTCCCCAACATGCTATTTCTGCCCCTATCATTATATATATTTTTGGTTAATCCCTTCACCTTCTTTCATCCAGTCTCCAAAACACTCTCCTCTCTGACAGCTGTCAGTCTGTTCCATATATCCATGCGTTTGTTACTATTTTGCTGGTCAGTGTATGTTGTTCATTAGATTCCATATATAAGTGAGACTGTATGGTATTTGTCTTTCTCTGGATGGCTTATTTTAATTAGCATAATACTCTCCAGGCCATTCCATGTTGTCACAAAAGGTAAGATTTCCTTCCTTCCCCCCCGCCCAGCTGTGTAGTATTCCATTGTGTAAATGTACCACAGCTTTTTTATTCAGTCATCTACTGTTGGGCACTTGGGCTGTTTTTAGATCTTGGCTATTGTAAATAATGCTGCTATAAACATAGGGGTGCATATGTTCTTTCAAATTAGTGTTTTGGGTTTCTTAAAATATATTCCCAGAAGTGGGATTGCTGGGGCAAAAGGCAGCTCTATTTTTGATTTTTGAGAAAACTTCATACTGCTTTTCACAGTGGCTGCACACTCTGCATTCCTATCAACAAGGCATGAGGGTTCCCTTTTCTTCACATCCTCTCCAGCACTTGTTTGTTGGTTTATTGATGATAGCAATTCTGGAAGTTGTGAGGTGATACCTCATTGTGGTTTTAATTTGCATCTCTCCGATGATCAGTGACATTGAGGATTTTTTCATATGTCTATTGGCCATCTGTATGTCCTCTTTGGAGATATGGCTATTCATCTCCTTTGCCTATTTTTTAATTGGGTTGTCTTCCTGGTATTGAGTTGTATATGTTCTTTATATATTTTTCAAAATTAACCCTTTATGAGATGTATCATTGGCAAATATGTTCTCCCATTCAGTGGGTTCCCTTCTCATTTTGTTGATGGTTTCTTTTGCTGTGCAAAAGCTTTTTAGTTTGATGTAGTCCCATTTGTTTATATTTTCCTTTGTTTCCCTTGCCTGAGGTGATATGTCAGCAAAAATATTGCTACAAGTTATGTTTGAGATTTTGCTGCCTATGGTTTCTTCTAGAATTTTAAGGTTTCATGACTTACATTTAAGTTTTTTATCCATTTTGAGTTTATTCTTATGTATGGTGTAATTTTGTTGTCTAGTTTCATTTTTTTGCATGTACCTAATTTTCCCAGCACCATTTATTGAAGAGACTATCTTTACTCAATTGTACGCCCTTGCGTCCTTTGGCAAATATTAATTGAGCATAATGACTTGGGCCAATTTCTGGGTTCTCTTTTCTGTTCCATTGATCTATATGCCTATTCTTGTGCCAGTACCAAGTTGTTTAGTCTACAATAACTATAATATAATTTGATATCTGGTATTATGATTCCTCTTACTTTGTTCTTTCTCAAGGTTGCTGTGACTGTTTGGGGTCTTTTGTGGTTCCATATACATTTTTGGAGTATTTGTTCTAGATCTGTGAAATATGCCATTGGTATTTTAATGTGAATTGTGTTGAATCTATGGATTGCATTGGGTAGTATGGATATTTTAATTATGTTAATTATTCCAATTCATGAACACAGTATATTCCCCCACTTGTTTGTATTGTCCACTTTTTCTTTGTCCAATGTCTTGTAGTTTTCCAAATACAGGTCTTTTACCTCCTTGGTTAAGTTTATCCTTAGGTATCTTATTTTTGTTGTTGCAATGTAAACGGGATTGATTTCTTTTAGTTTATCTTCCTGGGAGTTCATTGTTGGTATATAAAAATGTCACCAATTTCTGAATATTAATTTTGTATCCTTCTCCTTTGCTGAATTAATTTAATAGATCTATTAGTTTTTGGTGGAGTCTTTAGGGTTTTCTATGTACAATATAATGTCATCATGCAAATAATGACAGTTTTACTTTCTACTTTCTGATTTGAATGCCTTTTATTTCTTCTTATCTTATTGCTGTGGCTAGGTCTTCCAGCACTATGTTGAATAAAAGTGGTGGAAGTGGACACCCTTGTCTTGTTCCTGTTCTTAAGGGAAATGCTTTTAGTTTTTGCCCATTGAGTATGATGTTGGTTGTGGGTTTGTCATATGTAGCCTTTATTATGTTGAGGTATGATCCCTCTAGTCCCACTTTGCTATGTTTTTATCATAAATAGGTGCTGAATTTTATCAAATACTTTTCAGTGTCTATTGATATGATCATGTGATTTTTATCCTTATTTTGTTTATGTGATGTATCATGTTTATTGGTTTGTGAATATTGTACTAACCTTGCATCCCTGGAATAAATCCAACTTGATAATGGAATATGATCTTTTTAATATATTGCTGGATCCAATATGCTAATATTTTGTTGAGGATTTTAGCATCTCTGTTCATCAGGAATATTGGCCTATTATTTTTTTCTTTTTAGTGTCTTTATCTGATTTTGGAATTAGGATAATGCTGGCCTCATAAAAAGAGCTTAGAAGTCTTCCCTCCTCTTGAATTTTTTGGGATCCTTTGAGAAAGATAGGTGTTAGTTCTTTGAATGTTTGGTAAAATTTGCCTGTGAAGACATCTAGTCTAGAACTTCTGTTTGCTGAGAGTTGTTGTTTTTTTTTTAACTCTCACTCGTGGACATGTTTATTGATTTTAGAGAGAGAGGAGAGGAGAGGAGAGAGCTATAGAAACATCAATGTGGGATAGAAACAAGGATTGGTTGCCTCACATACACAACCAGATAGGGGATTGAACCCATAACCTAGGTATGTTCCCTAATTTGGAATTGAACCCACAACCATTTTGGTGAACAGGATGATGTTCTAACCATCTGACCCATCTTGTCAGGGTTGCCAGGAGTTTATTATTATTATTATTATTATTATTATTATTATTATTATTGCTTCAATTTCATTAGTTGTTATAGGTCTATTCAGGTTTTCTGATTCTTCCTGATTCAGTTTTGGAAGATCGTATATTTCTAGGAATTTATCTATTTTGTGAGGGTTACAAGTTAAAAACAAACAAGCCAGCTGATATTTGAAAATGTATAGATGCTCTAATTCTATGTGATGACTGGAGCTCACATGTAGAGACACTTAAAATACAGAAGGGAAATGTGGCCCTTGCAATCAAAGTTCTCTTCCATGTGTCCAAATGTGCCAGATATCAATTGTGTGGGCTCTCATTGATTTAAAAGCTGAAATCAGCCCAATTAACAAAAAATGTTAACAGAAACATAATCATTGTTCTATATGCAGATAATATTATAACAAGGTAGGAGTCGTCTTAGTAAACCAATGTCTTAACTAATTATTATGAGGAAATAGGCCTACATATCAAGTTTTCTAAAAACAAATTTGTAATTTTCAGTAGCTGTCCCCAGCTTTTTATTGGTGAATAGAAGAAATTATTTTGTAGGGTACATAGCACAGGATATATTCTGCAGCAAGTGTATCTGGGAAGACATAAGTAAGTTCCATCTCTCAAAGCCAGGTTTTTATGGGGGCTTACCTAATTTGTGTGTGTATGTGTTTTTGCTGTTATTGTCTGTTTATCTTCTGTTTGTTTTAGTAGCTAAGATGGTTATAGCTACTTTGAAATATTTCCAGGTTAAAAATATTTTAATGCCATTGTTTATGATGTGGGTTTTGATCACCTGTTTGTCTCAATGTTAAAGAAAACCTAAAATAACTGTCTGAAAAAAATCTTGGCCCAGTCCACAGGCAGCCATACCTCCAACAATAATAGCTATATCTTATTGAGCCCTCTACAAAATACTTTAGATGTCTTTTTTCATTTAACCCTCATGTCAGTCTTTTGAGGTAGAAGCAACTATTATCCCTCAGTTCCAGGCTGGACCACATGCCATTGCTGATCACATCAGTTTGAACTTGAAGATGTCAATCCTGTTTTAGTTCAGCTGACTGCTAAAGTGGCAGAGAGGAGCTACATCCAGATGTTTGTTAAGGAGGGTGGGCAGAACCTCAGCCATTGTAGCTCACTACTTATCAGACACTCCACTGAGAAAAGCAGTGGCTATGGAGGATAACCTGAATGGAGTGTAGTCCTTTCATTCCCTAGTCATCACCAAACATTTTAGATGTGCAACCCTACCAGTTAAATACTGTGTTGGAGCCCTGCCTCCCTGCCCCATGACCTTGCTGCTCAAAGTGTGGTCTAAGAACAAGCAGCATCACGATCCCCCAGGAAAGCTAGTTAGAAATGTAGAATCTCAGGCCTAGCCCTAGAACTACTGAATCAGACACTGCACTTTAACAAGATCCCAGGTTGATGTGTACACACACTAAAATTTGAGTAGATTTGTTGTATGTAATTATGTAAAAATGTATTAAAATATATAATAGACTTGTTTAAAATATTAATGTTATATTCATGTACTGTCGTATTAAGATATATACATTATAAAGCATGCATAATAGAACATTTAAAAGTATGAAATAACTATGAAATAACGTTTTAAAATAAATTTTACATTTTGATTTATATATAGATTTATTTTTTATTTGATAGATATTATTAATATCTTAGTGAGAACAATGTAATTAAATATGCCTCATTGATTTTAAAATGATGGTTTAACAATTTGGAATCCTACTGAGTTCAGTTTCAGCTCACACTTGGCTCCAATGGATGTCATAGGTGTAAACAATACCTCGCCAAGATTACACATCTAAATGGCTGCAGCACAACATTAGCTGTGCTGAGTAAATCATGTTACTAATTTTTGATTCTCACTCTGCAGTTACACAAAGGTTTCTGTTAAAATTCAGTTATTCAATTTCCACTTTCCCTGACATCAATCCGTGGCTCTTGCAAACTAAAGTATCTTTAAAAGTGAGTTCAAGAATTATTTTAGGCAAGTTTAAAATGTCCTGTTATATATTTTTTTACAACTAGTTAGGCAAATAGGTGACACACATAGTTCTCAGCAACAAAAATCACAAGATGATGATAGCATTTTCAAATATCTGTTTTCAAATTGCTCTATGGCATTTTTTTTTATTGCTTAAAGTATTACAAAAAGTATTACATATGTCTCCTTTCCTCCCCCCCCCCCCGCCCTTGACAATCCCCTGGCCTCCCCTACCCCCCAGTGTCTTATGTCCATTGGTTATGCTTATATGCATGCATACAAGTCCTTTGGTTGATCTCTTACCCATCTCCCTCCTGCCATCCCACCCTCCCCGGCTTTCCTGCTGTAGTTTGACAGTCTGTTCGAGGCAGCTCTGCCTCTGTATCTATTTTTGTTCATAAGTTTATAATGGTCTTTATTATCCAGAAATGAGTGACATCATGTGGTATTTTTCCTTCATTGACTGGCTTATTTCACTTAGCATAATGCTCTCCAGTTCCATCCATGCTGTTGCAAATGGTAAGAGTTCCTTCTTTTTTATAGCAGCATAGCATTCCATCGTGTAGATGTACCACAGTTTTCTAATCCATTCATCTACTGATGGGCACTTAGGCTGTTTCCAGATCTTAGCTATGGTGAATTGTGCTGCTATGAACATAGGGGTGCATAAATCCTTTCTGATTGGTGTTTCTGGTTTCCTGGGATATATTCCTAGAAGTGGGATCACAGGGTCAAATGGGAGTTCCATTTTCAGTTTTTTGAGGAAACTCCATACTGTCTTCCATAGTGGCTGCACCAGTCTGCATTCCCACCAGCAGTGCACAAGTGTTCCTTTTTCTCCGCATCCTCTCCAGCACTTGTCGTTTGTTGATTTGTTGATGATAGCCATTCTGACAGGTGTGAGATGGTACCTCATTGTTGTTTTGATTTGCATCTCTCGGATGATTAGTGACTTTGAGCATGTTTTCATATGTCTCTTGGCTTTCTGAATGTCCTCTTTTGAAAGGTGTCTATTTAGATCCTTTGCCCATTTTTTGATTGGATTGTTTATCTTCCTTTTGTTAAGTTGTATGAGTTCCCTATAAATTTTGGAGATTAGGCCCTTATCAGATATGACATTGGCAAATATGTTTTCCCACACAGTGGGTTTTCTTGTTGTTTTGTTGATGGTTTCTTTTGCTGTGCAGAAGCTTTTTATTTTGATGTAGTCCCATTTGTTTATTTTCTCTTTAGTTTCCAATGCCCTAGGAGCTGTATCTGTGAAGAAATTGCTTTGGCATATGTCTGAGATTTTGTTGCCTTTGGATTCTTCTAGTATTTGTATGGTTTCCCATCGTATATTTAAGTCCTTTATCCATTTTGAGTTTATTTTTGTGTATGGTGTAAGTTGGTGGTCTAGTTTCATTTTTTTGCATGTATCTGTCCAATTTTCCCAACACCATTTATTGAAGAGACTATCTTGGCTCCATTGTATGTTCTTGCCTCCTTTGTCAAATATTAATTGAGCGTATTGGTTGGGGCTGATTTCTGGGCTCTCTACTCTATTCCATTGATCTATATGTCTGTTCTTGTGCCAGTACCAGGCAGTTTTGAGAACAGTGGCTTTGTAATACAGCTTGATATCTAGTATTGAGATTCCACCTACTTTGTCCTTTCTCAGGATCGCTGCAGCTATTCGGGATCGTTTTTTATTCCAGATGAATTTTTGGAGAATACGTTCTAGGTCTGTGAAATATGCCATTGGTATTTTAATGGGAAGTGCGTTGAATTTATAGATTGCTTTGGGCAGTATGGACATTTTAATGATGTTGATTCTACCAATCCAAGAACATGGTATGTTCTTCCATCTCTTTATGCCTTCCTCTATCTCTTTTTTCAACGTCCTGTAGTTTTCTGAGAAGAGGTCTTTTACCTCTTTAGTTAAGTTTATTCCTAGGTAGCTTAATTTTTTTGGTGCGATGGTAAATGGGATAGCTTTTTTAGTCTCTCTTTCTGCACATTCACCATTGGTGTATAGAAATGCCACAGATTTCTTGGCATTAATTTTGTATCCTGCTACATTGCCGAATTCTTTTATTAAGTCTAATAGTTTATTGATGGAGTCTTTAGGGTTTTTTAAGTATAATATCATGTCATCTGCAAATAAGGACAGTTTTACTTCTTCTTTTCCAATTTGGATGCCTTTTATTTCTTCTTCTTGTCTAATTGCAATGGCTAATATTTCCAGTACTATGTTGAACAGGAGTGGTGAGAGTGGGCATCCCTGTCTTGTTCCTGTTCTTAGGGGAAATGGTGTTAGTTTTTGTCCATTGAGTATGATGTTGGCTGTGGGTTTGTCATATATGGCTTTTATTATGTTGAGGTATGATCCTTCAATTCCCACCTTGCTGAGAATTTTTATCAAAAATGGGTGTTGAATTTTGTCAAACACTTTCTCTGCATCAATTGATATGACTATGTGTTTTTTTTCTTTCAATTTGTTTATGTGATGTATCACATTTATTGATTTGCGGATATTGTACCATCCTTGCATCCCTGGGATAAATCCTACTTGGTCGTGGTGTATGATCTTTCTGATGTACTGCTGGATCCGATTTGCTAAGATTTTGTTGAGGATTTTGGCATGTATGTTCATGAGGGATATTGGCCTGTAATTCTCTTTCATTGTGTTGTCTTTACCTGGTTTTGGTATTAGGGTGATGCTGGCTTCATAGAATGAGCTTGGAAGTGTTCCTTCCTCTTGGATTGTTTGTAGTAGTCTGAGGAGGATAAGTTTTAGTTCTTCCTTGAATGTTTGGTAAAACTCCCCTGTGAAGCCGTCTGGTCCTGGGCTTTTGTTTGCTGGAAGCTTTTTGATGACTGCTTCAATTTCTTCCATAGTTATTGGCCTGTTGAGATTTTTAGATTCTTCCTGATCAAGATTTGGAATGTTGTATTTTTCTAGGAATATGTCCATTTCCTCCAGGTTGTCTAGTTTGTTGGAGTAGAGTTGTCCATAGTATTTATTAACAATCATTTGTATTTCAGTGGGATCTGTTGTTATTTCGCCTCTATCATTTCTGATTTTGTTGATTTGGGTCCTTTCTCTTTGCTTCTTGGTGAGCCTGGCTAGAGGTTTGTCAATCTTGTTTATCCTTTCAAAGAACCATCTCTTGGTTTCATTGATTTTCTGTATTTTTTTTTTGGTCTCTATGTCATTTATTTCTGCTCTATTCTTTATTATCTCCTTCCTTCTGCTCACTCTGGGCTTTTCTTGTTGCTCTCTTTCTAATTCTTTGAGCTGTAGATTTAGGTGATTTACTACCATTTTTTCTTGTTTGTTGAGATAGGCCTGTAGAGCTATAAACTTCCCTCTCAGGACTGCTTTCATTGCATCCCAAAGGTTTTGGATTGTTGTGTTTTCATTGTCATTAGTTTCCAGGATGTTTTTAATTTCTTCTTTGATCTCATTGGTAACCCAATCAATATTTAATAACGTGCTATTCAGCTTCCAAGTGTTTGAGTATTTTGAGTTGTTTTTGTTGTAGTTTATTTCTAATATTATGGCCTTGTGGTCTGAGAAGATGCTTGGTATGATTTCAATCTTCTTGAATTTGGGGAGACTTTGTTTGTGACCTAATAAGTGGTCTATTTTTGAAGACGTCCCATGAGCACTTGAGATGAATGTATATTTTGTGGCTTTGAGGTGAAGTGTTCTGAAGATGTCAATTAAGTCCATCTGATCTAGTGAGTCATTTAGGATTGCTGTTTCTTTGCTGAGTTTTTGTCTAGCGGATTTATCCAGTGATGTCAGTGGTGTATTAAAGTCCCCTACTATGATTGTATTGTTGTCGATCTCTCCCCTGATATCTTCCAGGAGTTTTCTTATGTATGTGGGTGCTCCTGCATTGGGTGCATATATGTTTATCTGGGTTATATCCTCTTGTTGTATTGATCCCTTTAGTATTATGAAGTGGCCTTTCTTATCTCTTGTTATGGCCTTCACTTTGAGGTCTATTTTGTCTGATATAAGTATTGCTACCCCAGCTTTTTTTTTTCATTTCCATTTGCCTGAAAGATATTTTTCCATCCCTTCACTTTCAGTCTGTGTGAGTCCCTTCTAATGAGGTGGGTCTCTTGTAGACAGCAAATATATGGGTCATGTTTTTTTATCCATTCAGCCATTCGATGTCTTTTGATTGGACCATTTAGTCCATTTACGTTTAAAGTTATTATTGAAAGGTACTTGTTTGTAGCCATTTCTATTTTTTTTTTTTGTATGGCTGTTTTCTTTCTGGGCTTTTTATTTCTTCTTTTTACACCAGTCCCTTTAGCATTTCTTGCATTGCTGGCTTGGTGGTGATAAACTCCCTTAGCCTTTTTTTGTCTGTGAAGCTTCTTATTTCCCCTTCAATTTTGAATGATAGCCTTGCTGGATAGAGTATTCTTGGATTCAGTCCTTGCTTTGCATCACTTTGTAAATTTCTGTCCATTCTTTTCTGGCCTGATGTGTTTCTGTTGAGAAATCATTTGATAATCTGATGGGGGATCCTTTGTAGGTAACTCTCTGTTTCTCTCTTGCAGCCTTTAAGATTCTCTCTTTGTCTTGTACATTTGCCATCGTTATTATGACGTGTCTTGGTGTGGGTCTTTTGGGGTTCATCTTGCCTGGGACTCTCTGTACTTGTGTAACTTTTTTCTTCCCCATATTAGGGAAGTTTTCTGACATTATTTCTTCAAATAGATTTTCTAATCCTTGCTGCTCTTCTTGTCCTTCTTGCAGCCCTATTATGCGTATGTTACTTCTTTTCATGTTGTCCCGAAGCTCCCTTAGGCTCTCCTCCTGCTTTTTAATTCTTTTCTCCAGTTGCTGTTCAGATTGAGTTTGTTTCTCTGCCTTATCTTCTAATTCACTAATTCGGTCCTCTGCTTCTTCTAGTCTGCTGTTGAAACTTTCCATGGTGTTTTTGATTGTAGCTATATCACTTTTCATTTCTTCCTGTTTCTTGCATATATTGTTGATTTTCTCATCCATCTGGTGAATGAATTGTACAACCATTATTCTGAATTCTTTTTGTGTCATGTTGCATGCTTCAACTTCATTAATGTCCTTTCTTGGTGACTCCTCATTGTCTTTTCTCTGGGTGTTGTTTCGTCTCTTCATTCTGATTATCTCCTGATGGTTCAAATGTCGAGTTGCGTGGGCCTGGGCCGTGTGCAGTGCGAGCCTCCCACCATCCTAGTGTCACTGAAGGCTCTGACACTAAGATGTGTGGTTGTTGTGGGTTGGTGGGAACCAGGCTCGCTCAGAGTCAGTGGTGTCAGCACTCAATGTGGCCTCGTACGCGCCCTTAGAATCAGGGACCCTGCCTGCACCACGCTGAAACAGAGACCCCCCTGAAGCGTGTTGAAAACCAGAGCCCCCTAGCGTGCGCCAGGAGTCAGAGTTCCCCAGAATCCAGTATCAGAGTCTCTGTTGCTTCGCGCGACCTTGCCTTGAGAATCAGGGTCCCTGTGTGCCCTTGCACCAGGAATTGGAGTCACTGGCTCTTAGTATGAATGCACAGGGAATCAGGATCTCAGGCGCAGGTGATAAGAAACACAGTCAAGTCACTGGTGCTTGGTGCTGCCACCTGCCCAGAGAATCGGGGTCCCTGGGCCTGTGATATGTGGGACAAATTCCCGGTGTACACGCGATTGCTCCCAGCCCAGGGCTCAGAAGCCGGCAGTGCGCATAGGCTCAGTTCCAAGGTGCTCATGCACTTCCAGGCTAAAGTTCCTGGAGCACTGAGGCCCCGGCAAGGGGTGGGTCTGTCAGTTAGTTACTCTGGCGCTGCCCACAAGCCTGTAGGAAGGGGGGATGGGCTCTGTTACTCACGGATCTGCTGCGGGGATTTCCGAACTTTTGGTGTCCGCAGGTCTGTAGCTGTGGTCACAGGTCTCTGTCCCCAGTGGCTGCAGGGTCCTGGTATGCGTCTGAGATCAGACTGGGTGGTGCTGAGGCCAGGATCCTAGTCTCAAGCAGCTCTGTTTCCCAAGATGGCGTGGTCGCTGTGCCTGTGCTCGCCGCCCAGGAGTGTCCGTGCAGGGAGCGGGACTCCGCCGCCTAAGACTGCCCGGTTTAGCAGCCCCTTAGAAAACCTGCAGAATCTAACTGTCCCTAGCTCACACACACACACCGCACACGTCCACACACTCCTCTATCACTTCCTTGCGCTCTCACACTCTCTCCATCCCTACCTTCCTGCTGGTTGCCATTTTGGAAGTCGGCATTTCTTTTAAAAAGCACTTATTTTCTCACCCATTGTTAAAAAGGAATCTTTTCTTGACAAATAGACTGAGTGATAACACCAGATTCCATCTTTATATTAAATATTAATAAACATTTTTCTTATTTTACAATTAAAAATTGATATAAATATTAGTTCTGATGAATCATGTTGCAGTCTCATAGAGTAAACACCTCCTACAGTTAGAGACCATAAGAACTGTGTAGCAGTTTTTCCAAACCATTCTGAGTCTGAAAATCTTTCTAAGGTAAAAACTGTTCTTAGGTCTCCACCATGACAGTTACTGTACTTTTTAAATCCATTGGTTGAGAAAACATTTAAAATCTACGATTAATTCAGTAAAATTCTTTTTAAACTTTTAAAAATATATTTTTATTGATTTCAGAGAGGAAGGGAGAGGGAGAGAGAGATAGAAACATCAATGATAAGAGAAAAACCATCAAAGGCGGGATCGAGCCCACAACCCGGGCATGTGCCTTTGACCAGAATCAAATCTGGGGCCCTTCAGTCTGCAGGCCAACGCTCTATCCACTGAGTCAAGGGCTTAAAACGTTTTCTTATAGAAAGTTTCAAATATATACAAAAGTCGAGAATGGTGTAATCAACTCCATGTACTCATCACTCAACTTCAACAATAATTAATATTCAATGACACTTTATTTTAAGTCATTTTCTACATACATGAAGATACATCATTCATTCATTCTAATGACAATCCTTGATGTTCAGATAAATATGGTGACTCCTTTCAGAAATGCCTTCATTTTCTACCCTATCCCCAAACAGACAGAGGAGCAAATCTTTGAGAATCGATCCATTTTAGAGTGTAAAATTGCTTCATGATTTAAGGCAGACCAACAGGTGGCAACATGCTTGAATTGCTTAATATTGGCCCCTGTGAAATAATTTCTAATGAATTTCTCTGCTTTGTGATATCAGTGTCCTAGATTAATGGGCATGTTAAAAAAGCAGCCCCATGCAACAGTGACTGTGTTTACTATGGGCATATTTTTGTGGGAGTCATTCATCTATACTAATAAAAGGGTAATATGCTAATTAGACTGGGAGACCTTCCGGACGTCCTTCTGGACAAAGCCATGGTGGCGGGACCAAGGCAGAGGTGGTTAGGGGCGATCAGGCCAGGAGGGGAGGGCAGTTGGGGGTGATCAGGCTGGTGGGGGGGACAGTTGGGGGCAAGCAGGCTGGCAGGGAGGGACAGTTGGGGGGCAAGAAAGCCAGCTGGGGGGGCATTTGGGGGCAAGCAGGCCAGCAGGCAGAAGCAGTTAGGGCCAACTGGGCAGGCAGGCAGGCGAGTGGTTGGGAGCCAGCAGTCCACAGGGATTGGGCCTAAACTGGCAAGCAGACATCTCCTGAGGGGTCCCAGATTGGAGAGGGTGCAGGACCCGTGTGCACGAATTTCATGCACTGGGCCACTAGTTATACTATATTTATCCAGAAGGTTGCAGTGGAGACATTTTTCTGTAGTTTCAGTATCAAAAATAATTGTGCTTTATTTGAGTAGTGGGATAAGGCAGACTGTCATTATGATTGCTGATGTTGTGTTTGGATTTTTTTCTGGAACACATTCATTACTTTAGTAATGTAATCCATTTATGAGTTGTTGAAACCATTCCAAAACAACCTTTTGCTTTGCTATTTCTTTTCTTTCCTCTTTCCCCTCTCATATCTATGGAAGTGGTCAGGGTGGCCAGGAATGAAAGACAAAGAAAGAAAACAGTTCTAGGTCTCTTTTTCCCCAGCCTTCATTCCAAACTCCAGAATTCAGGAACCTTTAAAACATTGGGCTTAGATCTTGTGTTTTTTTTTTTGTTTTTTGTTTTTCCAGTAAGTTAATGTACTGATTCAAATATGGTGAATTAGCATCTTCTCTCAACCAGATCTGGGCATACTTGATATTGCAACCTTAATAAGAACTCCAGGCTCTTTGTCATTTTGATACATCAGCCTGGAAGGTAACCTGTGTGGAAGATACTTCTAAAAATAAATATAAATTTGAATTAAAATGGGTCCATGTCCAAAGCTTTTACTTTCACAGGTTAGGGAGGCTTTTATAGTGTTCATTATCTCCTTCCTATAAGCCATAGGGGAGTTAATTCCCAGGGCTGTTTCCACCAGTTCTCCAATTATTTCAAGGAGTATCAGAAAAATGATATAAATAAGATTTTGATGCAGTTCCAATTGTAAAGGCATATGCTATACATTTTTAGGAAAAGAGAATGAGATAAACTAAAATAAATGAAGAAATAGTGTTTGATTCTAAAATATCTGGGGATTATTAAAACATGGTTTGCAAAAGAGGGGATACATTGTAGGCTCTGCCTCATTCTCTCTGCCCTGCTTTCCTGGGCTTATAGTTGGGTACAATTATGTCCTCAGGACTGGGCTTTACTGATACTATCCTGATACTAATAGCCCCTCCTCCATAGTGTTCTTCCAGCCTGAGTACTCACCATTTATAGTAGTATTGTTCCCGTTTAAAATCACCACAGCACTTATTACACTAGTCTCCTTCTAGTAGTATGGCTCATAGTTGCTCTTACCACTTGGTCCCACCACTTTCTAGGTACCCTGTTTTTGTTAAATGGTGACAGGCCTTCTAATGGATGCTTAAACCTCTCTAAAAGATTTGTTTACTGTCAGGCCCACCTTCTACACTCTGCTCATCCTACTGGCATATAAATAATTTACTTGTTTTACCAGAGAATCCTGAAATATGACTAACAACCTAGAAATATAATAACAGCAAATACATGTAGGTTCTACTATGTGCCAGCATTGTTCTTAGTGCTTCACATATATTAACTCATGTAAACCTCATAATACTTCAGAGATCAGTATTATTATTACTAGAGGCCTGGTGCATGAAAATTCGTGCATAAGGCTGGGGGAGGGGGATGTCCCTCAGCCAGGCCTGCCCCCTCTCACAGTCTGGGAGCCCTCAGGGGATGTCTTAATGATGGCTTAGAACCGCTCCCCGCAGTCTGGTCTCCCTCTGCGGGAGGTGACCATGCCGATCAGGGGAAGGTGCTGTCCCATCACCCCACTGCTGCTGCTGCTGCTGCCGTGAGCCACCACAGCTGCCTGCCCTTGGCCCTTGCAGCCTCCGTGGCTTTGTCTGGAAGGACGTCTGGCTGTCTGGTCTAATGAGCATATAATGCTTTTATTATTATAGATCATTATTCTGATTTGAAAGTCAAAGAAACTGAGATAAAAATAGGTTAAAAATATTGCCCAAAGTTACAAGCTAAAAGGTGGAAAGATTTTAAAAACACTTTATTGAGGCCTTATTGACATACAAAAGCAATACATGTCTATATGTATAAAACCCTAATATGCAAATAGACCAAATGGCAGAACAACTGATCAACCAAATAACTGAACAACCAGTTGCTATGATGTGCACTGACCACCAGGGGGCACACCCAGAACATGGCAGGTGTCAGCAGCAGGAGGCAGGGCAAAGAACATGGCGGGCATCGGCTGCGGTGGGATGATGGGGCAGGTGAGCGGGGGTGCCAGACCAAGGTGGGGTGCCTGTTGCTGTCATCGGGGCAAGCTTCTGGTGGTTCCCGAAAATCCTTCGTTCCCACGTGTCACACTCCCACTTGCTGCTGGCACTGGAGCCGCTGCTTGCACCTGCTGCCAGTGCCTGGCACTGGCCTTGATCACTCAGTGCTGTCAGTGGGTGTGAGCAGTGGTTGCCAGCCGCAATCGCCCCTCAGAGCTTCTCCATCTCCCCCTGCTCCTGAGGGAAAATCAGGGCCAGCAGCCACCTTTCTCACCTGCTGCTGGCAACAACCCTGCTCGCACCTGCTGCTGGCACTGGTCCCAATCATTCTGTGCCATCAGAGGGTGCAAGCAGGGCCAGCGGTGTCAGCACGTGGGAGAAGCTGCAGTGGGAGTGGGGCTGCTGGCAGACAGGGGACTGGGGGCCACAGTGGGTGGGGGTGCGGATGATGGGCCAAGACCCGTCCCTGTGCCCACTGCAGCCTCGTGGCCCACAGTTCCTTTCAAGGTGCACGAATTCATGCACTTGGCCCCTAGTTTAATATATTACATATTAAATGTGTTTGGAAATGTTTGGATGTATTTGGAAATAAGTATACATTGTGAAACCATAACCACTACAATGTCATAAACTTAGCCATTACCTCCAAAAGTTTTCTTCTTTACCCTTTGTTTTCCCTTTCATGTTAAGAAAACAACATATGGTAATATGTATCTTCTTAGCAAAATTTTAAGTATGCAGTGCAGTATTGCTAATCATAGGCCCTTTGTTGTAAAACAAATCTCCAGAATGTGTTTTATATAACTGAAACTCTATGCCTTTAACCAACACTCCTCAATTCCTCCTCCCCCCAACCCCTGGCAAGATTTAAAACTAGGTAGTCATATTCCAGAATCTCTGCACTTAACCACTGCTCTATATTCCTCCCATTAAAGGGACAGAATCTATCATAGGGCAGCAGGACTTTAAATTAAAGAAAACATTTTATATAACAAAACTGTCCTGTTTGTCCTGGGAGGAAGGTGTGTTGAGGACAAAATGAGAATAGTTAAGAACAGGATGCTGAGGATCAGAACAGGCTAATCAGAACTTGGAACACCCAGTCCTCAATATGAGGAAGAAGCCCACAGCATAAATTTTATCATATAATGATAAATGTGCAACTTATGTAGCCACAAAGTGAAGAACAAATTTTATCAAAAAAACCAACAGCTTTGATTTGCATTTCCCTAATAGCTAGTGAAGTTGAACATTTTTTCATATATCTGCTGGCTATTTGTATGTCTTCTCAGGAGAAGTGTCTGTTCAGGTTATCTGTCCATTTTTTGATTGGATTGTTTATTTAGTGTTGAATTGTATAAGTTTTTCTGTATTTTGGATATTAACCCTTTGTCGGAGCTGTTGTTTGCAAATATCTTCTCCCATTCAGTTGGTGTCATCCCAATAAATTTATTTATATTTTTAAAAATCTTTATTGTTGAGCGTATTACAGCTGTCTCACCTCCCCCGCCCCCTCCACATTTCCTCCTCCACCCAGATCCTGCCCCAACCCAGGCCTTTACCACCCTTATTGTCTGTACCCATGGATAATGCACATATAAGTTCTTTGGTTAGTTTCTTCCCGTCCCCACTTCCCTGAGATTCCTCGGTCTGTTCCATGTTTCCATACCTCTGCTTCTATTTTATTCATCAGTTTACTTTGTTCATTAGATTCTTTGTTCTTTTATTTTGATTTTTAGATTCAGTTGTTGATAGATATGTATTTATTGCCATTTTATTGTTCATATTTTTAATCTTTTTTTTCTTATTCTTAATCTTAAAGAAGACCCTTCAACATTTCATGTAAAACAGTTTGGTGCTGATAAACTCTTTTAGCTTTTTCTTGTCTGGGAAGCTCTGTATCTGTCCTTCAATTCTAAATGATAGATTTTCTGGGTAGAGTAATCTTGGTTGTAGATCCTTGCTATTCATCACTTTGAATATTTCTTGCCACTTTCTTCTGGCCTGCAACGTTTCTGTTGAGAAATCAGTTGACAGTCATATCAGTGCTCCCTTGTAGGTAACTTTTAAGATTCTTTCTTTGTCTTTAACCCTTGGCATTTTAATTATGAGGTATCTTGGTGTGGGCCTCTTTGGGTTCATCTTGTTTGGGACTCTCTGCACTTCCTGGACTTGTAAGTCGATTTATTTCACTAGGTAGGGAAAGTTTTCTGTCATTATTTCTTTAAATAGGCTTGCAATTTCTTGCTTCCTCTCTTCTCCTTCTGTCCGCCCCCCCCCCCCACATGAGGAGAATATTGGTAGGCTTGAAGTTGTCCCAGAGGGTCCTTACACTATCTTCATATTTTTGGATTCTTTTTTCTTTTTGCTCTTCTGATTGGGAGTTCTTTGTTTCCTTATATTCCAAATAACTTAATTCTTGGCATCCTCCACTCTACTGTTGATTCCCTGTAAATTACTTTTCATTTCAGTTAGTGCATCCTTCATTTCTGACTGGTCCTTTTTCATGTCTTTGATGTTCTCACTAATTTCCTTGAAATTCTAACTAAGTTCCTTGACATTCCCGCTAAATTCCTTGAAGCATTCGTTAACTTTCTTAAACATCATTATAACCATTGTTTTGAACTCTGTATCTAGTAGTTTTCTTGTTTCCATTTCATTTAGTTCTTTTTCTGGAGATTTCTTCTGTTCTTTCTTTTGTGATATGTTTCTTTGTTTCTGCATTTTTGGTGCTTCCCTGTGTTTGTTTGTATTTATTAGGTAAAGCTTCTATGTCTCCTGGAATTAGTAGAGTGGCCTTGTGTAATAGGTGTCCTGTAGGGCCCAGTGGCTCAAACTTCCCAGTAACCTGAGCTGGGCACTCTAGGTGCACCCCTGTGTGGGCTGTGTACACTGTCCTGTTGTAGTTGAGCCTTGATGGCTATTGGTGTCACTAGGAGAAATTGACCCCAGGCCAATTGACTGTGACTACAGCAAAAGAGCTGCCTTGCATGAGCTACCTCTATGGAGCAGGACTTGCTTTAATGGGGCTTTGGTGCTCACCGAGTCTGCTCCTTGAGCATGTCACTAATGGATGTGTTAGAGTTATAGTCCGGCATTGTCTGATGCTGTTCACAGGGTGCACTGGCTCTGGGGCCTCCCAGGAGGTACAAAGTCAGCCACTGCCTGTGCCCTGCCTGGGTCCACCCAGCACTAGCTATGGAGTGATCTCTAGATGGCTGCTACTTGTGTTGGACTTGGAGATACCCAGGAGAGGCCAAGCTGTGAATCTTGGCAAGCTGCTGCTAGTGCGGGGCTGGGGCCACTTATTGAGAGGTATGGGGCATGCTGAGTCCAGCTGCTACTTGTTTGAGAGATTTTAGGAAAGTCTGAAGCCTGAACCAGGACAGGCCATTCATTATGATAAAACTACTGAAAACAGTTTGGGTGGGACTGCAAATTGGGTGGAGCAGGATCTCAGGGAATCACCAGGGTGGGGCTAACAGTGTGGGCCAGGTTGATGGTGACTCAGCTATGGTTTTGCCAGTTGGCAGTATGGTGGGGGAGGTCTCAACAAAGGAATAGTGACCTTTGCCAGCACTTTTGTTTGGGAGAAAGCTGCCCCCCAGTTCTTGCCCTAATGCCAGACAATTTAGTTCCCCCCATATGTCCTTGGATCCTTTCAAGCTGTTGCCCCAGCGCTGTAGCTCAGAGGAAATGAGTCCTAGTAAGTACATTCCCAGGCCCTTTAAGAGGAACTACCTGAGCCTCTGGTTGTCTCTGTGTCACTCATCCACAATCCCTGCTGGTTTTTACAGCCCAAAGTTACAGGTATTTCTCTTCCTGGTACTAGAACCCTGGACTGATGGTTTCTGTGTGGGGCTGGGACCCTTGCTCCTCATAGGAGACCTCCTCAGCCAAGATATCCTTCCCAATTAAAAACATGCCACATGTAGGTGTTGGAGCCCATTCCATGCCTCTACCCTTCCTACTCATCTCAATGTGGTTTCTTCTTTAATTCTGTGTTGTAGGGATTTCATTCTACTTGTTTCAGGTGGTTCTGAATGATGGTTGTCCTGTATTTTAGTTGTAATTTTGACGTGGTTGTGGGAGGATGTTTACCTACACTAACATCTTGGTTCCTCCACTCCAATAAATTAAATTAAAAAAATAAATTGTGAAAAATAAAGTTAAAATACATAATACTTAAAGTACTAGTACATAATTTACAAGGATACCAGCATGTTTAAAGACTATATTAAATACACTGGAGTGGGTGCCTGATGTGTGAGTGGAAAAAGGGAGGATGGACCATGGAAGAAAGAAAAAGAGATGAGAAGAGAGAGAGAGAGAGAGAGAGAGAGAGAGACCTTGCTTGGAATGATGATGAAAATTTACTGATAACTGAGGAGTGTGATCAACTTAATTCTCAGCCACCTGAAGCCCAAATTAAACAAATAAGTAGTTGCCCTACAATAGAAGCCTTTGCTCTTGAAGTTGCTCATAATTTTTCTGGTTGGATATATAAAGTTTCTGATACATCTCAAGGGCAAGCACGATTAAAATATAGGAGATGGCTGCATGGAAAGGCACCTTATGTAGCCTTTGCTTTACTGGGAAATAATGAGGCTATTCTTGCCTTTCCTTTTCTTTGAAGTTAGATGTGGAAATAAATCCAGGCTATGAGTGCATGATAGATTACTTTTATGGAGATATAAATCACATGCAAACTGACCCATTTAAAGTGTACAAGTCATTGGGTTTCAGCATGTTCACAGAGTTCTGCAACCATCTCCACAATCAATATTAAAACATTTTTATCACCCCCACAAGAAACCCCATATTCATTAGCAGTCACTCCCCATTCTCTCACTCTCTCCCTCCCAACCCCAGGCAACCACTAATCTACTTTCTGCTTCTAAGAACTGTCTGTTCTGAACTGTTAATTTAAACAGCACCATGAAATATGTGGTATTTTGTGACTGGCTTCTTTCCCTTAGCAAAACATTTTTAAGTTTAATCCATGTTGTAACATATATAAGTACTGTGTTTCTTTTTATTGACAAATATACCTTCCAATTGCTAAACAATATATCCAATTACCAAATAATATATATATAGGGTGGGGCAAAGGTAGGTTTATAGTTGTGAGTTCAGAAAACAGAGTTTATTCTTGTATTATTATTTATTAATTATTGTATTATTTTCTATGAACAACTGTAAATGTACTTTTGCCCTACCCTGTATTCCTTTGTATGGATATACACATTTTAGCTATTCTTCAGTTATAGACACTTGTTTGTTTTTCACTTTTTGGCTATATAAACATTGCTGCAATAAACATTCCTATTGTACATTCCATATCCAAGTTTTTGTGAGAACATATGTCTGCAATTCTCGGGTATATACCTAGGCGTAGAACTAGTAAGTCATTTGATAATTCTGTTTATATTTTTGAGGAACTGACAGACTGTTTTCCACACTGGCTACAGTACTCTACATTCCCAACAGCACTGTATGAAGTTTCTGATTTCTTCACATCCTCCTCAACATTTATTATCTGAATTTTTTTAATAGCCATCCTAGTAAGTATGAAGTGATATTTCATTATGGGTTTGATTTGCACTTTTTTGATGACTAGTGATGTTGAACATCTTTTTTTTGTACTTGTTGGCCATTTATATATCTTTAGAGAAATATCTATTTGGATCCTTTGCCCATTTTAGGGGGGTTATTTGTCTTTTTATTATTGTTCTGTAAGATTACTTTATATATTTTTGCTATAAGTCCCTTATCAGATACATGATTTTCAAATATTTTCTCCCATTCTGTGGATTGCCTTTTCACTATCTTGATGGTAGCTTTGAAGCAAAATAAAGTCTTAAATTTTGAAGAAGTCTAATTCATCTAATGTTCTTTTATTGCTCTTGCTTTTGTTAGCACATCTAATAAACCATTCCATAATCCAAGGTCACAGATTATCCCTTATGTTTTCTCCTAAAAGTTTTTAGTTTTAACTTACATTTATATCTATGATCCATTTTAATTTAATTTTTTTGTATATTCTGTGAGGCAGGGGTACAATTTTATTATTTTTCATGTAAGTATCCAGTTGTACCAGCACCATTGTTGAAAAGACCATTTTTCCCCATTAAATTATCCAAGCACCCTTGTTGAAAATCAATTCACCATAAGTATAAGGATATATTTCTAGGTTCTCAGTTCCAGTCCATTGATCTATTGTTATGTAATTACCACACTCTCTTGATTACTGTAGCTTTGTAGTAAGTTTTGAAATTGGGGCATATGAGTCATCCAAATTTTGTTTTTCTTTTTCAAGATTTTTAAAAGCTATTTTAGGTCCCTTGCACTTTGTATCAGTTGTCAATTTTTGCAAAGAAGCCAGCAGGGATATTGCTGGGATTATGTTGATATTGTAGATCAGTTTGGGGAGTATTGCCATCTTGACAATACTAAGTCTTCCAATTTATGAACACAGGATAACTTACCATTTTTTTAGGTCTTTAATTTTGGTCAGTGAAGTTTTTGGTTTTCAATGTACAAATCTTGTACTTTTTTGTAAAATTTGTTTCTAAGTATTGTATTCTTTTTAAAATAAAATTTATTGAGGTGAATTTAATGGTTTTTTTTTTGTCTTGATGCTATTATAAATAAAACTAAAGGCCCAAGACCGACGCCAAGGCACATAATAATTAAATTGGCAAACACCAACGACAAAACAAGAATCTTAAAAGCAGCCAGAGAGAGACAGAAAGTTACCTACAAAGGATCCCCCATCAGACTAGTGACCGATTTCTCAACAGAAACACATCAGGCAAGAAGGGAATGGAATGAAATATACAAAGTCATGCAAAGGAAGGGTCTGAATCCAAGAATACTGTACCCAGCGAGGCTATCAATCAAAATTGAGGGTCAAATCAGGAGCTTCACAGACAAAAATGGTCTACGGGAGTTTATTACAACCAAGCCAGCAATGCAAGATATGCTAAAGGGTCTGCTGTAAATAGAAAAAATAGGAAACAAAGAAGGAACGCAGCGGTAAAGAACAAAAATGGCGTCTAACAAGTTTCTATCAATAATAACTTTAAATGTAAATGGATTAAATTCCCCAGTCAAAAGGCATAGGGTAAATGAGTGGATAAGAAAACATGACCCATATATCTGCTGTCTACAGGAAACCCACCTCAGAAAAAAAGATGCACACAGACTGATGGTGAAGGGATGGAAAAAGGTTTTTCAGGCCAATGGAAGTGAAAAAAAAGCCGGGGTAGCAATACTTATATCTGACAAATTAGATCTCAAAGTGAAGGACATAAAAAGAGATAAAGAAGGCCACTTCATAATACTAAAGGGAGCAGTCCAACAAGAAGAAATAACTCTGGTAAATATATATGCACCCAATATAGGAGCACCCAAATACGTAATAAATCTTCTGGAGAAGATCAAGGGAGAGATTGACAGCAATACAATCATAGTAGGGGACCTTAACACCCCATTATCACCACTGGACAAATCCTCTAAACAGAAACTCGGCAAAGAAACATCAATCCTAAATGACTCACTAGATCAGATGGAATTAATTGACATCTTCAGAACATTTCACCCCAAAGCCACAGAATATACATTCTCCTCAAGTGCACATTTGTCATCTTCAAAGATAGACCATATATTGGGTCACAGACAAAGTCTCTTCAAATTCAAGAAAATTGAAATCATATCAAGCATCTTCTCAGACCACAAAGGCATAAAACTGGAAATCAACTACAACAAAAACAATCCAGAAAAATCAAACACATGGAGACTAAATAGCATGCTATTAAACAACGACTGGGTTACCCGTGAGATCAAAGAAGAAATAAAAAGCATCATGGCAACAAATGACAATGAAAACACAACAATCCAAAACCTATGGGACACAGCAAAAGCAGTCTTGAGAGGGAAGTTCATAGCTCTACAAGCCTACTGCAAGAAACAAGAAACAATGAGAATAAATGACCGAACTCTACAACTCGAAGAGTTAGAAAGAGAGCAACAAAAAAAGCCCACTGTAAGCAGAAGGAAGGAAATAAAAAAGATCAGAGCGGAGATAAATGACATAGAGACCAAAAAAACAATACAAAAGATCAACAAAACCAAGAGCTGGTTCATTGAAAGGATAAACAAGATTGATACACCTCTAGCCAGGCTCACCAAGAAACAAAGAGAGAGGACCCAAATAAACAAAATCAGAAATGAAAGAGGAGAAATAACAACAGACCCCATAGAAATACAAAGGATTGTTAGAAAATACTATGAACAACTCTACTCCAACACACTAGGCAACCTGGAGGAAATGGACATATTCCTAGAAAAATACAACCTTCCAAAACAACCAGGAAGAATCTAAAAATCTCAATAGGCCAATAAATATGGAGGAAATCGAAGCAGTAATCAAAAAGCTTCCAGCAAACAAAAGCCCGGGGCCAGATGGCTTCACAGGGGAGTTTTACCAAACATTCAAGGAAGACCTAAAACCTATCCTCCTCAGACTATGTCAAAAGATCCAAGAGGAAGGAACACTTCCCAGCTCATTCTATGAAGCCATCACCCTAATCCCAAAACCATATAAAGACAATACAATGAAAGAGAATTATAGGCCAATATCCCTCATGAACATAGATGCCAAAATCCTCAACAAAATCCTAGCAAATCGGATCCAGCAGTGCATCAAAAAGATCATACACCATGACCAAGTAGGATTTATCCCAGGGATGCAAGGATGGTACAATATCCGCAAATCAATAAATGCGATACATCACATAAACAAATTGAGAGAAAAAACCACATAGTCATATCAATTGATGTGGAGAAAGCATTTGACAAAATCCAACACCCTTTCTTGATAAAAACTCTCAGCAAGATAGGAATTGAGGGATCATACCTCAACATAATAAAAGCCATATATGACAAACCCACAGCCAACATCATACTCAATGGGCAAAAACTAAAACCATTCCCCCTAAAAACAGGAACAAGACAGGGATGCCCCCTCTCACCACTCCTGTTCAACATAGTACTGGAAGTACTAGCCGTTGCGATCAGACAAGAAGAAGAAATAAAAGGCATCCAAATTGGAAAAGAAGAAGTAAAACTGTCCTTATTTGCAGATGACATGATACTGTACATACAGAACCCTAAAGACGACATCAAAAAATTATTAGACTTAATAAATGAATTTGGCAATGTAGCAGGATACAAAATTAATGCTAAGAAATCCATGGCATTTCTTTACACCAATAGTGAACTTACAGAAAGTGAAACTACAGAAGCAATCCCATTTACCATTGCACCAAAAAAATTAAAATACCTAGGAATAAACTTAACTAAGGAGGTAAAAGACTTGTATGCCAAAAACTACAGGACACTGAAAAAAGAGATAGAGGAAGACTTAAACAGATGGAAGAATATACCGTGTTCATGGACTGGTAGAATCAACATCATCAAAATGTCCATACTACCCAAAGCAATTTATAGATTCAATGCAATCCCCATTAAATTACCAACGGCATATTTCACAAATCTAGAACGAACGTTCCAAAAATTCATCTGGAATAAAAAAAGACCCCGAATAGCTGCAGCGATCCTGAGAAAGAACAAAGTAGGGGGGATCTCAATACCAGATATCAAGCTGTATTACAAAGCCACTGTTCTTAAAACAGCTTGGTACTGGCACAAGAACAGACATATAGATCAATGGAATAGAATAGAGAACCCAGAAATCGACCCAAGCCACTATGTCCAATTAATATTCGACAAAGGAGGCAAGAGCATACAATGGAGTCAAGACAGTCTCTTCAATAAATGGTGTTGGGAAAATTGGACAGATACATGAAAAAAGATGAAACTAGACCACCAACTCACACCATACACAAAAATAAACTCAAAATGGATAAAAGACTTAAACATAAGACGAGAAACCATAAAAATACTAGAGGAATCCACAGGTAGCGAAATTGCAAACATATGCCGAAGGAATTTCTTCTCTGATAATGCTCCTAGGGCAATGGAAACTAAAGAGAAAGTAAACAAATGGGACTACATCAAAATAAAAAGCTTTTGCACAGCAAAGGAAACCATCAACAAAACAACAAGAAAAGCCACTACATGGGAGAACATATTTGCCAATGATACCACCGATAAGGGTTTAATTTCCAACATTTACAGGAATCTCATGAAACTTAACAAAAGGAAGATAAACAATCCAATAAAAAAATGGGCAATGGACCTAGATAGACACTTTTCGAAAGAGGACATACAGAAGGCCGAAAGACATATGAAAACATGCTCAGAGTCACTAATTATACGAGAGATGCAAATCAAAACGACAATGCGGTATCATCTCACACCTGTCAGAATGGCTATCATCAACAAATCAACAAACGACAAGTGTTGGAGAGGATGTGGAGAAAAAGGAACTCTTCTGCACTGCTGGTGGGAATGCAGACTGGTGCAGCCACTGGGGAGAACAGTATGGAGGTACCTCAAAAAACTAAAAATGGAACTCCCATTTGACCCAGTGATCCCACTACTAGGAATATATCCCAAGAAACCAGAAACGCCAATCAGAAAGGATATATGCACCCCTATGTTCATAGCAGCACAATTCACCATAGCTAAGATTTGGAAACAGCCTAAGTGCCCATCAGCAGATGAATGGATTAGAAAACTGTGGTACATATACACAATGGAATACTATGCTGTGGTAAAAAAAAAAAAAAAAGGAACTCTTGCCTTTTGCAACAGCATGGATGGAACTGGAGAGCATTATGCTAAGTGAAATAAGCCAGTCAGAGAAAGATAAATACCACATGATCTCACTCATTTGTGGATTATAGAGAACAACATAGACTGATGAAAAGGGACAGACCCAAAGACTGAGAAACAGCAATCAGGCTATCAATCCCCAGAAGGAAAGTAGAGGAGGGCGGGGGTAAGGGGAAGAGATCAACCGAAGGACTTGTATACATGTATATAAGCCAAACCAATGGACATGGACAACAGGAGGATGGGAGCATGAGTGTGCGGGGCGGGGGGGTGGGGGGGGAGGTTGGGGGTTTATGGAGGGGATGAGGACACATTTGGAATACCTTAACTAATAATAATAATAATAATAATAATAATAATAATAATAATAATAAACTAAAGGCCCAGTGCACAAAATTCATGCTTGGGGGGGTTGGGTGTCCTTCAGCCTGGCCTGCAATGATGCCAGTGTCCCTGGCCCCAATCTCTGGCCCGAGGCCCTTCCCCTCCCCTGCTCCACGTGGCCAGGGCCCCTCACCTCCCCTCTCTGTGCGCAGCTGGGACAGTGGATGCTGGGCTTGTGTTGCCAGGACAACGCCACCAGCATCATGCCCCAGCCACTATGGGTGCCGCCATCTTTGTTGAAGAGTGATGGTTAATTTACATATTAGTCCTTTGTTAGATAGGATTATCTTTTAAATTTCATTTTGGCCAATAACTACCAAAGAAATTGAAGCAGTGATCAAAAATCTTCCAGAAAACAAAAGCCCTGGTCTGGACAGCTTTACAGGGGTGTTCTACCAAGCATTCAAAGAAAAAGTAAAACCTATTCTCCTCAGAGTATTCCAAAAAATTCAAGAGGAAGGCACACTTACAAGATCTTTCTATGAAGCCAGCATTACCATAATTCCAAAACCAGATAAAGACACCGCAAAGAAAGAGAACCACAGGCCAATATCCTTGATGAACATAGATGCTAAAATCCTCAACAAAATTCTAGCAAATCAGATTCAGCATTTCATTAGAAAGATCATACACCATGACCAAGTGGGATTTATTCCAGGAATGCAAGGATGGTACAGTATCCACAAATCAATAAATGTGATGCATCACATAAACATATTGAGAGATAAAAATCACATCATCATATCAATCAATGCAGAAAAATCATTTGACAAAATCCAACAACCTTTCATGATAAAAACTCTCAGCAAAGTGGGAATAGAGGGATCATACCTCAACATAATGAAAGCCTTATATGACAAAACTGTAGCCAACATCATACTCAATGGGCAAAAACTAAACTCATTTCCCCTAGGACTGGGAACAAGACAGGGATGCCCACTTTCACCACTCCTGTTCGCTATAGTACTAGAAGTGCTAACCATAGTGATCAGACAAGAAGAAGAAATAAAACGCATCCAAATTGGAAAAGAAGTAAAACTGTCCTTATTCACAGATGACATGATACTATACATACAAACCCCCAAAGAGTCCATCAAAAAACTACTAGACCTAATAAATGAATTCAGCAATGTAGCAGGATACAAAATTAACACTCAGAAATCTATGGCCTTTTTATACACTAATAATGAACTCACAGAAAGAGAAACAACAACAAAAACAACACACACAAAAAGAACAACAATCCCATTTACCATTGCACCAAAAAAATTAAGATACCTAGGAATAAACTTAACTAAGGAGGTGAAAGACCTGTACTCAGAAAACTACAGGACATTGAAAAAAGAGATAGAGGAAGACATAAACAAATGGAAGAACATACCATGTTCATGGATTGGTAGAATCAACATCATTAAAATGTTCATACTACCCAAAGCAATCTATAGATTCAATGCGATTCCCATTAAAATACCAATGGCATATTTCAAAGTTCTAGAACAAACTCTCCAAAAACTTATTTGGAGTAAAAATAGATCCCAAATAGCCACAGCAATCCTGAGAAAGAAGAACAAAATTGGGGGATCACAATATCAGATATCAAGCTATATTACCAAGCCACAGTTCTCAAAACTGCCTGGTACTGGCACAAGAACAGACATATAGACCAATGGAACAGAACACACAGAACAGAGAACCCAGAAATCTACCGAAGCCATTATGCACAATTAATATTTGACAAAGGAGGCAATAGCATACAATGGAGTCAAGACAGTCTCTTCAATAAATGGTGCTGGGAAATTTGGTCAGATACATGCTAAAAAATGAAACTAGATCACCAACTTACACCATACACAAAAACAAACTCAAAATGGCTAAAGGACTTGAATGTAAGACGGGAAACCATAAAAATCCTATAAGACTCCCTAGGCAGTAAAATTGCAGACATATGTCATAGCAATAGCTTTACAGACACATCTCCTATGGCAGTGATGGCGAACCTATGACACGTGTGTCAGAGGTGACACGCAAACTCATTTTTTGGTTGATTTTTCTTTGTTAAATGGCATTTAAATATATAAAATAAATATCAAAAATATAAGTCTTTGTTTTACTATGGCTGCAAATATCAAAAAATTTCTATATGTGACACAGCACCAGAGTTAAGTTAGGGTTTTTCAAAATGCTGTCATGCTGAGCTCAAAAGGTTTTCCATCACTAGTCTATTTTGTCTGGTTTAAGTCTACTTTTCCCTTTTTCTGTGTGTGTTTTTCCATTGTCATGAGATTTTTTTCCAGATCTTTACTTTCAGTCTATCTGTGTCTTTTGTTCTGAAGTCTCTTATAGACAGCATATGTAAGAACTGTGTTCTTATCTATTTAGCCACCTTATGTCTTTTGATTGAAGCACTTAATTATTTAAATTTTAAGTAATTGTTGGTAGAGGCCTGGCTGGGTAGCTCAGTTGGTTGGAGTGTCATCCTGATATGCCAAGGGTGCAGATTAGATCTCCTGTTGGGGCACATACTAGTAAAAGAGGTAAACAATAGATGCATAAATAAGTATAGCAGCAAATCAAAGTTTCTCTATTTCTCTCTCTCTCTCTCCATCTTCCTCTCCCTCAACAAATCAATAAATTTAAAAAATGAAAGTAATTGTCAGCAGATATGTAGTTATTGCCACTTTATTGTTCATATTTTCTATCCTTTTTCCCCTCTTCAAGAAGTCTCTTTCCAAAACAGTATGATACTGGCATAAAAACAAGTATAGTGACCAGTGGAACAGAATAAAGAGCCCAGAAATAAGCCTGCACATTTTTGGTAAATTGGGGTGGGGGTGGGGGAAGGAAAAAAAAAGTCCCATTTAACATCTTACCTAATAAAAGAGAAACATGCAAATTGACCATAACCCCGACACCGTTCCCATTAGCTAATCAGCAGGATATGCAAATTAACTGCCAACCAAGATGGCGGCCGGCAGCCATGCAGCTGAAGCAAACAGGAGGCTTGCTTGCTCCAGTGACAGAGGAAGCTAACGTTCCCGGCCTGCCACTGCCAGCCTCTGAGCTGCACTCTAAGCAACTATGTTGCAATTATAGAAGCTAAACAAGCTCCAGAGACCTGCTTTCAGCCAGCTTCAGCGTCAGAGCTTAGAGCTGCTGTGATAGCAACAGAGTTTCAATTATAGAAGCCAAACAGACCCAGAAACCTGCTTTCAGCCCTCAGAGCTGGAGCCAGCTCTCAGCTCCAGTAACAGCTATAGAAGGTAAATAAATCCCAGAATTAAAAAAAAAGAAAAAAGAAAAAAAAGGAGAGGCTGGGAGCTTAAGTTGCCCTCCAGCCTGAAAACGGCTCTCAGGCCCTCACCCAGACTGGCCAGGCACCCCAGTGGGGACCCCCACCCTGAAGGGGGTGTGACCAGCTGCAAACAGCCTTCAGCCCCTCATTCAGGCTGGCCAGGCACCCAAGCAGGACCCCCACCCTGATCCAGGACACTTTCAGGGCAAACCAGCTGGCCCCCACCCATGCACCAGGCCTCTATCCTATACTACAGGCAGGGTGGGACAGCGTGAGCTGCCATCCGGGCCCCATGTGCAGCCCTGGGCAGCGGGGCATAAGGCCCGCTCCCAGCCGGGACCCCTTTGTGCCACCTGAGCCCCCAGCTGGGACCCCTGTGCTGCCTAAGCCCTGCACTGCTAAGCCCCGGCCCCAGCCGGGACCCTATGACTATTGGAGAGCAGGAAAGTGCCACTAGGCCCTGGGTCGCTGTGGTGATCTGGCCATTGGTAAGTAGAAAAGTGCGACCTGTAGGCAGCCCCCAGCTGCGCCTGATCCAGGAGCAGGAAAGCAAGCCCAGCCTGAGGGCAGCCCCCAGCTGGGCCTGATCCGGGAGCAGGAAAGCAAGCCCGGCCTTCGGGCAGCCCCCAGCTGTGCCTTCTCCCTGGTCGCCATGAGGATCCAGGAGCAGGAAAGCAAGCCTGGCCTGCGGGCAGCCCCAAACTTTGCCTGCTCCCCAGTTGCCATGGTGATCCGGGAGCAAGAAAGCAAGCCTGGCCTGCGGGCAGCCCCAAGCTGGGCCTGATACGGGAGCAGGAAAGCCTAGCCTGCAGACAGCCCCCAGCTGGGCCTGCTCCCCGGTCGCCATGGCGATCCGGGAACAGGAAAGCCTGGCTTGCAAGCAGCACCCCCATCCTGGCCATAGCTCAGGGGAGAGTATATCATGCAGTGGAGGCCAGGAGCCTGAGAGATCAACACAGAGGGGCTCCTGCTCCAAGCCTCCATGGTGTGGCTGGGGGAAGACCCCCAGCAGACACACACACACACACGCACACACACACGCACGCACACACACACAGTGTCTGCTCTGAGCCTCCAATGTGGCTGGGGGCAGACCCCCAGTGGGGACACACACAAACACACACACACACACACACACACACACGACGCCTGCTCCAAGCCTCTGCTGCCAGACTGTGGCCATCAGTAGGACATCCACTGAGGGCTCCCGGACTGTGAGAGGGGCAGGCTGGGCTGAGGGACCCCCCCCCCCGTGCACGAATTTTGTGCACTGGGCCTCTAGTTTCTTATAATACTGGTTTGTTGGGGATAATTTCTTTAACTTTTTCTTGTTAAAGTTAAAGGAGTTATCCTGTGATTCTAAATGATTTTTTATCCTTTGATGTAAAATGATAGCTTTGCTGGGTAGAGTAATCTTGGTTGCTTTTCATCACTTTGATATTTCATGGCAATCTCCTGGCCTGCAAAGTTTCTGTTGAGAAATCAGCTAACAATCTTACAGGAGCTCCCCTGTAGGTAACTGAATATTTTTCTCTTGCAGTTTTTAAGAGTCTTTCTTTGTCTTTAACTTTTTACATTTTAATTATGATGTGTCTTGGTGTGGGCCTCTTTGGGTTCACCTTGTTTGGAACTCTCTAAGCTTCTTGGACTTGCATGCTTATTTCCTTTGCCAGGTTAGGGAATTTTGGTTATCATTTCTTTAAATAGGTTTCCAATTCCTTGCTCTCTCTCTCTCTTCTTCTACCCCTATGATGTGATTGTTGGTATGCTTGATGTTGTTCCAGAGGCTCCTTAATCTACCCTCATTTTTTTTTTCTTTTTGCTCTTCTGATTGGTATTTTCTGCTTTCTTATCTTCCAAATTGCTGATTCGATCCTCTGCTTCATCTAATCTTCCATTTATATGGAAAAGCCATTGGAAATGGCTTCGGTGGGCCTGGAGTTGCACTGTCCTCAAAAGGGAAAACATCTCCTTTGGGCCCTCAGTGACCTCACCCGCTTGCTGAAACTGCCCGTCCATCCATGCCAGGCTTAGAGTAATTGTTGATAGATATGTATTGATTGGATTTTATTTTTCATGTTTTCAATTTTTTTCTTCTTCTTAAAGAAGACCCTTTAACATTTTATGTAATACTGGTTTGGTGGTGATAAACTCCTTTGGCTTTTTCTTGTCTGGGAAGCACTTTATCTGTCTTTTGATGCCAAATGACAGCTTTGGTGGGAATAATAATCATGGTTGTAGGTCCTGCTTTTCATCACTTTGAATATTTTGTGCCAATCCCTTCTGACCTGCAAAGTTTCTTTTAAAAAATCAGCAGGAAGTCTGATGGGAGTTCCCTTGTAGGCCACTAACTGTTTTTCTCTTGCTGCTTTGAAGATTCTCTTTTTGCCTTTGTCCTTTGTTGTTTTAATTATGATGAGCCTCTTTTAAAAATATTTTTTCTATATTGATTAAGGTATTACATATGTGTCCTTATCCCCCTATTGCCCTCCTACCCCCTCCACTCATGCCCTCGCTCCCCTGGTGTCTGTATCCATTGGTTAGGCTTATATGCATGCATACAAGTCTTTTGGTTGATCTCTCCCCCTTACACCCACCCTCACCTACCTTCCCTCTGAGGTTTGATAGTCTGATCAATGCTTCTCTGCCTCTGGATCTGTTTTTGTTCATCAGTTTATGTTGTTCATTATATTCCACAAATGAGTGAGATCATGTGATATTTATCTTTCTCTAACTGGCTTATTTTGCTTAGCATAATGCTCTCCAGTTCCATGATGGGCCTCTTTGGGGTCCTCTTGTTTGGGACTCTCTGTGCTTCCTGCTCTTGTATGTCTATTTCCTTCATCATGTTAGCAAAATTTTCTGTCATTATTTTTTCAAATGGGTTTTCAATCCCTGCTCTTTGTTGTCTCCTTCCAGCACCCCCATAATGGCAATTTTGATACACTTGAACTTGTCTGAGAAATTCCTTACACTATTCTCATTTTTTTTAAATTCTTTTTTCTTTTTGCTGTTCTGATTGGGTGTTTTCTGCTTCCTTATCTTCAAAATTGCTGATTTGATCTTCTGCTTCATCTACTCTACTGTTGATTCCCTATAATATAAATTTCATTTCAGTTAGTGTATTCTTCATTTCTAACTGTTTCTTTTTTATGTTTTCTATCATTTTTATGTTTCCTATCTCTTTGTTGAAGTTCTTACTAAATTCCTCTACTCTACCCCTAAATTCATTGAACATTCTTATAACCAGTGTTTTTGAACTCTGCATCTAGTAGAGTGTTTGCCTTCATTTTATTTCATTCTTTTTCTGGATTTCTATTCTGTTCTTTCATTTGGGATATGTTTATTTGTCTCCTTACATTGGTTGCCTCCCTGTGTTTGTTTCTATGTAATAGATAGAACTCCTATATCTCCCAGTCTTGATAGAATGGCCTTATGTAGTAAGTGTCCTGTAGAAGTCAGCGGTACAGCCTCCCCAGTCACACAAGCTGGATGCTCCAGGTGCAACCCTCATGTGGGCTCTGTTCACCCTCCTGTTGTAGTTGAGCCTTGACTGCTGTTGGCATGTCAATGGGAGGGATTTACTCCCAAGCCAATAGGCTGTGAAGACTGGCTGTGACTACAGTGGAGGATCTGCTGTTCAGGAGCCAACTCCTTGGAGCAGGACTTGCTTCAGTGAGGCTTTGATGCCTGCCAAGTCTACCCCTTGAGTATATCACTGGTGGAAGTGGTTGGGTTGTAATCTAGTGTGGTCTGAAGCTGAACTGGGTGCACTGCCTCTGGGGACTCCTGGGAGGTACAAGGTCAGCCACTGCCTGTGCCCTACCTGTGGCCACTTGGCATGAGCTACCAAGTGATTTGAGATGGTTGATAATTATGCTTGCCTTGGAGATGCCCAAGGAGAGTCCAAGCTGGGAACCAAAGGTGCCTGCCACTAGTGCCAGGCTTGGGGTCACTTAGCAAGAGGTACAGGGTATGCAAAAGCCAGATACTGCTTGTTTGAGAGATTTTAGGAAAGTTAGCAGCATGAGCCAAGATGGGTCATCTGTAAGGAAAATCCACTGACAAGGGCATGGGTGGGCCTGCAAGTGGGGTGGGACCACATCTCAAGGAATCACTAGGGTGGGGTTAACAGTGTTAGCCAAGTTGATGGGAACTTAAATATGGTGCCCACCTGCTGGCTCTGTGGGTGGGGGTGTGTCTAAGAAAAGGAACAATGGCCTTTGCCAGCACTTCTGTCTGGGAGAAAGCTGGCCCTCCAACTTTCACCTTGATGCCACACAATTCAGATCCTCCTGTGTGTTCCTGGTGCCTTTTGAGCTGTTGTATCAGTGCTGGAGCTCAAAATAAGTGAGTCTGAGTAAGTCCACATTTGGACCCTTTAAGATTAATGCCTGGGGCTCCAGCAGCCCATTATCTCATGCAGGCACAATCCTTGCTGTTTTTTACAGTCAGAAGTTATGGGAAGTTCACTTCCTGGCACTGGAACCCTAGGCTGGCAGGGGTGGGGGGAGTATTGGTGTTGGGCTGGGACCCCTCGCTTCACTCAGGGGAGGAGGGGGACCCCTCAGCCTGGCCTGTGCCCTCTCGCAGTCTGGGACCCCTCAGGGGATGACCACCTGCTGGCTTAGGCCCGCTCCCCAGGGGATTGGGCCTAAGATGGCAATCATACATCCCTCTGGCAGCCTGGCAGCCCTCAGGAGATGTCCACTTGCCAGCAGGGAGCAGGCCTAAACTGCAGGACATCCTTAGCGCTACTGAGGAGGCAGGAGAGGCTCCCACCACCACCACTGTACTGGCAGCCATCAGCCTGGCTTGTGGCTGAGCAGAGCTCCTCCCATGTGAGAGCGCCCTGACCACCAGAGGGCAGCTCCTGCATTTAGTATCTGCCCCCTAGTGGTCAGTGTGTGTCATAGTGACCAGTCATTTCCAGTCATTCTGCTGTTAGGGTCAGTTTGCATATTACCCTTTTACTATATAGGATAGAGGCCTGGTGCACAGGTGGGGGCTGGCTGGTTTGCCCTGAAGGGTGTCCTGGATCAGGGTGGGGGTCCTGCTTGGGTGCCTAGCCAGCCTGGATGAGAGGATGATGGCTGTTTGCAGCTGGTCACACCCCCTTCAGGGTGCGGGTCCCCACTGGGGTGCCTGGCCAGTCTGGGTGAGGGGCTGAGGGTCGTTTTCAGGCTGGCGGGTGACTGAAGCTCCCAACTTCTCCTTTTTTTCTTTTTTTTTTTATTCTGGGATTTATTTACCTTCTATGGCTGTCACTGGAACTGAGAACAGGCTTTAGCTCTGAGGCTCGGCTCCAGCTCTGAGACCTCGGCTGCTGAAAGCAGGTCTCTGGCTTTGTTTAGCTTCTATAATTGAAACACTGTTGCAGGTCCAGCTCTGAGGCCAGCTGGCTGAAAGCAGGTTTCTGGGGTTTTTTTAGCTTCTATAATTGCAACATTGTTTCTTGGAGTGCAGCTCAGAGGCCGGCAGCGGCAGGTGGGGAACCTTGGCTTCCTCCATCACTGGAGCAAGCAAGCCTCCTGTTTGCTTCCGCTGCCTGGCTGCCGGCCACCATCTTGGTTGGCAGTTAATTTGCGTATCTCACTGATTAGCCAATGGGAAGGGTAGCAAAGTTATGGTTAATTACCATGTTTCTCTATTATTAGATAGGATTAGTCTGTATTTTCCTTTTCTCATGATATCTTTATCTGATTTTGGTATGAGGATAATAGTACTGACTTCATAGAAAGAATTGAGAAGTGTTTCCTTCTCCTTTATTTTTGGGAGAATATGAAGAATTGGTATTAATCCTTTTTAAAAATATATATTTTATTGATTGTTTACAGAGAGGAAGGGAGAGGGATAGAGAGAGTTAGAAACATCAATAAGAGAGAACAGCTGCCTCCTGCACACCTGCTACTGGGGATGTGCCCGCAACCAAGGTACATGCCCTTGACCGGAATCAAACTTGGGACCCTTCAGTCCACAGGCCAATGCTGTATCCATGGAGCCAAACCTGCTAGGGCTGGTGTTAATCCTTTTTAAAAAAATTGGTGAGCCCTGGCTGGTGTGGCTCCCTTAGTTGGGCATTGTCCCATGCACTTAAAAGTTGCCAGTTTGCCCTGGCTAGTTTGACTCAGTGGATAGAGCCTCGGCCTGTAGACTGAAAGGTCCCAGGTTCAATTCAGGTCAAGGGCACATGCCCGGGTTGTGAACTGATCCCCAGTAGGTGGCATGCAGGAGGCAACCGATCTACGTTTCTCTCTCACATTGATGTTTCTCTCTCTCTCCCTCTTTTTTCCTCTATCTTTAAACATTAATAACAATATTTTTTTAAATTAATAAAATAAAAGTTTGGTGAAATTAATTAGTGAAGCCATCTGGTCCTGCCTTTTTCTTTGTGGAACATTTTTTTTTTTTTTTACTGCGATTTCAATCTCTTTACCTATTCAGATTTTTTTATTTTTCTAGAGTCAGTTTCAATAGTGTATGCCTTTCTAGAAATGTTTAGTTCATCTAAATTATTGACCCAAAATTGTTCATAGTTTCTAGTTTCTTCTATAATCTTTTTAAAATTTTTGTAAGATGATCTTTCATTCTTGGTAAATTGAGTCTTCTCTCTTCTTGATTGGTCTAGTAAAGTTTTGTTAGCTACGTCGATCTTTTCAACAACCAACTTTTGGTTTTATTGATTTCCTTTATTGTTTTCCTATTCTTTTTTTATTTTTTTTAATATATATATATTTTATTGATTTTTTACAGAGAGGAAGGGAGAGAGATAGAGAGTTAGAAACATTGATGGGAGAGAAACATCAAACAGATCAGCCGCCTCCCTCACATCTCCTACTGGGGATGTGCCCGCAACCCAGGTACATGCCCTTGACCAGAATCGAACCCGGGACCCTTCAGTCCGCAGGCCGACGCTCTATCCACTGAGCCAAACCGGTTTTGGCTGTTTTCCTATTCTTTATTCCATTTATCACCACTCTAATCTTTGTTATTTCTTTCTTTCTGCTTGTTTAGGGTTTAATTTAGTCTTTTTTCTAGTTTCTTAAGGTGAAAGGTTAATTTATTGATTTGAGGTCTTTTTTCTTCTTTAAAATAGATGTTTACAGCTGTAACTATCCCTCTAAGCACTGCTTTTACTCCATCCTCTAAGTTTAGGCATGTGGTACTTTCATTTTCATTTATCTTAAACTATTTTCTAATTTTCCTGTATTTCTCCTTTTATGTATTGGTTATTTAGGTAAGTATTTTTAAATTTCCACCTATTTATACATTTCCCAAATTTTCTTCTGTTATTGATTTCTATTTTCATTCTATTGTGGTCAGAGAACCACTGTCTGTGGTCATAATACTGTGATATTTATATAACTTTAATTCTTTAAATTCTTTTGAAACTTGTGTTATGGCATAAGATGTGATCTATCTTGGAGAATGTTCCTTGTGTCCTGGAGAAAAATATATTTTTTGCTGTTTGGGGGTAGAGTTTTCTATAGATGACTTTTAGGTTGAATTTGTATAGAATGTTGTTAAAGTCTTCTATTTTCCTTATGGATCATCTATCTAGTTGTTCTATATATTACTGAAAGTTGGGTATTAAACTCTCCAATGATTATTGTTGAGTTGTTTATTTCTTCTTTCAATTCTGTCTTTCTGCATCATATATTTTAGGGCTTTGTTGTTAGATGCATATATGGGGTATATTCTTGAAGGTTGCTCAGCTCCCATCTATGCAAAGGTAATAAAATAATGTATTCAAACCTCAGGAAGAGATTTAACCAGGTCTCTTCATTTAGTCTTGAGAACAACATGGAAACAATACTGATTATTGGATGATATAATTCTGTGGGTTTGTAATAAGTTGAATGATTGTGCTATAAATGTGCTAATTGGTGGGTTTATATCAATCTGAAGGTCTCTGTTCTTCAGCACACCCTGTTCAAATTTTTAATCAATGACTTAGGTAAAGATATAAAAGGTTTGTATATTAAATCTGTAGATGAAAAGAACTGAGAGTGATAGAAAATATAGTGGTTGCCAGAATTAGGGTAAGAAACCATCTTTAAAATTTGTGAACATGGGCTGGCTCTAACAAGACGCAATTTACAAGGGCTAGGTGTATTCACTCAGCATTAAGTGCCATATTGAATATAGTAATAGCCTTCTATTCTTTTCTCCTCCAATAAATTGCTTTAGTACAAGATAGGGGTACAAGGTTGAACATCTAGGAGTCATAATTAATAATGAGCTTGTTGTGCCTAGCCCAGGGCCTGGCAATAACTAGTGGAAGAAGGGAAAAATAAAGGGAAGGAGAAAAGGAAGAAAGATTGGTGTAGCTGTGAAGACAGCTAAGGTAATGAATTAATAGGAGTTGATTATCTCAAGAAAAATCCACAGCAATGAAGTTCTTGGGGGTGGGAAGAGTAGTTGGAAGGTAGAGAACTCATTGTGGTCCAAAGCTTTCCACACTTTCCCTCTTTGTTCCAGGGCATAGGATGTCACTAGAACCAATGCTAGTGAGGAAAGCTGCTGATGGTAAAAAAATTTACTCTGTGATCTTCCAAACACACCTAAAATAGCACATGTTTTAGGAGAGAAATGAACAAAGAGTTTGCTCTGAGGTCAGTGCTCAAAAACCAAAGAATCATACTGGACCCTTCTTTCATGATCCACAATAGTCCTGTTCATTCCACCTTTTCCCTCTCATTACAATTACAATTTGAATAATTGCAATAGCCTCCTCTTTGCTCTTCTTTGCCTCTGTTCTAGCCCCAAATCTAATCCATTCTCCTGACTATAGTCAGAGGACTCTTTTAAAAAAGCAATTCTATTTCCAGTAACTTTTTTGTTTAAAACTCTACTGAAAGCCATACTGCTAGTGACTCCTGTGTAGCCTTTCTCCTCCTCTTCTCCTGTACCGCTGACACCTCACCCCCCCCCCATTCCTCCCATAATAAGATTCTGTCTTTCTCTGCCTCTCCCATTGTCAAGGGACTCTTCTCTGAAAGAATAACATTTCCTAGGCTTCCTTCACTGCATGGGAATGACACAACTTCTCATTAAAAGCCCTGGGTGGGAGTGACCTACCCAGTCCCAGCATCCACAGCTAGACAGAGAGAAAGCCAAGGGGAGAAAGAGGCATAGCATCAGGGGTGGGTAGTCTCCCTGAAGGGCCTATGGAAGGGAATCCCTGAGACCCAGGTGGCAGGAGAGTGACGGGGCACGTGGAGGCTCTTCACTGCAAGGTGACCACAGTGCTGATCAGCTGTGCCAACCTGCTCAAAAGCTTTGGATAAACAAAAAAGGCCTGATCCCCCCATGCTTACCAGCCAGTATTGAGCAAAGAAAATTCAGCCAGATATGGCTGCCTTAACTTCTCTGTTGGCTTTATATGGGAACCTATGAAAAACGGGCCCTGGTTTGTCACCTTTCAAGGCCACTGATGGTGTTGCAAGCAACCTTGCCAACAGAGCAACTAGGACTGGCCCCATGGAGGATTGCCACTCAGTATTGTTTGTCAATCTGGGGCTCCCACCAGTGCTTCCCCATCCATTTTTAAAAATTTATTTATCCATGCATGAATTCCAAAACATTTAGCTGCCACTTTTCCTGTGCCTGGCCCTGCACTAGGTGCTGTAGTGTGCTCAGCAAAGAGAAAAACAGACAAGGGCCTTGACCTCAGCAGCTTACAGTCTAATGAGCAGGTTGGAGGGGAGGCATTTATGAAGAAACACACACAGAGATGTGATAAACAGAAGAAAATAAAAATCAGGATATTGTGAACACCTCTAAGATGGAGTAGGAGACTAGAAAAGAACTCTGAGGAGATGTTAAAGCCTGACCCTGAGGAAGAGAAGGCACCAGCCAGAGAGTTGGGTGCAGGAGGCCAAGGTGTGTCCTTACCCTGAGGCAAGGGCATTTCCAAGCCCTCTTTCCTTGGCAGAGTCAGGTTCTCTGAGATTTGAATGCCTGTTGGCTTTTACTTGTCAAACTCTGACTGCTGCCACCCAGATTGTTCCATGTACAACCCTCAGACCACATGCATCAGAGTTGGCTAGAAAGCTAGATAAAATGTAGATGCCTGGGCTACACCATCCCCTGGTTACTTGGATTAAACAGGTTGGGGTGGAGCCCAAGACTTTTCATTTATTTATTTTTACTTTTTAAATTTTAATTTTTAATTATTGGGGAGATGTTGATTAATAAGATTATACAGATTTTAAGTGTAGATTTCTATGGGTACATGATCTGTATATTGCTTTGTGTGCCAACCACCCAAATATCAATGGAAAATATATCCCCCAGTGAGGATTGACCAAATCATCTTCTCTCTCTCTCTCTCTCTCTCTCTCTCTCTCTCTCTCTCTCTATATATATATATATATATATATATATATATATATATATATATATATTCCCCCTTTACCCTTTATTACCCCCTCACACTCTTTCCCTCTGGTAACTACTATACTTTGTGTCTATTGAGTGTCAGTTTTATATCTCATATATGAGTAAAATGATATGATTCTTTGCTTTTTACGACTGACTGATTTTGCTTAGCATAATTCCAAGGCCCACCTATGTTTTTGCAAATGGCAGTATTTCATCTTTTCTTATGTATGAATTATATTCCATAGTATACATGTACCACATCTTCTTTAACCGAAGGACACTTTGGTTGTTTCCATGTCTTGGCCACCATGAATAATGCTGCAATGAGCATAGGGGTGCATATATCTTTGCGAATAATTGTTTTCAAATTTTTCCAGTAGATACCCAGGAGAGGGGTTGCTGGGTCATATGGTAACTCTATTCTTAATTTTTTGAGGATCTGGCATACTGTTTTCTATAGTGGCTGTATCAATTTACATTCCCACAAGCAGTGAATGAGGGTTTCTTACTCTCCACAACCTCTCCAACACTTATTACTTGTCTTGTTGATAATAGCAAGAATTTTTATTTTTAACAAGGTCCCAGTTGATTATACTATGGTTGGCATGCTGCTTATGGGTCCTTCTTGGAAAGCATTGGCAGGATAAAGTCTAAATATATTGTCATAACTGCCATTTTTATTGTTATAGCCGCTGGTCACCTGCCTATATGCTGCCCATGCTCCACTCACCAAAAATCCCATCCTTCACATAACTGGAGTGAGTAATCATTGTATAACAAAAACCTGAGCTTCCATCCCTTTGCTGAAAACCCATTTTTATTGTCTATTACTTTTAAAATACATTCAGATTCCTTAGTCGGGATTAGCTAGTTCTTTGTGCTTTTGATTCTGCCTCAGTTTCAGTGCCTGTTGTTTCCCATTTACCCTCTTCATCTCCACACCTCAATTAGTGCCTGATGTAGTGTAGACACTGGGAAGATATTTGTTACTGTGAAAACGAGGGGCTTAAACATTTCATATTTCACTGATGGACCATGGAATATTACTAGTCACAAAAATAACATCTATGAGAGACAGAGCTATCTTCAAATATTGGAAGGTCTGTGTCATATAAAACATGTGTTCTTAATGGCCCCATGACCCATCGATGGAAGTCACAAGAAGTCAGAATTTAATTCCATATAAGGAAGCATGTGCCATCATTTCAAAGATGTAATCATCTGTACTGTAAAATGGTAAGTTCCCTGTCACCTGCAATATTGATTCTATGACCACTTGGCAGGCATTTGGTAAAAGTACTCAAACATGGTGTAGAATTTGGAAGAAATTACCTACCATTGCTGAAATAGGATTCTTTGGAGAAATAAAAGTGAATGGGAAAAGTAAAGAAAATGAACTCTGCATTCTAGGGAAGTAGAGTATTGTGGCTTATCTTACCATATATACCATACTCATATACATCATACATGGAATACCTGTTTTCCATACCATAGAACAGACCAAAAATAATATCCCTTATTTTTCTTTTTTGATGATTCAGTAAGTAATTTAGCTTCTTACAATGTCTATGGGTTATCATTACAAGCATGAATTCTCATTATAATTTTGAAGTGTAGAAATATCAATTAAGAAAAATCTCTGCCAGAATGTTAGGCAAATCAGCTTTTATTACTGTAAAAAGGTATTCTAGGGGGAAAAACAATAAAAAATATATAATTGCCTGGGTAGCTCAGTTGGTTAGATCATCATCCTGATATGGCAAGGTTGTGCATTTGAGCCCTGGTCAGGGCACATATAAGATTCAACTAAGAAATGTATAAATAAGTGGAACAACAAATCTCTCTCTCTCTCTCTCTCTCTCTCTCTCTCTCTCTCTCTCTCTCTCTCTCTCTGTAAAATCAATCTAAAAAGTGTATCATGCCTTAGCCAGTGTTACAGCATCTGCCCATGCACTGAAGGGTCTTGGAATCAATTCCCAATCAAGGGCATGTACCTGGGTTGCAGGGGGGGCCCGTGTGGGAGGCAACCAATAGATGTGTCTCTCTCACATTGGTGCTTTTCTCTCTCTCTCTCTCTCTCTCTCTCTCTCTCTCTCTCTCTCTCTCTCCTCCATCCCACTCTCTCTATATATCAATGAAAAAAAATATCCTCAGGTGAGGATTGACCAAAAAATGTATCATGCAGAGATATAATAATTCTCCAGCTCAATTTAATATGTTACAATTTTTTTCACTAAAAAAAATAGCCTTGACAATCTAAAGAATAACATAACAGATCAGAAAGCTCATTTGGCTCATATATAGCTAATAACAAAAGCTAACAATTGCTAAATAATTAAACAGCAATTTTCACAATTGCCAATAACTATTTTTCTTATTGTATAACTATATAAAAGAAAGGAGGATAATGTGGAACTGATTAATATGATTTTTTTGAAACTGTAAGGTATCTTTTTCCTTATTCTGTTCATTAAGACACTTAGATTTTAGTCATTTGGGTAATTTTCCATCAGACTTAAAGACTTGGGTGCTAATAAAAACCAACAGCTCTGATTTCAACAACACTTTTCAGTAGCTTTTAAAATTGTATTTACTTTTTAATATACATTTTTATTGATTTCAGAGAAGAAGGGAGAAGGAGAGAGAGATAGAAACATCAATGATGAAAAGGAATTATTGATTGGCTGTTTCCTGCATGCCCCGTACTGGGGATCGAGCCCCCAACTGGGGCAGGTGCCCTTGACCAGAATCAAACCCAGGACCCTTCAGTCTGAAAGCCAACACTCTATCCACTGAGCCAAACCAGCTAGGGCTTCAATAGCTTTCTTTAAAAAATCAATAAGGCATAGGCTATTGGGGAGACACACATTCTCAGCAGTTTCTGGGTTTACTTCCTTGGGAGGAATAATAAGGGCATCACTGATTTTAAAGAAATTTCTCTCAGGCAAGAGCTACTTGCTTCTTTCCCTTCCATTGTCTAAAACACGGTAAACCCTGCTCTGCTTAGAATCTTACTTTTCCTCTTTGCGCTTCTGATTTCATTTCCTGCTCATCCCTATGTTTATGTATCTCCCAAACTAAATAACATAAATAGATTTTGGGGATCTATTGTAGAACATGGTGATTAAGGTTAACAGTACCGTGTTGTATATGTAAAAGTTGCTAAGAGGGTATAGCTTTAATGTTCTCACCATAACAACAACAACAAAATGGTAATTATGTGAGGTGAATGATGTGTTAACTAACCTTATTGTAGTAATTATTTGGCAATGTATATGTGTATCAAATCATCACACCTTAAATTTACATAATGTTATATGCCAATTATATCTCAAGGAAGCTGGAATTTTGTTTGAAGAAAAAAAACAAGTCTTGGCCTCAGTAAAGTGTGTTGAAAACAACACTGGACTGAGAAGCAGGAGATGAGAGTTCTAAGGCCTGATCTATTACTGGCCAGTTGTGTGGCCTTCAGGAATTTGCTTAACTTCTCTGTTCCCCAGTTTTATTACCTATAAAAAAAAGAGGATGGGATCATATTCTTAGCGTTGGTTCCAAAATTTGATCTAAAGTATCACACACATCAGCATGCTTTCTGCACCTCACCCCTAGACTAGGATAATCTTCCATTTTTCAAAATTCCTCTACAAAGCATGTTTATTTTAAAGAGGGTCTTTGCATCTAACGGGTGTCCCAAAATTCACGCAAGATTTGAATTTAATGGTGCTCACTATCGCGACATGATAATCCAGTTTTTTTGCGCCTAAATTGAAAGATATGGATGTGGACGACATGTGGTTTCAACAAGACAGTGCCACATGCCATACAGCCCGAGAAACAATTCAATTACTGCATGAGTCATTTCCTGGTCGTGTAATTTCCTGTTTCGGTGATCAGAATTGGCCTCCCAGATCACGCGATTTAACGCCATTAGACTTTTTTCTTTGGGTTTTTTTGAAGTCTAAGGTTTATGCCAACAAGCCCACAACCACCCACGCCTTGAAGGAGGAAATTGAGCGCTGTATCAACGAAATTCAGCCACGTTTATGCAAAACGGTCATGGAACATTTCAACAAAAGAGTGCATATGGAATCCCAGCAACAACACAGCACTGGTAACTCTTACGCAGCCAGCTCTGGGCAGTGAACTTCCACTGGACAGAGAGGCCCTATAGCCTCAGAGGCCAACCCCAGAACACTGCCACCCAGAGGCTGACCCACAAACTGACTCTTTGCTAAACACAAAATAAGGCAGTCTGGGAAACAAATGCGGCTTGCTTTAAAATAAGGACTGTGGTTTACAACACAGAGGAACAGGGTATCGCAGGGAAACTCAACACTCTCCTGAATACCTGGCAGGTCTAAGGCGAGCCACACTGAAGAATAGAAGAACCGAAGGACCTTCACTACTGCAATATTTTTTTTTCCTTTTTTCACCTTTTAACTAAGAAACCAATTTTTTTTTCTTTTTTTTCTGTTTTTTTCTTCTTCTACTTCTTTTTTTTTTCCTCTTCTTTTTTCCATCACCTGATTTTACCCTTTTAATTACTACCTTCTTATTTTTAACCAGCATTATTACTGCTACCATTTTACCATTTTTTTTTAAAGTGCCATTTTATTTTCTCTTTATTTTATTTTGGGATTAGTGTTCTCCATTCTATTTTCATCGTTATATTATTGGTTGTTTCTAGTTTGCATTCATCTCCAGGGAGCTGTTGCTGGAATTTGTTGGGATTAATGGCTGTTCTATAGGAGTATTCTCCTCATATAAAAAAGTCTCTTCCCCTCTTCCACTTCATTCTCTCTTTTCGCTCTTTTTTTTCTTTTCTTTTCTTTTCTCGCTTTTATTTTCCCCCCTCCTTTTTCCCAATTTCATTTTTGCACTCCTTTTTTTGGTCCCTAATTTTCTTTTCTTTTTTCTCTTTTCTCTTTTTCTCTTCCTTCTTCCTTATCCCCTAATTCTCTTAATTCAGGTGGTCACCTTTATTTGGGGTTATTAATATCGTGAATATATTTGTGTATAGTGCCTGGTACGTGGTGCCTTCTTGTGTTGTATTTTGTGCCTTTAAAACAACGCAGCAGATCCAAGCAACAGCAACCTCCTGAGCACCACACCCTCTGCTGAGGAACAGCAGCTGTACGTGAAACCTTGCCCCACCAGCCAGAAGAGCCACCACAGCTGTGAACAGCACCCACCAGAGGAGCTGCTGCCAACTGAAGAGCAGCTGCTACCGCAACCGCCCGAAGAGCAACCACAGACCAAGGAGTCACTGCCACCAAGGGAGCAGCCACTGAACGACTCAACGTCTAGATATGTCAGCGAGATCAAACATGGGTAGACAAAGAAACCCCCAAAGGAAAGAGAAGGAGGACTCTCCAGAAAAGCAGCTAAGTAATACAGAGGCATGCAACATGACAGAAAAAGAATTCAGAATAAGGGTCCTAGAGTGCATAAACCGGATGGAGGAAAAAATCGACAAACTCTCCAAGAAGCAAGAAGAAACAGATGAAAAAATCGATAACATATGGAAGAAGCTAGAAGAAACAGATGAAAAAATCAACAACTTAAGTAAGACCCAAGAAGAAATGAAGAGTGATATAGCTGCAATGAAAAACTCCATTGAAAGTATCAACAGTAGACTAGGAGAAGCGGAGGACCGAATTAGTGATTTAGAAGACAAGGAAGCAAAACACACCCAAAACGTACTGCAATTGGAGAAAAAAATGAAAAGACAGGAGGAGAGCCTAAGGGAGCTTTGGGACAACATGAAACGAAACAACATACGAATAATAGGGGTACCAGAACAACAGAAGGATGAACAAGGATTAGAAAACCAATTAGAAGAAATAATATCAGAAAACTTCCCTGAGGTGGGGAAGAAAAAAGTCACACAAGCCCAGAGAGTCCCAAACAAGGTGAACCCAAAAAGACCCACACCAAGACACATCATAATTACCATGGCAAATGTTCAGGACAAAGAGAGAATCTTACAGGCTGCAAGAGAGAGACGGAAAGTTACATACAAGGGATCTCCCATTAGATTGTCAAATGATTTCTCAACAGAAACACATCAGGCCAGAAAAGAATGGACAGAAATTTACAAAGTGATGCAAAGCAAAGGACTGAATCCAAGAATACTCTATCCAGCAAGGCTATCATTCAAACTTGAAGGGGAAATAAGAAGCTTCACAGACAAAAAAAGGCTAAGGGAGTTTATCACCACCAAGCCAGCAATGCAAGGAATGCTAAAGGGACTGGTATAAAAATAAGAAATAAAAAGCTCAGAAAGAAAACAGCCACACAAAAACAGAAATGCCTACAAACAAGTACCTTTCAATAATAACTTTAAACGTAAACGGACTAAATGCTCCAAACAAAAGACATCGAGTGGCTGAATGGATAAAAAAACATGACCCATACATCTGCTGTCTACAAGAAACCCACCTCATTAGAAGGGACTCACACAGACTGAAAGTGAAAGGATGGAAAAATATCTTTCAGGCAAATGGAAAGGAAAAGAAAGCTGGGGTAGCAATACTTATATTGGACAAAATAGACCTCAAAGTGAAGGCCATAACAAGAGATAAGGAAGGCCACTTCATAATACTAAAGGGATCAATACAACAAGAAGATATAACCCTGGTAAACATATATGCACGCAATGCAGGAGCACCCAAATTCATAAAAAAACTCCTGGAAGATATCAAAGGAGAGATCGACAACAATACAATCATAGTAGGGGACTTTAATACACCACTGACAGCACTGGATAAGTCCTCTAGACAATAATCAGCAAAGATACAGCAATCCTAAATGAATCACTAGATCAGATGGACTTAATAGACATCTTCAGAACACTTCACCCGAAAGCCAGGGAATATACATTCTACTCAAATGCTCATAGGACATATTCAAAAATAGACCATATATTGGGTCACAAGCAAAGTCTCCCCAAATTCAAGAAAATTGAAATCATAAAAAGCGTCTTTGCAGACCACGATGGCATAATATTAGAAATAAACTACAATAAAAACAACCCAAAATACTCAAACACCTGGAAGCTGAATAGCATGCTATTAAATATTGATTGGGTTACCAATGAAATCAAAGAAGAAATTCGAAACATCCTGGAAAATAATGACAATGAAAACACAACAATCCAAAACCTATGGGACACAATGAAAGCAGTCCTGAGAGGGAAGTTTATAGCTCTACAGGCCTATCTCAAAAAACAAGAAAAAATGGTAGTAAATCATCTAACTCTACAACTCAAAGAATTAGAAAGAGAGCAACAAGAAAACCCCAGAGTGAGCAGAAGGAAGGAGATAATAAAGATTAGAGCAGAAATAAATGACATAGAGACCAAAAAAACACTACAGAAAATCAATGAAACCAAGAGCTGGTTCTTTGAAAGGATAAACAAGATTGACAAACCTCTAGCCAGACTCACCAAGAAGCAAAGAGAGAGGACCCAAATAAACAAAATCAGAAACGATAGAGGCGAAATAACAACAGACCCCACAGAAATACAAATGATTGTTAAAAAATACTATGGACAGCTCTACTCCAACAAACTAGACAACCTGGAGGAAATGGACAAATTCCTAGAAAAATACAACATTCCAAAACTCAATCAGGAAGAATCTAAAAATCTCAACAGGCCAATAACTATGGAAGAAATTGAAGCAGTCATCAAAAAGCTTCCAGCAAACAAAAGCCCAGGACCAGACGGCTTCACAGGGGAGTTTTACCAAACATTCAAGGAAGAACTAAAACCTATCCTCCTCAGACTACTACAAAAAATTCAAGAGGAAGGAACACTTCCAAGCTCATTCTATGAAGCCAGCATCACCCTAATACCAAAACCAGGTAAAGACAACACAATGAAAGAGAATTACAGGCCAATATCCCTCATGAACATAGATGCCAAAATCCTCAACAAAATCTTAGCAAATCGGATCCAGCAGTACATCAGAAAGATCATACACCATAACCAAGTAGGATTTATCCCAGGGATGCAAGGATGGTACAATATCCGCAAATCAATAAACGTGATACATCACATAAACAAATTGAAAGAAAAAAAACCACATGGTCATATAAATTGATGCAGAAAAAGCATTTGACAAAATTCAACACCCATTTTTGATAAAAGCTCTCAGCAAGGTGGGAGTAGAAGGATCATACCTCAACATAATAAAAGCCATATATGACAGGCCCACAGCCAACATCATACTCAATGGACAAAAACTAACACCATTTCCCCTAAGAACAGGAACAAGACAGGGATGCCCCCTCTCACCACTCCTGTTCAACATAGTACTGGAAGTGTTAGCCATTGCAATTCGGCAAGAAGAAGAAATAAAAGGCATCCAAATTGGAAAAGAGGAAGTAAAACTGTCCTTATTTGCAGACGACATGATATTATACATACAAAACCCTAGAGACTCCATCAAAAAGCTACTGGACTTAATACATGAATTTGGCAATGTAGCAGGATACAAAATTAACCCCAAGAAATCCGAGGCATTTCTATACACCAATAGTGAACTTTCAGAAAGAGAGATTATAAAAACAATTCCGTTTACCATCGCACCAAAAAAATTAAGCTACCTAGGAATAAACTTAACTAAAGAGGTAAAAGACCTCTACTCAGAAAACTACAGGACGTTGAAAAAAGATATAGAGGAAGACATAAACAGATGGAAGAACATACCGTGTTCATGGATTGGTAGAATCAACATCATTAAAATGTCCATACTACCCAAAGCAATCTATAAATTCAACGCACTTCCCATTAAAATACCAACGGCATACTTCAGAGATCTAGAACGAACTCTCCAAAAATTCATCTGGAATAAAAAAAGACCCCGAATAGCTGCAGCAATCCTGAAAAAGACCAAAGTAGGTGGGATCTCAATACCAGATATCAAGATGTATTACAAAGCCACTGTTCTCAAAACTGCCTGGTACTGGCACAAGAATAGGCATATAGATCAATGGAATAGAATAGAGAGCCCAGAAATCGGCCCGAACCAATATGCTCTATTAATATTTGACAAAGGAGGCAAGAACATACAATGGAGCCAAGATAGTCTCTTCAATAAATGGTGTTGGGAAAATTGGACAGATATATGCAAGAAAATGAAACTAGACCACCAACTTACACCATACACAAAAATAAACTCAAAATGGATAAAGGACTTAAATGTACGACAGGAAACCATAAAAATTCTAGAAGAATCCAAAGGCAACAAAATCTCAGACATATGCCGAAGCAATTTCTTCACTGATACAGCTCCTAGGGCACTTGAAACTAAAGAGAAAATGAACAAATGGGACTACATCAAAATAAAAAGCTTCTGCACAGCAAAAGAAACCATCAACAAAACAATGAGAAAACCCACTGTGTGGGAAAACATATTTGCCAATGTCATATCTGATAAGGGCCTAATCTCCAAAATTTATAGGGAACTCATACAACTTAACAAAAGGAAGATAAACAATCCAATCAAAAAATGGGCAAAGGACCTAAATAGACACCTTTCAAAAGAGGACATTCAGAAAGCCAAGAGACATATGAAAACATGCTCAAAGTCACTAATCATCTGAGAGATGCAAATCAAAACAACAATGAGGTACCATCTCACACCTGTCAGACTGGCTATCATCAACAAATCAACAAACGACAAGTGCTGGAGAGGATGTGGAGAAAAAGGAACACTTGTGCACTGCTGGTGGGAATGCAGATTGGTGCAGCCACTATGGAAGACAGTATGGAGTTTCCTTAAAAAACTGAAAATGGAACTCCCATTTGACCCTGTGATCCCACTTCTAGGAATATATCCCAAGAAACCAGAAACACCAATCAGAAAGGATTTATGCACCCCTATGTTCATAGCAGCACAATTCACCATAGCTAAGATCTGGAAACAGCCTAAGTGCCCATCAGTAGATGAATGGATCAGAAAACTGTGGTACATCTACACGATGGAATACTATGCTGCTCTAAAAAGGAAGGAACTCTTACCATTTGCAACGTCATGGATGGAACTGGAGAGCATTATGCTAAGTGAAATAAGCCAGTCAATGAAGGAAAAATACCACATGATCTCACTCATTCATGGATAATAGAGACCGTTATAAACTTTTGAACAATAATAGATACAGAGGCAGAGCTGCCTCAAACAGATTGTCAAACTGCAGCAGGAAGGCCGGGGAGGGTTGCGGGGCAGGAGGTAGGGGGGTAAGAGATCAACTAAAGGACTTGTATGCATGCATATAAGCATAACCAGTGGACATAAGACATTGGGGGATAGGGGAGGCTAGGGGACTGTCTATGGCGGGGGGATAAAATGGACACATATGTAATACCCTTTGTAATACTTTAAGCAATAAAAAAAAAAAAAAGAGTGCATATGTACCAGCAAAGCTGTAGAGGCCATTTACCCGATATGCTATTCCATACATAACCCTATACTGTATACTTTATGAATAAATAAGAAATTTACAGTTTTAATTATAAACCTGTGTTTTCTATCAAAATTACTTCTTGCATGAATTTTGGGACACCCTTTATTAAATACTGCAATTCTTTTCCAACTATGTCACAACAACCTGTGTTGTGAAGTTCTTTTTAAATATTTATTAACCTCTGAGCACATTCAATATAAGTAATGCAGTAATAGTCATGAGAAGAAAAAAAAATTCTATTCTGGAATCTATTTTTATCTTACTGTGAAATAAATATGTTAACACTACATGAGGAATAAGCTGATTAATATCATGAAGGAAAGGAAGAGTTTATTTCTCATCTGCTCTACTCCAAGCACATTGCTAGGCTCTTGTGCATATCATTTCTAGTAATCTTCACAACAATCTGTTAATACATCATTTAACCTACGTGCCCATCAGCAGATGAGTGGATTAAAAAACTGGTACATCTACACAATGGAATACTATTCCACTGTAAAAAAAAGAAGGAACTTTTACCATTTGCAACAGCATGGATGGAACTGGAGAGCATTATGCCAAGTGAAATAAGCCAGTTGGAGAAAGATAAATATCACATGATCTCATTCATATGTGGGATATAATGATCAACATAAACTGATGAACAAAATAGATCCAGAGACAAATGGCAGGGGCGGTGGTGGTGGTGGTGGTGGTGGGTGTTGGAGAAAAACCAAAGGACTTGTATGCATGCATATTAGCATAACCAATGGACACAGACACTGGGGCGGTGGGAGCTTGCCCTTGGGAGTGGGAGTGGTGGGGGGGTAGGGTCACTTCTGGGAAAAGGAGACATATGTAAAACTTTAGACAATAAAAATAAAATAAAATGGCCTAATTAGTGGACTGTAAAAATACAAAAAAAGAAAAAGAAATAAATCATTTTCTCCATATACAAGCTAAAGAGACTGAAGCTCGGGAACCTTACATTACTAATCTAAGGTAACAAATCTATGAAGTGGCAGGACTGGGATTTGAATCTAGGAGATTAAAATGTATGCATATATAAGATCGTGAATATACTAAATGTCACCAAATTCTACACTTTAAAATGGTAAATGTTATTATGTGAATTATTTTTTCTCCAAAGGCAAAACAAAATTTAAAAATCAGAAAAAAAGAATGTGTTTATAATTTGTGTCAATGTCACTAATCACAGTATGGTACACTGGAAAGTACCTAGGACTCAGCTCTCTGCTTAGTCAGCTCCATGACCTTGAACAAGTCAGCTCACCCCTCCAAATATCCATTTTCCTATATATACAAAAAAATGGGTGGAGATGGACTAAATAGATGATTTCTAGGTGCCCCTTCAGCTCTACAGGTCTGTGGTCTGTTTCCTCTATGGCATAACATTCACTGGTCTTTATTGCCCTCTTGTGGGAAAGCTGAACTATTACAATCATTGTATTTGTACAAGATTTCAGAATAAACCCAAATCAAACCAACCATTTGACATCATGCAAGAAAAGAACCTGAATAGGATGAATAGATATTTTGCTTTCTACCAATTTTTTTTATCATGCTGACACAAACTTAGACACAATTTCTCTAAGTAAAAATAAATGCATAGTCTCAGATATGGTGAGGAACAAAAGACAGGTCAAGTAGGCATTTCTCTATCCCCTGACCCTAGTTTTCTATTTTATTAGAACACAACCCTTTCAATAATCTGTCAGTGTTTTTATAGTTTTTATTTTTATTTTATTTTTTAAATTTAAATTCTTTATTGTTTAAAGCAGTGGTCGGCAAACTGCGGCTCATGAGCCACATGAGGCTCTTTGGCCCCTTGAGTGTGGCCACGAAGTTTCAATTGCACTGTTCGTGTGCGCCCGCACATGGTATTTTGTGGAAGAACCACACTTAAGGGGTCGCAGTTTGCTGACCACTGGTTTAATGTATTACATAAGTCTCCTTCCCCCCGCACCCACCATTGACCTCTCCTCAGCTGTTCCCAACCCCAAGCACATGCCCTCAACCCCCTACTGTCTGTGTCCATGGGTTATGCTTATATGCATGCATACAAGTCCTTTGGTTGATCTTTTATCCCTTCCCCCTCTTCTACCTTCCCTCTGAGGTTGGACAGTCTGTTCAATGCTTCTCTGTCTCTGGATCTATTTTTGTTCATCAGTTTATGTTGTTCATTATATTCCACAGATGAGTGAGATCATGTGATATTTATCTTTTTCTGATTGGCTTATTTCACTTAGCATAATGCTCTTTAGGTCCTTCCATGCTGTTGCAAATGGTGAGAGTTCCTTATTTTTTACAGCAGTGTAGTATTCCATTGTGTAGCTGTACCACAGTTTTTTAATCTACTCATTTGATTATCTGACAAGGGTTTAATCTCCAAAATTTATAGAGAATTCATACAACTTAACAAAAGGAAGATAAACAGTGGAGAAATATCCTGTACATCAGCCTTAATTACTTTAACTTTTTCCACTTGTAATGCTGATGGCAAAACACCCATTGAATTACATTGGTGTCAGAATAAGCCAAAGGAAAATGGTCTGGTTAAATGGAAAGATCCTGAGTCTGGTTTATGGGTCCCTTTATTAACCTTTGGTTGAGGATATGCTGTGTATTTCCAGAAAACTCCTCAAAGCCCATGTGGAAACTTCAACAATGGATTCGAGAGTGGAGCTGACCAGGATACTCCAACCACAGATAGCAGTAGCCCCAAGCAACACGCTGATGAGACAGAGGAGAAACAGTCCAGAGGTGGGGGATGGTAAAGATGCCTTTCCATGTTAGCAGTCATCAGCTGTGCATTGGCACAGGTTGCCCTGGACAAAGCCAAAGAAGGTTGGACCTGCATTGTCATTTCCCACTGTTTGTCCACCATCCAGAACTCGAATATCATTGCTGTAATGTCACAAGGGGACAGTGATTAGCAAGGGGACTCAAAGAACTGATGTCCCAGAAAGGAGCTTACTGCAAACTAGTTCCTTTGATGCCTGACAACAATTTTTAAAAGGACATGAAAGAACTCAATCCCTTTCATTGAATCTAAAAGTCTTGAAAGGACTCAAGCCCTGCAAATGACATACACCTTTCTAAATTTATTAAGAAACAAAAAAGGGGGAAATGCCAGAGGCTAAGACCAACAAGCAGTTAACATATAAATGTGAGGAGTCCGTTAGAAGGCTGATGGACTTTGATATTCAGCAAAGGCTGAAAATCAGCATAATATTGCCTGTTGTTGGCTGAATGGCTGAAGGCAATCCCCTAACCCAGTGGTCGGCAAACTGCGGCTCGCAAGCCACATGCGGCTCTTTGACCCCTTGAGTGTGGCTCTTCCACAAAATACCGGCTCTTCCATAAAATACCAACTTCTGCACATGGGTCATGAAGTTTCAATCACACTGTACGTGCTTGCCAGCATGTGGTATTTTGTGGAAGAGCCACACTTAAGGGGCCAAAGAGCCACATGTGGCTCGAGAGCCGCAGTTTGCCATCCATGGCCCTAACCTGATAATCCTTTCATTGTTTACCAAACCTTACCATTGGTATGCCTGTTTGCTTTGCTGAAGGGCAAATGTGTATTCTAGTAAATAAAAAGTTGATGTGTCCGGAGATTCAGGGAGCTTCTCCACTAGAGTGAAGCCTCCACTTGGCTCTCCCATGCCTTCTAAATTTATATTTCTTGCCTAGTATATCCATTTGTACGCAGCCCCTTCTCCAAATCTTGAAACCTAGCTGCAAGTGGATGCAACATTCACAATAAACAATCCAATCAAAAAAGGGGCAAAGGACATAGAAATTTTTCAAAAGAGGACATTCAGAAGGCCAAGAGACATATGAAAAACATGCTCCAAGTCACTAATCATCCAAGAGATGCAAATCAAAATGATAATGAGGTTCCATCTCACACCTGTCAGACTGTCTATCATCAACAAATCAACAAACAACAAGTGCTGTCGAGGATGTGGAGAAAAAGGAACCCTCTTGCACTGCTGGTGGGAATGCAGACTGGTGCAGCCACTGTAAAAAACAGTATGGAGTTTCCTCAAAAAATTAAAAATAAAACTCCCATTTCACCCAGTAATCCCACTTGTAGGAATATATTACAAGAAACCAGAAACACCAATCAGGAAGAATATATGCACCCCTATGTTCATAGCAGCACAATTTACAGTAGCTAAGATTTGGAAACAGCCTAAGTGTCAGTATTTTTTTTTAAAGTAGCATAAACACAGTTAAAAGGGAAGAGATATGGAATAAAATTGCAGAAAACCAGCAATATGAATAAGATCAAAGGTTAATTCCCATAATATAAAAAGAGTTTCTAGCACTCAATGAGAAACAAAAAGTTTCCCATCACAAATGGGCTAAGGACTAGAATGGGCTATTCAATTCAAGAAAAAAAAGGTTAATAAAAATATGCACAACTATTCACACTCAGAGTAAAAGAAATGCAAATCAAAACATGAGCTCATTTTCACCCATCAAATTGGGAAAATGTGGTTAAAAAGTAAGCTAATATTTTATGAGTGATTGATAGGTCTCCTCTTATTCTACTGGTATTGATGTAATTTGAGACAACTTTCTAGAGGAAAATTTGCCAATTATATATTTAAATCCATATTCTTTGACCCATAAATATTACTTATTTGAAATAAACAGAGATGTGAATTAAGGTTAATATTAGGGATATTCACCACAGTTTTATTTTATAAAAATGAGACAGTTGGAAAACAAATGTCTAGCAATAACTCCTTGATTACATATATTATAGTAAATTCTTCAATAGAATATTATGCAAGCATTAAATATAATTCCTAGAAGAATATATGATGACAGATAAAAGTCTTATATTATCAAGTGAAAAGATTAGAATCAGTGTGTGCAATATAATATACATTTTGTTATATAAATATTAAAAATACACATTAAAAAGTAATATAAAATTTGGCTGCCTCAGAATAATAGAGTTACAGATGACTTTTATTTTCTTTATCTTGCTTATCTGTTTCTTTTGTTCCTCAATTTTTTTTACCATGAGTGTGTATAACAATTGTAATAAGAAAAAAAGAAAGACAAAGTTTTAAAGTATTTACAGGTGACACAGTTTTCCTGTTGGAAACAAATTGAAAAAGAGTTGATTCAAATGTTATACCAACACTTTTTCATCTATCAGCAGATTCTATATTGAGCAATATGTTAAGGGACACACCCTTGGATGTGTTGTTTCTGAGGCAGCCAAGAAAAGTGAAGGAGAAATGAGAAGAGATAAACCGATCTCTTGTTTCCTCACTAATGAATCACAGGATTTGTATTTTTACTCTAATCAGTACACCTAATGTTGAATTCAGAGCTATTTCTTTCATTACAGTAGCATTTCTCATGGTAATTCCTTTTTATCAACAATTTAAGTAGAGGAAGCGCAGTTTGACATGTTTGGCTAAAATTCAGGAGTGCTAAAACGAGACTTATTACACATTTACCCATAATTCATAGAGCATAAAAGGAACTGACAGCTGACTAAAAAAATATACATACTTGCACTCACAAAACCCACTGTTTAAACAGGCACTTAAATATGGCTGAACCAAAATTCTCCATGTTGCCTTGGAGAAGACAACGAAATTTACAAAGACACACAGATCACTGCAGTAGTTCTAATATGACTAAAGGTGACAATTCCTTCACATCCAAAGCTGTGAAGACACTTATTCTCACCCCTCACCCCTCAAAAACAAAACCAAACCTCATACAAATATCACTACCTCCACTAGCAAAATAAAAGGCAGATCCTTGCTTAACAGTTTTTACAAATATATCAATAAGGGGATATTTAATACCCTTTCTTTAAATATGCCTAGTTTCTATTAGTATCCCTTTCTTTTCTTAAAGAGAAAGGAATAAAGAATGAGGGCTTTATTTGTGATGGTAACTTGAGGAAATTAAAGACAGAAAAAAAAAGGTAACTCTGTGAGGTGATGGCTATGTTAATTAGCTTGATTGTGGTAATTATTTCACAGTATTTACATACATCAAATCATCAAGTTGACCACCTTAAATAAATTCAGTTTTATTTGCAAATTATACCTCAATGAAGGCAGGAGGAAGAAAGAGGCCAATCTGGAAAAACTCATGCATAAATGTTAACATTTTATCAAAAGGTGTATCACAGTTTACCTGCCCTATAATCAAGATTAAGAGAAGCACTCCACTGTAATAAATCCTCCATCTCCACAGCAAAAAGAGAAAAAAGTGAAATTATTATCTGGATCACTGGAGTAAAAAAAAAAAATTGTTGCAGTTAGAACTACTGCAGGTAGTTAAAATGAAAGTAGAGATACCCATACCAACTCCTATACTGAAATTAATGCCTCAAATTTCCAGTGTTTTAAAATTTCAATGACAGAGTGAAGGGAAACCATCTATTCCACACCTTCCAGTTTCTGGAAGGACCATAGGGCAAACTATTTCCAAAAAATTGAGGATCTATTCTATTTCTTAAGATATCAAGAGAAAGAGATTTCCCACTGGGCTATCAATCAGGCAGAAAAATAGCAAAGATAGAAAGCTAGTTTTCTGATTTTTAAATATCAGAATATTTAAAAGTTTGGAATGAGCAAATCCTTTTTAAGGGGCTTGTGATGAAGTATGGTAGCAACCATTTCAGGTGGAAACTGTAGTTTAACTCTAACCCTGGTGTTCGGCTTAACAATATAAAAGTTACTTTGATTTTCTGAATTGTATAAATCATCCCGTTCGATTGAATGACTATCCCATTGATTGTTATCTTACTGGTTATTGAAGCACATTCTTCTGTACCCGGGAAACAGGACAGCACAATTACTCTAAATTGTTTTAGTGGCCACAGGTGGTGCGTTCCAGCTGACTTAGTGGTCCCGAGACCAGAACAACACAATTAGTCTAAATTGTCCTGACAACTCAGTGGTCAGGAGATCCGAGGGCTCTAGATAATGTATTTCTGTCAATTCAGTGACCCCGAGACCCGAAACTGTAATTAACATGCTTAATTCTGCTTCTGTAATCTGCTTTTTTGCGAGCCAGGTGCCTCATTCCAAACCCTGAGATGTAATCAATACCTTTGTGATTTTTGCCTATATAAGTCTGGTTTTGCCACCATCTTATTGCTATGAGATTTGGGAATGACCCCTCATTGCCCCGGATTGCAATAAACATGACTCTTTAATTCGACTTCTTGAGGCATCCTTCTGTGATTCGCGGGGTACATTACAACATTGACTCTATGATCTTATATAGATTAAAAGTTACATCATTATAACCTAATAAAAAAGATTTCAGGTGCTTTATTTGAAGCAGAGTCTGATAATCTGTTAAATGATTATTCTCAGAGATAAAAACCACTACAGGAGGCAAACAAATCTGCCCCCCCCACACACACACACCACCACCATGATTTCGACCGCCCAAAGTTCCAACAGGCAAAAGTAGAACGAGGAGAAAAGACGGCTAAAGCTGAGACAGATGGAATAAATAAAATGAAATTATGTGCTGTGGAGGTACTTGAATAATTTTAAAGTCACCACCGTGTACATTCAAGCCAGTTGTTGATACTGATCTTTTAAGTCCAATATATGGAAACAAGAGAACAGAATATTTAACAAAATTATCCTGTTTTCTGATTTATTTCGCCTATATTTTCATGTTTCCTAAATTCTGGACAGTATACCAGTCAAGAAAATAAAAGGAATATGTATATTCTATTTATATTCTGTGGTGCTTTAGCATTTGGTTTAAATTATAATGAAGACATAAAGTGGAGAGTCAAGATCCAATTTCCAATCCCAACACTCTTCATACATTAAAAAGTGGCATAAAATAAGAGGAACTTCCCCACCTTAATTTTTTTAGTTTATTTCCCAATAGAAGAGTATCTATCTGATCACTAGGTATTAGCTGCTTGGAGTACCACGTGAAAAAATGATCCAGAAGCCACATGCAATGCAGCCTGAAAGAGTGACTTGATTGATAAGTACTGTCTGTCACACCCACCAGTCACTCAAAAAGAGAAAAAGGAAAGAAGCACAAGCATTGTATACAGGTTATTCAAAAAGCACTTTTTATTTACTTTAACACAGATGACTTTTTACACTTGAAACAAAACATCTGATACACAATTTTGAGTTTTTAGCAGCACCTGCAACAAGAGGATTGTGGAATACCTCCGGGTAAAGTAGAGATGGCTGAGGCAGGCACAAATTAACCTGAAATTTATCAATCCACTGAAGACATATGGAATCTGAGGCCCCCTGATATTAGCCCAATACATGAAAATACAAAATAAATATTCTGTATGACATTCTAATGAACCATTGAAAAACAGTATAGTTTCAATTAGAAATAGCTTATTCAAAAACTTAGTGTTCATGAAAAAAAACTACTGAAAATACTGCACTGCACATTCTCGGTACACAATTTCTAAGCCTATATGCACAGTTCCTGGGACTCACAGATCTCAGCTTTTGATGTTTTTTAATCTTATTCAAATTATACAGCAACACCTCACTGAGTATTGCTCACCAAAATACCACTGTTTTTTGTCACTTAATGTTAAATGCTTTTTTTAAAGATATTGTATAGTGATTTGGCAGAAAAAAAGTTGGCATGGCTAAGAGGAAAGGGGCTTCAGTTGACCTGCCAATAAAATTAACACTTGTGTTGAATGGACAGGAGACCTATGAATGGGATATCCACGCTTTTTTTTTTTTTTTACTTAAATGACCACATGCCGTTCTGATAGAGACAAGTACTTTTGTGAGTGAATGGAGGTCTTTATGAAGGCCTGAGATCTACAAATAGAAACTATTTTAAGCAGAGTGCAAGTAGAAAGAGAAGGCCCCAGGTCTCATGCACTTTAAAACAGTTAGCATTTAACAGTTCTGACGTACAGATTTTCACCCTAACATGATTGTAGCAAAATGATCATAAAATTTGGAAACCAGTGTGGCTGGCTATAGGCATAGGCAGGATAGGGACCAATTCTTATGAGCTACAGGGTCCCAGTTCTGTCTTTGACTTCTGGCATAAATGTTAGTTTGCCAATGGGGTCAGGACTATATTTAAATTGGAAATATTGAATACGACTGGGTTGAAATGCCATCTTAAATTTGTCTAGGTGGCCAAAAAGTCCCAGAGCTCTTAAAGTACATAAGGTCCCATGTGTAAGGCTGATTCCATATGTGACTACAAGGGAGAATTCTAAGCTGTATTCTTGTGAAAGCTCCCACCCCCTCCTTGGCCCAGGTGTCTTTTGGGGGTCATTTATAATTGCTCCTCACTAACTTGGGTCACTATTTTTATCATAGATGTTTAAAAAGTACAGATAAAAAGCTATGCAGGACAAACAAGTCAACCAACAAGAACCAGAAGGCATATAGATAGCTATCAGTCATAGTAATCAAATTTTGACAAACCACTTTTGTATTTTAATATGCTTTCTTTAGGACATTTTTATCTGGGCTCATAATTATTACTCAGATCTCAAGAATTTTTCCTGCCTTATTACAAAAGCAAAAGATAGAGCTATGTAGTTACTGTTAAATGCTGATCCCAGAATAGTTTGAGCATTTTAAAAGTCCCTCTCCATAGTCTTAGCTATTGTCTTAAGAAGCATCTAATTGTAACATGGCACTGAAATGTAGTTTGTAGCTTACAGACTTATAGAACTTAGAGCTGGAAGGGACCTGAAAAGAAACATTCAGCCAGTACAGAAATCCTTTTAATGGTATTTTAACACATGGTCATCCAGCATCTACTTGAATATTTTTACTGGAAAGTTTACTATTAAGGCAGTCCATTCCACTGTTGGACAATTCTAATTACGAGAACTTAATTCTAATGCTGGGTTAAAGTATGCTCTCTTGTCATTTTTAATATCCTAGTTTGGCCAGCTGAACATACAGTACAACATACAAAACAACAACAACAACAAAAACCCAGTTTCTTCGTATACAATAAATATTGGAGTTAAGGATGCTTGTGAGAAAAGCCCATTATCCCCCACTCTTTTCTGAAGGCTTCTCTGAGAGCACAGCATGATGGACCAAATGACCATCAAAATTATGAGCAGAGAGCACTGCATCCAAAGCCATATACTAAGCAGCATTGCTAAATTGATAAGAGGTTGTCAGAGAAGCAACATCCCTAGGCAGCAAAAGTAGACTTATGAAGTAAAAGCAGACCAACCATTTATTTGCAAGGGTGGTTGGCATATTTAAGCATAATACATTCTCTAGTACCCTGTTACTTCAAACACAAGGAGTATAATCAATTTCCAATGTCATCAGTGTATCTCTTATTGAGGTGGTATATTTTGAAAAGCTCAGATGGCAGCAAAGCATACATAAAGGTTTAAACAAGGCAGTGTACATCATTATACTTTTGTATTCCTAATCATTACAACCTCTTTATAATTCAAGCTTAGGAAATCCTTGTTTGCATTATTATTTTATTGTAATAAAGCTCAGAGTATTATTTTCCCCCTTTGGCAGACATGTCAGAAACTGTTTGGCAAGAGTTGGTGGTGACATTTATTAGTTGATTAATGGAACACTTTAAGGAATAGCTATAGCTCTTTAATTCCTTCATGCAGCTGGGTTCAAAGTTTAAACTGTGATTTGAAAAAATATTTAAATCTCTCAGGACTAAAGTTTTCTGAAGTGTCCTGATGCACACAAGAAGGAAATAGCAGAAATCACGCAAAATACACTTGGCTTGATAAAGCACTCTTTAAAAAGTTGCTTTACAACTTCAGCTTGAAAGGCTCTAATTAACAATTACAACTTTATCTCTTACCCTTTCTTTTTGTGTGTGTGTGCGCACTCTTAGAGGGGCACAGTTATTCTTACACTATTGACTGACCAATTTGGGGTACACCTTTAAAAGGCTTCTTACTTTTAACAACATGAAGATCCTGCTTTGGAACCACTGTTCAAGTCAATAGTGTGACCTAACATGCAATGCTCCAACTGTTCCTCTACAGCCAACACCTGCCTGACAGCTTCTTCAAAGGCCACTGTCACATTAGTATCATCTTTGGCACTTGTTTCTAGATAAGGGTAATCTCCATTCTCTATGCACCAGGCTTGTGCCTCCTCAGTAGTCACTTGCCTATCCTCTTTGTCTACCTTGTTACCCAGAACTACAAAAGGGAAGTGCTCAGGGTCTTTCACATCTGCATAGTAGATGAATTCTTTCTGCCAGTTACCAAGGTTCTCAAAGCTCTGTCGGTCATCCACACTGAAGGTCAAGAGGCAGCAGTCTGCTCCCCTGTAGAAGGGTGTTCTAAGACTCTTGAAACGTTCCTGTCCTGCAGTGTCCCAGATCTGGAGAGTTACAAAACGTCCATCTACCTCCAGATCTCGATTTAAGAACTCTACCCCTATGGTATGAAAAGCCTGGGAGTCAAATTTATTCGTTACATAACGGTTCATAAGCGAGCTTTTCCCAACTCCACCATCACCCAAGAGAATGACCTTTAAGAGCAGGGATTTACCACTCATTGTTGCAGCACCAGATGGGGAAGAGTTTCTAACCAAGATAACCTGAAAATAAAATAAAAAGTAAGAGGGAAAACAGTTAAATTTGAAATTGAAATCAACTTCATAATAAGTTTCTCTGAATTATGGAGCCTTCTAATTTAGCTTCTCTTGATTCATGCTCATTAACTAATAGAGTATAACAGAAGGAATAAAACTTTTTTTGCATGAGGGAGAAAATAGGTCTTGCTTGTCTGAGGTCTATTGTCTGTGCCAGGAATGGCTGAATGCCATGGATAAGTGGACTAGCAAACGGTGCTGCAATTTGGTTCAGTTCTGACCCTATTCTCTCTTTGATGAGAAAACCTAGAACAGGAATACCACTCAAATGTGTAACCATATTAGCTTCAGATTTTGACAGTTCTAAACAGGCAAATAGTGTGAAATTGATTTGGAGTTTGAAGTCTGTTCCTGATATACTGAGGAGAGAAGGTTATATGAGTTAGAATTCTGTCAGTATATGTTTAGGTTAGAATTAGACCAAACTTGGAAGAGAGAAAAAGGTCAAGTTTCTTCTGGCATTTGCCTCATTATACTTGCATTAATATGGATGCCCTCACAAATAAAGGATCATCCATAATCTTTTCTTCATGGAACAATAGCAATTAAGTTGATGGCAGTTGACTGGTACCAATATAATAGCTGTCACTCAGGAAGAATATCTGAATAGCTTATTAATTTTTAGTTTTAGGTTCTAATTTCATGCTAGCACTAAAGAAACATTTTATAATTTTTAAAGTACTAATAATTATACTGAATCCTTTGGTTACCTCCATAACATGTCTATACATGAAATACCTAGAATGCATCTTAAGATAAAAAGATCAAATGCTTACTGAACAACTACCTTGTACTAGATTCTGTTAGGTACTTTCACACAAGCTCTATTGTGGAAACTCAACAATGATGATGTTAATTGCGTGTTATTTATGCACGAGACCCAAAGAGATGAAAAGTAATCACTAATCAAACAGTACATACAAAAGTGTTTCTGGAGTCAAATACATTTGAAATGTAATTTTAAAAACCTTCAGTAGTCCTTAAAATTATATTGGTGTGCATGTGTACTAATCATATATTTTTCTAAACAGTCATTTTTAGAAGATCCAATGGAAAAAATATAAAATATTATCTGTCCAGTTGAATATAAAATATAAACCTACCCAGTTGGGTCTTTGTCACAATCTTGTCTTTTTCTTGTTGTTGTTGTTTTTCTGTTCTAGGATTCTAAAAAACAAATTGGGAAACATTTTTTTAAATCTATCATAAAATAAATTATATATATATTAATAAAAGGGTAATATGCTAATTAGACTGAGAGACCTTTCAGGAGACCTTGCAGACGTTTTTCTGGATAAAGCCATGGTGATGGGCCCGAGGTAGAAGCAGTTAGAAGCCAAGAGGGGAGGGTGATCAGGCTGGTGGGGGGTGGGGCCATTGGGGGTAAGCAGACCAACAGGGGGGCCAGTTGGGGGCAAACAGACCATCATTGGGGGTCAGTTGGAGGTGATCAGGACAGTGGGGGGGAGGCAGTTTGGAGTGAGCAGGCCAGTGGGGAGGCTAGGTGGGGCTGAGCAGGCCAGCAAGGGGGGCATTTGGGGATGAGCAGGCTGGCAGGAGAGGCATTTAGGGGTGAGCACACTGGCATGGGGGGCAGTTAGGGGTGATCAGGCTGGTGGTGGGGGCATTAGGAGGCAAGCAGGCCGGTGGCAGGGGGCAGTTGGGGGCGAGCAGGCCTGCAGGCAGAGTGATTAGGGGCAACCAGGGAGGCAGGCAGGCAGGTGAGTGGTTAGGAGCCAGCAGTCCCAGATTGCAAGAGGGACGTCCAACTGCCGGTTTAGGCCCAATCCCTGTAAACCAGCAGTAGGACATCCTTCGAGGGGTCCCAGATTTGAGAGGGTGCAGGCCAGGCTGAGGAACACCCCCTCCCTCATGCACGAGTTTCGTGCACCGGACCACTAGTGTGTGTGTGTGTGTGTGTGTGTGTGAGCAATATATATATTGCTCAAGTCAGGAAAACAACAGACCAACCTCAACTTAGCTACAGAGAATGCTTTTCATAAATATACTTGAGTTTTAAAATGCTATAAATGTTTAATATGGACAAATAATTTTATTGCAAAAACTTAAACTTGTCCTAATTTGAGTGTACTTTATGTAATTTTAAACTTCTATATTGTCTCTCTATTGAGCACTCCAATCAAAGTAAGCCAAAGAAAGTAGGTGATATTCACAGAAGATATTCAGGAAAGGGAAAGCACAGAGAATCTAAGATATGCTGAGATTCTATCTCAGAGATGAAACTCCTTCCCTTTATACCTATCAATGTTATTATCTCCAAGAACTTCCTAGCACACTGGTTGGCAAACCGCAGCTCATGAGCCACATGCGGCTCTTTGGCCCCTTGAGTGTGGCTCTTCCACAAAATACCATGTGCGGGCGTGCATGTACAGTGCGATTGAAACTTCGTGGCCCATATGCAGAAGTCGGTTTTTGGCCTGGGCGAGTCTATTTTGAAGAAGTGGTGTTATAAGAAGTGGGGGGTGTCAGTTGGTCAGGCGACGGGATACGCAGCACCGGGCAGGTACATTGTTTTGAGGTACATTCGCTGAGGTCGACCTCTTCCAACTCTCCCATCCACACTCATCTATCTGAAACAAGTATACAAGATGAGTGTGGATTGGAGAGTTGGAAGGGTTCCTCAGCGAACGTACCTCAATCAGATTGAGGACGTTTTTTAGCAAAGGCCAGCTTAGGAGTACCCTAATTAAGTTAATAACAATGTACCTCCCTATAGAGTTTAAGTTTAAAAATTTGGCTCTCAAAAAAAATTTCAATCGTTTTACTGTTGATATTTGGCTCTGTTGACTAATGAGTTTGCCCACCACTGTCCTAGCACACTCATCAATCTTCCTTGAGTTTGTCTCTGCATTTGATTTCACAAGATCAGAGAAGAAAAAGTTATGTTTGGGAATTCCCTATTTACAATATATTCTATTGGCTAATTATTTTACTCATTAATTTTGATCATCTGTCTTGAACACAACTTTTAGTATTTAACTGGCTTTATTAAATTGAAACGCAACTTCATTTAACATTTTAGTTAATTATGGCAAGAATTTTATTTAACCATCATCAAGAATATTGGTCTAAACAGCATGGGATGGCCAGAGGGGAAGGGGTGGGGATTGGGTGGAGGTGGGCTAAGGGGAGGTGGGATGTGAGACATCTGTAATAGTGTCAACAATAAAAATAAAGTAAAAAAAAAAAAGAATACTGGTCACCCAGCCAGCATGGCTTAGTGATTGAACATCGACCTATGAACCAGGAGGTCATAGTTCAATTCTTGGTCAGGGCACATGCCCAGGTTGAGGGCTTGATCTCCAGTGTGGGGCATGCAGGAGGTAGCCAATCAATGGTTCTCTCTCATCATCGATGTTTCTATTTCTCTCTCCCTCTCCCTTCCCCTCTGAAATCAAAGAATACTGGCCTAAAAAGAAAAACAGTCCTTAGATTTGTTGAGTATTCTTTCATAGTGAGGAATAAAGAAACTTTAAAAAACAATCTCTCTTGCTTAATAATCTCATGTAATTTTTTAAAAATTTTTTTATTGTTGAGAGTATTATAAATGTCCCCCATTTCCCTCCCTTTTGCTCCCCTCCACCCAGCTTCCCCGCGCCCCCCCCCCCATACCTCATGCCTCCACTGCACTATTATCTGTGTCCATGGGTTATACATGCATGCATGTAAGTTCTCTTCCTGCTCCCCTTCCTTCTAAGATCTGTAACTCTGTTCTATGCTTCCAGGTCTCTGGACCTATTTTGTTTGTCATGTTATTTTCTTCAAATATAATAAAGAATATTATAAGGGATTTATTAGAAATATAAATTAGTAATTATGAATTTAAGTAATGTCTTTTAAATTGATAGGCTTTATCCTCCTTCTTGGTCTATATCTATTCTAAAGTATTCTCAAGTTTACCACAATTCTTTATTTTTGTCCTCTTTTCTCTGTTCTCAAACTTCTGTCTTTGGCACTAGCTCAAGTAACATACATTTCTTTAAATGGTGATGAAAGAAGTGCTAGTACACCTCTTTATTTTTAATACTGGTCTGTGTAATAACTTTCATAACAGAACTCTTGAACTCTCACTTAGAAAAGCAATAGAAGGAAGTGAAAACTTGGGCACAATACTAGTAGTATTAAGGGCTTGTGCCAAATAAACTTTAAATATCTAGCAAACAGGTGTTCATATCATTCAATGACTTACTAACTCTACTTTCCTTACTGCGGATACATCAGATGATGGGTCAAGGACTGAGTGCATATGGAAACCAAATACTCAGCTCCAGGAATAATGATGAAGTATTAATAACTATCTGAGATAATGCTGCAGTTGCTTGTGCATTCCCTATTTGGTCATGTGCACACATAACTTCTGGGTACATAGGGAGGAAAAGCAATGTGGTTCAATGTCAAGTGCACTGGGCTGGCAGCAATCTGGAGATAAGAGTCTTCATCACTGCTTTCCCATTAATTTATTTTATGAAATTGGACAGGTCACTTAATCTTTCTGTGTTTCAATATCGTCCTATATAAAAATAGAACTGATAATACCTGTCCTACTTAACTCATAGGATTTGGGGAGGGGGGTGAATAACTTATGAAGCCTGCAAAAATTTGTATGCATTTATTGAAATTTTTGTTTTGAGATGTTTGTTCCTCTTGCTCCTCTACCTCCTTTCACTCACTGGAGGGAGCCTTATGACTCAGTATTAACCCTTCTCAAAAGGGCCTGCCAGTAGGAATATAACAATTCTTCATTTTCTTTGTCTTCCATATTTGAGAAGGCCTTGTTTCCCAATAATTTTGAGTATCTGCCACAGAATCTCAGTGTGGAGGGACCTTAAGGATTTTCTCATCCAATCCTGCTATTGATGCTTGAGAAAACATTTGAGTGCCTATTGGGTGCAGTTTCCTTACTAAGGTGACCTTCTATTCACCTCTGCTATCTCCAAGTCTTGTTTGTTCGCTGGAAGTAGAGATGAATACAGTTTAGGCTTGTCTCCTTGCCTTCACTCACTAAATCCTGCTGATTTTTCCTTGGAATATCCTTTTCTGATCCTCTGCTACCATCCTCATTTTGGCCCACATCTCCTTGCATCTAATATATTATGAAAGCTTCCTGACTGTTCTCTCCCTTGCCTCTGGTTTCTCCCTTACCTAATCTACTTTGCAAAGCTTAATCACTTGAGCACTCACTGTTGGACATGCATACGTGTTTTAGGCGAGGTCTTATCCTCAAGGAGTTTACAAATTAACATATAAGCTTCAGATCTCATGGTTTACAGTTGAAACAGTAGCATTATACCAACCTTATTTTGTTACGAAAACCTTATTTCCAAGTATGTCTTTCTGACACAACCAAATTTTAAATACCCAGATAGTAAGGCCCTTGTTTGTATGTCTTTGAAGCCACTTCAACATGCAGTAGCAGAGTCCTCATATAGCTAATCAATAAATATTTGTCCATCAATTGTTTAAGTAGGTGCCCAAAACTAATGCCTCTAAATTTATGCCAAGGTACAATAGGCCACAGTTCTGTAAGAAATCCAAATACTATTATTTACTAGTATAAGGTGACTAAATAGCAGAAGTTATGGTCTTATATGGATCACTTTCTAGATGGAATATAACAGAAATTCCACCTGTTGAAAGTTGGTGGAAATACTCAAGTTTTCCTCCCCTTCCCTCACATTTTAAAAATAAGTATACAGATCCCTCCATTCCCATCAAAAACAAGATCTCAATTTTGTGTTTTTAGTGGTTGCTGGCATCCCTACTATCATCATCATCATCACTGAAAATGAGTGTGATCTTCTTTAGTACATACTTAAAAAACTAGCACAGTATACAAACAAATCAATTTTCCTCCCCCAGAATATGCCAAATTTAAATCAAACCTTAAAAAAGATAGCATAATGTAGGCAAAAGAACCCTTTGATAACTCTAAGTACATTTAATAGGTAAATCAAACCCCTTATACATCCTTTATGGATCCCATGTCAAGTTAGGATTTCGACTAAAATGTTTATTCTGATTTTGGTCCCATTCAGAGAAAGATCTGGCTTTAACAGACCAACTATCATAGAAATGCAATTCTCCTTTCCTATCCCATGGCCCCAAATATATTAACAAGAATTCTCTAAGGATAGCTTATTCACTTTTTATTCCAATTAGGGTATACATCTTAGACAGTAAGATGAATTAGGAATTCATATAACAGATACTTGCCAGCTTTCTTTGCTTTTCAACATACTTGAAACCTTCTGAATCTGCTGTGCTGGCACCCACTGATTGTGTTTAGTTGGGAGTGGGAATGGAGGTGAGGGAGAAGGCAGTACAATCATGAGAAAGAGGTTGAAGCTTTGAAAATAGTACATTTTAGTGTGATGATGGAGAGAAGAGAGATAGAAACGCAAATTGGCAAGTCAATTCAGTTGCCATGGGTAGAATGATGCTCAAATCCATAGTGCAGATTGGGAGCAAGTCTTGAGAGGGATTGTACTACATGGCTGGGGCGGGGGGGGGGGGGGCGCGAGGGGGGGGGTGGTGGTGAGAGTGGCACTGGCTGCAATCTGCACAGGGGAGGAGCCATAGTTGGGGTTGTAGGGAAAGCCCATCTTGTGGTGACATACTGGTTGAGGCTACTCAACTCACTGTTGATTCCTGGCATAAATTTGTTAATACTGCACTGGAGAACTGGGAGAGGTGATCTTTAATCTATGTGAAAATCAATACAAATAAGAAATGATAAAATATTTGAGTTCCTCCACCTCAAACGGTGTAGGTTATTTCCAATTCAACCTGATGCTTAGTGGTGGTGGTGGCATTCCTAGCAGGTAAGCCCTCTGACGTGTACACTGGATTCATTTTGTGGAGCTAACAAATAATCAGCTATATCCATGCACTGAGTCCAACAGTCACAGCTGTCATGCCACTGAAATGCTATTCTCACATTTATGTCCATATTTAGATCTTATATGCATCTAGAAGGGACCAATGTGGAATTTCACCTCTAACCTTTCATTCCTCAGGATGACAGCTCCGTGGCTATGAGCCTGAAGGCATACTAGATAGCAATTTGGCACTGTCCCCAGGCCACTTCTTCCCAAGTAGACTAGCTAGAGACAAATAGGTAAGGTTTGGGTAAGTGATCAAAGTACCGGGAGAAGCTTCCTTAGAAGACCAGGAATGTTATCTCTATGACAGGGGCACTGTTAGCATTGGGGATCTAAAAAGTGTGATGTCAGGCATAGTTTCAGCTACCTCGGACCCAGGTCCTCTCATCTCACCCCCAGCTCTTAGAACCAGAGGCCGTGGCGCATGCGCACTGAGCCACACCCGTTCCCCACGGAGTCCTACCCCTCCCTGCCCAGCTCTGGCAGCCGCTTGGATTACTCAGCAACGACCCCCACCTCCCCAACAGTCACCTACCCCCCAACTCTGACCCCTGCACTGCTGAGGGCCCTTTCCCAAGGTGCGAGTGCCCCCAGAAATTACCTAGACCTCCCTTTATTCATCTTTCCCCAACCCCCCCACCTCCGGGCCTCTGGGGTCCCGGCTGTTGGCCTCGCTCCCTGCCCACGCACAGTCACCTTACCCGACACAATGGGACAAAGATAGAAGAGAGCCACGGGTACCAGACAGTCAGCTCTGAGAGCCGGCCGCCCGGCTCCTCAGCGACACTGTCACTGCTCCTACTGCCTCCCCGTCCTCAGTGGGGCAGCAAGTGCAGCTTGGACCTCGGTGGCCTGACAGCTGCTGCTCGCGCCCGCCTGCGGTTACTGCCGCGCAGCGTCTCGAGCCCGCGCCTGCGAGGGGAGGGGGCGGGGCCCGCGCCGCCTCCTTGGGCCCCTTTCTTGTCGCTGGGGACCCGGCTGTCTCTGGCCCTTGCAGGTCCAGAGCTCACCCTGCCTCACTGTTTCCTTTAATGCTCATTGTCCAACCCAGGTCTCCCTTGTCATCCTCCCCTCCCCTCAGTAGGCAGAGCGACAATGGACCATCAAATATTGCTCTCCCACTTAGCTCCTCTGCAGCCGGGTTCCACAGCACCATTTTCCGCAGTTACCCTTCGACCTAACTCATTTACCTTACCGCTAAACCCTCTACTTTTGCCAAAAGGATAGCACATATATTCTCCTGTTTCAAACAGCGCAGGGAAATACATTAATAGTAAATACATTACACAACACATTACTAGGTCCTCTAGCTGGCTACTGCTCATAAAATTCTCATGGCAATCCAAAAATAAAGATTCACATCTGTACCTCAGGCATAGAAGGCACACCATCCTTTACCCTTACCAGTTAGTATTCTCGAGGGACACACAGAGAGCATTGCTAGACATTTCTGGAAATGTTGCTGAGGTAGAATGAAATATTCCACTTGTGCCCAGCTTCTTTTTGTTGTCTCCTCTGGCCCTCTGTACCTCCAACTTTGTGATTTATTCTTTCCTGTTATCAAAGGAGGATTAGCTCCTGGGGTTATTTAGCCCATAGGTAGATCCACCTATGAATCTTCTCTGATATCTGAGAACCTGTGCCTGTATGGCACTGCCCCTCACTCACCGTGTGCCCCTTAAAGGTCCTCACAATAACCTCCCTCCATCTAGGCCAGTCTCACTCTACCTCTTCACAAGTGAACTATTTAATCAATCCCACATGGCCCAATTAAACTGTCACTTCCTCAGAGTAGCCTTTCTCAATAACCCCCAAATGGAGAGACTGCCTTGATTTATTCTCTTGCAGACTCCTGCTTTTTCTTCATAATATTTATCTGTTCATGATTAGATATTTAAATGTATGATTATTTCAATTGATAACTGCCTTCCTCCACTAAACTATATTGCACTATAAAGTCAAGGATTGGGACTGTCTAGATTCACCATCATATCCCCAGGGCCTAGGGCAATGCTTGTTACATAGGACATGCTCAGAAAATATTTGTTGAATATGAATGCCTATCATATCATCAATAAGTATTGTTCTCTAAAAATAAAATGAAGAGTTCTAATTGAATCCCTTGTGCTCCTACTTAAACCACTTCCTCCCCTCTCCTCCAAACATACTAAAGCCCTCTTCTGATGGAGGGGAGATACACATAGTCCTCAATTTTTTACTCCCACATTTGTATCTGTAATAACAGGAAACTTTTGAGCACAGGCCTCAATATATCTATATATATTTATAGATTATATACATGTACTACTGTGCATATATACTTTATATATTACATTATGCATATATTGTAATACACACACATAAAAATACTCCAACATAGACATTTTAAAAGAATGAGGAAAAAAGAAATACATTGCAATGTGGTTTTTAAAAATCTTTATGGTTGAAAGTATTACATATGTCCCCTTCCCCCCCCCCACCCCGACCTCTTTTAGCCGCCTTCACCCCCACCCCAGTTTTTCACCACCCTATTTTCTGTATCCATGGGTTATGCATATATGCATACAAGTTCTTTGGTTAATATCTTCCCATCCAACCACCCTCCCCTGCCTTCCATCTCAGATTGCAGTCTGTTCCATGCTTACATGTATCTGGATCTATTTTGTTCATCAGTTTATTTTTTTCATTAGATTCCGCATATGAGTGAGATCCTGTAATACTTATTTTTCTCTGACTGGCTTATTTCACTTAGCATAATACTCTCCAGGTCTCTCCATGCTGTCTCAAAGGGTAAGAGAGCCTTCTTTTTTTTACTGCTGCATATTATTCCAATTACCACAGCTTTTTATCCACTCATCTACTGATGGGTACTTTAGCTATTGTAAATTGTGCTGCTGTGAACATAGGAGTGCATACATTCTTTCTGATTGTTGATTCAGGTCTCTTCTCCTAGAAGTGAGATCACTGGGTCTGTTACAGAGTAGGAAAACTTTTAGGCCTGCTTAATTCCCTAGCCACCTCAGCCGCTTGACAGCCTGTGCAAAGTTTCTAGGAACTGAGCTCCCACACCTGAGCAACGGCCCACAAAGAACAAACAGATCAACACTCCTGAGCAACAGCCTACAAAGCACAGACAGATCACAATTAAGAACAGTCCTGGCCTTTACGTTACCCAGAAATGAGTGACAGGAGGAGGATGAGTAGCTTGGCTAAAACTACGCAATTAGCTTTTGTAACTTGGCTTTGCTTGCTATGGGAACCTGAACACGGATGCAGTTGTCCCCTTTAAATATTGGACTCTGCAGATGGTCGGGGCCGCTTCTCTCTTGGGCTTCCCGAGTGGAGGAGCGGACACTGGCCAGTCAATAAAGGCTCTCTAAATTTTAATCAGTCTGGAGTTCTGGTCATTCTGTCACTCGCGCTCCACAGCAGGTCAAATGGCAATTCCATTTTTTTTTAAATATATTTTATTGATTTTTTACAGAGAGGAAAGGAGAGAGATAGAGAGTTAGAAACATCGATGAGAGAGAAACATCAACCAGCTGCCTCCTGCACACTCCCCACTGGGGATGTGCCCGCAACCCAGGTACATGCCCCTGACCGGAATCGAACCTGGGACCCTTCAGTCCGCAGGCCGACGCTCTATCCACTGAGCCAAACCGGTTTCGGCGGCAATTCCATTCTTAATTTATTGAGGAAATTCCATACTGTTCTCCACAGTGGCTGCACCAGTCTGCATTCCCACCAGTGGTGTACGAGGGTTCCTTTTTCTGCACATCCTCACTAGCACTTGTCGTTTATTGATGATAGCCATTCTGACAGGTGGGAGGTGATACCTCATTGTTGTTTTGATTTGCATTTCTTGGATGATTAGTGACTTTGAGCATGTTTTCATATGTCTCTTGGCTTTCTGAATGTCCTCTTTTGAAAAGTGTCTATTTAGGTCCTTTGTCCATTTTTGAATTGGATTGTTTATCTTCCTTTTGTTAAGTTGTATGACTTCCTTACATATTTTGGATTTTAACTCTTTATCAAATGTATCATTACCAAATATGTTCTCCCATATATTGAGCCCTTTTCATTTTATTGACAGTTTATTTTGCTGTGCAGAAGCTTTTTATTTTGATGTAGTCTCATTTGTGCATTTCTCCTTAGTTTGCCTTGCCCTCAGAGATGTATCCATAAATATATTGCTAGGACAGTGGTGGGCAAACTCATTAGTCAACAGAGCCAAATATCAACAGTACAATGATTGAAATTTCTTTTGAGAGCCAAATTTTTAAACTTAAACTTTATAGGTAGGTACATTTTTTTTTATTTTTATTTTTATTATTAGTTAAGGTATTACAAATGTGTCCTCATCCCCCCCATTAACCCCCAACCTCCCCCACACACACACTCATGCTCCCATCCCCCCTGTTGACCATGTCCATTGGTATGGCTTATATACATGTATACAAGTCCTTCGGTTGATCTCTTCCCCTTACCCCCACCCTCCCCTACTTTCCTTCTGGGGATTGATAGCCTGATTGCTGTTTCTCAGGTACATTTTTATTAACTTAATTAGGGTACTCCTAAGCTGGCCTTTGCTAAAAACGTCCTCAATCTGATTGAGGTACGTTCGCTGAGGTCAACCTCTTCCAACTCTCCCATACACACTCGCCTTGTATCCTTGCGTGCGATTTGCGGACGCGACTAGCACTAACCACTGCTCAATGAGACTGCTGACTGACTGGCTCACTCAACTCCTGCATGAATGGCACGCGCCTCGCCCCATCTCTCCTTGCCCTACCGACCGACATCCCCCACTTCTTCTAATGCCACTTCTTCAAAATAGACTCACCCAGGCCGAAAACCAACTTCTGCGCATGGGCCACGAAGTTTCAATTGCACTGTCCCTGAGCGCCCGCACGTGGTATTTTGTGGAAGAACCACACTCAAGGGGCTAAAGAGCTACATGTGTCTCTTGAGCTGCGGTTTGCCAACCACTGTGCTACGAGATATTTTTGAAATTTTGCTGCGTGTGGTTTATTCTAGGATTTTTTTAGTTTGACATCTTACATTTAAGTCTTTGATCCATTTTGAGTTTATTTTTGTGTACGGTGTAAATTAGTGGTCTAGTTTCATTTTTTCGCATGCATCTGTCCAATTTTCCCAACACCACTTATTGAAGAGACTGTGCTGATTCCATGGTATGTTCTTGCTTCCTTTGTCAAATATTAATTGAGTGTAATGGCTTGGGTTAAATTCTGAGGTCTCTGTTCTGTTCCATTGATCTATATGCCTGCTCTTATAACAGTACCAGGCTCTTTTGATTACAGTGGCTTTGTAAGATAACTTGATATATGGTATTGTGATCCCTCCAACTTTGTTCTTCTTTCTCAAGACTGGGGTGAATATTTGGGGTATTTTTTGGTTCCATATGGATTTTTGGAGTATTTGTTCTAGAACTGTGAAATATGCCATTGGTATTTTAATAGGGATTGCATTGAATCTGTACATTGCTTTGGGTAGTATGGACATTTTAATGATGTTGATTCTACCAATACATGAACACGGTATATGTTTCCACTCTTTTAGATCACCCTCTGGCTCTCTTTTTCAACATCCTGTAGTTTTGCAAGTTCAGGTCTTTTACCTCCTTGGTTAAGTTTATTACTAAATATCTTAAATTTTTTCTTGCAGTGGCAAATGGGATTGTTTAATTTCTCTTTCTGAGAATTCATTAATGGTGTATAAAAATGCCATTGATTTCTGGATGTTTATTTTGTATCCTGCTACATTGCTGAATTAATTTTTTAAATCTAGTAGTTTTTTGGTGGGGTCTTTGGGGCATTCTATGTACAATATCATGTCATCTGCGAATAATGACAGTTTTACTTCCTCCTTTCCAATTTAGATGTCTTTTATTTCTTCTTGTCTGATCGCTGTGGCTAGCACTTTCAGTACTATGTCGAACAGGAGTGGTAAAAGCAGACATCCCTGTCTTGCTCCTGTTTTTAGGGGAAGTGGTTTTAGTTTTTGCCCATTGAGTATAATGTTTGCTGTAGGTTTGTCACATATGGCCTTTATTATGTTGAGGTATGATCCCTCCATTCCCACTTTGCTGAGAGTTTTTATCAGAAAGGGTGTTGGATTTTGTCAAATGTTTATTCTGCATCAATTGATAAGATCATGTGATTTTTGTCTTGCATTCTGTTTATGTGACCTATCACATTAATTGATTTGCAAATATTGTACCACTCTTGCATCCCTGGAATAAATCTTATTTTGGTCATGTGTATGATCTTTTTAATATATTGCTGGATCTGATTTGTTAAGATTTTGTTGAGGATCTTAGCATCTTTGTTCATCAGGGATATTGGCCTGTAATTCTCTTTCTTTGTAATATCTTTATCTGATTTTATAATTAGGATAATGCTGGCCTCATAAAAAGTGGTGGAAAATGTTCCTTCATCTTAGATTTTTTGGAATAGTTTGAGGAGGATATGTGTCAGTTGTTCCTTGAAGGTTTAGTAAAACTCTCCTGAGAAGCCTCCAAGACCAGGGCTTTTGTTTGCTGGGATTTTTTTTATTACTGCTTCTATTTCATCAGTTGTTATTATCTTGTTCAGGTTTTCTGATTTGTCCTGATTCAGTTTTGGAAAATTGTGTTTTTTTTAGGAATTTGTCCATTTCATCCACATTGTCCAGCTTTTTGGCCTATAGTTGTTCATAGTATTTTCTTACAATTCTTTGTATTTCTGCGGTGTCAATTATTACTTCTCCAATTTCAATTCTGATTTTATTTATTTGGGTCTTCTCTCTTTGTTTCTTAATGAGTCTGGCTAATGGTTTATCAATCTTGTTTATCTTTTCAAAGAACCAGCCCAAGTTGTAAGGTTAACTAGTTTATTACTAATTTTTTTTTTTTTTTTTAGGTAGGCCTGTGGTGGTATGAACTTCCCTCTGGAAGTTCAAAACTGCTTTTGCTGTGTCCCATAGATTTGGAGTTGTTTTTTGTTCATTTCTTACCAGGGAGTTTTTATTTCTTTCCTGATCTCATTGATACCCCATTCATCCTATCTAATAAAAGAGAAACATGCAAATTGACCATAACCCCGACACCCTTCCAATTGGCTAATCAGCAGGATATGCAAATTAACTGCCAACCAAGATGGCAGCCGGCAGCCATGAAGCTGAAGCGAACAGGAGGCTTGCTTGTTCCAGTGATGGAGGAAGCCAAAGTTCCCCGCCTGCCGCTGCCGGCCTCTGAGCTGCAGTCTAAGCAACTATGTTGCAATTATAGAACCTAAACAAACTCCAGAAACCTGCTTTCAGCCAGCTGGGCTTCAACCAGCAGGACTGCATCAGTGTTACAATTATAGAACCCAAACAAACCCAGATCCCTGCTTTCAGCAGCCGAGGTCTCAGAGCTGCAGCTGGGCCTCAGAGCTAAGGCCGGCTCTCAGCTCCAGTGACAGCCATAGAAGGTAAATAAATTCCAGAATAAAAAAAGAGAAAAGAAAAAAAGGAGAGGTTGGGAGCTTCAGTTGCCCACCAGCCTGAAAATGGCCCTCAGCCCCTCACCCAGACTGGCCAGGCACCCCAGTGGGGACCCCCACCCCGAAGGGGGTGTGACCAGCTGCAAACAGCCATCATCCCCTCATCCAGGCTGGCCAGGCAACCGAGTAGGGACCCCCACCCTGAAGCAACAAGATGGCGGCTAATTTGCATACTGAAGGCAGGCGGCAGCGGGCAAGGCTGTCCGTGGTCCAGGACCCAGGTCTCTGACCCTGCTGGGTGGGGGGCAGTGCTTGAGGCTGTCCGTGGTCTGGGACCCAGATCTGTGACCCTGCCAGGCGGAGGGCAGTGCTTGAGGCTGTCCACGGTCCCGGGACCCGGATCCGTGACCCTTCCCGGTGGGGCGGCAGCTTGCACAGGGGCGGATCGGCCGGGGTTGGGCAGGGCAGGATGCCTGGCTTCCGCCCAGCCCCAGTCACTCTGGGCAGGTGAGCAGTGCAGAGAGCCTCTGGACAGGGGAGGCAGGCCGGCGGAGGGCGGCCTGTACTCCCCACATGGCGGTGGTGACAGCTGTGAGTGTGCCAAGCAGAGCTTGCAGGCTGAGCTGAAGTAGCGCCTGCAGGCCATCAGTGCCCAGGAGTGGCTGCGCAAGATCCGCCCCCTGGCCCAGAAGGTGCAGGATTGCAGGGACAGCCACCGTGGTGGGCCAGACTGACGTCCTCCTGGCTGCACCATGAGGGTTTGCGGATCTGGAAAGCCAGAGGCCTCCGGTGTGCACATCCCCCCCTGGCGTGCGAACATCCCCCTGCACACTGTCACCCTCCCACGCCTGCAGCAGTTGCAAACCAAGGCGTGCACAAGTTCCTGCTGCCTCTCCACCGCACTTCCATCAACCCAGCATGCCTAATACCCCCACAGGATGTGCACACATCCCCTCTAATGTGCTCACGTCCTTTGGAGAGTGTCTGGGTGTTCTGGGTGCTGAGGGTGGGCACCTGTGAGATGACAGTGAGAGGGCGGAGTGGTGATGCCCTGTTCCCACGGAGGCCAGTGCAGCTACGTGATCACCTCTGGGGGGTTAATGCAGGTGCTGAGGCAGGAGCAGGTGCAGACAGACACACCTGGTGGGTGCGGGCGGCACTCGCTGAGGTGCCTTTGGTCAGTGTTCAAGATCAAGAACCCAGAGGCAGAGAGGAATTCTGTCCTCTCAGTGAAACAGTGGGATAATCAGGGCGACTGTAGAGGAGGAATGTGCACTTTGGGTGCCAGCACCCATGAGCGAAGGCTGCCCTGACTGAGCCTCGCTTGCTTGGGGCCTAGCACACTCCTGCCAGGCAGCGGGTGACAGGATGTGCTTTTCCAAATTAATGAAAGAAAACGTTGATTCTCCTGCTTCCCACAAAGGTGGAAAGTGAAGTGGGGAGACATGTGGGGAGTGAGCAAGGTTCCCTGTCTGGGGGTTCCAAATATGCTGTTGGTTTCTTTCACTGCTGACTAGAGATATACAGGGTGTCCCCCAAAATGTATACACACTTTGAATACCTATTGATTCCAATGGTTTTAAGCATAAGAAAGAAACAACAATGGAGCTGTTATCTGTTAAAAGTGTGGGCACAAACAGGTAGTTGGACATTTCCTGAGGGGTCTCATATTGGAGATGGTGAAGGCCAGACTGAGGGGCCCCTTTCCCCCACCCCCCCACCCCAGTGCACCAATTTCCTGCACCGGGCTACTAGTCCTATCTAATAATAGACAAACATGGTAATTAACCATACCTTGCTACGCTTCCCATTGGCTAATCAGGGTGATATCCAAATTAACTGCCAACCAAGATGGCGGCTGGCAGCCAGGCAGCTGAAGCGAACATGAGGCTTGGTTGCCCCGGCAATGGAGGAAGCCAAGGTTCCCCGCCTGCCGCAGCTGGTCTCTGAGCTGCACTCTTAGCAACAATGTTTCAATTATAGAAGCCAAACAAACTCAGATACCTGCTTTCAGCCAGCTGGCCTTGGAGCTGGAGCCACAACAAAGTTTCAATTAAAGAAGGTAAATAAATCCCAGAATAAAAAAGAAAAAAGAAAAAAAGGAGAGACTGGGAGCTTCAGTTGCAGGCTTGGCCCACCTGAAAACAGCCCTCAGCCCCTCATCCAGACTGGCCAGGCACCCCAATGGGGACCCCCACCCTAAAGGGGGTGCAGGCAGCCTGAAAACAGCCCTCAGCCCCTCATCCAGGCTGGCCAGGCACCCCAGTGGGGACCCCTACCCTAAAGGGGGTGCAGGCAGCCTGAAAACAGCCATCAGCCCCTCATCCAGGCTGGCCAGGCACCCCAGTGGGAAACCCCACCCTGAAGGTGGTGCGGGCAGCCTGAAATAAAGCCATCAGCCCCTCATCCAGGCTGGCCAGGCACCCAAGTGGGACCCCCATCCTGATCCGGGACACCATTTAGGGCAAACCAGCCAGCCCCCACCCATGCACCAGGCCTCTATCCTATGTAGTAAAAGGGTAATATGCAAACTGACCCTAACAGCAGAAAGACTGGAAATGACTGGTCACTATGACACACACTGACCACCAGGGGGCAGACGCTCAATGCAGGAGCTGTCCTCTGGTGGTCAGTGGGCTCCCACATGGAGGAGCTCTGCTCAGCCACAAGTCAGGCTGATGGCTGCCAGTACAATGGTGGTGGTGGAAGCCTCTCCTGCCTCCTCAGCAGTGCTAAAGATGTCTGACTGCAGCTTAGGTCTGCTCCCCGCTGGCAAGAGGACATCCCCTGATGGCTGCCGGGCTGCCAGAGGGATGTCTGATTGCCAACTTAGGACCAATCCCCTGGGGAGTAGGCCTCAGCCAGCAGATGGTCATCCCCCGAGGGGTCCCAGACTGTGAGAGGGCACAGGCCAGGCTGAGGGACCTCCCCCCAAATCCCCCCGCCCCAAGTGCACAAATTTTTGTGCACTGGGCCTGTAGTTGTTTAATAACATGCTATTTAGCCTCTTCCATGTGTTTGAATGTTTTTGAGGGTTTTTTTTTTTTACTACTGTTGATTTCTAATTTAATTCCATTGTAATCTGAGAAGATGCTTGCTATGATTTCAATATTCTTGAACTGCTATAGACTGGTTTTGTGTCTTAATATATGATCTATCTTTGAGAATGACCCATGTGCTCTTGAGAGAAGAATGTATATTCTGCACCTTCTGGGTGAACTCTTCTATAAATATCAAATCCATCTGATCCAGTGTGTCATTTAGAGTCTCTGTTTTCTTGTTAATCATTATTATTATTATTATTTTTGGTCTGGAAGATCTATCCAGTGAAGTCAGTGGGTGTTAAAGTCCCTTACTATAACTGTATTGCTGTTGATCTCTCCCTTAAAGTCCTCTAGAAGTTTTTTTAAAAATATACATTTAGGTGCTTCTATATTGTGTTCATATATGTTCACCAGGGTTATATCCACTTGTTGGATTGATTCATTTAGTATTATGTAGTGAACTTTATTGTCTCTTATGATGGCCTTCATTTGAAGTCTACTTTGTCAGATATGAATATTGCTACCCCAGCTTTTGTTTGGTTTCCATTTGCATGGAAAATTTTTTTCCATCCCTTCACTCTCATCCTGTGTGAGTCTTTTGTTCTGAGGTGGGTCTCTTGTAGACAGCATATAGTTGGTTCATGATTTTGTATCCATTCAGTTACCCTATATATTTTGATTGGAGCATTTAATCCATTTACATTTAAGGTTATTATTGATATTGCCAGTTTAATTCTTTATGTCTATGATTGTCTCTATTTCTTTTCATTACAGTAATAGCTTTAGCATTTCCTTCAGTTCTGGTTTGATAGTAATAATCTCCTTTAGCCTTTTTTTTTTTCTTGGGAAGCTCTTCATTTCACCATCTATTTTGAATGATAGCTTTTCTGGATATAGTAATCTTGGTTTCAGATTCTTGCTTTTCATTACCTTGAATACTTCATTCCGTTCCTTTCTGGCCTGTAGAGTTTCTGAAGAGAAATCAGCTGACATCCTTATGGGAGCTCCTTTGTAGGTAACAAATTGCTTTTCTCTTGCTGCCCTTAAGATCCTCTCTTTGTCGAGAATCTTAAAAGCAGCAAGAGAAAAATAGTTAGTTACCTACAAGGGAGTACCCATATGATTGTCAGCTGATTTCTCAATAGAAACTATGCAGGCCAGAAGGGAGTGGCAAGAAATATTCAAACTGATGAATAACAGGAACCTGCAACCAATATTACTTTACCCAGCAAAGCTATCATTCAGAATTGAAGGTCAGATAAAGAGCTTCACAGATAAGAAAGAGCTAAAGGAGTTCATCACCACCAAACCAGTATTATATGAAATGCTGAAAGGTGTTCTTTAAGAAGAGGAAGAAGAAGAAAAAGGTAAAGATAAAAATTATGAACAACAAATACATATCTATCAACAAGTGAATCTAAAAATCAAGTGAATAAATAATCTGATGAACAGAATAAACTGGGGAATATAATAGAATTAGGGGCACAGAAAGGGAGTGGACTGACAATTCTCTGGGGGAAAGGGGTGTGGGGGGTGTGGGAAGAGACTCGACAAAAATCATACACCTATGGATGAGGACAGTGGGGCGGGAGGTAAGGGCAGAGGGTGGGGTGGGAACCAGGCGGAGGGGCGCTATGGGGGGAAAAAAGAGAAACAGCTTTAATAATCTGACCAATAAAGATTTAATTGAAAAAAATTAAATAAATTCTCTTCTTGTATTTAACCATTTTCATTTTAATTATGATGTGCCTTGTCATGGCCCTCTTTGGCTTTATCTTTTTTGAGACTTTCAGCACTTCCTAGAGTTGTGTGTTTTTCTCCTTCACCAGGTTTTAGGTAAGTTTTCTCTCATTATTTCTTCAAATTGGTTCTCAATCCCTTACTTTCTCTCTCCTTCTTCCGTTATCCCTATGATATAGATGTTGTTCAACTTCCTGTTACCCCAGAGATCTCTTAAACTATTCTTGTTTTTTAATTTTTTTCCTGCTCTGTTTTTGTGTTTTCTGCTATCTTGTCTTCCAAATCACTGATCCAGTCCTCTGCTTCATCTAACCTACAGTTGATTCCTTCTAGTGTATTCTTAATTTCAGATATTGTATTCTTCATTTCTGACTGGTGTATTTTTTGGTTACTATGTCGTCTTCTATGTGTCCTATCTTATCTCTTTGTTTAAATTTTCACTGAGTCCATCCAGTCCTTCCCTAAATTCCTTGAGTGTCCTTATAACCATTGTTGTGAGCTCTGTATCTAATAGATTTCTTGCCTCTATATTATTTAGTTCTTTTTCTGGGGACTTTTGCTGTTTTCAATTTGGGGCCTGTTTCGTTGTCTCCCAATTTTGGCTGACTTTCTTTATATTAGGTAGTTTTGCTATGACTCTCAGTCTTTGTGGGGTGGCCTTATGTTGTAGGTATCTTGTGTGGCTCAGTAGTACAGTCTCCCTGATCACTTGAGCGAGGTGCTCCAGGAGTGTACCTTGTGTGCATTATGTGAGCCCTCTTGTTGTATTTGAGTCTTGATTACTATTGGACCATCCGTGCATGGGATCAACCCTCAGGCTGGCTGACTGAGGATTGACCTTGACCACAGTGTACGAGCTGCTGTGCAGGTGCTCATTACATGAAGCAGATTTCACCCCATCAGAGTCTGGTGCCTGCCAAAATCTCCCTTTTAATGTGCCATTTGTAGAGCTAATTGGATCCTGCTCTGATGTTGTCTGAATCCCACAACCAGGTGTGTTGGTACTGGGGCCTCTTGGAAGAGATTCTGATGCAGATCTCTGTCAGACATTGTCTATGACTGACCCTGTGTTACCCATTTGGAGCTAGGAAGTTATATATAACTAGAGGCCTGGTGCACAAAAATTTGTGCACTTGGGGGGGTCCCTCAGCCCGACCTGTGCCCTCTCATAGTCTGGGAACCCTTGGGGGATGTCTACCTGCTTGCTTAGGCCCACTCCCTGGGAGATCGGGCCTAAGCTGGCAGTCATACATCCCTCTGGCAGCCTATGAGCCCTTGGGGGATGTCCACTTGCCAGTGGGGAGCAGGCCTAAGCTTCAGTCGGACATCCTTAGTGCTGCTGAGGAGGCGAGAGAGGCTCTCACCATCACTGCTGTGCTGGCAGCCACCAGCCTGGCTTGTGGCTGAGCAGAGCTCTCCCTGTGGGAACGCACTGACCACCAGGGGAAAGCTCCTGATTGAGCATCTACCCCCTGGTGGTCAGTGTGTGTCACAGTGACCAGTCATTCCCAGTCATTCTGCTGTTAGGGTCAATTTGCATATTACCTTTTTATTATATGCCTGGTGCATGGGTGGGGGCTGGCTGGTTTGCCCTGAGGGTGTCCCGGATTAGGGTGGGGGTCCCGCTGGGGTGCCTGGCCAGCCTGGGTGAGGGGCTGAGGGCCATTTTCAGACTGGCCACACCCCCTTCAGGGCTGGGTTCCCTGCTGGAGTTCCTGGCAAGCCTGGGTGAGGGGCTGAGGGCCCTTTTCAGGTTGGCTACACCCCCTTCAGGGAGGGGGGTCTTGCTGGGTTGCCTGGCCAGCCTGGGTGAGTGGCTGATGGCTCTTTGCAGGCTGGCCACAGCCCCTTCAGGTGGGGGTCCCCACTGGGGTGCCTGGCCAGCCTGGGTGAAGGGCTGAGGGTTGTTTGCAGGCTGGTCAAGCCCCCTAGCAGGGACCCTCACCCCTTGAGGGTGTGGCCAGTCTGGGTGAGGGGCTGATGGCCATTTGCAGGCTTGCCGCAGCCCCTTCAGGGTGGGGATCCCCTGGGGTACCTGGCCAGCCTGGGTGAGGGTCTGATGGCTGTTTGCATGCTGGCCACAGTCCCCAGCCACCCAAGCTCCCAGTGGTGGCTGCCTGGAAGCAGGTATCTGGGATTTATTTGTCTTCTATAATTGAAACTTTGTTGCCTTTAGCAGAGGCCACAGCCGGCCAGGGCAGGCGGGAAGCTTGGCTTCCTCCATCGCTGGGGCAACCAAGCCTCCTGCTTGCTCCAGCTCCATGGCTGCCATTGCCATCTTGGTTGGGTTAATTTCCATATAGTTGCTTTGATTGGCTGGTGGGCATGGCTTGGGGTGTAGTGAAGTTACAGTCATTTTGCATGTTTCTCTCTTATTAGATTAGATTTGTGGCTACCTCTGTTGGGACTGGGTGTGCATTGGAAGGGTCAAATTTTGCACCAAGTTCAGCTTCCCCTAGCACCAAACTCAGTGGAAGGTCAGAAAAAGGCCCAAGACACCACAAGATTTACCTATGCCCGCCTATCCCTGCTGGCTGCCTGTTAGGCTCAGTCACTGAAAGAGCCTCTGACAGTAGGAGAGTTGTATGAGGTAGATTCTCAATGAGTCACCCGGTAGGGGTGATTGGTGTTCACCGGACTGATACAGATTCAAACTTACTCTTGATGCTGGGTCTGAGTCCCCTCAGAAAAAGTCTCAGGGTACACCAAGGCCAGCTGCCACCTTCCATGTGCCTGCAGATCTTTGTGGTGGGGTGGTATGTAAGGGAGTCATTGGGGTGAGGTGAGCAGAATTCTTGAGGCTCAAACAGACCGAGATTTGGCCATGTGAAGGGAGGGATCTGCTCAGGAACAGTGGCACCAGTCGAGCATGTGAGGGAACAATGGCCTCCAGCCCTAGAGCCACAAAACTCAGTCTTTGACACTCCCTGAGTCCACCCAGACCTCTACACCATGGGTCCAGATAACTGAATTATCTGCAGGGTGTGAGCTTGGCAGAGTGGGGCACAGGGATTCAGCAGAGTTCCAATACTGCATTTACTCAGGCTGATGCTATATAGAAGGGAGTGCTTGACCCAAGAAAGATGGTGTCTGTGGGCGATGTGGGGAAGTGATTCAGCACAGAGACCTTGGTGATTGTTACTTCAGCTTTCTCCCTGGAGCCGCAAAATCCAGTCTCTCCTCATTTGCCTCTAGTCTGCTCTGAGCTGTCCTCCCTTCACCAGAGTCCAGTGTAAGTGCCTATGAACTAGATTTTATGTGCTTGCCCTTTAAGGGGGTGCCTGGATTTCTAGCAGACTCCCTTCTCTACTTTGAAAAAGGATTTTTGCAGCAGATGTTATGTGGGATCCTCTTCTTAGTTCTGGTGCTCCTGGCTGGGGAGCCTAATGTGGGTTTGAGATCCCATGCTTCTGGGGGAGGATTTTTTGCAATTGAGATATCTCTCTTTATTCTCAGTTGCCACATTTGGGTGCAGGGCCAGCCCTTTTGGAGTCTTCGTCCTTCCTACCAGTTTTGACATGGTTTCTTCTGTAAATCCTTGGTTATAAGAATTCAGTTCAGTTAGTCTTCAGCTGGTTATTCAAGTTTATTGTTTAATATTTTAGTTGTAATTCTGGTTTGGTCCTGGGAAGAGGTGAGTGAACCTACTACCTATTCTGCTGCCATCTTGGATTCTCTAGCAGAGTGATTTTTTAAAAAATATTCATTGAATCACATGACTTTCCTACTTACACCTATTCAATGGTTTCCTATTACACTTTGAATAAAATTCAGATTCAGGTATCATGACCTGTTAAGGGTCCTGAATGATCAGACCTCTTCTTATTTCAACACCCTCATCTATGCCATTCTATCCATCATGTGATCTCCTCTGTACACATTGGACATTTTTCATAAATAAGACAATCTTTTTCTTACTTCAAGGTCACTTTGACTTAGAATGCTCTTCTACTGATTTTTCTCCAGGCAAATTCCTTAGACTTCAGCATAATAATCTCTTCCTTAGAAGGCCTTTTCTTACCTTCTTATAAAAAATAATTTCCACTATCCTTGCCTCCTATAACTTTATTTCTAAACTCTTTGATTCCTTCTTCTATTAACACTTACAACTTGCAATACTTTTATTAATGTATTTTTCTTTGTTTAATGTCAGTGTCCCCCACTAGACCACAAGCTCCATTTTTGTCTCTCTTGTTCATTGCTCATTCCTCAGGTCCCACCCTTGCATCTGAAATACAAGTAGCTCTCAAAACATAATATTTATTGAATAAAAATTTTAAAATATCAGGCATGAGGAATTCCTTTCATAGATTTTGGCAATCCAGCCTAATGGAATCCATTGGTAGAGAGAACAAGAAATATAGCATAACTTCTAATGTTAAATTTAGCCTTCTGAGAAAGGAGTATTCATTCCTTTACCCACTCTGCTCCTAGGAAATTCAGTATCAGTGTATTTAGCCAATGTCCTTTATATGACAGGCCTCTTAGCCTGGGGTTTCTGAAATAATATATAATAATTTTTGAATATGCAATCTGTGTATTTTCTAGGGAAAAACTCTACAACTTTTATCAGATTCTCAAAGGGGTACATGACCCATAAAAGCTTAAGAATCACTTACTGAAAGGTCCTTCTTTGGGACAACTCCCAGACAGTAGTCCTAAATTGCTTTAATTAAAATGTAACTGGAGAACATAGTTGAAGTAACTGTTTCCTTAAAGTTTCCTGAGGCTTTGATCAGACCTGCTTGAGCTTTCCCTGGCTTTGGGTCACCTTTTTGGCATTATATAATGTATTTTAAAGCTCTGTTCTGCCCCCATGACCCACATTGACCTTATTGCTGTTTTTTGCCTAATCTTGGATTCTGACTAGACCTGTACCAGCACCATAGCCATGCTTATGTTACCTATACACACCCTTTTGTCTGACTCAATTCTGTCTGGGTTCTTCACTGGTTCCAGATTGATGGATCAGAATTATCATGTCATTGACCAAAAATAATAATAATAAAGCGTGTGGGGGGAGAACTGAATCAAAGGAAGTTGACACATTTTTTTTGACATGTTAAATAATAGGGGGATATCCAAGTAGAGACCCCCAATGGAATACTGAGCCATTTATGTTTACTGCCTGGTCCCTTTAAGCACTTGAGTTTGTGTCCACATGGGGTATGAATAAAAACTTGGAAAAACCCCAGTTAAGGGACTGGTGGAGGATGAGGATTCCTTGAAGAAAATCAAGAAAGAAAAGTTATATAGGTGAGTTCCTAGAGAGGGGGACATTGCAATAAATAATGGAAAAATGTCCTAGAAGAGGCAGAAGTAATGAGATAAGAGCATGAGTGGACCATTTTAGTTTTGGGTAACAAGAAGGATGTACCAGGTATATAATTACAAATAAGGACTCTCAGAGTTCAAAAGAGGCCCAGGATACTACTGTTATTTTTAAGGCTCCTGATATATTAAAATAAAATAATAACAAAATGTCAAAACAGGGTTTAAGCATCCTGAGATGTTTTAAATATTTTAATATATTTATGCTTCTAACATCACCAATCCCCACATAACACAATATAATCTATTTGAAAAATAAGACTTTAAATGTAATCAACAATGTTATTTATGTCGCACAGTTCAATAATAAGACACAGATTTAAAGTTGTCTGATAAATGTAATTTTCTTCAATTTTGTCAGTTTATCTCTGGAAGCAGATGTACAATCTTATATGAAACAAATATTAAAAATCTAAACAAAGCCTGTCAAGGAGACTTAGTCAAAATGGTCCTTCCTTTATAGAGATGTAGGGATTCTGAAACATTGGGAATCAAAAAGATGGAGAGAATGAGTATCCAATCTTTTTTTTTCCAAACTTAATAAGCATAATATATAGATTTTCAGATCATAAAGGGGTATTTAAAAATCTGGTAATCAAAACTAAATCTATAAATTCAGCTTCTCATTTTATTACAGGGGAGAAAACTCATAGAGTTTGTGACTTCTCCAAAGTTATCTTTCTATCAGTCACCTAGAACTCAAAATCAGAAACCAAATCCTCTTTAGAGTTTCAGAAACTTGCCTGATTGATTGCATGAATCTCTTGAGGGCTTAGTGAAATACAGATAAAACAGATTCTATCCACCTTGACTTCTTAAATCATAATCTTGAGGGGAAATATGTATTTTAACAAGTACCCATTGGGAGGTGAGTGTTATGATTAGGCAATTTTGGGAAATTTTATGTTTAGATGGCAATTCACTGATCTTTCCATATTGACACTTGAGCTTCACAATCACCACAATTTATGGCATTTTAAAGGTTAGAAATGATTGCATTTCATAACTAATTAGGTGGAGGGTTTTGAATAGTATATGAGGACAAAGTTGTGGGTTTAGCCTTAATCATTCAGTTATGTTCAAGCTGAAACCTTTCATCTTCTCAGTTTGTGTCAAATTGTTCTGATTGACTTTTCATCAGGGTTCTTTTTAGTATGACAGTGGTTTCCCTGAAATTTGAGGATCTTTGAGCTATGGTTCACCCAATTTATGCTTGGGAACTTCTTCCTGGAGAATTTAATCATTCCTTTATTCAACTTGTCTTTCATCACTATAAAGTCATCTTTAAATTAAAATAATTTTCATAAAAGTTTAACTTCATGCCCTGTCTAGGTGGCTTGATTGGAGCATTGTCCCATACGCCAATAAGAGATCAACCAAAGGAATTGTATGCATGCATATAAGCATAGCCAATGGACACAAGACACTGGGGGGTAGGGGAGGCCAGGGGAAGGTCAAGGGAGAAAAAAGGAGACATATGTACCACTCTTTGTAATATTTTAAGCAATAAAACAAAATTTTAAAAAACTGGAAGAAAAAAAAAAGATTGTGGCTTTGATTCCCTGTCAGGGCACATACCTAGGTTGCAAGCTCAATTTCTGGTCAGGGCATTGTAGGAGAGGCAACCGATCAATGTTTCTCTCTCACATCAATCTCTCTTCTCTTTTTTTCTCTCTAAAAAATCAATTAAAATATACCTTTGGGTAAAGATTTAAAAAAATATTTAACCTTACAACTCACATTTTACAGGTGAAGAAATGGACACTCACAGAAGCTATTTGATTCACCTTAGAACCCAGAGATGTTCAGTGGCAGGGTCAAAGCATAAAACTATTCCTCTATTCCGTGTTGATTGAGCACTTACTCCATTCAGGGCAATGTAAGGGGTAACTCACTGAAAGGGGTAAAAAGTTGCAGAATACTTGGTTCCTTTGCCCTCAAGAAAGTCCATGTCTTCAGATTCCAAAATAAGTCAAGCAGCCTAAAGATGATGGATCACTGCTAATATCACTTTAATTTCATTAGAGAAAATTGCTTTTAACTTCACTCCTATATTTATCAAAATAGTCATTGGGACTGTGGCAGGAGAAAGAGAGGTTGCAAACTCTTATCCTAGAGACCTGCTTTATTTCGTCAGCACAGTACTTACATTTTTCTTAAATTAACAGCTAAAAATTGGAAGAGTTCACATTTAAATATCTACATTTCTGGATTCTCTTGAAAAAAAAAATTCAGTGATCTGGCCTGACTGGACCAATGGTACCTTATGGCAATAGTTCTCTGGAGGTGAGGAGCTACTTTTTATGGGCTGGTGCTTGCAGTTCACAGAACCTTGCACACATTCCTATTGCCTACCCAACCCCTGAAAGATTTAAATTTGCTAACCCTATTAAATTCTGGGGCTACCAGTTGTCTGAACTGTACCTGACAGCAGGTGGCAGCGATAAACCATGTAGTTTCCATTTCTTCTACAGGTAAGAAAGATACTGCCGGAAGCCGGTCCATCCTTGCTGCTTGACACAGTCGCTGCAGGAAAGAAACATCTGCACAGCATATGTTTCAAGGGACCTGGCCTATATAGCATACTGTTCTTAATATGTTTGCTCCCCTTAGCGCTGTGTGTTTTAACCAAGGTCACCTCTCCGAGAAAGGTTGTTTCCCCAGGTAGGAATTTTTCCCTGAAGTCAGGGAGGGGATGCCTCTCCTAGAAAGGTTGTTTCCCCAGGTAGGAATTTTTCCCTGAAGTCAGGGAGGGGATGAAACTCCTTAACTAAGTGCCAGGCGGGTAGTTAATCACTACAAACAATCATGCTTAAGCTACATAATCTTTACTCCCTGGAATGGAGATAAGAAACGCCCTAACCTTTGTAATAGAAATTGACAGGATTAAAATCAACTGGGATAAATACGGATGTAACAAGACAATAAACAGCAGAACTTCGCTGGAGATCCAGACCAGAACTTGGCTGGAGATCCTGGCTAGAGATCCTGGCTAGGCTGCTGATCAACTGAACGCTGTCTCTGTGTCATTCCTTCTTCGCCGACTCCATCCACACCTTTGGGGACCCCTGGACCTGCTGGGGTTGGACTCCGGCAAGATACAGCAGCAACAAGTGACTTCAGCGACTTTTCTTTTTTCTTTAAAAAATCCACCACCCTAAGGTCACTAGATTTTAGTTTAATCATATTTTGATAAAGTAAGTGGTGAGAAAGGGATTTAATTCAGTAGTGAGAAGCAGCCCGATGTGTGCAGTAGAAATCCACAGAATGGCATGAGAGGAATAGCTGGCTAGTAGCAAATAATCATGAAACAGAAAGGTAGGGCGAGGTGGCTAGTACCTCACACTATATACAAAAATTAACTCAAAATGGTCATACACCTAAATGTAAGAGCTAAAGCTTTAAAACTATTAGAGGACAACACAGTAATAAATCTTTGTTGACTTGGAATTAGGGAATGGTTTCTTAGATATGATATCAAAAACATAAACAACAAAAGAAAAAGTAGTTAAATGGGACTTCATCAAAATTTAAAACTTTCGTGCTCTAAAGTATACCTTCAAGAAAATGAAAAGGCAACCTGCAGGATGGGAGAAAATGTTTACAAATCATACTTCTCATAATGGACTGAGTATAAAAAACTCATAAAACTGAACAAAAAAGATAAATGACCATTTAAAATAAACTCTGCAAACCTATTCTTATATTGAATTCATGTAGAAGTTCAACACTTTATATAGAGCTATACAGATGTATTTTATTTTTTGATTTACCTTTATTGTTGAAAGTATTATAGATATCCCCCTTTTTTACCCATTGACCCCCTCCACCCCGCACCCAACCCTCCCAGGCCTTCACCACACTATTTTCTGTGTTCATGGCCTGTGCATATATGAGTATAAGTTCCCTGGTTAATCTCTCTGCCCCACCCCTACCTCCCCTCTGAGATTTGTTCGTCTGTTCAATGCTTATATGTCTCTAGATCTATTGTTCATCAGTTTATTTTATTAATTAGATTCCATATATGAGTGTGATAATGTGATACTTATCTTTCTCTAACTGGCTTACTTTGCTTAGCATAATACTCTCCAGGTCTCTCCATGCTATCACAAAGGGTAAGAGATCCTTCTTTTTTACAGGCTGCATAGTATTCCATAATGTAAATGTACCATAGTTTTTTTATCCACTCATATAATGATGGGCACTTAGGCTATTTTCAGATCTTACTTATTGTAAATAACGTTGCTATGAACATTGGGGTGCATATATTCTTTCTGATTACTGTTTTGGTTTTCTTAGGATATATTCCTAGAAGTGGCATCACTGGGTCAAATGGCAATTCCATTCTTAATTTATTGAGGAAACTCCATACTGTTTTCCACAGTGGTTGCACAAGTTTGCATTCTGACCAGCAGTGTACTTGGGTTCCCTTTCCTCCACATTCTCACCAGCACTTGTCATTTGTTGATTTGTTGATGATAGCTTTTCTGACAGGTGTGAGGTGATACCTCATTGTCATTTTAATTTACATCTCTCAGATGATTAGTGACTTTGAGCATTTTTTCATATGTCGATTGGCCTTTTGTATGTCCACTTTGGATGTGTCTATTTAGGTTCTTTACCCATTTTGGATTGTTTGTCTTTCTTTTGTTGAGTTGTATGAGTTCCTTATATATTTTGGATATTAACCTCTTATCAGATGTATTATTGACAAATATGTTCTCCCATGCAGTGGGCTCCCTTTCATTTGCTTCTGGTTTCTTTTGCTTTGCAGAAGCTTTTTATTTTGATGTAATCCCATTTGTTAACTTTTTCCTTAGTTTGACTTGCCCTAGGAGATGTATCTGGAAACATATTGCAATGAGAGATGTCTGATATTTTGCTGCCTGTAGTTTCTTCTAAGATTTTTGTGGTTTTATGACTTACATTTAAGTCTTTGATCCATTTTGCATTTATTCTTGTACTAGAGGCCCGGTGCAAAAAAATGTGTACACTCCGAGGGGTCCCTCAGCCCGGCCTGTGCCCTCTCGCAGTCTGGGAACCCTCAGGGGGTGTCCACCTGCTGGCTTAGGCCCACTCCCTGGGGGATCGGGCCTAAGTTGGCAGTCAGACATCCCTCTGGCAGTCCAGGAGCCCTTGGAGGATGTCCACTTGCCAGGGGGAGCAGGCCTAAGCTGCAACTGGACATCCTTAGCTCTGCTGAGGAGGCGGGAGAGGCTCCTGCCACCACCTCTGTACTGGCAGCCATCAGCCTGGCTTGTGGCTGAGCAGAGCTCCCCCTGTGGGAGCGCACTGACCACCAGGGGACAGCTCCTGCATTGAGCGTCTGCCCACTGGTGATCAGTGACCAGTCATTCACAGTCATTCTGCTGTTAGGGTCAATTTGCATATTACCCATTTATTATATAGGATAGAGGCCTAGTGCACAGGTGGGGGCCAGCTGGTTTGCCCTGAGGGGTGTCCCAGATCAGGGTGGGGGTCCCACTGGGGTGCTTGGCGAGCCTGGGTGAGGGTCTGATGGCCGTTTTCAGGCTGGCCAAGCCCCCCAGTGGGGACCCTCACCCCATGAGGGTGTGACCAGCCTGGGTGAGGAGCTGACGGCCGTTTTCAGGCTGGCCACAGCCCCTTCAGGGTGGCAGGAGGTCCCACTGGGGTGCCTGGCCAGCCTGAGTGAGGGGCTGATGGCCGTTTTCAGGCTGCCCACGCCCCCCGGTGACCCAAGCCCCAGTCTCTCCTTTTATTCTTTTTTTTTTTTCTGGGATTTATTTATCTTCTATAATTGAAACTTTGTAGCCTTGAGCAGAGCCCAGTGCCGGCCAGGGCAGGCCGGAAGCTTGGCCTCCTCCATCTCTGGGGGCAACCCAAGCCTCCTGTTCACTCCAGCTCCATGACCATCGCCATCTTTGTGACGGAGTGACGGAGTGATGGTTAATGTGCATATTACTCTTCTATTAGATAGGATATGGTGTAAGTGGATGGTCTAGTTTCATTTTTTGGCATGTACCTATCCAATTTTCTCAACACCATTTTTTGAAGAGACTATCTTGACTCCATTGTATGCTCTTACCTTCTTTGACAAGTATTAATTGAGCAAAATGGTTTGGGTCAATATCTGGGTTCTCTGTTCTGTTCCATTGGTCTATATGTCTGTTCTTGTGCCAGTACTAGTGGCTTTGTAGTATATAACCTAATATCTGGTATTGTGATCCCTCCAACTTTGTTTTTCTTTCTCAAGATTGCTGCAGCTATTCAGGGTCTTTTCTGGTTCCATATAAATTTGTGGAGAGTTTGTTCCAGATCTGTGAAATATGCCATTGGTATTTTAATAGGGATTGTATTGAATCTGTAGATTTTTGGGTGTAGTATGGACATTTTAATGATGTTGACTCTACCAATGTATAAACGCAGGATATGCTCTCACTTGTTTATATCTTTCTGTATTTCTTTTTTCAACATTTTGTAGTTTTCAGAGTACAGGTCTTTTACATCCTTGGTTAAGACTGGCAGGATTTTAAATGGTACTGCTACTCTGGAAACCAGTATGGTTGTTTCTCAAAATGTGACCCAGCAATGCCACTCCTATATATATAGCCAAGAGAAATAAAAACATATGTCCAGAAGCAGTCAGCAAAAAGTTTCCAGCAGACAAAAGCCCAGGGCCAGACGGCTTTACAAGGGAGTTTGACCAAACATTCAAGGAAGAACTAAAACCTATCCTCCTCAGACTACTCCAAAAAATTCAAGAGGGAGGAACACTTCCAAGCTCATTCTATAAAGCCAGCATCACACGCATATCAAAACCAGGGAAAGACAACACAATGAAAGAGAATTAAAGGCCAATATCCCTCATGAACATAGATGCCAAAATCTTCAACAAAATCTCAGCAAATCGGATCCAGCAGTACATCAGAAAGATCATATACCATGACCAAGTAGGATTTATCCCAGGGATGCAAGGATGGTACAATATCCGAAAATCAATAAACGTTGATACATCACATAAACAAATTGAGAGGAAAAAATACACATGGTCATATCAATTGATGCAGAAAAAGCATTTAACAAAATCCAACACAAACTTCTGATAAAAACTTTCAGCAAGGTGGGAATAGAAGGATCATACTTCAACATAATACAAGCCATATATGATAAACCCACATCCAACATCATACTCAATGGGCAAAAACTAAAACCATTTCCCCTAAGAACAGGAACAAGACAGAGATGCCCACTCTCACCACTCCTGTTCGACATAGTACTGGAAGTACTAGCCATTGCAATTAGACAAGAAGAAGAAATAAAAGGCATCCAAATTGGAAAAGAAGAAGTAAAACTGTCCTTATTTGCAGATGACATGATATTGTACATAAAAAACCCTAAAGACTCCATCAAAAAAACTATTCGACTTGATAAATGAATTCGGCAATGTAGCAGAATATAAAATTAATGCGAAGAAATCTATGGCATTTCTATACACCAATAGTGAACTTACAGAAAGAGAGACTAAAAACCAATCACATTTACCATCACACCAAAAAAATTAAGATACCTAGGAATAAACTTAACTAAAAAGGTAAAAGACCTCTACTCAGAAAGCCACAGGATATTGAAAAAAGAGATAGAGGAAGACATAAACAGATGGAAGAACATATCATGTTCATGGATTGGTAGCATCAACATCATTAAAATGTCCATACTACCCAAAGCAATCTATAAATTCAACTCACTTCCCATTAAAGTACCAACAGCATAATTCACAGATCTAGAATGAACTCTCCAAAAATTCATCTGGAATAAAAAAAGACCCCGAATAGATGCAACAATCCTGAGAAAGAACAAAGTAGGTGGGATCTCAATACCAGATATCAAGCTGTATTACAAAGCCACTGTTCTCAAAACTGCCTGGTAGTGGCACAAGAACAGGCATATAGATCAATGGAATAGAATAGAGAGCCCAGAAATCGACCCTAACCAATATGCTCAATTAATATTTGACAAAGGAGTCAAGAACATACCACATGATCTCACTCATTTGTGGATTATAGAGAACAACATAGACTGATGAAAATGGACAGACTCAAAGACTGAGAAACAGCAATCAGGCTATCAATCCCCAGAAGGAAAGTAGGGGAGGGCGGGGGTAAGGGGAAGAGATCAACCGAAGGACTTGTATACATGTATATAAGCCATACCAATGGACATGGACAGCAGGGGGGATGGGAGCATGAGTGTGTGTGGGGGGGAGGTTGGGGGTTAATGGGGGGGATGAGGACACATTTGTAATACCTTAACTAATAAAAAAAAATAAAAAAAAAGAACATACAATGGAGTCAAGATAGTCTCTTCAATAAACGGTGTTGGGGAAATTGGACAGATACATGCAAAAAAATGAAACTAGACCACCATCTTACACCATACACAAAAATAAACTCAAAATGGATAAAGGACTTAAATGTAAGACGGGAAACCATAAAAATACTAGAGGAATCCAAAGGCAACAAAATCTCAGAAATATGCCGAAGCAATTTCTTCACTGATACAGCTCCTAGGGCATTGGAAACTAAAGGGAAAATGAACAAATGGGACTGCATCAAAATAAAAAGCTTCTGCACAGCAAAAGAAACCATCAACAAAACAACAAGAAAGCCCACTGCATGGGAGAACATATTTACCAATGTTATCACCGATAAGGGTTTAATCTCCAACATTTATAAGGAACTCATACAACTTAACAAAAGGAAGATAAACAATCTAATCAAAAAATGGGCAAAAGACCTAAATAGACACTTTTCAAAAGAGGACATTCAGAAAGCCAAGAGACATATGAAAACATGCTCAAAGTCACTAATCATCTGAGAGATGCAAATCAAAACAACAATGAGGTACCATCTCACACCTGTCAGAATGGCTATCATCAACAAATCAACAAACGACAAGTGCTGGAGAGTATGCGGAGAAAAAGGAACACTCGTGCACTGCTGGTGGGAACGCAGACTGGTGCAGCCACTATGGAAGACAGTATGGAGTTTCTTCAAAAAGTTAAAAAATGGAACTCCCATTTGACCCAGTGATCCCACTTCTAGGAATATATCCCAAGAAAACAGAAACACCAATCAGAAAGGATATATGCACCCCTATGTTCATAGCAGCACAATTCCCCATAGCTAAGATCTGGAAACAGGCTAAGTGCCCATCAGCAGATGAATGGATTAGAAAACTGTGGTACATCTACATGATGGAATACTATGCTGCTGTAAAAAAGAAGGAATTCTTACCATTTGCAACAGCATGGATGGAATTGGAAAGCATTATCCTAAGTGAAATAAGCCAGTCAAAGAAAAATACCACATGATGTCACTCATTTATGGATAATAAAGACCATTATGAACTGATGAACAAAAATAGATACAGAGGTAGAGCAGCATCGAACAGACTGTCACACTACAGCGGGAAGGCCGGGGAAGGTTGGGGGGCGGGGGTGGGTAAGAGATCAACCAAAGGACTTGTATGCATGCATATAAGCATAACCAATGGACATAAGACACTAGGGGGTAGGGGAGGCCGGGAGAATATCAAGGGGAGGAAAAAAAGGAGACACATGTAATACTCTTTGTAATACTTTAAGCATTACAAAAATAAATAAATAAAAAATAACTGGTACATCTACACAATGGTAAAAAAAAATATGTCCACACAAATTTTGTACATGAATATTCATAGCAGCATTATTTGCCAAAAGATGCAAATGATCCAAATGCCCATTAATTAGTGAATAGGTAAACAAAATGTAGTATATTCACACAATTGAATAATCTTCAATTATAAAAAGAAATGAAGTACCAAACATGCTACAATATGGGTGAACCTTGAAAAATGATGTTAAATTTAAAAAGGCAGACACAAAATGAATTCATTTATATAAAATGTCCAGAATAGGTAAACATATGGAGACAGGAAGTAGATTGATGGTTGCTAGAGTATGCAAGGAGGGTAGGTCGGGATTAATGGGTGTGATCAAAATATTCTGAAATTAGATAGGAATGGTGGGGAGTATATTAGAAATAACTGAATTATATACTTTCAAAGGATAAATTTTATGGTATGTGAATTATAGCTTAATAAGTTATTGTTTTAAAAGGTATATTGGATGTTAGTCTCCCTCAGTGATTCAGGATCAGTTGTAAGAAAATCAGGTGTTTTCTCATATTGAAGTAATATAGTTTAGTGTGAATGAGCTATTGGTTATGGGATGTGGATTAAAGCAGCTATGGCTGGCCTAGACCCCTCTCTGACTTCTGAAGGACAGTAAGCTGGGGAAGAAGGCAATTGGCAATGAGAAAAAGTGGGAAAGTTGAAAAGGAGACCAAAGTGAGGCCTTTCCTGGGATAGAAACTACCTTACTCTTAACAGATGGAAAAGGTGAGGTTATAGAGCTTCCACATGTTTTTTGTAAGACATCAGAAATTAGCCTGATAATAATCTTTCAACAGAATAGAACACAAAGTACAAGTTTCAGCAAGGCAAAGAAGAGGCAGGGCTCATAGTTATGGCTTGCATGACCAGAACTTTCTCATTTCACCCTAATTCCACTGAGTTCCATTGAATTCCACTGAGTTCACACACACACACACACACACACACACACACACACACACACACACACACACACACGGGAGAGGGAACCCAATGTTTTATGGTGACCCAATTAATTATTTTGCTGGAGAAAATGATGGTGTGACTCAGTAGAACAGAGCTTAAAGCATCAAGATTGTCAGTAATCCAGGCTGAAAACTCTTGTTGGATGGCTCTCTTCTCTCTCCTAGGCACTCATCCATATCTTAGTTATCATGGGCTATTGATTTATTTTTCTTATCTAATGTACCTCACATCTGTTCCTTTGTTTTTAGTCCTCACACCACCCTATGAGACCAGGTGCTCATCAACTCATGCCTGAAAAAACAACTGAACTAACGGTGAGAAAATAAAAGGATCAGCTTAAAGGCTAACTAACTGCAAATTTCCTCTTAAGGGAAGAGTTCTATGTTTGTTTTAGCAAACACCTTGATGGGTCATTTTGAGTGCTCAAAGATTACTCTTGGGGTATGGTTAGAATAAACCTGGAGCTAAACTGCTTTGCTTGAGAAATTAGCAGGAATGGCATGGTTAGGGTATTCATGATCTGAGGAAAACTAAGGAGAAGATTGAAGATGAGAGAAGGAAAATTGAGCAGCATTGAGAAAAATCCAAGCCCTAGTAGAATGGCTAAGGAACTTTTAAGGCAAGAGATCTTCAATATTTAATTTTAACTTGTTTGTTGTTGCATTGCAAATACCTGTTACTTCAGTAAAATCTGTGAGCATACAGCTATAGGTAGTATATGGGATAGTGAAAGAATCAAGGAGTGAGCAGAGAGGTGACACAATACAGTACAGAAAAGGAACCACATACCCAGGTGGCATGAGAAAATAATAAGAACATAGTGGAAGCAGAAACTCACAGAAATTGGTGACCAGAAGAAACATAAGCACCAAGCCTTCCCTATAATCTCCTAAATCTTAAAGGGTATAATGACCACAGCAAGTCAGGAAACCTAGGGCCTTAAAGTACCTGAATCTACCGCTGATTTGGGGTACTTATTTACTGCTCTTCCAAATTCGCACTTCTTCCCTACACACTCTTCTCTGTGCTTTGTGTCCAAGGAGGAAATGAACCTATATTGACATAATGAATGGGCTTTCTTATATTTAGCTTCCTATTGGGTTCCACCATTGAGAAGCCCTGCCAGGAGATCTGAGAGGGGAAGGAGAGTGAGGTCAGATATTTATTCACTCAGCAACTTCCCTGAAGGGTCACAGTGGGATGACAAAGTTCACACCACCTGATAGATGACTCACTCATCATCCTTCTCTCTCAACAACTAACTTATCCCACTTCTCTCATTTCTCTTACAGGACTGAGAATGGTAATAACCCCACTTTACTACTTCTTGTGATTTTCTTACACCCTACCCATATTTTGTTAATTGTCCTTTTATTAAATTATTTTAAATTGCCAAATATGAATATGACATCTACTTTTAACAATGTTTTGCTGGTACACTGATTAATACACTCCTTAGGCCTTTACATTCATTATCTCAGTTAGTTCTCCCTATAACTCTATGAGGTAGATATTACTATTAAACTTATCTTACAGATTTGGAAAGATGAGGCAAAGACAGGTTAAGTCACTTGCCTGAGAACATTCTGACTCTAGAGTTTTGGCTTCTATATATTATGGGTTTTTTTCCCACTCTAATAGCATCCCTACATCTGGGTTCCAAACCATTTGATATAATATGACCAGATTATTCTTCTTAAAACATTCATCTAAGGCAGCCGTGGGCAAACCGGATCCGGCCCATTTGAAATGAATAAAACTATTGAAAAAAAAGAACGTACCCTTTTATGTAATGATGTTTACTTTGAATTTATATTAGTTCACACAAACACTCCATCCATGTTTTTGTTCCGGCCCTCCGGTCCAGTTTAAGAACCCATTGTGGCCCTCGAGTCAAAAAGTTTGCCCACCCCTGATCTAAGGCCTTCTAAGATCTGGCTCCTATCTATCTTTTATCTCCTCTATACATTACTCTATACAAGCCTTTCAATCAAGCTAAACTGGACTATTTATTTTTCCATGCACATACCTATTAGCCATACCTTATCCTTCCTCTCATAAGGTGCTCCAAGCTTGGACTTCCCTCTTTGCTCCCATCCCATCTCCTTCCTTGCTAGTTTCAATCTTCCCTTTCTTTTGAGGTCCAGCTGAAATCCTCTTTCCTTGATAAAGTCAGCTTAGTCCCAGTCATTACGACAACAAATCCACTTTCTGCCACTTTCTGGTTAGGTGACCTTCAGTCTTGTGGGCCCTACATAGATCTGCTAGATTATTATCTGTGGGATAGGGACTTCTTTTTTATAGTAGTGTAGTATTCCATTGTGTAGATGTACCAGTTTTCCAATTCACTCATCTGCTGATGGGCACTTAGGCTGTTTCCAAATCTTAGCTATTGTAAATTGTGCTGCTATGAACATAGTAGTACATATATCCTTTCTGATTGGTGTTTCTGTTTTCTTGGGATATATTCCTAGAAGTGGGGTTACTGGGAGGACTGGAATTTTATGTTTTAAACAAGGGCCCCATCAATCTGCATGTTTAGGTAAGTATAGGTACTCAGCTAAAAAAATGAAACTACTTCAGAGTTTAAGTAAAATAAGCCAGTCAATGAAAGAAAAATACCACATGATCTCACTCATTTATGGATAATAAAGACCATTATGAACTGATGAACAACAATAGATACAGAGGCAGAGCAGCATCAAACAAACTGTCAAACTACAGCGGGAAGGCCAGGGAGGGTTGGGGGGCGGTGGGGGGGGTGGTAAGAGATCAACCAAAGGACTTGTATGCATGCATACGAGCATAACCAATGGACACAAGACACTGGGGGGCATGGGAGACTAGGGGAGGGTCAAGGGGAGAAAAAAAGGAGACATATATAATGCTCTTTGTAATACTTTAAGCAATAAAACAATTTAAAAAAATAAAAAATAAATAAATTATCTAACCTTGCAACTTAAACAATTAGAAAGAGAGCAACAAGAAAAGCACATAGTATCCAGAGGAGGGAAATAATAAATATCAGAGCAGAAATAAATGACATAGAGATCCAAAAAACAATACAAAAGATCAATGAAACCAAGAGCTGGTTCTTTGAAAGGAGAAACAATATTGATGAACCTCTAGCCAGGCTCACCAAGAAGCAAAGAAAGAGGACCCAAATAAACAAAAATCAGAAATGAAAGAGGCAAAATAACAACAGACACCACAGAAATAAAAAGGATTGTTAAAAAGTACTATGAACAACTCTATTCCAACAAACTACACAACCTGGAGAAAATGGACTTATTCCTAGAAAAATATAACCTTCCAAAACTCAATCAGGAAGAATCTGAAAACCTGAATAGGCTGATAACTATGGAAGAAATTGAAGCAGTCATCAAAAAGCTTCCAGCAAACAAAAGCCCGAGACCAGACGGCTTCACAGGGGAGTTTTACCAAACATTGAAGGAAGAACTAAAACGTATCCTCCTCAGACTATTCCAAAAAAATCCAAGAGGAAGGAACACTTCCAAGCTCATTCTAAGAAGCCAGCATCACCCTAATACCAAAACCAGGGAAAGACAACACAATGAAAGAGAATTACAGGCCATTATCCCTCAAGAACATAGACGCCAAAATCCTCAACAAAATCCTAGCAAATCGGATCCAACAGTACATCAGAAAGATCATACACCATGACCAAGTAGGATTTATCCCGGGTATGCAAGCATGGTACAATATCCGCAAATCAATAAACGTGATACATCACATAAACAAATTGAGAGATAAAAATCACATAGTCATATCAATTGATGCAGAAAAAGCATTTGACAAAACCCACCACCCTTTCTTGATAAAATCTCTCAGCAAGGTGGGAATAGAAGGATCATACCTCAATATAATAAAAGCCATATATGAAAAACCCATAGCCAACATCGCACTCAATGGGCAAAAACTAAAACCATTTCCCCTAAGAACAGGAACAAGACAGGGATGCCCATTCTCACCACTCCTGTTCGACATAGTACTGGAGGAACTAGCCATTGTGATCAGACAAGAAAGAGAAATAAAAGGCATCCAAAAAAAGAAGAAGTAAAGCTGTCCTTCTTCGCAGATGACATGATACTGTACATAGAAAAGCCTAAAGATTCCATCAAAAATTATTAGGCTTCATAAATGAATTCAGCAATGTAGCAGTATACAAAATTAACACCAAGAAATCTATGGCATTTCTATACACCAATAGTGAACTTACAGAAAGAGAGGCTAAAAAAGCAGTCCCATTTACCATCGCACCAAAAAAATTAAGATACCTAGGAATAAACTTAACTAAGGAGGTAAAAGACCTATATGCAGAAAACTTTAGAACGTTGAAAAAAGAGACAGAGGAAGACATAAACAGATGGAAGAACATACCGTGTTCATGGATTTGTAGAATCAACATCATTAAAATGTCCATACTACCTAAAGCAATCTATAGATTCAATGCACTCCCCATTAAAATACCAACAGCATAATTCACAGATCTATAAAGAACTCCAAAAATTCATCTGGAATTAAAACAAAAACAAAAACAAAAAAACCCCCACCCGAATAGCTGCAGTGATCCTGAGAAAGAAGAAGAAAGTAGGAGGATCTCAATACCAGATATCAAGATGTATTAAAAGGCACTGTTCTCAGAACTGCCTGGTACTGGCACAAGAACAGACATATAGATCAATGGAATAGAATAGAGAACCCAGAAATCAGCCCCAACCAATACGCTCAATTAATATTTGACAAAGGAAACAAGAACATACAATAAAGTCAAGACAGTCTCTTCAATAAATGGTGCTGGAAAATTTGGCCAGACACATCCAAAAAAATGAAACTAGACCACCAACTTACACCATACACAAAAATAAACTCAAAATGGATAAAGACCTTAAACGTAAGATGGGGAACCATAAAAATCTTAGAAGAATCCAAAGGCAGGAAAATCTCAGACATATGCTGAAGCAATTTCTTCACTGATACCACTTCTAGAGCAATGGAAACTAAAGGGAAAATAAACAAATGGGACTACATCAAAATAAACAGCTTCTGCACAGCAAAAGAAACCATCAACAAAACAACAAGAAAACCCAGTGCATGGGAGAACATATTTGCCAGTGTTATCACTGATAAGGGTTTAATCTCCAACATTTACAGGGAACTCATATAACTTAACAAAAGGAAGACAACCCAATTAAAAAAAATGGTCAAAGGACTTCAATAGATACTTTTGAAAGAAGACATAAGGAAGGCCAAGAGACATATGACAACATGCTCAAAGTCATTAATCATCCAAGAGATGAAAATCAATACAATAATGAGGTACCATGTCATACTTGTCAGAATGGCTATCATCAACAAGTCAACAAATGACAAATGCTGGCGAAGATGCAGAGAAAAAGGAACCCTCGTGCACTGCTGGTGGGAATGCAGACTGGTGCAGCCACTGTGGAGAACAGTATGGAGTTTCCTCAAAAAACTAAAAATGGAACTTCCATTTGACCCAGTGATCCCACTTCTAGGAATATATCCCAAGAAACCAGAAACATTAATCAGAAAGGATATATGCACTCCTATGTTCATAGCAGCACAATTTACAATAGCTATGATTTAGAAACAGCCTAAGTGCCTATCAGCAGATGAGTGGATTAAAAAACAGTGGTACATCTACACAATGGAATACTATGCTGCTCTAAAAAGGAAGGAACTCCTACCACTTGCATCCACATGGATGGAGCTGGAGAGCATTATGCTAAGTGAAATAAGTCAGTCAGAGAAAGATAAATATCGCATGATTGCACTCATTTGTGGATTATAATGAACATAAATTGATGAACAATAACCAATCCAGAGACAGAGCAGCATTGATCAAACTGTCAAATTTCAGAGGGAAGGTAGGGGAGGGTGGGGGCAAGGGCGAGAGATCAACCAAAGGACTTATATGCATGCACTTAAGCATAACCAATGGACACAGACACCAGGGGGTGAGGGCATGAGTGGGGGGATGAGGGGACAATGGGGAGATAAGGACACATTTGTGATACCTTAATCAATAAAGGGGAAAAAAAATTTAAAAAACCCTCAGCATTCTAGAGCATTTGAAATCTGATAATGGCTTACCCTCTTTTTTGTAAAAACAAACAAAAAACCCTCAACAATAAAGCATTAACAGAATAGATCTATACCAGTAGATTATTTGGCCCTCAGAACACTGCAAAGATCTCTAAAATAAGGCTGCAACTGGTTACTCAAGAGAGTTTACTAGAGAGATAACTAATTGGTTATTTATATGTGTCCTATAGACAGTTTTACCTACAATGGGAGCCTCCCAATTAGAAAAGGTGGTACAAAATGTATCTCTGACTTAAACTGAACTGATCAATAATATCATCTTAGACCTGGAAGGCATTTAAATGAACATCAGCTCACCGTCCAGCATTGTTATAGAAGATAGAATTTTCCTATAATTTTTCCTTATGGACAAGTTGAGTCTGTGTGATTGCTAATACATCCTACTGTACTTGTGTAAACACTTCAGATTAAGTGCAAAGATAAATAGAAAGACTTAAGGAGAAAGACATCTGCTTTTCTAAGGTAGACCTTGGCAGTTACAGGATCTGTTTAGATGATTAAGTCTGAAATCCTGAGGAGCATGGTTAAGGTCAAAACAGCAGATGGCCCTTATCCTTGTGTTTGAGTCCTGTAAATAACAACCTTAATTAAATATTATATGAAACAAATAGAACAGATTTGATCCCAGTCTCTTTTAATCAGATTAAATAGCGTGGCTGATCAAATGGTACACTTATGGGAAAATTTACTAGAAGCCAAAATGGTGTAGAAATTAAGAGTGAATATTGTTGGATAATAGTGCCTTCCCCATGAGTCTCAAGTTTCTATATGTTTTGTAAGTAAGACATTGACTGCCATTTGTTCCATATTATCATTTCAAGGAAATTTGTATAGTAAACAGCCTAAGAAGGTAGAGATAGTTTCTCCCTCAGGAGGAAAGGATAGGTATACTTTCCTGTCCAGTATAATAAAGATTATGTTTCTCACTGGAGTCAAGGGCAGGACCATTATAAAATGTTCAGGTTTTCTAAACTCAGGACTCCTCTCCTGAAATGCAACCTGCAATCCTATAATCCTGTAATGCTATAATCCTATAACCCATGCTGTATCTGGATGTCTTCATGCTGTCCTTTGAAAGTTAGAGCTCTGGGAATCAGCACAAAAATGCTATTATTCTTGTTACTGCCATAACCATGAATAATAATTTGTTTTTTAATATATTTTTATTTTTAAATTACAGTTGGCATACAATATATTAGTTTTAGATGTACAACCTAGCAATCAGACTTTATACAACTTACTAAATAATCACCCCAATAAATTCTGTACCCACCTGGTACCATACATAGTTACCACAACATTATTACCTACATTCCCCACACTGTACTTTACATACCCATGACTATTGTGTAACTACCAATTTGTACTTCTTAATCCCTTCATCTTTTTCACCCATCCCTCCAACACTCCTATCTGGCATCCACCGAAATGTTCTCTGTACCTGAATCTATTTCTGCTCCTTATTCATTTATTTTTTAGATTCCATCACTGATAGACATGTATTTATTGCCATTTTATTATTCATATTTTTATATTTTCCCCCTTTTCTTAAATAAGACCCTTTAACATTTTATGTAATACTGTTTTGGTGGTGATGAACTCCTTTAGCTTTTTCTTTTCTGGGAAGCTATTTATCTGTCCTTCAATTCAAAATGATAGCTTTGCTGGGTAGAGTAATTTTGGTTGTAGGTCGTTGCTTTTCATTGTTTTGAATATTTCTTGCCACTCCCTGCTGACCTGCAAAGTTTCTTGTTGAGAAATCAGCTGACAGTCGTATGGGTGCCCCCTTATAGGTAACTAACTGCTTTTTTCTTGCTGCTTTTAAGATTCTCTCTTTGTCTTTAATAGTCACCACTTTAATTATGATGTTTTTTGTTGGTGAGCCTCTTAGGGTTCATCTTGTTTGGGCTGTGCTTCATGGACTCATATGTCTATTTCCTTCACTAGGTTAGGGAAATTAAGTGTCATTTTTTCAAATTGGTTTTCAATTTCTTGCACTCTCTCTTCTCTTTCAGGTACCCAAATAATGCAAATGTTGGTAGACTTGAAGTTGTCCTACAGGCTCATTATACTAGCCTCATTTTTATGGATTAACTTTTCTTTCTGCTGTTCTGATTGGGTGTTTTATGCTTCATTATCTTCCAAATCTCTGTATTGATCCTCTGCTTATCTACTTCATAGTTGATTCCTCATAATTTGTTCTTTATTTTACTTAATGTATTCTTCATTTCTGACTGATACTTTTTTATTGTTTAAAGTATTACATATGACTCCTTTTCCCCCCAACGACCCCTACACAGACACTCCCACTCTCCAGGAAAAGGCCCCACTTCCCCAGTATCTGTGTCCATTGGTTATGCCAATATGCAAGCATACAAGTCCTTTGGTTGATCTCTTACATCACACTCCCTCCCCCCGCCCTTGCCTGCCTTCCCTCTGAGGTTTGACATTCTATTCGGTGCTTCTCTGTCTCTGGATCCATTTTTGTTCATCAGTCCATGTTGTTCATCATATTCCACAAATAAGTGAGATCATGTGATATTTATCTTTTATCAACTGACTGATTTCACTTAGCATAATGCTCTCTAGGTCCATCCACGCTGTTGCAAATGGTAAAAGTTCTTTTTTTTATAGCAGCGTAGTATTCCATTGTGTAAATATACCATGGTTTTTTAATCCACTCATCTGCTAATGGACACTTAAGCTGTTTCCAAATCTTAGCTATTGTAAATTGTGCTGCTATGAACATAGGGGTGCATATGTCCTTTCTGATTGGTGTTTCTGATTTCTTGGGATACAATCCTAGAAGTGAGATTACTGGGTCGAATGGGAGTTCCATTTTTAACTTTTGGAGGAAACTCCATACTGTTTGCCTCAATGACTGTACCAGTCTGCATTCCCACCAGCAATGCATGAGGGCTCCTTTTTCTCCACAGGCTCAATATCACTTGTCCTTTCTTGATTTGTTGATGATAACTATTCTTTTTTTTAAAAAATATATTTTATTGATTTTTTACAGAGAGGAAGGGAGAGAGATAGAGAGTTAGAAACATCGATGAGAGAGAAACATTGATTAGCTGCCTCTTGCACATCTCCTACTGGGGATGTGCCTGCAACCCAGGTACATGCCCTTGACCGGAATCGAACCTGGGACCTTTCAGTCCGCAGGCCGATGCTCTATCCACTGAGCCAAACCGGTTTCGGCGATGATAACTATTCTGACATGTGTGAGATGGTACCTCATTATTGTTTTGATTTGCATCTCTCAGATGACTAGTGACTTTGAGCATGTTGTCATGTGTCTCTCGGCCTTCTGTATGTCCTCTTTTGGAAAGTGTCTATTTAGGTCCATTGCCCTTTTTTTTATTGGATCGTTTATCTTCCTTTTGTTAAGTGCTATGAGTTCCCTATAAATGTTGGAGATTAAACCCTTATCGGTGATAACATTGGTAAATATGTTCTCCCATGCAGTGGACTTTCTTATTGTTTTGTTGATGGTTCCTTTACTGTGCAGAGCTTTTTATTTTAATGTACTCCCATTTGTTTATTTCTGCATAGTTTTCATTGCCCTAGGAGCTATATTGTAAAGATATTGCTACGACATATGTCTGATATTTTGCTGCCTATGGATTCTTCTAAGAATCCATCTTATGTTTAATCTTTATTCATGTTGTTTATTTTTGTGAATGGTGTAAGTTGGTGGCCTAGTTTCATTTATTTGCATGTATCTGACCAATTTTCCCAACTCCATTTATTGAATAGACTGTCTTGACTCCATTGTATGCTCTTGCCTCCTTTTTCAAATATTAATAGAGAATAATGACTTAGGTCGATTTCTGGGTTCTCTGTGCAGTTCCATTGGTCTATATGCCTGTTCTTGTGCCAGTACTAGACAGTTTTGAGAACAGTGGCTTTCTAATATAGCTTAATATCTGGTATTGTGATCCCTCCAACTTTGTTCTTCTTTCTCATAATTGCTGTGCCTATTCGGTTTTTTGTTTTTGTTTTTTTAATTCCAGATGAATTTTCGGAGCATTTGTTCTAGGTCTGGGAAATATGCTGTTGGTATTTTAATGGGGATTGCATTGAATTTATAAATTGCTTTGGGTAGTATGGACATTTTAATTATGTTGATTCTTCAAATCCATGAACACAGTATGTTCTTCCATTTGTTTATGCTTCCTCTATCTCTTTTTTCAGCATTCTGTAGTTTTCTGCATATAGGTCTTTTACCTCCTTAGTTAAGTTTATTCCTAGGTATCTTATTTTATTTTTTTTTTTGTGCAGTAGTAAATGGGATTATTTTTTTTAGTTTATCTTTCTGTGAGTTCATTATTGGTGTATTAAAAAAGCCACAGATTTCTTGGTGTTAATTTTGTATCCTGTTACATTGCCGAATTCATTTATTAAGTCTAGTGGTTTTTTGATGGAGACTTTGGGGTTTTCTATGTACAATATCATGTCATCTGCGAATAAGGATTGTTTTACTTCTTCTTTTCCAATTTGGATACCTTTTTATTTCTTCTTCTTGTCTGATTGCTATGGCTAGCACTTCCAGTACTATGTTGAACAGGAGTGGTGAAAGTAGGCACCCCTGTCTTGTTCCTGTTCTTAGTGGAAATGGTTTTAGTTTTTGCCCATTGAGTATGATGTTGGCTGTAGGTTTGTCATATAAGGCTTTTATTATGTGGAGGTAGGATCCCTCCATTCCCACTTTGTTGAGAGTTTTTATCAAGAAGAGGTGTTGGATTTTGTCAAATGCTTTTTCTGCATCAATTGATATGATTATGTGATTTTTATCTCTCAATTTGTTTATGTAATGTATCATGTTTATTGATATGCATATATTGTACCAGCCTTACAGCCCCAGAATAAATCCCACTTTGTCATGTTGTTTGATCTTTCTAATGTAATGCTGGATCATATTCGCTAGAAATTTTTTGAGGATTTTAGTATCTATGTTCATCAGGAATATTGGCCTGTAAGTCTCTTTCTTTATAGTGTCATTATATGGTTTTGGAATCAGGGTAATGCTGGCTTCATGAAAGAGCTTGGAAGTGTGCCTTCCTCTTGAATTTTTTGGAATAGTCTGAAAAGGGTTGGTTTTAGTTTTTCTTTTAATGTTTTGTAGAACTCCCTGTAAAACTTTCTGGACCAGGGTTTTTGTTTGCTGGAAGGTTTTTGATTACTGTTTCAATTTCATCAGTAGTTATTGGCCTATTCAGGTTTTTTTTTTTATTCCTGATTCAGTTTTGGAAGCTTGTATTTTTCTAAGAATATGTATATTTCATCTAGATTGTCCAGTTTGCTGGAATAGAGTTGTTCATAGTATTTTTTTACAATCTTTTGTATATCTGTGGGGTCTGCTGTTACTTCACCACTTTCATTTCTGATTTTGTTTAGTTGGGTCTTCTCTCTTTTTTTCTTGGTGAGCTTGGCTAGAGGTTCATCAATCTTGTTTATCCTTTCAAAGAACAGCTCATGGTTTTATTGATTTTTTGTATTTTTTGTCTCTATTTCATTTACTTCCACTCTGATCTTTATTATTTTCCTCCTTCTGCTTACTCTGGGCTTTTCTTGTTGCTCTATTTCTAATTCTTTAAGTTGTAGGGTTAGATAGTTTATTACCATTTTTTCTTTTCTCTTCTTTTCTTTCTATTATTATTATTATTATTATTATTATTACTATTATTATTTTGAGATAGGCCTGTAGAGCTATGAACTTCTCTGTCAGGACTGCTTTCACTGTGTCCCATAGATTTTGGAATGTTAGGTTTTCATTGTCATTTGTTACCAGGACACTTTTTATTTCTTCTTAATCTCTGTGGTAATCCAATCATTGTTTAATAGCATCCTATTTAGCCTCCAAGTGTTTTATTTTTTCATTGTTTTTATTATAGTTGATTTCTAATTTTATGCCATTGTGATCTGAGAAGATGCTTGATATGATTTATATCTTCTTAAATTTGAAGAGAGTTTGCCTGTGTCCCAATATGTGGTCTATCTTTGAAAATGTCCCGTGTGCACTGGAGAAAAATGTATATTCTGAAGCTTTGGAGTGAAATGTTCTGAAGATGTCAATTAATTCCATCTTATCTAGTGAGTCATTTATGATTGTTGTTTCTTTGCTGATTTTTTTGTTTAGAGGATTTATTCAGTGGTGTCAATGGGGTATTAAACTCCCCTTCTATAATTGTATTGCTGTCTATCTCACCTTTGATATCTTGTAGAAGTTTTTTTCTTTTTATGTATTTGGATGCTCCTGTATTGGGTTCATATATGTTTACCAGAGTTATGTCCTCTTGTTGAATTGCTCCCTTTAGTATTATGAAGTGTCCCTCCTTATCTCTTGTTATGGTGTTCACTTTGAGGTCTATTTTGTAAGATATAAGCATTGCTACTTTATCTTTTTTTATTTCCATTTGCTTGAAAATTTTTTCCCATCCCTTCACTCTCAGTCTGTGTGAGTCCTTTGTTCTGAGGTGGATCTCTTCTAGGCAGTGGATATATGGGTCATGTTTTCTTATTCATTCAGCTACCCTATGTCTTTTGATTGGAGCATTTAATCCATTTAAGGTTATTATTGACTAGAGGCCCAGTGCACAAAAATTAGCCTCTCGGCCTGGCCTGTGCCCATTTGCAGTCCAGGACCCCTTGGGGGATGTCCACCTGTCGTCTTAGGCCCACTCCCCAGGGTATCAGGCCTAAGCTTGCAGTCAGACATCCTTCTGGCAGCCAGGACCCCTCGGGGTATGTCCAACTAAAGGTTTATGCCCCCAAGGGAGCTGTGATTAGGAAGCTGGGGTGACAGAGGAGCCACGCTGTCCCGCCCAGCCTGGCCACCCCAGGTCGGGTCGCACACGGGACACCTGGATGGTGGCTGGGCGGGCTGGCAGATCGCTGCTGCCCTGCCTGGCTACCCCAGGTCGGGTCGCACATGGGATGCTGGGGTGGGCCAGCTGATTGCTGCTGCCCCTCCCAGACACCCCAGGTCGGGTTGCACATGGGACGCCTGCTGCCCTGGGTTGCAGATAGCAGGCCTGGATGGCGGCAGGGCAGGCGGGATGGTGCTGTACCACCCCACCACCCTGGGTGGCAAATAGCAGGCCCAGATGGCAGCAGGGCAGGTGGGATGGCGCTGATCTGCCCTGCCTGCAGTATGCAAATTAGCTGCCATATTTGTTAGTGGTTAATTTGCATATTGTGCTGATTAGCCCATGGGAGGCATAGCAAAGGTATGGTCAATTACCATGTTTGTCTATTATTTGATAGGATAGGTACTTGTTTATCACCATTTTTATTCTTTATGTCTGTGTTTCTTCTACCTGTCCTATTTCTTCTTTTATAGCAGTTTCTTTAGCATTTCTTGCATTGCTGGCTTGGTGGTGATAAACTCCCTTAGCCCTTTTTGTTTATGAAGCTCCTTATTTCATCTTCAGTTTTGAATCATAGCCTTACTGGGTATAGTATTCTTGGATTCAGTCTCTTGCTTTGCATCACTTTGTGTATTTCATTCCATTTCCTTCTGGCCTGATGCACTTCTATTGAGAAATCAGTTGATAGTCTAATGGGAGATCCCTTGTAGGCAACTTTCTGTCTCTCTCTGGCAGCCTTTAAGATTCTTACTTTGTTGTTGGTGTTTGCCAATTTAATTATGATGTGTCTTGGTGTCAGTCTTTTTGGGTTCATCTTGTTTGGGACTGTGTCCTTCTTGGACTTGTGTAATTTTTTTCTTCCCAATATCAGGGGAGTTTTCTGTTATTATTTTTTCAAATAGGTTTTCTATTCCTTGTTCTGTTTCACCTTCTTCTGGCACCCATATTATGTGGATGTTGTTTCGTTTGGTGTTATCCCAAAGCTCCCTTAGGCTCTCCTCCTGCTTCTTAAGTTTTTTTTTCCAGTTGCTGCCCTGCTTGGGTGTTTTCTTCTACCTTGTCTTCTAGCTCACTGATGCAGTCCTCAGCTTATTCTAGTCTACTGTTGATGCTTTCCATTTTGGTTATTATTGCAGCTATGTCATTCTTCATTTCTATTTGGTTCTTCTTCATTTCCTCTTGATTCTTACACATGTTGTTGAATTTGTCTTCCATCCTTTTCAGCATCCTTATAACCATTGCTCTAAATTTCATTTACTTTATTTTGTGGTGATTCCTCCTTTTCTTTCAATTGGGGTTTTTTTTTTGTCTTTCCATTTTTGCTGTTACTTTGTGCTTATTTCTATGTATTAGATCAAACTTCTATGTCACCTAAATTTTTTTGAGTTGTCTTATATAGTAGATGTTTTGTGAGACCAAGTGTTGCAATATTTTGGGTCTTCTGGTTTGGATATTCTAGGGGTGCCCCCTGCTTGGAATATTTAGGTTCTCTTGATGTAGTTGTGTCTTAAGTGTTATTGTCCCATTCGTGTATGGAGTCTCCTCTTAGGGTGTCTGGCTATGTGACTTGCTCTCTACCACGTTGACCAAAAAGTACTAAATACAACTCAACAAGACACAACACAAAGGTAACAAAACACAAATGTACTCATGACACTGATAATCCAATAAAAGTGGTCACCAGAGAAATGAGAATTAGGAGAGATAAGAGAGAGAAAAAATGATATTGAGAAAAGTAAAAAAGGTAAAAGAAAACAGAACAAGAAAAAAGAAGAGGGAAAATATACATAAATGAGGAGAAAACACCACAAAACAAACAAATAAATTAAAAAATGCAAACAAACACCCAGAAAAAAAGGGGGAGGTCAGAATCTTTAGAGTCATAGCTTATATCCAGAGTGTAAAGTAAAGGAGTTGAATGAAGAGGAGAATCGCCATAGTTCAGTATAGTGGAGGTAGAAAGAGGAGGAGTGGATAAGAAGAAAAATAAAAAATAATACATTTTAAAAAATAAAATAAAAAGATAAATTGGTTTTAATTTTATCTATCCATATAATCATCTATTTTTGGAAAAGGAGAATAGAGGAGAGTGCAGATAGGCTTGAGTTTAGTGACTGAAACTAATTAAGCAATTAGGAGAAGAAGAGAGCAAGAAAGGAGAGGAAAAACAAAAGCATAAAAATTAGTGAAGAAAGAGAAAAGGGAAGAGTGCATGGACTTGGAGCAAGGAAGAGGAAATTAGAAATATGAGTAAGCCAACAATAATAATAGAAGACTACAATAATAAATAATGCATCACTAAAGCAGATAAAGAAGGTCAATTTTTTTAACAAAGGGTAAAAAAAGGAGAGAGAAAAACTAAATCAGGCACAGTGGAAGCAAAACAGGATGAAAAAGGGAGACATGAGGAATAAAATGGTGGAAACCAAGAAAAACTAAGATAAAAAATAATGAGCCCTAACCGGTTTGGCTCAGTGGATAGAGCGTAGGCCTGCGGACTCAAGGGTCCCAGGTTCGATTCCGGTCAAGGGCATGTACCTTAGTTGCGGGCACATTTCCAGTAGGAGGTGTGCAGGAAGTAGCTGATCGATGTTTCTCTCTCATCGATGTTTCTAACTCTCTATCCCTCTCTTCCTCTCTGTAAAAAATCAATAAAATATGTTTTAAAAAATGATATAAAAATAAAAATTGAATGAAGAAAAATAATACCAAAAATAAAAGGTTAAAAAAGAAAAAACATTTTTTTCTCCCTTAAGTAAAAGATTAAAAAGTGAAGTGTCGTTGGCTTCAGCCCAGTTTTAATGTCCAATGGGAGCTGTTTAAAAACCCTTCTCTACTGTTCTGTTTGCCACTTCTCAGCTTCCTGTTAGTCAGCAACATGTTGAAGTTCCCAGCGATTCACCACTCCTCTCAGCCTGTCTCTGTAGCTTTGGTTGCAGGCAAGTGGGACCAATCTGCCCACTTTGTCTGCCTGCTCTCAGGCTTATTTACACAAGCGTTTATTTCTTACATGGACTTTTGGTGGGGGTGTTTCCAGGACCAATCTCTACCCAGTTCCCCAGGGTTCCCTGGGGCTATTCAGATTCCTGTTTCTTCTGCAAAGTTCTAGGCTGGGTGCAGCTGCATTAGTTGCCCTGTGGGTGCTGCTGGGAGGGGCTGGCTCTTCAGGAGGAAAATTGCTGCTTAAGGTTGGAGAGTCTGGAATGTCCCAGTGCCAGATTCCTGGTCACCTTTCCCTGCTCTGCTCCTCTCCATAGCCTCTCCCCAACCTCCACAAAACTGCACCTCCACCTGCACCCCAGTTTTGGTGCATATTTGTAATTGAAAAGTCCAATGAACTGGGTTTAGTGAACAACAGCAGGGGAAATATAAAGGCAAAAGAACCACGCTACTGCAAGCTTCTCTCCCCCTGGTACCGTGCAGCTCCAGCCCTTCCTCAGGCCACCTTTCTGGGCGCAGCCTCTCACAGCTGTGGACTTATGTCTAGATTCCCCAGCTGCCAGCAGCCCTGTGGACCCCCTTCCACAGTCGAGTGTTACACGTGTCCTGAAGGGCTGCAGACGGTGCAGCACAGGTTCCTTCTGACCCTCTAGTCCCGGTGGTCATGCGTCTCTCTCTCTCTCTCTCTCTCTCTCTCTCTCTCTCTCTCTCTCTCTCTCTCTCTCTCCTCCAGGTTTAGTGAACAAAAGCAGGGAAAACATAAAGGCAAAAGAACCACGCCACTGTGAGCCTCTCCCCCCAAACCCCTGTACCATGAGGCTCCAACCATTCCTCAGGCCGCCTTTCTGGGTGCAGCCTCTCACAGCTGTGAACTTAGATCTAGATTCTCCACTGTCAGCAGCCCTGTGGATCCCCTTCCACAGTCCAGTGTTATGTGTGTCCACAAGGGACAGGGACTTGGTGCAGCACAGGTTCCTTCTGACCCTCTAATCCCAGTGGTCACACGTTTCTCTCTCCAGCCCAGAGACCCGATGCTACCATTTTCCTTTCTGGCCGTGGATTGTCTCACCAACTGTGTTTAATTCGCCAATTCCAGGTGGAAGCTATTCAATTTAGTTGTTCCTTCTCTCTGCTCTGTGAGAAGGCGCAGGACACATCCACCTGTTAGGCTGCATTTTGAACCCTTCTGGTGGTCTGACTGATTATGTTTTCTCGTTCTGTTGTTATGTTTCCTATATCTTTGTTATAGTTCTCACTAAGTTCCTCTATTCATCCCCTAGTTCATTGAGCATCCTTATAATCAGTGTTTCAAACTCTGCATATAGGGGATTGCTTGTCTTCATTTTGTGCAGTTCTTTTTCTGGAGTTTAGCTTTAATTTTGATATGGTTGTTAGAGGGTGTATCACATTTATCTATGCTGTCATACTGAAAAACTTATTTCTTCACTGACCCAGAAGTCTCTTGTTTTCTATCAGCATCCATTAAACCAGGGGTGGGGAACCTTTTTTCAGCCAAGGGCCATTAGGACATTTGTAACATCATTCGCAGGCCTTACAAAATTATCAGCTTAAAAATAACCCTGCTATATTTGGTCAAACATTTAATTAACTCACCCCTAATGTCTTGGCAGAGACAGACCAAATGATTTCATGGGCCTTAGACAGCCCACAGGCCAGACATTCCCCATCCCTGCTTTAAACTATCACCAACTAATTTGTCAGCTTGCAAGTATGGTGAAGTCTCAGATGCTTCACAGTTCTTTATTCACCCTTATGTGGTAGGCAAGTCTGATATTAATGTTTTCATTTCATAAGTAAGATAACTGAAGCTCAAAGAGACTCAGTAAGTTATTTTGATGAACATTATCAAATAATTCTCCTGAAGGATTAAATTATAATTTAATTTCCACCAGAATGCAATGTATGGAAGTGTCCATATGTTGTATCCACACCAATTATGTTTTTTAAAAAAATAACTTTTCCATAATGGATAAAATTGGTTACTTGTGATTATTAAAAGTTACTGTGTATCCCCAGAAAAATGGCGACCAGCAGGAAGGTAGGGAGGGAGAGAGTGTGAGAGCACAAGGAAGTGATAGAGGAGTGTGTGGACGTGTGTGGTGTGTGTGTGTGTGTGAGCTAGGGACAGTTAGATTCTGCAGGTCTTCTAAGGGGCTGCCAAACAGGGCAGTCTTAGACGGCGGAGTCCCGCTCCCTGCGCGGACACTCCTGGGCAGCCAGCAAGGGCACAGCGACCACGCCATCTTGGGAAACAGAGCTGCTTGAGACTAGGATCCTGGCCTCAGCACCACCCAGTCTGATCTCAGACGCATACCAGGACCCTGCAGCCACTGGGGATAGAGACCTGTGACCACAGCTACAGACCTGTGGACACCAAAAGTTCAGAAATCCCCGCAGCGGATCCCTGAGTAACAGAGCCCATCCCCCCTTCCCGCAGGCTCGCGGGCAGCGCCAGAGTAACTAACTGATAGATCCACCCCTTGCCAGGGCCTCAGCGCTGCAGGAACTTTGGCCTGGAAGTGCGCGAGCACCTTGGAACTGATCCCGCATAGGGCCAGCTTCGGAGCCCTGGGCTGGGAGCAACCTCAGGAACACTGGGAACTGGTCCTGCTCGCACTGCCTGCTCCAGGAGCCCAGGGCTGGGAGCAAACGCACAAACACCAGGAACTGATCCTGCGCACACTGCCGGCTTCAGAGCCCTGTGCTGGGAGCAATCACGCGAACACCGGGAATTTGTCCCACGTAGCACAGGCCTAGGGACCCCGATTCTCTGGGCAGGAGGCAGCACCAAGCACCAGTGACTTGACTGTGTTTCTTATCACCTGCGCCTGAGATCCTGATTCCCTGTGCATTCATACTAAGAGCCAGTGACTCCAATTCCTGGTGCAAGGGCACACAGGGAACCTGATTCTCAAGGCGAGGTCACGCGAAGCAACAGAGACTCTAATACTGGATTCTTGGGGAACTCTGACTCCTGGCGCACGCTAGGGGGCTCTGGTTTTCAACATGCTCCAGGGGGTTCTCTGTTTCAGCGTGGTGCAGGCAGGGTCCCTGATTCTAAGGGCGCATATGAGACCACATTGAGCGCTGACTACACTGACTCTGAGCAAGCCTGGTTCCCACCAACCCACAACAACCACACATCTTAGTGTCAGAGCTCTTCAGTGACACTAGGGTGGTGGGAGGCTCCCACTGCACATGGCCCAGGCCCACGCAACTCGACATTTGAACCATTGGGAGAAAATCAGAATGAAGAGACGACACAACAACCAGAGGAAAGACTATGAGGAGTTGCCAAGAAAGGAAATTAATGAAGTTGAAGCATGCAACATGACACAAAAAGAATTCAGAATAATGGTTGTACAATTCATTCACCAGATGGATGAGAAAATCAACAATACATGCAAGAATCAGGAAGAAATGAAAAGTGATATAGCTACAATCAAAAACACCATGGAAAGTTTCAACAGCAGACTAGAAGAAGCAGAGGACCGAATTAGTGAATTAGAAGATAAGGCAGAGAAACAAGCTCAATCTGAACAGCAACTGGAGAAAAAAATTAAAAAGCAGGAGGAGACCCTAAGGGAGCTTTGGGACAACATGAAACAAAGTAACATACACATAATAGGGCTGCAAGAAGGACAAGAAGAGCAGCAAGGATTAGAAAATCTATTTGAAGTAATAATGTCAGAAAACTTCCCTGATATGGGGAAGAAAAAAGTTACACAAGTACAGAGAGTCCCAGGCAAGATGAACCCCAAAAGACCCACACCAAGACACGTCATAATAACGATGGCAAATGTACAAGACAAAGAGAGAATCTTAAAGGCTGCAAGAGAGAAACAGAGAGTTACCTACAAAGGATCCCCCATCAGATTATCAAATGATTTCTCAACAGAAACACATCAGGCCAGAAAAGAAAGGACAGAAATTTACAAAGTGATGCAAAGCAAAGGACTGAATCCAAGAATACTCTATCCAGCAAGGCTATCATTCAAAATTGAAGGGGAAATAAGAAGCTTCACAGACAAAAAAAGGCTAAGAGAGTTTATCACCACCAAGCCAGCAATGCAAGAAATGCTAAAGGGACTGGTGTAAAAAGAAGAAATAAAAAGCCCAGAAAGAAAACAGCCACACACACAAAAAAATAGAAATGGCTACAAACAAGTACCTTTCAATAATAACTTTAAATGTAAACGGACTAAATGGTCCAATCAAAAGACATCGAGTGGCTGAATGGATAAAAAAACATGACCCATATATTTGCTGTCTACAAGAGACCCACCTCATTAGAAGGGACTCGCACAGACTGAAAGTGAAGGGATGGAAAAATATCTTTCAGGCAAATGGAAAGGAAAAGAAAGCTGGGCTAGCAATACTTATATCGGACAAAATAGACCTCAAAGTGACGGCCATAACAAGAGATAAGGAAGGCCACTTCATAATACTAAAGGGATCAATACAACAAGAGGATATAACCCTGATAAACATATATGCACCCAATGCAGGAGCACCCACATGCATAAGAAAACTCCTGGAAGATATCAGGGGAGAGATCGATAACAATACAATCATAGTAGGGGACTTTAATACACCACTGACATCACTGGATAAATCCTCTAGACAAAAACTGAGCAAAGAAACAGCAATCCTAAAGGACTCACTAAATCAGATGGACTTAATCGACATCTTCAGAACACTTCACCCCAAAGCCACAAAATATACGTTCTTCTCAGGTGCTCATGGGACATCTTCAAAAATAGACCACATATTGGGTCACAAACAAAGTCTCCCCAAATTCAAGAAGATTGAAATCACACCAAGCATCTTCTCAGACCACAAGGGCATAATATTAGAAATAAACTACAATAAAAACAACTCAAAATACTCAAACACTTGGAAGCTGAATAGCATGTTATTAAATATTGATTGGGTTACCAATGAGATCAAAGAAGAAATTTAAAAACATCCTGGAAACTAATGACAATGAAAACACAACAATCCAAAACCTTTGGGACACAATGAAAGCAGTCCTGAGAGGGAAGTTTATAGCTCTACAGGCTTATCTCAACAAACAAGAAAAAAATGGTAGTAAATCATCTAAATCTACAGCTCAAAGAATTAGAAAGAGAGCAACAAGAAAAGCCCAGAGTGAGCAGAAGGAAGGAGATAATAAAGATTAGAGCATAAATAAATGACATAGAGACCAAAAAAAAACAATACAGAAAATCAATGAAACCAAGAGCTGGTTCTTTGAAAGGATAAACAAGATTGACAAACCTCTAGCCAGGCCCACCAAGAAGCAAAGAGAGAGGACCCAAATCAACAAAATCAGAAATGATAGAGGCGAAATAACAACAGATCCCACTGAAATACAAATGATTGTTAAAAAATACTATGGACAACTGTACTCCAACAAACTAGACAACCTGGAGGAAATGGACATATTCCTAGAAAAATACAACATTCCAACACTCAATCAGGAAGAAACTAAAAATCTCAAGAGGCCAATAACTATGGAAGAAATTGAAGCAGTCATCAAAAACCTTCCAGCAAACAAAAGCCTAGGACCGGATGGCTTCACAGGGGAGTTTTACCAAACATTCAAGGAAGAACTAAAACCTATCCTCCTCAGACTACTCCAAAAAATTCAAGAGGAAGGAACACTTCCAAGCTCATTCTATGAAGCCAGCATCACCCTAATACCAAAACCAGGTAAAGACAACACAATGAAAGAGAATTACAGGCCAATATCCCTCATGAACATAGATGCCAAAATCCTCAACAAAATCTTAGCAAATCGGATCCAGCAGTACATCAGAAAGATCATACACCACGACCAAGTAGGATTTATCCCAGGGATGCAAGGATGGTACAATATCCTCAAATCAATAAATGTGATACATCACATAAACAAATTGAAAGAAAAAAAACACATAGTCATATCAATTGGTGCAGAAAAAGCGTTTGACAAAATTCAACACCCATTTTTGGTAAAAACTCTCAGCAAGGTGGGAATTGAAGGATCATACCTCATCATAAGAAAAGCCATATATGACAAACCCACAGCCAACATCATACTTAATGGACAACAACTAACACCATTTCCCCTAAGAACAGGAACAAGACAAGGATGCCCACTCTCACCACTCCTGTTCGACATAGTACTTGAAGTATTAGCCATTGCAATTAGACAAGAAGAAGAAATAAAAGGCATCCAAATTGGAAAAGAAGAAGTAAAACTCTCCTTATTTGAAGATGACATGATATTATACTTAAAAAACCCTAAAGACTCCATCAAAAAACTATTAGAGTTAATAAAAGAATTCGGCAATGTAGCAGGATACAAAATTAAGGCCAATAAATCTATGGCATTTCTATACACCAATAGTCAATGTGCAGAAAGAGATACTAAAAAAGCAATCACATTTACCATTGAACCCAAAAAATTAAGCTACCTAGGAATAAACTTAACTAAAGAAGTAAAAGACCTCTACTCAGAAAACTACAGGACGTTGAAAAAAGAGATAGAGGAAGACATAAAGAGTTGGAAGAACATACCATGTTCTTGGATTGGTAGAATCAACATCATTAAAATGTCCATACTGCCCAAAGCAATCTATAAATTCAATGCACTTCCCATTAAAATACCCATGGCATATTTCACAGACCTAAAACTAACTCTCCAAAAATTCATCTGGAATAAAAAACGACCCCGAATAGCTGCAGCGATCTTGAGAAAGGACAAAGTAGGTGGGATCTCAATACCAGATATCAAGCTGTATTACAAAGCCACTGTTCTCAAAACTGCCTGGTACTTGCACAAGAACAGACATATAGATCAATGGAATAGAATAGAGAGCCCAGAAATCAGCCCCAACCAATACGCTCAATTAATATTTGACAAAGGAGGCAAGAATATACAATGGAGTCAAGATAGTCTCTTCAATAAATGGTGTTGGGAAAATTGGACAGATATATGCAAGAAAATGAAACTAGACCACCAACTTACACCATACACAAAAATAAACTCAAAATGGATAAAGGACTTAAACGTACGACAGGAAACCATAAAAATTTTAGAAGAATCCAAAGGCAACAAAATCTCAGACATATGCCGAAGCAATTTCTTCACCGATACAGATCCTAGGGCATTGGAAACTAAGGAGAAAATAAACAAATGGGACTACATAAAAATAAAAAGTTTCTGCACAACAAAAGAAACCATCAACAAAACAACAAGAAAGCCCACTACATGGGAGAACTTATTTGCCAATGCTATAATTGATAAGGGTTTAACCTCCAACATTTATAGGGAACTCATACAACTCAACAAAAGGAAGATAAACAATCCAATCAAAAAATGGGCAAAGGACCTAAATAGACACCTTTTAAAAGAGGACATTCAGAAAGGCAAGAGACATATGAAAACATGCTCAAAGTCACTAATTATCTGAGAGATGCAAATCAAAACAACAATGAGGTACCATCTCACACCTGTCAGAATGGCTATCATCAACAAATCAACAAACGACAAGTGCTAGAGAGGATGTGGAGAAAAAGGATCACTTGTGCACTGCTGGTGGGAATGCAGACTGGTGCAGCCACTATGGAAGACAGTATGGAGTTTCCTCAAAAAACTGAAAATGGAACTCCCATTTGACCCTGTGATCCCACTTCTAGGAATATATCCCAAGAAACCAGAAACACCAATCAGAAAGGATATATGCACCCCCATGTTCATAGCAGCACAATTCACCATAGCTAAGATCTGGAAACAGCCTAAGTGCCCATCAGTAGATGAATGGATTAGAAAACTGTGGTACATCTACACGATGGAATACTATGCTGCTCTAAAAAGGAAGGAACTCTTACCATTTGCAACGTCATGGATGGAACTGGAGAGCATTATGCTAAGTGAAATAAGCCAGTCAATGAAGGAAAAATACCACATGATCTCACTCATTCATGGATAATAGAGACCATTATAAACTTTTGAACAATAATTGATACAGAGGCAGAGCTGCCTCAAACAGATTGTCAAACTGCAGCAGGAAGGCCGGGGAGGGTTGGGGGGCAGGAGGTAGGGGGGTAAGAGATCAACTAAAGGACTTGTATGCATGCATATAAGCATAACCAGTGGACATAAGACATTGGGGGATAGGGGAGCCTAGGGGACTGTCTAGGGCGGGGGGATAAAATGGACACATATGTAATACCCTTTGTAATACTTTAAGCAATAAAAAAATAAAACAACCAAGAAGAAATGATAATAAACCACCTAACTTTACAACTTGAAGAATTAGAAAGAGAGCAACAAGAAAAGCCCAGAGTGAGCAGAAGGAAGGAAATAATAAACATAAAAGCAGAAATAAATGACATAGAGAAAAAAAAAAAAAGATCAATGAGGACTTGTATGCATGCAATGGACACAAGACACTGGTGGGTAGAGGAGGCTGGGGGAAGGTCAAGGGGGAAAAAAGGAGACAAATGTACTACTCTTTGTAATATTTTAAGCAATTAAAAAAAAAGGATCAGTGAAACCAAGAACTGGTTCTTTGAAAGGATAAACAAGATTGATGAACCTCTAGCCAGGCTCACCAAGAAGCAAAGAGAGAGGACCCAAATAAATGAAATCAGAAATGAAAGAGGCAAAATAACAATAGACCCCAGAGAAATACAAAGAAACGTAAAAAAAAAATACTATGAGCAACTCTACTCCAACAAACTGGTCACCCTAGAAGAAATGGACATACTCCTAAAAAAATCTGACCTTCCAAAACTCAGCCAGGAGGAATAAAAAAATCTGAATAGTTTGATAACTATAGAGGAAATTGAAGCAGTAATCAAAAAATTTTCCAAAAAACAAAAGCCCTGGACCACACGGCTTCACAGGGGAATTTTATAAAACATTCAAAGAAGAAATAAAACCTATCTTCCTCAGACTATTCCAAAAAATTCAAGAGGAAGGAGCACTTCCAAGCTCTTTCTACGAAACCAGCATTACCCTAATCCCAAAACCAGATGAAGAAAATACAAAGAAAGAGAATTACAGGCCAATATCCCTCATGAAGATAGACGCCAAAATCCTCAACAAAATTCTAGCAAATTTAATCCAGCAATACATTAGAAAGATCATACACCATGATCAAGTAGGATTTATTCCAGGGATGCAAGGATGGTAAAATATCTGAAAATCAATAAATGTGATACACCATATAAACAAACTGAGAGATGAAAACCATATAATCATATCAATTAATGGAGAAAAAGCATTTGACAAAATCCAACACCCTTTCTTTATAAAAACCCTCAGCAAGGTGGGAATAGAAGGATAATACCTCAACATAATAACAGCCATATATGACAAACTCACAGTCAACATCAATGGGCAAAAACTAAAACCATTTACTCTAAGAACAGGAACAAGACAGGGATGCCCACTTTCACCACTCCTGTTCCACATAGTACTGGAAGTACTAGCCATAGTGATCAGACAAGAAGAAGAAATAAAAGGCATCCAAATTGGAAAAGAAATAAAACTGTCCTTATTCGCAGATGACATGATATTCTACATAGAAAACCCCAAAGTCTCCATCAAAAAACTACTAAACTTAATAAATGAATTTGGCAATGTAGCAGGATACAAAATTAACACCCAGAAGTCTATGGTTTTTCTATGCACCAATAATGAACTCACAGAACGAGAAATTTAAAAAGCAATCCCATTTACCATTGCAAATAAAAATTAAGATACCTAGGAATAAACTTAACCAAAGAGATAAAGGACCTGTACTCAGAAAATTTCAGAATGCTGAAAAAATTGATAAAGGAAGACATGAACAAATGGATGAATATACCATGTTCTTGGATTGGTAGAATCAACATCATTAAAATGTTCATACTACCCAAAGCAATCTATAAATTCAATGCAATCCCCATTAAAATACCAATGGCATACTCCGAAGACCTAGAACAAATTCTCCAAAAATTCATCTGGATTAAAAAAATACCCCAAATAGGTACTGCAATCTTGAGAAATAAGAACAATGTTGGAGGGATCACAATACCAGATATCAAGCTATACTACAAAGCCTTTGTTCTCAAAACTGCTTGGTACTGGCACAAGAACAGACATATAGACCAATGGAACAGAATAGAGAACCCAGAAATTGACCCAAGCCATTATGCACAATTAATATTTGACAAAGGATGCAAGACCATACAATAGAGTCAAGACAGTCTTTTTAATAAATGGTGTTGGGAAAACTGGACAGATAAAACTTGCAAAAAAATGAAACTACACTACCAACTTACCCCATACACAAAATTAAATTCAAAATGGATAAAAGACTTAAACATAAGATGGGAAACCATAAAAATCTTAGAAGAATCTATAGACAGAAAAATAGCAGACATTTGTCGTAGAAACATATTTAACGATACAGCTCCTAGGGCAATGGAAACTAAAGAAAAAATAAACAAATGGGACTTCATCAAAATAAAAAGATTCTATACAGCAAAAGAAACCATCAACAAAACAACAAGAAAGCCCACTGGTAAATATGGGAGAACATATTTACCAATGTTATCTCCAATAAGGGTTTAATATCCAACATTTATAGGGAACTCATGCAACTTAACAAAAGGAAGATAAACTACCCAATCAAAAAATGGGCAAAAGACCTGTATAGACAATTTTTGAAAGAGGACATTCAGGAAGCCAAGAGACATATGAAAACATGCTCAAAGTCACTAATCATCCAAGAGATGCACATCAAAACAACAATGAGGTACCACCTCATAACTGTCAGAATGACTATTATCAACAAATCAACAAAAGACAAGTGCTACAGAGGATGCTGAGAAAAAGGAACCCTCATGCACTGCTGGTGGAAATGCAGACTGGTGCAGCCACTGTGGAGATGAGTATGCCGTTTCCTCAAAAATTTAAAAATGGAACTGCCATTTGACCCAGTAATACCACTTCTAGGAGTATATCCCAAGAAACCAGAAACACCAATCAGAAAGGATATATGCACCCCTATGTTCACAGCAGCACAATTTACAATAGCTAAGATTTTGAAACAACCTAAATGCCCATCAGCAGATGAGTGGATTAAAAAACAGTGGTAGATCTACACAATGGAATACTATCCTATATAATAAAGAGATATTATGCAAATTGATCATCACTCCAACACACAAGATGGCCGCCCCATGTGGACCGAAGATGGCCTGCAGCCCTAACTGGTTTGGCACAGTGGATAGAGTATTAGCCTGCGGACTGAAAGGTCCCAGGTTCAATTCTGGTCAAGGGCATGTACCTTGGTTGCGGGCACATCCCCAGTAGGAGGTGTGCAGGAGGCAGCTGGTTGATGTTTCTCTCTCATTGATGTTTCTAACTCTCTGTCCCTCTTCCTTCCTCTCTGTAAAAAAAATCAATAAAATATATTTTTAAAAAAGAGATGGCCCGCAGGAGAGGGCAGTTGGGAGGGACCAGGCCGACAGGGAAGGGAAGTTAGGGGCAATGGGGCCAGCAGGGGAGGGCTGTTAGTGGCAACCAGGTTGGCCAGGTAGGGAAGTTAGTGGTAACCAAGACAGCAGGGGAGGGCAGTTAGGGGCAACTAGGCTGGCATGGGAGGGAAGTTAGGGGCAACCAGGCCTGCAGGGGAGGGCAGTTGGGGGTGACCATGCTGGAAAAGGAGGGCAGTTAGGGGTGACCGGGCTAGCAGGGGAGGGCAGTTGAGGGTGAACAGACCTGCAACGGAGGATAGTTAGGGGCGACCAGGCCTGCAGGGGAGGGCATTTGCGGGTGACCAGGCTGGAAATGGAGGGCAGTTAGGAGCAATCTGACTGGCAGAGGAGGGCAGTTAGAGGATACCAGACTGGCAAGGGAGGGTAGTTAGGGGTGACTGGGCCAGCAGGGGAGGGCCGTTGTGTGCAACAAGACCTGCAGGGGAGGGCAGTTAGAGGTGACCAGGCTGGGAGGGGAAGGTAGATAGGGACAATATGGCTGGGAGGGGAGGGCTGTTAGGGGCGACCAGGCTGGCAAGGTAGGGAAGTTCGGGGCAACCAAGCCTGAAGGTGAGGGCAGTTGTGGGCGACCAGGCCAGCAGGGGAGGGCAGTTTGGAATGACCAGGCTGGCAAAGTAGGAAAGTTAAGGGCAACCAGGCCTGCAGGGAAGGGTAGTTGGGGGCCACCAGGCCTTCAGGGGAGGGCAGTTGGGAAGGACCAGGATGGCTGGGGAGGGCAGTTAGGGGCAACCAGGCTGGAAAGGGAGGGAAGTTTGGAGAGACAAGAGCAGCAGGGGAGGGCAGTTAGGGGTGACCAGGCTGGCAAATGAGGGCAGTTAGGGGCAAACAGGCCTGCAGGGAAGAGCAGTTGGGGATGACCAGGTTGTCAGGGGAGGGCAGATAGGAGCAATCAGGCTGGGAAGGGAGGGAAATTAGGGGGATCAGGCCTGCAGGGGAGGGCAGTTAGAGGCTACCAGGCTGGCAGGGGAGGCAGTTAGGGGTGACCAGGCTGGTAAGAGAGCGAAGTTAGGAGTGACCCGGCCAGCAGGGGAGGGCAGTTGTGGGTGACCAGACTTACAGGGGAAGGCAGTTAGGGGCAACTAGGCCTGCAGGGGAGGGCATTTGTGAGCGACAGGGCCTGAAGGGGAAAATAGTTAGGAGCAACCAGGCCTACAGGGGAGGGCAGTTGGGTGTGACCAGGCTGGAGATGGAGGGCAGTTAGGGGCAATCTGACTGGCAGGGGAGGGCAGTTAGAGGATACCAGGTTGGCAAGGGAGGGTAGTTAGAGGTGACTGGGCCAGCAGGGGAGGGCCGTTGTGGGCAACAAGACCTGCAGGGGAAGGTAGCTAGAGGTGACCAGGCTGGGAGGGGAGGGTAGATAGGGACAATATGGCTGGCAAGGGAGGGCAGTTAGGGGCGACCAGGCTGGCAAGGTAGTGAAGTTAGGGGCAACCAGGCCTGAAGGTGAGGGCAGTTGTGGGCAACCAGGCTGGCAATGGAGGGCAGTTAGGGGCAATCTGACCAGCAGGTGAGGGCAGTTAGGGGAGACCAGGCTGGCAAGGGAGGGCAGTTAGGGGTGACCGGGCTAGCAGGGGAGAGAAGTTGGGGGGGATCATGCCAGCAGTGGAGGGCAGTTGGGGGCAACCCGGCCTGCACAGGAGGGCAGTGGGGGTGCCCAAGCATGCAGGGGAGGGTAGTTTGTGGGGACCAGGCCGGCAGGGGAGGGCAGTTGAGGGTGACCAGGCCTGCACCGGAGGGCAGTTAGGGGCAATCTGACCGGCAGTGGAGGGCTGTTTGGGGATACCAGGCTGGCAAGGGAGGGAAATTAGGGGTGACCGGGCCAGCAGGGGAGGGCAGTTAGAGGTGTCCTGGTTGGCAGAAAATGGCAGTTGGGGAGGGAACAGGCCTGCAGGGAAGGGCAGTTTTTTTGTGGGGGGACCAGGCCAGCAGGGGAGGGCAGTTGGAAGAGACAAGGCATGCACAGGAGGTTAGTTGGGGGCAACCAGGCCTACAGGTAAGGGCAGTTGGGAACAACCTGGCTGGCAGAGGAGGGTGGTTGGGTGAAACAAGACCTGAAGATGAGGGCATTTGGTGGCAACCAGGCCAGCAGAAGAGGGCAGTTAGTGGTGACCATGCCTGCAGGGGAGGGCAGATTGGGGGGACCAGGCCTACAATGCAGGGCAATTGGGAGGGACAAGGCCTGCAGGGGAGGTTAGTTGGCGGTGACCAGGCCTTCAGGGGATGACAGTTGGGGGCAACAGGGCCTGAAGGGAAAGACAGTTAGGGGTGTCCAGGCTTGCAGGGGAGGGCAGTTAGTGGTGACCAGGCCGGCAGGGAAGGGTAGTTAGAGGCGACCAGGACAGCATGGTATGGCAGTTAGGGGAAACCAGGAATGCAGGGGAGAGAAGTAGGGGAGGGATCAGGCCAGTAGGGGAGGACAGTTGGGGGTGACCAGGCCAGCAGTGGAGGGCAGTTGGGAATGACCAGTCTGGCAAAGTAGGAAAGTTAGGGGCAACCAGGCCTGCAGGGGAGGGTAGTTGGGGGCCACCAGGCCTCCAGGGGAGGGCAGTTGGGGGGGACCAAGTTGGAAAGGGAGGGCAGTTAGGAGTGACCAGGCTGGAAAGGGAGGGCAGTTAGGGGTGACTGGGCTCGCAGGGGAGGGCAGTTGAGGGTGACCAGGCTTGCACCGGAGGGCAGTTAGGGGCAACCAGGCCTGCAGGGGAGGGCAGTTTGGGGGGGACCAGGCTGGCAGGGGAGGGCAATTTGAAGGGACAAGGCATGTACGGGAGGTTAGTTGGGGACAACCAGGCCTACAGGGGAGGGCATTTGGTGGCAACCAGGCCAGCAGAGGAGTGCAGTTAGTGGTGACCAGGCCTGCAGGGGAGGGCAGATAGGGGGGACCAGGCCTGCAATGCAAGGCAATTTGGAGGGACAAGGCCTTCAGGGGAGGACAGTTGGGGGCAACAGGGCCTGAAGGTGAAGACAGTTAGGGGTGACCAGGACTGCAGGGGAGGGAAGTTATTGGTGACCAGGATGGCATGGGATGGCAGTTAGGGGCAACTAGGGAGCAGGGGAGGGCAGTTGGAGGTGACCACTCCAGAAGGGGAGGGCAGTAGGGGGGAACCAGGCCTGCAGAATAGGGAAGTTGTGGGCGACCTGGCCTGCAGAGAAGGGTCATTGGGTGAAACAAGGCCTGAAGGGGAGGGCATTTGGCGGCAACCAGGCCAGCAGAGGAGGGCAGTTGGGGGTGACCAGGCCTGTCAGGGAGGGCAGATGGGGGGACCAGGCCTGCAATGGAGGGCAATTGGGAGGGACAAGGCCTGCAGGGGAGGGTAATTGGGGGGGACATGGCCTGCAGGGGAGGGCAGTTGGAGGGAACCAGACCTGCAGGAGAACTCATGTTATGGTGACCAGGCTGGCAAGGGAGGGCAGTTAGGGGTGACCAGGCCTGCAGGGGCAGGCATTTGGAGGCAACCACGCCAGCAGAGGAGGGCAGTAGCGGCGGCCAGGTTTTCAGGGGAGGACAGTTGGGGCAACAGGGCCTGAAGGGGAAGACAGGGGCGACCAGGCCTACCAGGGAGGGCAGTTGGGTGTGACCAGGCTGGAAATGGAGGGCAGTTAGGGGCAATCTGACTAGGAGGGGAGGGCAGTTAGCGGATACCAGGCTGGCAAAGGAGGGTAATTAGGGGTGACTAGGCCAGCAGGGGAGGGCAGTTAGAGGTTACCAGACCTGCAGGGGAGGGCAGTTAGAGGTTACCAGGCCAGGAGGGGAGGGTAGTTAGGGTAAATGTGGTCGGGAGGGGAGGGCTGTTCGGGGCGACCAGCCTGGCAAGGTTGGGAAGTTAGGGGCAACCAGGCCTTCAGGTGAGGGTAGTTTCAGGTGACCTGGCCTGCAGGGGACAATTAGGGGTGACCAGGACTTAGGGGAGGGCAGTTGAGGGGGACCAGGCCGGCAGGGGAGGGCAGTTGGCGGAGACCAGGCCTGCAAGGGAGGGCAGATGGGAGGGACTAGGCCTGCAGGCTGCTCAGTTGGGGGCAACCAGGCCAGCAAGGGAGGGCAGTTGGGGGAAACCAGGACAGCAGGGGAGGGTAGTTGGGGGGAACCAGGCCAGCAGTGTAGGGCACCTGGGGGGGACCAGGCCGGCAGTGGGGGGCAGTTAGGTGCGACCAGGCTAGCAATTGAGGGCAGTTAGGGGTCCAGGCCAGCAGGGCAGGGCAGTTAGGGGTGACTAGGCTGGCAAAGGATGGCAGTTGGGGGCAACCAAATTTGCAGGGGAGGGCAGTTGGAGGCAGCCAGGCCTGCAGGGGAGGGTAGTTGTGAGGGAGAAGGCCTGCAAGGGAGGGCAGTTGGGGGCAACCAGGCCTACAGGGGAGGGTAGTTGGGGGTGACCAAACCTGCAGGGGAGGGAAGTTGGGGTGACCTGGACAGCAGTGGAGGGCAGTTAGGGGTGACCAGGCCTGCAGGGGAGGGCAGTTGGGGCCAACCAGGCCAGCAGGAAAGGGCAGTTGAGGGCAGTCCAGGCCTGCAGGGAAGGGCAGTTGGAGTCAACCAGGCTGGCAAAGAAGGGAAGTTAGAGGTGACCAGGCCGGCAGGGGAGGGCAGTTTGGGGGGACCAGGCATTCAGGGGTGGGCACTTGTGGAGGACCAAGCCAGGAGGGGCGGGAAATTGCGTGGGATCAGGACAGCAGGGGAGGGCAGTTGGGGGCAAGCAGGCCTGCAGGGGAGGACTGTTAAGGGCGACCAGGCTGGCAAAGGAGAACAGTTGGAGGTGACCAGGCCGGCAGGAAAGGGCAGTTGGGGGCTACCAGGCCGGAAGGGGAGGGCAGTTGGGGGTGTCCAGGCATGTATGGGAGGGCAATTGATGGCAACCATGCCTCCAGGAGAGGGCAATTGGGGGCAACAAGGCTGGCAAGGGAGGACAGTTAGGAGCAATCAGATCGGTAGGGGAGGGCTGTTCGGGGCGACCAGCCTGGCAAGGTTGGGAAGTTAGGGGCAACCAGGCCTTCAGGTGAGGGTAGTTTCAGGTGACCTGGCCTGCAGGGGACAATTAGGGGTGACCAGGACTTAGGGGAGGGCAGTTGAGGGGGACCAGGCCGGCAGGGGAGGGCAGTTGGCGGAGACCAGGCCTGCAAGGGAGGGCAGATGGGAGGGACTAGGCCTGCAGGCTGCTCAGTTGGGGGCAACCAGGCCAGCAAGGGAGGGCAGTTGGGGGAAACCAGGACAGCAGGGGAGGGTAGTTGGGGGGAACCAGGCCAGCAGTGTAGGGCACATGGGGGGGACCAGGCCGGCAGTGGGGGGCAGTTAGGTGCGACCAGGCTAGCAATTGAGGGCAGTTAGGGGTCCAGGCCAGCAGGGCAGGGCAGTTAGGGGTGACTAGGCTGGCAAAGGATGGCAGTTGGGGGCAACCAAATTTGCAGGGGAGGGCAGTTGGAGGCAGCCAGGCCTGCAGGGGAGGGTAGTTGTGAGGGAGAAGGCCTGCAAGGGAGGGCAGTTGGGGGCAACCAGGCCTACAGGGGAGGGTAGTTGGGGGTGACCAAACCTGCAGGGGAGGGAAGTTGGGGTGACCTGGCCAGCAGTGGAGGGCAGTTAGGGGTGACCAGGCCTGCAGTGGAGGGCAGTTGGGGCCAACCAGGCCAGCAGGAAAGGGCAGTTGAGGGCGTCCAGGCCTGCAGGGAAGGGCAGTTGGAGTCAACCAGGCTGGCAAAGAAGGGAAGTTAGAGGTGACCAGGCCGGCAGGGGAGGGCAGTTTGGGGGGACCAGGCATTCAGGGGTGGGCACTTGTGGAGGACCAAGCCAGGAGGGGCGGGAAATTGCGTGGGATCAGGACAGCAGGGGAGGGCAGTTGGGGGCAAGCAGGCCTGCAGGGGAGGACTGTTAAGGGCGACCAGGCTGGCAAAGGAGAACAGTTGGAGGTGACCAGGCCGGCAGGAAAGGGCAGTTGGGGGCTACCAGGCCCGAAGGGGAGGGCAGTTGGGGGTGTCCAGGCATGTATGGGAGGGCAATTGATGGCAACCATGCCTCCAGGAGAGGGCAATTGGGGGCAACAAGGCTGGCAAGGGAGGACAGTTAGGAGCAATCAGATCGGTAGGGGAGGGCAGTTAGGGGCAACCAGGCCAGCAAGGTTGGACAGTTGTGGGCTACCAGACCTGCAGGACAGGGCAGTTAGGGGGGACCAGGCTCAGAGGGGAGGGACATTAGAGGTGGCCAGGCCGGCAGGGGAGGGCAGTTAGGGGCAACCAGGTCGATAAAGGAGGGCCGTTGGGGCGACCAGGCCGGCAAGGGAGGGCAGTTGGGGGGGACTGGGCTGGCAGGGGAGGGCGGTAGGGGGTAATCAGGCCTGCAGGGGAGGGCAGTTGGAAGCGACCAGGCCAGCAGGGGAGGGCAGTTGGGGAGGGACCATACAATCAGGGGAGATCAGTTTGGGGTGACCAGGCCAGCACGGGAGGGCAGTAGGGGGCAACCAGGCCTCCAGTGGAGGGCAGTTGGCAGGGACCAGGCCTGCAAGGGAGGGCAGTTGGGAAGGACAAGGCCTGTAGGGAGCTCAGTTGGGGGCAACCAAGTCTGCAGAGGAGTGCATTGAGGGCTACCAGGCCTGCATGGGAGGACAGTTAGGGGTGAACAGGCCTGCAGGGGAGGGTAGCTAGGAGAAACAAGGCCTGCAGGGGAGGGGAGTTGGAGGTGACCAGTCCAGCAGGGGAGGGCAACTCAGGGTGACCTGGCTGGCAGGAGAGGGCAGTTTGGGGCGACCAGGCTGGCAAGGGAGGGTAGTTGGGTGTGACCAAACCTGCAGGGAAGGGAAGTTGGGGTGACCTGGACTGCAAAGGAGGGCAGATGGGGGCAACCAGGACAGCTGGGGAGGTCAGTTGGGGCAACCAGGCCTTCAGCAGAGGGCAGTTAGGGGCTACCAGGCCAGCACAGAAGGGCAGTTAGAGGTGACCAGGTGGGCAGGGGTGGGAAGTTGGGGGCGACAGGGCCGGCAGGGGAGAGCAATTGGTGGTGACCAGGTTGGCAGGGGAGGACACTTGGTGGGGGTACCAGGCCGGCAGTGGAGGGCAGTTAGGGGCAACCAGGCTGGCAATTGATGGCAGTTGGGGGGGACCAGCCCGGCAGAGGAGGGATGTTGTGATGACCTGGCCGTCAGGGGAGGGCAGTTGCATGTGACCAAGCCTGCAGGGGAGGGCAGTTTGGGACAACCAGGCCAGCAAAGGAGGGCAGTTAGGGGCAACAAGGCCAGCAGAGGAGGGCAGTTAGTAGTGACCAGGGCTGCAGGGGAGGGCAGTTGGGGGCAACAAGGCTGGCAAGGTAGGGCACTTAGGAGTAATCAGACTTGCAGGGTTGGGCAGTTGACGGAGACCAGGCCAGCAAAAGAAGGCAGTTAGTGGTGACCAGGCCTGCAGGGGAGGGCAGTTGAGGACAACCACGCCTGCAAGGGGGGAAAGTTAGGGGCGACCAGGCCTGAAGGGGAATATAGTTAGGGGCAACCAAACCTGCAGTGGAGGGCAGTTGGGGGTGACCAGACTAGCAAGGGAGGTAGTTAGGAGCAATCGGGCTGTACGAGAGGGCTGACAGTGGCGACCAGGCTGGCAAGGAAGGGAAGTTAGTGGATATTGGGCCAACAGGGGAGGGCAGTTGGGGGTGACCAGGCCTGCAGGAGATGGCAGTTGGGGGCAACCAGACCTGCTGGGGAGGACAGTTGGAGACGACCAGGCTGGCAGGGGAGGGCAGTTGGGGGTGACCTGGCCGGCAGTGGAGGGCAGTTAGGGGTGACCAGGCCAGCAAGGGAGGACAGTTAGGGGTCATCAGGCCTGCAGAGGAGGGCATTTGGGGGCAACCGGAGCAGCAGGGTAGGGCAGTTGGGGGTAACCACACTGGCAGGGGAGGGCAGTTATGGGCGACCAGACTTTCAAGGGAGGGCAGTTAAGGGTGACTAGGCCTGCAGTGAGGACAGTTTGGGGTGACCAGACCAGCAGGGGTGGAGTCAGTTAGAATCGACCAGGCTAGTAGGGGAGGGCAGTTAGGGGTGACTAGGCAGGCAAGGGAGGGAAGTTAGGGGTGACCGGGCCAGTATGGAAGGGCAGTTGGAGATGACCAGGCCAGCAGGGGAGGGCAGTTTGGGGTGACTAGGCTGGCAGGGGAGGGCCATTGGGGGGGACCAGGAAAGTAGGGGAAGGCAGTTGGTGGCAAACAGGCCTGCAGGGGAGGCAGTTGTGGGTGATCAGGCTTGCAGGGTAGGGCTGTTGGGAGGGACAAGGCCTGCAGGGGAGGACAGTTGGGGGCGTCCAGGCCAACAGGGGAAGGCAGTTTGGGGTGAACTTGCTGGCAGTGGAGGGTAGTTTGGGGCAACCAGGCTGGCAAGGGAGGGTAGTTAGCGTTGATCAGGCCTGCAGGGGAGGGCAGTTGGGGGCAATTGGGCTGGCAGTCTAGGGCAGTTATGGGCGACCAGGTTTGCAAGGTATGGAAGTTATGGGTGACTGGGCCAGTAGGGGAGGGCAGTTGGGGGTGACCAGGCAGCAGGGGCGGCAGTTGGGGGGGGGGGGGACCCGGCCAACAGCGGAGAGCAGTTGGGGGCAACCAGGCCTGCAGGGGAGAGCAGTTGGGGGGAACCAAGTCTGCAGGGTAGGGCTGTTGGGAGGGACAAGACCTGCAGGGGAGGGCAGTTGGAGCAACCAGGCCAGCCAGGGAGGGCAGTTGGTGGTGACCAGGCCTGCAGGAGAGGGCAGTTTGGGGTGACCTGGCAGGCAGTGGA